>NC_092381.1:77680289-78329734 GCF_030028105.1 Mobula birostris
TCCCCAACAGTTTTAACAAACCTGCCAACAAGTATATTGGTACCCCTTGGGTTCAGGTGTAACCCGTCCCTTTTGTACAGATCATTCCTTCTCCAGAAGAGATCCCAATCTTCCAGAAATCTGAAACCCTGTCTCCTGCACCAGTTCCCCAGCCACGCAGTCATCTACAAATCATCCTATTCTTACCCTTAGTGGCACAGATTATTGTCCTGGAGATCCTGCTTTCAGTTTTCCACCTAGCTCCTCATATTCTCTCTTCAGGACCTACTCCCTTTTCCAATGCCATTGATGCCAAATGTACCTAGATTATTCACAGTTCATCATCACCCTTAAGAATGCCATAGATCCGATCTGATATATCCCTGATCTTGGCAACTGGAAGGCAACATACCATCTGGTTGTCTCTAATGCTTGCACAATATCTCGTGGCTACTCCTTTAACTACAGTGCCTGACAGTGCCAGAGTCACTACTGCTTTCCTCAGTAGGACCCCCCTCCCCCCAAACAGTTACCAAAAATGTTATAGTTGTTATTGACGGGAATGTCCATATGGATACTCTGCACTGGCTGCCCATTCCTTTTTCCTCCCTGACAGTCACCTAGGTACCTTCCTCCTGCAACTTAGGGGTGACTACCTCCCTGTAGCTCTAATCTATCACCTCCTCATTCTCCCGTATGAGCCGAAGGTCATCAGGCTGTAGCTCCCTTTCCTTAACTCTTTCCCTGAGGAGTTGCAGCTTGGTGCACCTGGTGCCGATATGGTTATCTGTGAGGCTAGAGGCCTCCCAGAGTTCTCACATCTTACACGAAGATGACAACACAGCCCCTGGAGCCATCCTCACTGCTCTAACTGTGCACTAACAGATGAAGAATGAAGAAGAAACTTGCCAGATATGTACCTCGCCCAAGCCTGTTGTCACCGAAGCTGATGAACCAAAGCCTCTCCACTCTAACACTAGAATTAAAATGTTGGGTCTTTGGGAAGCCAAAAGCATGTGTCAGTGACTCTGAAGCTCTTCCCTGTGCCCAACGTATTGTTGCAGTTACAAAGGAGGTACCACAGATAGCAGCTATATTTCATTGAAGTTGGAGGAGACTTGTTATGTCACCAATGATGCTCAAAAATCTCTACAGATGTACCATGGAGGGCATTCTAACTGGCTGCATCACTGTCTGGTATGGAGGGGCCACCGCAGAAAGTTGGAAACTCATGCAGGTCGATCGTGGCATCCCCAGCATAGAGGACATCTTCAGAAAGGGAATGTCTTAAAAAGGTGGCATCCGTTATTAAGGAGCCCATCACCCAGGACATGCCCTCTGCTCATTGCTACTTAGAGTTCTGAATGGACAGTGAACCTATGTACACTCCCTCATTATTTTTCCCTCTCTTTTTGCACTACATATTTAATTTATTTTGTCATATGTATTTATTATTTATAGATTCCTTTATTATTATGTATTGCCATGTACCGTTACTGCAAAACAAATTTTATGACATATGCCAGTGATATTAAACCTGATTCTGATTCCGATAACAACAAAAGACTGTAGTTTATTTCCTTATATGGATGTACTTTCTATTCCTGTAACTACACTGTACCCGAATGCATTTAGTCAGCCCAGAAGTTGGGAACAATTTCTGAAATTGCAGAACAAACAGGAAAAAAATCAGTTGTGTCTAGTACTCAGAAACCTACTTTTTGTGAAACAAAAACTGAAAATGCTGGAAGAGTTCATTCTATTAAGTAACATCAGTAGAAAGAGAATCCAGTTAACATTTCGTATGAGGGACCATTAGACTAGGGTCAAAGGCTGGTATAGATGGCATGCTAGGTTTCTTTTTTGCTTTCGATGAAATGAACAATTGTTGAATTACATTTTAAAAATAAGGTATTGTGTGCTAAATCCTGCAGTTCTATGTATACATACTGTATGTATTACATATGGATGGTGGCAATGAGGGCATTTGCTCATAGTTTTACATACTGGTTTGGATCCTGATCAAGAGATGCTGATCAGTCAATGTTACACCTGCCTACAGAGCTAGTCAACACCTGTGGGAGAGAAAAAATCTTTCCAGTAAGTCCAAGCAGATTTCTGTGAAGGGAGAACTGGCAAATTTTTCTGCTCATTGAAAGGCACTCAAATTGTAAGGAGCTTTTACTGTGAAATCTCTATTAGATGAATCAAAAATCATTTTTGCGCATTGTGGCATACTAGAGGAAATGGTTTGTGACCAGAGGCTAGCTTTGCTCACGCCAATTTCAAGATTTTATGAAGGGAAAAATTGTTACCAAATACATAATGTTGCCCAATTCAAGCTAACTATTATGTCAAATAATCAAAAGCCTCAAGGAAGTAATTAAAGTACTCTCATCTTCTAACATAGAACGTTGGCAAATTTTCCTGTTGAGATGTTGCTGTGATTCTGCTCCATGCCTCAGGCATCAACCTTGCTGTTTCTTTAGCATTTTGTCAGTTTTTTTTTACAAGGCTGAGTTGGTAGCTTGGGGCTCAACCCAGTATGGATGGAAAGTGTGCAAGGGGCCGGCTGGATTTGATCCTGAGACCACATGCCTCGAAGTCTGGTGCTGATGCCACTACACCACCAGCCTGCATATGTTGACACGTAGAACTCCATTAATGCAAATAAGTACAGAATGCACAAGTTTCTTTTGAAAGGGGTCAGATGAGTCTGAGTCTAGTACAACTGTAATTAAATGAAGATGTAGAACAGGATTAAGAGTTAAAAATTATTATAAGTTGAACTTAATGGGGAGAGGGTTTCATGTCAACAACCGTTTACAGTTCTGATCACAAACAAGACAAAATCTGCAGATGCTGGAAATCCGAATAACACACACAAAATACTGGAGGAAGTCAGCAAGCCAGGCAGAATCTATGGAAAAGAGTACAGTCGATATTTCAGGCCGAAATGCTTCAGCAGGACCTTTTGGAGTTCTGAACTCACCTTAGCAAAATAAATGAAGGCCAATGGGAAATCAGGAGAGTTGTTACTGTTTGTTGTTCTAAGTATTATCTCCAGATTGCTGACAAAATCATGAGTGAATATGGAGATGTACACAATTAGCTCAAAGTGCAGTCAAATGATGCCCAAGATTGTTTTTGCACATTGTCCAAAGTAGATTCCACGACCACACTCCCATCACTAGAACTTTCAAAGATCAACATCAGCACACCACCTGCTCAACATACTGGAAAAAGAGACATTCAAGAGAATGAAAGTACTGGATATACAAACGTTTGTAGTTGTTCAAATAGATTTAGAAAATGGACTTGGAATCTTGGGCCCTTGAGTAGGATGTGGAGCTGTGTCACCTTTCTCTGAGATCAGGACTGTCAAGCTTGTGATGACACCAAGGTGGCAATAGAAAGGAAGTAAAGAGTAATTTGTCAGTTGCATTTTGATTCAGTTAGTTTGTGGTGGTGCCAGGTGGGCAATCACCTTAGTGTCATTCACCCTTTTATTTCCATGTGACCCATTTACTATCTTCTGAGCTTGTCCACTCCGCCACTTTGTGACTTACATTACGGGTAATTTATAGAACCCAAAGAACTTGCCAGTGTACCTTGTAAGGTGCAGGAGGAAACTTCAGGATGAAAAGGAATTTCACACAATCGCACAGAGAATGCACAAAGCTTGTGATGGCATGAAATTAGGGCTTCTGATTAATTTGAGCACTATTCACTATGAGAGAGGGGGGAGAGAGAGAGATTATCATGCTTCCGTACTTGTATAGATGTTTTTATGACCCCAAAGTGTTCTACAGATAGTTATTTTCCAAGGATGGTTATGGTGGGCAAAATAGTTTACGTAGCAATAGACTTTCTAATGGATCTGCAACCGCAGAGAGATAACCACTATGTTTTAGATGATATTGATTGTGGCATAGGTATCAGCCAAGATGCAGGATATATTTCCCCTTGAAAATAATATCATGGTATTTCTTACTGACACATGAGTGAACATGAGTGAACATGAGCGCCTTTGGACATAATTTAAAAAGGGGGTATATCTGATAGTGTAGACCTCAGTTCTCCCTAAGAGTTTTACTCAAGTTTTTTTGTTCTTAAATCTAAAGAGAACCCACAGCTCCTAACATTGAGACAAATCTGTTATCAAAGAGCAACAACTAACAGTACCATGATGATTGGATCTGTCTTGCTTATGGTCTTTTGTGTATTTGGCCTCGGATCGGCTGTGTCCTAAGTAGAGGCAGTATCCAGGTTACGTAAGGATTCTGATCCTGTAAAATGTCTGTTAATCAATTTTCTGTACATCAGAAATAATTTCAGTAACGGTCGATTACCATGAACATTTAATTCTTGCCTTCCCCGTGTAATAGTAATGGGACAGAATCTGAATTCAGTTACCTTAAAGTATCAATGGATGTAACATATTAAACATAGAAACAACGAAAACCTACAGCACAATACAGGCCCTTCAGCCCACAAAGTTGTGCCGAACATGTCCCTACCGTAGAAATTATTAGGCTTACCCATAGCCCTCTATTTTTCTAAGCTCCATGTACCTATCTAAATGTCTCTTAAAAGATCCTATTGTATCCACCTCCACCACCGTTGCTGGCAGCCCATTCCATGCACTCACCACTCTTAAAAACTTACCCCTGACATCTCCTCTGTACCTACTCCCTGGCATCTTAAACCTGTGTCCTCTTGTGGCAACTATTTTAGCCCTGGGAAAAAGCCTCTGTCTATCCACACGATCAATGCCTCCCATCATCTTTTACACCTCGAGCAGGTCAACTGTCATCCTCCATCTCTCCAAGGAGAAGAGGCCTAGTTCGCTCAATCTGTTTTCATAAGGCATGCTCCCCAATTCAGGCAACATCTTTGTAAATCTCTTCTGCACCCTTTCTATGGCTTCCACGGCCTTCCTGTAGTGAGGCGACCAGAACTGAGTACGGTACTCCAAGTGGGGTCTGATCAGGGTCCTATATAGCTGCAATATTACCTCTCGGCTCCTAAATTCAATTCCATGAATAACCGTATGCCTTCTTAACCACAGAGTCAACCTGTGCAGCTGCTTTGAGCGTCCTATGGACTCAGACCCTAAGATCCCTCTGATCCTCCACACTGCCAAGAGTCTTACCATTAATATTATATTCTGCCATCATATTTGACCTACCAAAATGAACCACTTCCCACTTATCTGGGTTGAACTCCATCTGCCAGCCCTCAGCCCAGTTTTGCATCCTATCAATATCCCGCTGGAAACGTTGACAGCCCTCCACACTATCTACAACACCCGCAACCTTTGTGTCATCAGCAAACTTGCTAACCCACCCCTCCACTTCCTCATCCAGGTCATTATAAAAATTATGAAGGGTCCCAGAACAGATCCCTGAGGCACACCACTGGTCACTGACCTCCATGCAGAATATGACCCGTCTACAACCACTCCTTGCCTTCTGTGGGCAAGCCAGTTCTGGATCCACAAAGCAATGTCCCCTTGGATCCCATGCATCCTTACTTTCTCAATAAGCCTTGCATGGGCTACCTTATCAAATGCCTTGCTGAAATCCATATACACTACATGTACTACTCTTCCCTCATCAATGTGTTTATTGATAAAATATATTACAAATATCTATGGAAAAGATTGCCTTGTCGATTTTCCAAACAAATTAATTTGAATGGCCTCCATCTGTGAACTAGCAGCCTGCACTTTTCATGACATTAGTGTTTGTTTGATTTCTATGGGGAGATTGCATGTAAACAGATTTTTAAAAATTAAAAATATATTAATTCCTGAAGATGTTTGTATTTCTGTAATTAACTTTCCTACTTTGAAAAATCTTTAAGAATTTATGTAAGTGTGCATAAAATTGGTTTTCAGATCATAACAAATCATTCTCTGCAACTTCTGTCACCTCCAGAGGGATCCTACCACGAGACATATACCTTTCCCTTCTTCCCACCCCCACCCACCTCTGCTTTCCACAGGGATTGCTCCCTGAGTGATTCGTCCCTCCCCACTAATTTCCGTCCTGGCACTTGTCCCTGCAAGCGGTCTAAGTGCTACAGGCGCCCATTCGCTTAGATTAGATTAGATTATGAGGACACGCAGTCCTCTTTTATTGTCATTTAGTAATGCATGCATTAAGAAATGATACAATGTGCCTCCGGTATGATATCACAAAAACACAAGACAAACCAAAACTAAAAAAACTGACAAAAACCACATAGTTGTACCATATAGTTACAACAGTGCAAAGCAATACTGTAATTTGATAAAGAACAGACCATGGGCACAGTTTAAAAAAAATTCTCAAAGTCTCTCGAAAGTCCCATCATTTTACGCAGACGGTTGAAGGGAGAAACTCTCCCTGCCATGAACCTCCAGCACCACAAACTTGCCGATACAGCACCCTGGAAGCACCCGACCACAGCCGACTCTTGAGTCCATCCGAAAACTTCGAGCCTCTGACCAGCCCTCCGACACCGGGCACTGAGCACCATCTCTGCCAAGCACTTCGACCCCGGCCGCCGCAACAGGCAATAGGCAAAGCCGAGGATTTGGGGCCTTCCCTTCGGAGATTCTCGATCGCACAGTAGCAGTGGCAGTGAAGCGGGCATTTCAGAAGGCACTTCCTTTCTCGCATCCATTCAAGGCCCCAAACAGTTCTTTCTAGTGAGACAACACCTCACCTGTGAATCTGCTGAGGCCGTCTGTTGTGTTCAGTGCTTCCGATTGGTGAGATCCATTATAAATTGGGGGACCATTTTGACGAGCACCTCCACTCCATCCGCTAAAAGCAGGAATTCCAGGTGGCCAAATATTTTAATTCCAATTCCCATTTCTGTTCTGATATGTTGGTTCATGGCCGCCTCTTATGCCACATTGAGGCCACCCTCATGACTGAGGAGCAATACTTTATATTCCATCTGGGTAGCCTCCAACCTGATGGTATGAATATTGATTTCTCCTTATGGTAAAAACAAATTTTCCTTCCTCCTCCCCTCCATTCTTCTTCAATTTCCTATTCTGGCCTCTTGCCTCTTCTCAGCTGCCTATTACATCCTCCTATGTCCTCTTCTCCTTCTCATTCTCCTATGGCCCACTTTCCTCTCCAGTCAGATTCTTTCTGCTCCAGTCCTTTACCTTTCCTACCAACCTGGCTTCACTTATCACCTTCTAACTATCCGACTTCCCTCCCCCGACCCACCTGTTTATTCTGACATCTTCTCCCTTCTTTTTCAGTCCTGAAGAAGGGTCTCAGCCTGAAACGTCGACTGTTTATTCATTTTCATAGATGATGCCTGACCTGTAACATTGTATGTCTGTTGTTTCAGATCTTCTTTAAGCTTGAGGAGCCCTTTATTGAGAAATGGATCATAACCAGAAAAGTCGATGCTATTGGGGTCCTCTACGTCCTCTTGCAGGGTCTCTGTCTCTGGTTAAATTATTGTGAATATTCATCCAAAGGCTGAGGTTTCAATCTTGTGGCAATAAGCATTTTGATTTTGTACCTGCGGCTACAAACATCAGTAACACTCAGGACCTAAAGGTATTCATGCTGTCTTTCCCATGGTAGCTCCGTGTTTCATCAGATTGTAACTCCTAGGACCTACAGATAGTCACGGTGCCTTTCCTGTGGAAGCTCCATGTTCAGTCAGGTGGTTCAGAAATAAATAGTACTGCATGATTTAATGTCCAGACATATCAACTTCTGCTTTGTTGTATCAACCATCTTTGTATCATAATAAGCCTTTGATAGTAAAACACCCATTAATCTGTCACTTTCAAGTCCGGTTATTCTACTGCTCTCTGCTCATCCAGAGCTATGTAGTTTGTTTTCTATCTTGCAACCCATTATGCTAGCATAATGTCTTTGTCAGCATAGACCTAAATTGTCTCTTTATTCTGCAATTTAGTGAATGTATTTTTTTTTGATTCCACCCTGGCCTCTCTAGCTGTGTAGCCCACTCTATTGCTAAAATTACTATCCTTCAGCACTTTGACTGTCTTTTTGACTTATTCATTTTTCCAGATGTGGCTGTGGCTGACAAGACCAGGATTTCCTGCCCATCCCCAGTATCCCTTGAGAGGGTGGTGGCGAGCTGATTTTGTTGACTTACCACTGTCCTTCATGAAAAGGAACTCCTATTTAGTTAGAGAGTTCAGGAGACAATGAAGGAATAGGGATGCTTCATAAGTTGGGATGCTGTGTGACTTTGAGTTGGTGGTGTGTCCACACATTGTCTTTGGTAGTAGAGATTGTGAGTTGGGGTGATGATGCCAAAGTGGCTTAGGTGACGCATTATGTGGATAGAACATACTGCAGCCATGGTCTAGTGGTGCATGGAATGAATGCTTCTTGGGATACTAATCAAAAAGTTGCTTTCATTCTGGACAGCATTGAGCTTGAAAATTATTGATTTTTCACTCCAGTGAAGTTAACTGTATTCCTTGATGCTCTTGACTTGTGCCTTGTACTTGGTGAAAGGGCTCTCTGAATTTCTTCCAAGTACTGTAACTCTTTATAACCCGGTGACTGATCCATCAATTAGCTTGCTTTGGTCCATGTCTCCTACCACCATGACCCCAAATTCTTTTGCCTTATTCCCTTTTTAGAAATATCTCCAATGTTATTCATTTTGAATAAGCTTTTTGCCACAGTTCTTCCTGCCCACTCCCCCGGTCCTGATTCAACATTCAGCGTTTCTTTTCTTTGCTTTTTGTGCGGTAATTCTATTTTTGTTACCAGGGCCATTTAAGATGTATCATGCTGAGTGCAACAGCTAAAGATTTTTGGCTTGTTTTTAAATTTGAATTTGATTCATTGCATTATTCATACTATTTTCCCATTGTTAACATCTGAAAGCGGTTATTTGTTTCCAATCTAAAGATCTAGTTAACCTTTGCTGAACTCCCTCTAAAGCAAGTATATTGTTCCTCTAGGAAGGAGACTGCAACAGTAAATAATATTCTAGATGTAATCTCAACAAGGTCCTTGATAATTGCAGTCCACTAAGGTAACTGTTTTTGCACTTTTGTACTTTGATCTTTTCCGTCAGTCCCTATGCATTGAGAATGACTTGCTTTTACTCTGCTTCTATTGGTTCTGAAATAGTGATGAACTCAATGTGACAAATCCAGATTCTTCCACAGATGAGGCAAGGAGTATCTGATGTTAGTCTGTTAGTTGCTGCACTCCTTTCACCTCTTATGCAGGACTTCTATGTGCTTTAGTTACCAGTGCTATCCTGGGCGCACCCTCTCCCACTTTGGGGGGTCGTGGGCCATGGATTCTGAGCAACCTATGGACAAGCAGTATCTTTCTTTCATTGTAGCTTGAATATTTTCCTGTCTCTGTGGCAATCTTCTTCTGTGATTGTACTTGCTTAAAAGTATTTATTTTGGGAGTCTGAAGTTGGGCATGCAAAAACCAAAGGAGAGTTAACTAATTGTAAAAGATGTTGGCCCAAATAGGGATGATAACATTGGACTGCTCATCTTCAAAGATAAAATATTATTTATTTGTTATTTATTTTATTTATTTGGACATGCAGTGCAGAACAAGTCCAGCCTGCCCAATAAGCCACACCAACCAGCAACTTACCTATTTGACATTAGTGTAATCACAGGACAATTTATAATGACCAATTGGTATCTCTTTGGACTGTAGGAGGAAACTAGAGCACCCAGAGGAAACCCATGCACTCAAGGGGGAATGTACAAACTCCTTATAGACAGCACCAGAACTGAACACTAAACTCCAGAACTGTAATAACGTTGCTCTAAATGCTACTCTACATGGTGCCCTAATATTGATGGTATCTTTGAGCGCCTTGTGTCTAGAGCTCAGATGCATATAGGAGATAAAGAATCCAAGTTTATTGTAGTCACTGTTGGGATGGCAGAGATTGCTGTTTGGACCCCAGCTATTCAAGGTTTGTCTTCACCAGTGAGTGTGTCAGGATTATTCATTGTATCCTGCTCTCTTGGTGCAGCCTTCTCTCCATTGATGAGACCCAACACAGGCTGGGTGACTACATTGTTAAGCAACAAAAAAAGCAGTATTTTCAGGTGGCTACCACAAAAGCAGTATCTTCAGGTGGCTACTAATTCCCATTCCCTCACAGATTTATCTGACCTCTCTTCTACTGCCACAGTGAGGCCAAGCACAGAGTGGGGGAAGTCTGGATTGTCTCCAACCTGAGAAATATCAATTTCTGTAACTTTTGGTAACCTCAGCCCTCTTTTATCCCCCTTCCCACTCTTCTTCTTTTCTCCCTCATTTTGATGACCCTCTTTCCCTTCTCCACCCCACATCCTCAGGACCCTCCATCATCTCCCTTCTGTTTCCCACCTCCTTCCCTTTACTCCACTGTCCTCTCCTATCAGATTCCTTCTTCAAAGCCCTCTGTTTCTTCCACCTATCACCTCCTAGTTTCTTGCATTATCCCCCCCCCCCACCTTCCATCTCACCTAATACCTGCCAGCTTGTACTCCTTCCCCTCTCTCACCACCTTATTCTGGTTTCTGCCCTCTTCCTTTCCAGTCGTGATGAAGGGTTTTGGTTTGAAATGTTGACTCTTAATTCCCTTGTGGATGCAGTCTGACTTGCTGAGTGCCTCCAACATGTACCAGATCTTAAAACTTTATTATTTTACTGTTTTATTGAGATTCTGTGTGGAATAGGCCCTTCTGGCCCTTCAAGCCATGCTGCCCAGCAATCCCCAATTTGATCCTAGCCTAATCACAGGACAATTTACAATGACCAATTAACCTACCACCTGTATGTGCTTGGATTGTGGGAGGAAGTGGAGCACCCAGAGGAAACACAGGCAGTCATGGGGAGAACGTACAAACTCCATACAGGTAGTGGCAGGAATTGAACCTAGGACTTTAGTTGTTTTTGCTCAATCACTCAAAGGCTGGGAGGTCATACCTATGATGTGAGAAATAGCCCATGTTTTCTAAAGTCTCATCATCATACTTTATTACCAGAGGATAGTGTTGTCTAGCAGGGGCAGATTAGAAGAGAACCTTTGCCTTGTGGGCATTGAGTGTACAGTATGCTGCGACCTTTTGCAAGCTGCTTTAAAGAAGTGCACAGTTGCTTGCAGTGTATGTAAACACAGGCATTTTTGACATTCTACTGATGGTCAACTGAATTTGAGTTGATATTGTTTCTGGACTGAAGTTACCTGAGCTTTGGTCTTTGATAGCTTTGAAGATTAGGTCCAAATGCTGTGGAAAGTTTGTGAAGTGTAATGAGAAAGGCTGAAAGTATCAGGCCAATTGTGCAGCCTTGTTTGAAACTGCTTTAAACAGAAATTTGCTCTGAAATAGGATTATGTTTTATATATAATCACAAAGCAAGCATAAGATAGAGATGAATTTCACCATTGTAGCTGAATGCCTCTTGTCTGAAGTAGTCAAAACTTCAGAATTGAAGGAAGTGTTAATGTTGCTCACTTCATTTCTCTTGAAGATACTGCGAGTTAAAGTCGTGCCTATTTTGGTTCTCTGGTTGGAATTCACATTGTAATTTTGTGAACATCTGTTTGGCCACTGAGAGGAAAAGTAACTAACGAGATGCCTCCATAGTTACCACAGTTTATTTATCATATACAAATTATGTGTAAGGACACCAAGATTTCATAAAATTCCAACATTCCCCAGTTTTTCCCAATGACCAAGAATGTATAGAATATGCTTTTTTGTTTTTTTTCCTACCAAGGTGTACCTGTAGGCTTGGATCAGTAAATTTCTATTTTCAGACTTAATTTTCTTCGCCATGTTTTTGTTGCATTGCTTGATTGTAAATGATGAAATTGCAATGCATCGTTTTGTTATGTGATTAAGTCATTGCTGGTAATATCTCAATGTTAACTATTCTGTGGGGGAGTATGGTGCTGTCTCCATTTCATATCATTCTCCATTCAAGTGTATTCTTTGAGTGCAAATTATCCATCCTTGATTTGCCCTGGTTTTGTGAATATTCCCAGTCATTAGCCACTTATCCACGCAAGTGTTGTTCAAATTTACTTAACTGAGATACAATTGCAATTTCTTAGAAAAATTCATTGCATTTATTGGCTGAAGAATCGAATACCTGTTTCTATCAGATTCTGAATTCTTGTGTCTTTGCAATGAGTTATTCTTGCACATTTTTAGATTTCAAGAGGTATGCAGAAAAAGGATTTTTGTGTGAAACCAAGTAAGGTATTAATTGTGTTTACTTGTTTCTGTGTGGGGATGTGGGACCCAATGTGTCTTACTATGTGCTACAGTAAAAGCATAGTAACAGTGTCATTATGATTCTCAGTAAAAGTTTATTTGCACACACAATATATTATTCGACACAACTAAGTGAGTACAGTATAATAAAAACAAGTGAATGATTCATTCCATCTCTTTAAGTGACTCTTGAGAAAACTTAGAATGCTAGAAATTATTGAATAGTGCAGATCATTTTGTTTTACTCTAACATACAAGAGCACTATGAATGATTGCTTTAAAATAACCAATACACAGTTGTAGGTTGCCTGGAGATAATAAAATATTTCTGCAAAGTGTACTATAAAACTATGACAACATTGTGGAATCATTGTTGTTTTCAATAATTAAAAAGCAGCTATAAAGCCATTAGGGCAGATATTTTATTGCATTTTGTAAACAGAAATGGTTTAACGTTTTCATATAAAAATGACCTTGTCAATGAGTTGGAAGTCAAACTGTTGCAAAGTGAGAGGAATCTTGCCATAAATTGAAGACATTACCAAGCACACCGAGGAAAACAAGTTTAGGAATGTGCTTGAAGCTTCCTTACAAAAGAAGTTCAACATTCCTGCTATTAGGAGTATTAGCCACTCAAATTTGAGAAAGAGCTTTTGGGATAATACTGAGAATAATGCAATACACAGAAGCTCAGTGTAAGCAAAAAAAGAATGCACTGTCTTTCAAACTAACCATTCACCCGCCTATTAGAAGCCTCCTGTTTTCTCTGTGGCAGAATCTACAGTCCCCACATTGGTCTCATCTGTCACTTCAGAACTTGTAGAAGCAAAGTGAAGCAAGTTATCCTCGATCCTGAAGGATTGCTGAAGTGAATTGTAATTATCAGACATGGGGTCCCAGCTATTTTCTATTTTAATCACTTTTTGTGAAGCTATAATATATCCAAATTTCTTTATAATACAGTTGAGGAAGGAGAAGTAGTGTGGCCACAAAGACGTTCACAAATTTCATGACACATGCAGTGATAATAAACCTGATTCTGATTCTTCTATGCCAAGATATGGTCAGGTAAATGTCAGAGTACTCAGAAAGTACAGATGGAAGAAACAATGGAAGCTTGCTAAGTTAACAATGGCAGGGAAAATTATAAAAATACAAACGATGAAGGGTCTCAGCCCAAAACATCAACTGTTTACTCTTTTCCATCAATGCTGCCTGACCGGCTGATTTCCTCCAGCATTTTGTGTGTATTACTTTGGTTTCCCGCATCTGCAGATATTCTCTTGTTTGTGGAAAAATACACATGAAATAGAAATCATGCTTAACAAGTATTGGTTAGGGGTAGTAAATTATGGGCATGCTGTGTTGGTGCTAGAAGAATGGTGACATTTGTGGGAAGGTCCTAGCACATTCCTGGACTGTGTTGATCATTGATGCAAATGACACACTTCACTGTATGTTTTGATGTACAGTACATGTGACGAAACTAATCTTTAAGTGTTTTGTAGTTTTTGAGAATGTAGATGGTAGAATAGATGAAGGTAAACCGCTGAAACTGAACTGGTAGAATAGATGAGGGTAAACTTCTGGACTAAGGACTGGTACTTCAGGGCCTTCCTCTTGTGAGCCTCCTCACGTCCTTCCTTCCATGGTACTGAGAGCTCCACCAGGATGATTTTCTTGTATTCAGTGGACCACGGTACAATGTCGGTTGAAGTGTGGTTTGCGCCACCTCGGGGAACTGTAACTTCCTCCCCACATCAACCTCCTCTCCTGTGGTAAACCATGTATATATGTTGTAACTCAGTTACCTGTCTGGACACACCCCTCTGCTGACTGCCCCTGTGGCTCCTCCCACAGAATCCTGTATAAAGGTGTTCGCCTTGCCCCTCCCCCTCAGTCCGGGGGCAGACACTCACTGTGGAGGTCGTATTGTACAGCGAATAAAAGCCTTTCAGTATTTTTCCAAACCTCAGTCTTTTGGAGTAATTGAAGGTGCTTCAATTTTATTCGCTGTACGTTTTAAAACATGGAACAGGCCCTGAGACCAGAAAAATTAGACCTCAATCTGCA
Organism: Mobula birostris; assembly: GCF_030028105.1. Lineage (NCBI taxonomy): Eukaryota > Metazoa > Chordata > Chondrichthyes > Myliobatiformes > Myliobatidae > Mobula > Mobula birostris. The sequence goes on from NC_092381.1 coordinate 77,694,598, forward strand.
AACACCTGAAGCTGGAAACGCTTTCGAACTCTGGCTGGCCTGCTTCAAAGCGTACCTAGAGGAGATTAAAGTGACCGACCCCGTAGCGAAGCGCAGAGTTCTACTCTCCAGGGTCAGTCCACGGGTCTATTCGCTGATCAGAGACCAGCCGAACTACGACGGTGCAATGAACGCCTTCAAAAGACAAAACCTGCGGCCGATAAACAGCGTCTATGCTCGGCATCGCTTAGCGACACGGCAACAACGGCCCGGGGAATCGAGTGCTGAGTTTGTCTGGGCACTACAGACGCTCGTGCGAGCCTGCAATTGCCAGGAGCTGACGGCGGCGCAGCATGCAGAACTCCTAGTGAGAGACGCCTTCGTCACGGGGACCAGGTCCGTGTACGTGCGCCAGCGGCTGCTGGAAAAAGCCGATCTTACCCTAAGTTCGGCGATCGAGCTGGCTGATACGTTGGAGGCCGCTCTGCATAACTCTGAGGCTCTCCAGCCACGCGATCCCCCAATGGCCTCGTGGGTGCCGCAGACCCCACAACCTGCCGGCGAATCGACCTCGGCTGCCGCCAGTCGTGAGTCCGCGAAGTGCTACTTCTGCGGACTGGAGAAGCACCCCCAGAAACGCTGCCCGGCCCGACAAGCTACCTGTTCCAGCTGCGGAAAGAAGGGCCACTTTGCCAAGGTCTGTAAGTCAAAACCGCAAGCGGGATCGAGCAGCGCTGCGTGCGAGACGTGGGGGTCGCCATTTTCCCTCCCGCCACCTTCCCTGCATGCCGCCACCACGTGTGAGACATGGGGGCAGCCATCTTGGTCGGCACCACCTCCCACCGTCTACGACCAACGGGTGCTCACGGGGCACCCCACCAGGCCGGACCAAGACAGTGACCCCACCCTGGCTTCCGTGACCCTCGACCAAAGCGCTCCCCACCAGCTCGCAAGGTGAATGATGGACATCCCGGTGGAGGGGCACAGGACAAGCTGCCTGTTTGACACAGGCAGCACGGAGAGTTTTATCCACCTGGCCACGGTGCAGCATTGTGGACTCATGATACAGCCGGTAAGTCGGAGGGTCACCATGGCCTCCAGGTCGCATACAACAGACAACCAGGGGGGTTGTGTAGCGACACTAGTGGTGCAGGGCACAGAATATCGGGACTTTACGTTACTGGTCTTGCCTCAACTGTGTGCCCCTGTGCTGTTGGGGTTGGACTTCCAGAGCCACCTGAAAAGCGTGACAATGAAGTATGATGGGCCCCTCCCACCAATTACTGTCATAAATCCCCTGTTTTGTAGAGATATGTCATGTACCCCGCTACTGACCTCACACACACACCGACCCGCGCATCCCACCCAACATCATGCCAACTGCCACACTACGGACACCACTTGTGGCCTCTCCACCCTCAGGATCCCTCCCCCACCGCTGTTCGCCAACCTGACCTCCGACTGTAAACCTGTGGCAACTAAAAGCAGGAGGTACAGCGCAGGGGACAGAGCTTTCATTAAGTCGGAGGTACAGTGCAGGGGACAGAGCTTTCATTAAGTCGGAGGTGCAGCGGCTGCTCAGGGAGGGGTCATTGAGGCAAGCACAAGTCCTTGGAGGGCGCAGGTGGTGCTTGTTTGGAACAGGGAGAAGAATAGGATGGTCGTGGACTATAGCCAGACCATCAATAGGTTCACGCAGCTCGACGTGTACCCTCTACCCCGCATCGCGGATATGGTCAATCAGATAGCACAGTACAAGGTGTACTCGACCATAGACCTAAAATCCGATTACCATCAGCTCCCCATCCGCCGGGAGGACCGCCCTTACACTGCCTTCGAGGTGGACGGCAGGCTTTATCAATTCCTGCGTGTCCCCTTTGGTGTCACGAATGGTGTATCTGTCTTCCAGAGGGCAATGGACCGGATGGTGGACCAGTGCCAACTGAAGGCCACGTTCCCATATCTGGATAACATCACCATCTGCGGTCACGACCAGCAGGATCACGACAACAACCTCCAAAAATTTCTCCAAGCAGCCAAATCTTTCAACCTCACCTATAACAAGGACAAGTGTGTATTTGGGACCACCCGACTTGCTATCCTTGGGTGTGTCGTGGAGAATGGAGTCATTGGCCCTGACCCCGACCGTATGCACCCCTTGTTGGAACTCCCTCTTCCCAATACCCTCAGAGCCCTCAAAAGGTGCCTGGGCTTCTTTTCATATTACGCCCAATGGGTCTCTATCTATGGAGACAAGGCCCGCCCCCTGGTCAAGTCCACCACATTCCCCTCTCTGCCGAGGCCCACACGGCCTTCAACCGCATAAAAGGGGACATTGCCAAAGCAGCAATGCATGCGGTGGATGAGGCCATTCCCTCCCAAGTAGAGAGTGACGCCTCCGACTTTGCGCTGGCTGCTACCCTCAACCAGGCAGGAAGACCAGTGGCGTTCTTCTCCTGTACCCTTCAAGGCCCTGAAATTCTGCACTCTGCAGTAGAGAAAGAGGCCCAGGCCATAGTGGAAGCTATAAGGCACTGGTGGCGCTATCTTGCCGGCAAAAGGTTCACCCTGCTAACTGACCAGCGCTCAGTCGCATTCATGTTTAATAATCAGCAGCGGAGCAAAATCAAAAATGATAAAATTCTGAGGTGGAGTATCGAACTCTCCACCTACAACTATGACATCATGTACAGGCCTGGGAAGCTCAACGAGCCCTCCAATGCCCTATCCCGGGGAACATGCGCCAGCGCGCAGATTGACCGGCTATACGCCCTACATGTAGACCTTTGCCACCCGGGAGTCACCCGGCTTTTCCACTTTGTGAAAGCCTGGAACCTGCCTTACTCCCTTGAGGAGATCAGGATGATGACCAGGGACTGCCAGGTCTGTGCAGAGTGCAAACCGCACTTCTACCGACCCGAAAAGGCACCACTCATCAAGGCCACCCACCCCTTTGAGCGACTGAGTGTTGACTTTAAGGGCCCCCTTCCCTCCACCAACCGCAATGTGTACTTTCTTAACGTAATTGACGAGTACTCGCGGGACTCTTTTTAAAAAAAAAAAAAGGAGGGGTGAATGTGGTAAACCATGTATATATGTTGTAACTTGGTTACCTGTCTGGACACACACCTCTGCTGACTGCCCCTGTGGCTCCTCCCACATAGTCCTGTATAAAGGTGTTCGCCTTGCCCCTCCCCCTCAGTCTGGGGGCAGACACTCACTGTGGAGGTCGTATTGTACAGTGAATAAAAGTCTTTCAGTATTTTACCAAACCTCAGTCTTTTGGAGTAATTGAGGGTGCTTCATCTCCCATGAATTGGCAGTTTGCCACAGATTGAATTTAGGTCTCTTTGATAAGACTGGTGTGGTCCTCTCCTTGATGAAAATGACTGCCCTGTTTATCTCTCTGCCAGCTGGTATCCTTTTACACCTCTCCCAATTCAGTGTGTCAGTAAGGGACAGCAGGACCTTGTCGTGGTGCCACCTATACTGTCCTTGTGTTAAAGCTGTTTTGTATCCTGACAGCACATGTGCCAGTGAACACTGCTGACCACAAAGCTTGCAGTTAGGGTCCTCTCTCAGCCCCTTTGTGTGCAGCTGTGATGGTGCAGGGAGAGTGTCGTACACAGACTGCAGGACGAAAGAAATGCAGAAGGGCTGTCGTCTCCAAAGCTCTGTCCAAATGATCTTGTGCTTGGGAAAATCCCATTTCATCCAGGCACCATGTAACCCCAACTCCACTGCCTTCGATAACTGCCTTTTGCCCTCATGGTTCATACCTGTCTTCACCATGTCACGCCTATCCCTTGCACATACACGCGCCCCCCGCCCCCCCCCCCATTGTTGGAAGTGTGCAGAGCTGAGGCCTTGCCATCCCAGCATGCGTTGTCGATGATCTCTCTCAATTGCAGGGAGCTCACTGCCTGGTCTATGGCTGAGTTGTCAGACCACTTTTGGCCCAATCTTGTTATGACTCCTGCTTGATTTATTAGCTTGTCTTCAGAGCCACTCAGTGTTAACATAAGTCTACACTTTGCCACCTTGAACTCCTCCACTGCTGATGACAATGTGAGCTGTAGCTGCCTGATCTGATCCCCACTGAAGAAAAATTTGGGGGATCCCCAACCATCTCCACACGTGCTTCTTAACTTTCCTCTCAGTGGCTAATACAGTGGTCATGGGGAACTCGTACACTGTGAAAAACCAGAGCAGCCTTGATAGAAGACCATGTTGGTACAGCCATGTCTGTCATGGTCCGGTCCGTGAAGTCTGTTTTCCGGTTCACGGTCCGGTCCATCGACCCTTGCTCCAGTTTTTCCTATCTACCCTGTTTCTGTTCTTGTTGAGCTCATTGAGGCAGCTGATGCTCGTTGGGGCTGGCTGCATAAATACCTCCAGAGACCAGGGCGTGTCTGCTGGATTGTTCTTGTCCTTACTCCTTGTATCCCTTCGTCTGCCTTCTGTTTCCTTGCCTGAAGCCTTGCCTTGTCTTGCCGGTAACTTTCACCTCGCCTGAAGTTCTCGTTGCGCCTTGCATTGCCTGAAGCCTTGCCTTGTCTTGCTGGTAACTCTCGCCTCGTCTCGCCTGCAGTCTTGTCCTGGAGCCACTCTATACCTAGCTCCCTTCCTGTCCCTTGCCTCCGCCCAGGTAAGCCAGACCGTCTTGCTGTTACCTGCCATTGGTTCTGTCCCTTCCTGTCCCTTGCCTCCGTCCGGTAAGCCAGGCCGTCTTGCTGTTACCTACGGTTGGTTCTGTCCCTTCTGTCCCTTCCTGTCCCTTGCCTCTGCTGGGTGGTGATCCGCGCCCTGCCCAGGAGGAGCCTCCTGCCAAGCCAAGTCTCTAGCCTCTAGCCTCAAGCCTGAAGACTCCAGCCTCCTGCCTAGCCTCAAGCCTGAAGACTCCAGCCTCCTGCCTAGCCTCAAGCCTGAAGACTCCAGCCTCCTGCCTAGCCTCAAGCCTGAAGACTCCAGCCTTCTGCCAAGCCTTGCCTCAAGTCTCTTGCCTCCTGCCAAGCCTCGCCTCAAGTCTCCTGCCAAGCCTCGCCTCTAGCCTCAAGCCAGAAGACTCCAGCCTCATCCTGCCTGCCTGCCAAGCCTCGTCCTTGCCTAGTTCTGGGGTCCGAACCAGAGGAAAGACCCAGGTACTGGGTCCTTGTCCAGTCTCTGGCTCGGAGTCCAAGCCCGGGCTCAAGCCTGAAGACTCCAGCCTCCTGCCTCCTGCCAAGCCTCACTTCTAGCCTCAAGCCTGAAGACTCCAGCCTCCTGCCTCCTGCCAAACCTCGCCTCTAGCCTCAAGCCAGAAGACTCCAGCCTCGTCCTGCCTGCCTGCCAAGCCTCATCCTTGCCTAGTTCTGGGGTCCGAGCCAGAGGCAAGATGCAGGTACTGAGTCCTTGTCCAGTCTCTGGCTCGGAGTCCAAGCCCGGGCTCCTAGCTCTCTTGTCCAGTCCTGTTCCGGGTTCCCGGTTTTCGTGTCCACGTCCTTGCCCTCAGCCTGTATCCTAGTCCTGTCCCTAGTACTTCAGTGTCTCTATCTTGCACTTGGGTCCGTTCCCAGCCAGCCTCGTATGACAATGTCTTAAATTTACCAGGGAGTCCGGTTTTATCAATCTTCTTCAGCCACTCTTCGGTCTGCTTTCCAGTGTCGGGGATGTTGCTGCTGTTCATCGTTGGGCATTAAACTGCTTTTTGAGGCACTTTACTGGTTTGTCCTCTGATGGATGGAATGACTTCTCCCTGTATTTGAAGACTGAATTTGCTCGTAACCTTGCCCTTTTTTGATCACTATGCATCTGGACTTCCTGGCCTTGAAGGTCATCCTAGCCCTGGTAGCTAGGTAGTTGTCCAGGTTTTCCAATACCCATCCTGCTTGGACATGGGTTACAGTGGTTACTGTGATGTCACCCATTAACCCCTGTATTGCAGTTTGTGCAATGCCGGGCTCCAACACTGGGCCTCAGGTTACGTCTGCTGCTGCTGATATGAGGAAGTTCATACCCATGACAAATAAAATGGGGAGATGATTCTTGGCCCGAAACATCGACTAATTTTTCCCGTAGATGTTGCCTGCCCTGCTGAGTTCCTCCAGTAGTTTGTGTGTGTTGCTGGGGGAGATGATACTGCAGGTTGCAATCTCTTTTTGGAGGTCTTGCCACCTGGTAGTAAAGTGGGCTGAAGTGAAGCATAGCTTGAATCCTCCTAGTTAGCTGGTGATCATGTCTTCCGTTACTGGTGGGATGAGGGCATGTGCCACTGATAGTTAGTGAGAAATAAGCAGTGAGACAATTTAGAACTGGAATGCTCATTGCAGTTTCAAGCATTTAGACTTGGAGATGCCAGAAATAGCCGGGAGTGAAAATTAAACAACTACATGACTTCAGTAAGGTAGGAACTACGAAGAATTTGAAGTTATCAACAATCATCTTGAATGTAATCATGAAAATTAAGATTTGGAGGATGCAATCATTGATAGCATTATATGAAGGCATTCCATTATCTTCACTGGGTGTCTGTACTGATTTTTTTTCATTTACAGTCAATCAAACGTGTGGCAGCGTTCACTGGATAAATTCCTCTGTCAATAACTATTAGGAATTAGTACGCAGGTTAATGGCACTGTAGTAATATTGGTAGTGCTCTAACTTGTTCTGTATTTCATTTAAATGCATAACTTGTTACCCAGTTAAATGGTAATTTATCGTTTTTATACATTTTTAACAATTTCCATGAAACTCCGGATAATTGGGGCAGCTGCTTAATTGGGCCAAAATATACTGATCCAATGTGTCCCAATTAACCAGAGTCCACTTGTATTGTGAGCAATTTTAGGCCCAGTATTTAAGAAAGAGGAGCTGGTCCCAGAAAACCACAGAGGAGTCTCAGAAGAATGATCCCAGCAATGAAAGGCTGAACATGTGTATGAGAAGTGTTTGATATACTTGATGCTCAGAAGCATAAGGGGGAGGGTTCATTGAAATTTACCGGTTCTAAATGGCCTGAATATTAGGAAAGTCTAGGTTCCAAGGGCATGGCCTCAAAATAAAGAGTTGCTTGTTTAAACCAATGAAGAAAGAATTTCTTCAGCCAAAGTAAGTAGACCTTGGAGTTCTGCATAGCCATGTTCCATTAAAGAGCATTTGGAGAGACATAATCTGATTAGGGATAGTCAGCATGGCTTTGTCAAGGGCAGGTCATGCCTTACGAGCCTAATTGAGTTCACTGAGGATGTAACAAAACACATTTATGAAGGTAGAGCAGTGGATACAGTGTATACGGATTTCATTAAGGCATTTGATAAGGTTCCCCATGCAAGGCTTCTTCAGAAAGTAAGGAGGTATCGGATCCAAGGAGACCTTGCTCAGAATTGGCTTGCACACAGAAGGCAAAGGGTGGTTGTAGATAATTTGTATTCTGCATGGAGGTCCGTGACCAGTTGTGTTCTGGAGGGATCTGTTCTGGGACCCCTTCTGTTTATGATTTTTATAAATGACCTGGATGAGGAAGTAGAAGGGTGAGTTAGTAAGTTTGCTGATGACACAAAAGTTGTGGGTGTTGAGGATAGTTTGGAGGGTTGTCAGAGGTTACAGCGGGACATCAATAGGATGCAGAACTGGGCTGAGAAGTGGCAGATGGACTTCATCCCAGATAAGTGTGAAGTGATTCATTTTGGTAGTCTAATTTGAAGACAGAATATAATATTAATGGTAAGACTCTTGGCAGTGTGGAGTATCAACAAGATCTTGGGGTTTGTGTCCTTAGGGCACTCAAAACTGCGCAGATTGACAGTTCAGAAGGCATACAGTGCATTGGCCTTCGTCAACCATGGGATTGAGTTCAAGAGCTGTGAAGTAATGTTACGGCTAAATAAGAACTTAGTCAGACCCCACTTGGTGTACTGTGTTCAGTTCTGGTCACCTCACTACAGGAAGGATGTGGATACTGTAGAGAGAGTGCCAAGAAGATTTACAAGGGTGTTGTTTGGATTGGAGGGCGTACCTAATGAGAATAGATTGAGTGTTCTTGGCCTTTTCTCCTTTGAGTGATGGAGGATGAGAGATGACCTGATGCATGTGTTTAAGATGATGAGAAACTTTGATCTTGTGGATAGTCAAGAGGCTTTCCCCCAGCGCTGAAATAGCTAACACGAGGGGGTATAGTTGTAAGGTGCTTGGAAATAGGTACCAGAGGGATGTCAGGGGTAAGTTTTCCACACAGAGAGTGGTGGGTGTGTGGAATGCACTGCTGGCGGCAGCAACGGAAGCGGATGCAATGGAGTCTTTTAAGAGCCTCTTAGATAGGTACATGGAACTTAGAAAAGATAGAGGGCTATGCACTAGGGAAATTCTAGGCAGTCTTTAGAGTAGGTTACATGGTCAGCACAACATTCTAGGCCGAAGGGTCTGTAATATGCTGTAAATTTCTATGTTCTAAAGTGTATTGAATCTGTGAAATTCATTGCCGTAGAGGACATTGGAGACAAAGTAATTGTTTGTATCTAAGGTTGAGATTGATAGATTGATAGAGATTGAGATTGGTAAGGGGGTCCAGAAAAAGCCAGGAGAATGGTCTTGGAAAATAAAACTCAGCCATGATCGAATGGTAGGGCAGACTCAATGGGGCTGAAAGGCCAAGTACTGAAAGAAGCTTATCTTATGGATTGAAAATTGATTGAAAAGAAATAAACAGGCTCCTTTCCAAGTGTCTGGAGATTACCGTTGGGATAATATAGGGATTGGTGTTCGGACTCCACCTATTCACAGTTTGGCTAGAGGAGATGAACTGCTTTATATTCAAGTTTACAGATAACACAGAGCATGGGCATGGGGAAATTCGTGTGGAGTTTGCAAGGAGATTCCAATGTGAATCAAAGGATTCAGTTGATTTTCCTAGTTGTGGGCATTCCATAGGTGAACTCACTTTCATCGAGAAAGACCCATGTGTACTTTAACAGAAGAAAGGCCGTGACATTGAGGCAGAATGATAGCTACAGAATCTAGCTTTCTGAACAGTCTTTCAGCCACAAGGAAAAGAAGAATCAAGTTGTTCTGGCCTCAGAGGCACAGGTCATTTTGTATGAACATCACTTCCAAAACATAAGCTATCTTAAAGACCATTTCCTGTGGGGGTTAGTTTTTATTTTGATTTGAAGCTCACATTGGAAAGACATGCATCTCCATTCACTCTCTATTTGCCTTTGAAACAGCAATATCTCTGAGTCTCAAGTTTTTGGTAATATTGGTAAACACACTTAGAAGAAAGTATACTGTTTATCTTTGTGCTGTGTGTTTATTCTTGTTTACGCTGTATAGATATGGAGTGTTACGTATGTGTATTACCCTGTACAGTTTCACAAGAAAGAAATCTCTTTTAAACACCCTGAAAGAGAGCTTTGGACTCTGGTGATTTTCAAGAAGTTGTTCAGCTCACTGCTTAGCTGTGTTCACACACACAGTGAGTGCAGTGGAATGAAAAGACAACTTTTCATGGCTATCATTCTGCCTCAATATCACGGCCTGTCTTCTGGACTAGAGACACATCTGATCACTGTAGATGATAATGTCAGCTTCTGACTTGAGCAATGTTGATCATCAAGAACTGGAGGCCAAATCAGAATGCTGCTCATCTACCGCATCTTCATGGAGCCATAACTAGCATAGTGGCAGCACGAGTTCACACCAAAGCTGAAATTGCAAGACCGAGAACAGCATATGCTAAGTGTGAAAGTGAGATGCAAGTGGAGAAAGCACATATAAAATTGGAGAGGGCACATATAGAGGTTACTTTAAGTGTGCTCCAGGAAGAGTGTGAAGCTGAGGCTGGCTCAGTAGAGGCAGATGTGCATGAAGCACCAGCTGACTAGGACAGTTGCGAGTCCATAACCAGAACCAGTCATGACTTGCCATCACAACAGCCAATGTATCTTACTAAAGAATATGTCCAAAAGCATTTTGGCTATTAAAAAAAAGGCAGTGCTTCAGCTCTACAAGGAGAAGTTGCCCATACCACTCAGCCAACAGGTCTTTCACATTGTCCAGGTATTTAAAGTCAAAGTCTACAGCAGCAAAGATCCACAACAGACCCTTCTGTAGTTCCATCAAAGCAAAGACCTGAGTCAAGAGTTACTGCTGATGCCAATCCCACTTGCACAGATATGGACAGACTGAACTTCATCCATCCCAGAACACACATTTGGCAAACCAGTCTCCGCAACTCTCTCATCCAAAAGCTGCAGGTGCATTAGATTTGGCTTGGTATTTGGCTCATCAGGACCAAGTCCAGCGGGACTAAAAATATTCAAGAACCTGTCATGGAGTCATAGAGCATGACAGCACAGAAACAGACCCTTTGGCTCATCTGATCTGTACCAAACTATTAATCTGCCTAGTCATATTGATCTGCACCCAGACCATAGCCCTTCATACTCCTGTCATCCATGTACCTAAATTTCTCTTGAAATGTTGAAATTGAACCTGCATGCACCACTTCCGCTAGTAGCTCATTCCACACTCTCACCACCCTCTGAGTGAAGAAGTTCCACCTCATTTTCCCCTTAATTATTTCACCTTTCACTCTTAACCCATGATCTCTAGTTCTAGCGAGTGGAAAATCCTGCTTGCATTCACCATATCTATACCTTCATAATTTTGTATACTGATATCAAATCTCCTCTCATTCTTCTACACTCTAGAGAATAAAATCAGAACCTGTTCAACCTTTTCCTTTAACTCAGGCAGCATCCACAATGCCTTACTGATTACTGTAAGCCCTACCCTGGTTTGCTTTCCAAAAGTTCAACACCTCATACTTACCTGCATTAAATCCATCAACACAATTCTGATTTGTTGGAGACAAATGTGAGTGCATAGCAGAACATCTGGAAAACTTCTGAAGTGTCTGCTTTGCTACCACTGCTACTGTGTGGTAACCGGAATCTCTGGAGCTGAAGGCCTCGAAATCCTCGGCTTTGCGTGTTTCAGTGGCCGGGGAGAGGTCAAAGGCGCTCGGCAGAGGATGGCGCTTGGGAGGCTGTATCGGAGAGGCTGCTCGGAAGCTCGGAGTTTTCGGGCAGATGGACTCAGGGTCAGCTGTTTCGAAGGTATCGGCAAGTTGACGGTGTCTGGAGGTTTATGGCAGGGAGTTTCTCCTTTTTGTCGCCGCTATTGGGGACTCAGGAGTAGATCGACTCGGGGACTTAGAGACTATTTCTTTTTACTGACTGTTCTTCATCAAATTATGGTATTGCTTTGCACTGCTGTAACTATATGTTATAATTATGTGGTTTTGTCAGTGTTAGTCTCTGGTCTGTCTTGTTTTCTGTGATATCACGCCGGGGAAACATTGTATCATTTCTTAATGCATGTATGCATTTCTAAATGACAATAAAAGAGGACTGAGTGTTCTCATAATCTAACCATTTTACAGCCCATTTTCCCAGTTGGTCCAGATCACGCTGCAAGCTTTGGTAGTCTTCCTCACTATCCACTAAACCCCTAATCCTGGTGTCATCCGCAGATTTGCTAATCCAGTTTATCACATTATCATCCAGATTGTTGATATACATAACAAACTACAGTAGCTCCTGCACTGATCCCTGCAGTGCACCACCAATCATGGACCTCCAGTCAAGGAAGCGATCATCTTCTACCACTCTCTAGCTTCTTCCATAAAACTAATGTCAATTGAATTTACTATCTCATCTTGAACGCTAAGTAACTGAACCTTCTTGACCAACCTTCTATATGTGATCTTCAGAATCAGAATCAGAATCAGGTTTGTTATCACCGGCATGTGACGTGAAATTTGTGAACTTAGTAGCAGCAGTTCAATGCAATACATAATCTAGCAGAGAAAAAATAATAATAAATAAGTAATCAATTACATATATTGAATAGATTTTCAAAAATGTGCAAAAACCGAAATACTGTATTTTTTTTTAAAATTGAGGTAGTGTCCAAGGATTCAATGTCAATTTAGGAATCGGATGGTGGAGGGGAAGAGGCTGTTACTGAATCGCTGAGTGTATGCCTTCAGCTTCTGTACCTCCCACCTGATGATAACAGTGAGAAAAAGGCATGCTCTGGGCGCTGGAGGTTCTTAATAATGGATGCTGACTTTCTGAGATACTGCTCATAGAAACATAGAAAACTTACAGCACAATACAGGCCCTTTGGCGCACAAACTTGTGCTGAACATGTCCCTACCTTAGAAATTGCTAGGCTTACCTATAGCCCTCTACTTTTCTAAGCTCCATGTACCTATCCAAAAATCTCTTAAAAGACCCTATCGTATTCGCCTCCACCACTGTTGCCGGCAGCCCATTCCATGCACTCACCACTCTCTGAGTAAAAAACTTACCCCTGACATATCCTCTGTACCTACACCTCAGCACTTTAAACCTGTGTCCTCTTGTGGCAACCATTTCAGCCCTGGGAAAAAGCCTCTGACGATCCACGCGATCAATGCCTCTCATCATCTTATACACCTCTAATCCTCTGTCACTCCAAGGAGAAATGGCCGAGTTCACTCAACCCATTCTCATAGGGCTTGCTCCCCAATCCAGGCAACATCCTTGTAAATCTCCTCTGCACCCTTCCTATGGCTTCCACATCCTTCATGTAGTGAGGCGACCAGAGCTGAGCATGGTACTCCAAGTGGGGTCTGACCAGGGTCCTATATAGCTGCAACATTGCCTCTCGGCTCCTAAATTCAATTCCACGATTGATGAAGGCCAATACACCGTACGCAGCCTTAACCGCACCTGTGAGTCAACCTGCTTTGAGTGTCCTATGGACTTGGACCCCAATATCCCTCTGATCCTCCACACTGCCAAGAGTCTTACCATTAATATTATATTCTGTCATCCTATTTGACCTACCAAAATGAACCACTTCACACTTATCTGCGTTGAACACCATCTGCCACTTCTCAGCCCAGCTTTGCATCCTATCAATGTCCCGCTGTAACCTCTGACAGCCCTCCACACTATCCACAACACCTCCAACCTTAGTGTCATCAGCAAACTTACTAACCCATCCCTCCACTTCCTTATCCGGGTTATTTATAAAAATCATGAAGAGTAACGGTCGCAGAACAGATCCCTGATGCACTCCACTGGTGACCAAACTCCATGCAGAATATGACCCGTCTACAACCACCTCTGTGGGCAAGCCAGTTCTGAATCCGCAAAGCAATATTCCCTTGGATCCCCTACCTCCTTAGTTTCTCAATAAGCCTTGCATTGGGTACCTTATCAAATTCCTTGCTGAAATCCATATACACTACATATACTGCTCTTCTTTCATCAATGTGTTTAGTCACATCCTCAAAAAATTCAATCAGGCTTGTAAGGCACAACCTGCCTTTGACAAAACCATGCTGACTATTCCTAATCATATTATACCTCTCCAAATGTTCATAAATCCTGCCTCTCAGGATCTTCTCCATCAACATACCAACCACTGAAGTAAGACTCACTGGTCTATAATTTCCTGGGCTATCTCTACTCCCTTTCTTGAATAAAGGAACAATAGCCGCAACCCTCCGATCCTTTGGAATCTGTCCTGTTCCCATTGATGATGCAAAGATCATTGCCAGATGCTTAGCAATCTCCTCCCTTGCCTCCCACAGTAGCCTGGGGTACATCTCATCTGGACCTGGCGACTTATCCAACTTGATGCTCCAGCACATCCTGTTTCTTAATATCTACATGCTCAAGCTTTTCAGTCTGCTGCAAGTCATCACTACAATCACCAAGATCCTTTTTCATAGTGAATACTGAAGTAAAGTATTCATTAAGTACCTCTGCTATTTCCTCCGGTTCCATACATACTTTCCCACTGTCACACTTGATAGGTCCTATTCTTTTGCGTCTTATCCTCTTGCTCTTCACATCCTTGTAGAATGCCTTGGGGTTTTCCTTAATCCTGCCCGCCAAGGCCTTCTCATGGCCCCTTCTGGCTCTCCTAATTTCCTTCTTAAGCTCCTTCCTATTAGCCTTATAATCTTCTAGATCTCTAACATTACCGAGCTCTCTGAACCTTTTGTAAGCTTTTCTTTTCTTCTTGACTAGATTTATTACAGCCTTTGTACACTACGGTTCCTGTACCCTACCATAACTTCCCTGTCTCATTGGAGCGTACCTATGCAGAACTCCACCCAAATATCCGCTGAACATTTGCCACATTTCTTCCGTACCTTTCCCTGAGAACATCTGTTTCCAATTTAAGCTTCCAATTTCCTGCCTGATAGCTTCATAATTCCCCTACTCCAATTAAATGCTTTTCTAACTTGTCTGTTCCTAACTCTCTCCAATGCTATTGTAAAGGAGATAGAATTATGATCACTATCTCCAAAGTGCTCTCCCATTGAGAGATCTGACACCTGACCAGGTTCATTTCCCAATACCAAATCAAGTACAGCCTCTCCTCTTGTAGGCCTATCTACATATTGTGTCAAGAAACCGTCCTGAACACACCTAACAAATTTCACCCCATCTAAGCCCCTAGCTCTAGCGAGATGCCAATCGATATTTAGGAAATTAAGATCTCTCATCATGACAACTCTGTGATTATTACACCTTTCCAGGATCTGTTTCCCTATCTGCTCCTTGATATCCCTGTTACTATTGGGCGGCCTATAAAGAACACCCAGTAAAGTTATTGACCCCTTTCTGTTCTTAACCTTCACCCACAGAGACTCCATAGACAATCCTTCCATGACGTCCACCTTTTCTGCAGCCGTGACACTATCTCTGATCAACTGTGCCAAGCCCCCACCTCTTTTGCCTCCCTCCCTGTCCTTTCTGAAACATCTAAAACTTGGCACTTAAAGAAACCATTCCTGTCCCTGAGCTATCCAAGTCTCTGTAATGGCCACCACATCATATCTCCAAGTACTGATCCACGCTCTAAACTCATCCACTTTGTTCACAACACTCCTTGTGTTAAAACAGATGCATCTCAAACCTTTGGTCTGAGCATGCCCCTTCTCTATCATCTGCCTATCCTCCCTCTCGCACTGTCTATAAGCTTTCTCTATTTGTGAGCCAACCTCCTCTTCTCCAGTCTCTTCAGTTAGGTTCCTACCCCGCAACAGTTCTAGTTTAAACTCTCCCCAGTAGCCTTAGCAAACCTCCCTGCCAGGATATTGGTCCCCCTGGGATTCAAGTGCAACCCATCCTTTTTGTACAGGTCACCTTCACACTTGCCCCAAAAGAGGTCCCAATGATCCAGAAATCTGAATCCCTGCCCCCTGCTCCAATCCCTCAGCCAAGCATTTATCCTCCACCTCATTCTATTCCTATTCTCACTGTTGCATGGCACAGGCAGTAATCCTGGAATTACTACCTTTGCGGTCCTGCTTCTCAACTTCCTAACTCCCTGTAGTCTTTTTTCAGAACCTCTTCCCCTTTCCCACCCATGTCATTGGTACCAGTATGTATCACGACCTCTGGCTGTTCTCCCTCCCACTGCGGGATATCTTGGACGTGATCTGAAACATCTCGGACCCTGGCACCTGGGAGGCAAACTACCATACGAGTTTCTTTCCTGCGTCCACAGAATCGCCTGTTTGAATCCCTAACTATAGAGTCCCCTATCACTAGAGGAAGGCCTTCCTCTTCCTTTCCCTACCCTTCTGAGCTACAGGGCCAGACACTGTGCCAGAGGCACAGCCACTGTCACTTCCCCCAGGTAGGCTGTCCCCCCCCACCAACAGTACTCAAACAGGAGTACTTATTGTCAAGGGGTACAGCCACGGGTACTCTCTAGTACCTGACTCTTCCCCTTCCCTCTCCTGACTGTGACCCACTTGTCTGTCTCCTGTGGCCCTGGTGTGACCACCTGCCTGTAACTCCTTTCCCTCACTTCCTCACTCTCCCTGACCAGGCGAAAGTCATCGAGCTGCATCGCCAGTTCCCTAACATGGTCCCTTAGGAGCTGCAGCTCGACACACCTGGTGCAGATATGGCCGTCCCGGAGGCTGGGAGACTCCAGGACCTCCCGCATCTGAGATCGAGCACAGAAAACTGGCCTCACACGCATATCTCCTCCTTTCTGTAAATAACACCGGTAAACCTACCTTGCCTCATCCTGTTACCCTGTACACCTGTTGAGCCAAAGCCCTATCACTCTGCTGCCTCTCACTCCGCTGCCCGCTGGATATGGCCGTCTTCTTTTTAAACCTTTCGCGCCCTACTGGCTGACGTCACGCACCTGCATGGTCTGGCCTCTCTTTTACCCAGAGTGGTAAAAACTGCCTTGGCTCCGAAAATCAGCCGGTCACGCACAGCCTTCTTGCTCCCTAAAGATGTCCTGGATCTTGTCAAAGGCTTTGTCCATGTTGACACATCCACTGCATTGCCTTCACCAAATTTCCTGGTAACTTCCTTGAAAAACTCTAAGATTGGTTAGACATGATCTACCATGCACAGAGCTATGTTGACTATCCCTAATCAGTCCCTGTCTATCCAAATACTTATATATCTGGTCCTTCAGAATGCCTTGCAATAGCTTACCCTCCTCTGATGTCAGCCTCACTGACCTATAATTTTTTAGATTAGATTATGAGGATTGTCATTTAGAAATGCATGCATTAAAAATGATACAATGTTCCTTCCTAAAGATATCACAGAAATGCAGGACAAACCAAGACTAAAACTGACAAAACCGCATAATTATAACATATAGTTCCAACAGCGCAAAGCAATACCGTAATTTGATAAAGAGCAGACCATGGGCATGGTAAAAAAAAAAAAAGTCTCAAGTCCGGATAGCCCCATCATCTCACGCAGATGGAAGTGCCGCAATCTTGCCGATGCATTGGAAGCACCCGACCACAGCTGTCTCTGAGTCTGTCCGAAAACTTCGAGCCTCTGACCAGCCCTACGACACCGAGCACCATCTCTGCCAAGCGCTTCGACCTCGCCCCGGCTGCCGAGCAACAAGCAAAGCCGAGGATTCGGGGCCTTCCCCTCCGGAGATTCTGGATCACACAGTAACAGCAGCAGTGAAACAGGCATTTCAGAAGTTTCACCAGATGTTCCTCCGTGCTCTCACGTCTGTCTCCATCAAATCAGGATTGTGCACGGCACCCAATTGACAGATAACAGATAGTATTCACCGGAGTGGCCGCTGCAAGCTGCGTCACGTCGCCATATTCCCGGCTTATTCCTAGAGCCTTTATTAAACAACTGAGAAACATTGGGTATCCTCCAATCCTCCCCCATCTCACCCGTGGCTAAGAATGTTTTAAACATCTTTGCTAGGGCCCCTGCAATTTCTGCCTCTCGCAGCGTTCGAGGGAACACATTCTCAGGCCCTATGGATTTATCCACCCTAATTTGCCTCAACACAGCAAACACCTCCTCTGTATTCTGTAAAGGATCTGTGACCTCACTGCCTCTTTCTCTCACTTTGATAGACTCTGTGTTCATCTGTTACAGATGCAAATAGCAGCACGACTTGAGCAGAAACTCTGAAAGATCAAAAAGGGTTATCACACTTGTTTTGGGAATGTCCTTAAAGCACACAGGCACCTGATGGTAGCCCCAATGGCCAAAAAGCCTTGAGTATGTAGTACTGGGTAACGATCGAGGGTTGTGGCCTGGTTAAGGTGTCAGTAATCACCATATGGGCAGCAACCACCATCGGACTTGGGGACCATATGGCAAGACAGCGGCTATACTTTATTAGGAATTTGAAGAGATTTGTCATGTCAACAAATACACTCAAAAACTTCTATAGTTGTACTGTGGAGAGCATTCTGACAGGCTGCATCACTATCTGGTATGGAGGGGCTACTGCACAGAACCGAAAGGAGCTGCAGAAGGTTGTAAATCTAGTCAGCTCCATCTTGGGTACTAGCCTAAAAAGTACCCAGGACATCTTTAGGGAGTGGTGTCTCAGAAAGGCAGTGTCCATTATTAAGGACCTCCAACACCCAGGGTATCCCCTTTTCTCACTGTTACCATCAGGTAGGAGATACAGAAACCTGAAGGCATATACTCTGTGATTCAGGAACAGCTTCCTCCCCTCTGCAATTCGATTCCTAAATGGGCATTGAATCTTTGGAGACTACCTCACTTTTTTTTTAATCTACAGTATATATGTTTTTGCACTTTAAAAAAAATCTATTCAATATACGTAATTGATTTACTTGTTTATTTATTTTTTTCTTATTTATTATTATTATTAACTTTTTTCTCTGCTAGATTATGTATTGCATTGAACTGCTGCTGCTAAGTTAACAAATTTCACACTACATGTCAGTGATGATAAACCTGTTTCTGATTCCTATGGGGGGGCGAAGCCCAGGGGCTATTCAACCGGTATACAATTTTGAGCCTTTCCAGGTTGGCAAACTCAGCCTTCACGGTGGCGAGCTTTTCTGGGTCCAGTGAGCATGGACTGGCAGGCTAGTTGTGGGAGTATGGTGCTCCAGCCTATGTTTGGTAACTGTAATTGAAAATGTGGGCTTGGTGAGGTTTAGGAATTCATCCAGCAGTTGAGTAAATTTCGTGCAGTGGTGCATGTACTTGACAAGAGTCGTTGTGGGGCACTTGCTGGGGGAGCAGGTTAATGGCCAAAAGTCTTTAACATCCACAAGCTTGCATTTCTTGACCCCGACTAACAGTCCTTGGGCGCACAAGAAATCCACATCCAGCGGAGATCTAGCCACTTTAGCCAGGATGAAGTCCCATGTGTAGTGTTGCCCATAAGTCTGGGTCTTGCTGCCATTGGCGGCCTCCAGCAAGGGTTTGTCGCTCTTTGCCTTCTCATCAATAGACGATGCTGGCAGCATAAGCACTTGAGCACTTGTGTCACACAGGAAGCATCGTCCTGAAAGGGTGTCTGTAATGAACAGTAGATTACCCCAGCAGCTGAACCCACGGTGTTCACAATGCACGGGCACTGTTGAAGCCGCAAGGTGGTGGGCACTTCCTAACATTCGTACCAAAGCAAACATGGTAATAACACAGACCTGGCATTGTCTGTTTCACATGTTGGGGGCCTTGCTGACCTGGCTTATTGAGGTAGAGAAAGGAGGAAGAATGTTGCACCACTGCCCACCTGAGTGTAGACTATCAGCCATTATTAGCAAGCTCCCTATAGCTCATCACGGCTGCATTCGCTAGGGCTACACCAACTTGATCAGGCATTTGCTGATTTCCCAGGAGAGACATCATGTGGTCCATTAGCTCTGAAGGCCTAGCTTTGCCGAGACTGTGTTCGGAGAGTAACTGTTTGGCACGCTCGGACTTCAATAGTCCAAAAGTTTGTAAAAGGTGAGGTTTCAGTGAATAGTATTTACCGTGTTCAAGCAAATTCACCACCAATGTTCCCTCTAAGGTGTGTGCATGTATGCATGTGTACATGCTCATATATTTTGCTACTAGTGCACAAATGAATTTAAACTGCACACAAAAGCTTGTTACCCTCTACCTCATTGGAATGTTAAGTATATTTCACAATTGTACACAATCATATTTCCTTTTCCAATTTCTGATGCGGGACGGTGTTGACAATGAGGAGGTTGTAATGATTTGTCTGCAGATTTTAGAACTGGCTTATTTATATACAGTTTTTATTGAAGAAGTTATTGATTCACTATGTTGAATTCCAAAGAAACAAAGTTGGTGAAGTGCAAGAGAACTGCTAGTACATTTAAGGCAGAATGGCTTAATAAAACAGTAGAAACTGTTACATCGAAAGCTCACGTAGTCAGGAACATGCAGCTATGGGAAATATTTATGTAAAATACAGAAACTGGTATTACCTGTGTGTATTGTCGCGATACAAAAGTTGCTGGAGAATTTGCGGGTGGGAAGAAGTGGAGTAGTATTTGGAAACACAACTTTTTAAAGCATCACTTAGCAAGCAAATCACATGTGAATGGTGTGCAAAAGCTCCGACAAGAAAATCCTTCATTACCCACTATAGGCCTGCTATGTATGTGTTGTGAGAGTGCAGGTGAACGAGAACAAAAATGGTCACACCTAGAGGAGAACAAAGTTCTTATCGACAGTGCTTTGCTAGGTATTAAAATGAATATTTCTACATATAAAATTCAGGGTACACATATTGTTGTTTCTGGTCAAAAAAATTGCACAGCACAAGATTTTTGCGCACACTGGCCATTACAAATTAGAGAGAGTATTGCTTACTACTCTTGCAGCCATGGAATGACTGAGCACTGCTACCATGTAGTAGAATTTGGTGTTGTTGGCGGAGATTTCTTGCAGAGCAATCTGGGCCTCAGCCTGTAAAAACTAAGCAATGGCATTTTGCTCCCAACACTCCAGTTTCAAAGCGACTGCGTTGGCTGATGTGTTCAATAATTCTCGACTCATCCTAGAGCATCAGGGTCAACAATGTAGGTTCTTGAAGATAAAATTAAGTGAGGCATTTTATGTTTAATGAAACCCCTAGCACATTTTATTGATACCCTGAACTTAAAAACAAGAGTGCACTAAAAATCTTTCTGTAACAATGTCATCACAATCAGACCAACCTCTTAAAGCAAAACCCCAATTCGATCTTGGTGGTTCAAAGGTTTCAAATGTACATTTAATGTCAGAGAAATCTATACAATATACATCATGAAATGCTTTTTCTTCACAACCATCCACAAAAACAGAGGAGTGCCCCCAAAGAATGACAGTTAAATGTTAGAACCCCACAATGCTCCCCCAGCTCCCCCTCCCACATGTAAGCAGCAGCAAAGCAACAATCCCTCCTCCCCCAGCAACAAAAAAAAACATCTGCACACCCCACCTACACTCAAGTCTACAGTAAAGACACAGACTTGCAGTACCCCAAAGGCTACTTGTTCACCCGGTATTCGACATACCACAGGCTCTCTCTCTCCCTAATAAGGGAGAAAGGGATGCCTCCATTTCACAGTGAGAAGGGAAACATAACAAACAACTCAGTGGTTTATGATGTTAAAAGTCTGTTGCGTTGCTTTTTCTGAACTCTGTCAGAACAGTCAGAAATCTTCTGACTTCCACGACACACCGATCTCCTGCCGGGACACTGACCTTTGATCTGCCCATTTCCAGAGCCACAGGATCTTGGACCTCCTAAGCTCTTCGGTCATGTCCTTGGCATGTCGAATAATGGCCGGTCATGAAATTCCGAAAGCGGGTCCCATTCCTGCAACGAACCAAAGTCAGTGTGTAACTCCCAGTTAGGGTCTTCAAAAGAACCCTGAAAGGGAAAAATAGAGATATTAAAGATGGAAATAGAGCTGTTTCTGAAGACGCAAGCAAAGGAGTTGCCGTTTAGCGCCATAGTAACTAAGCTCCACCATCTTCAATCCCTTTCGGGTTGTTGTGAATTATCTACCTTTCTCCCAATTATCTTACCCTAAACAGAACCAATTTTGTCCCTTGCTGCCCTTTTGTTTTTAATATAATTGTACAAGCCCTTGGGGTTCACCTTCACCTTGTCCTCTAGGACAGCCTCATGTCTTCTCTTGACCCTCCTGATTTCCCTGTTAAGTGTTCTCTTACATTTCTAATACTCGTCAAGTACCTAATTTTCTCCTCACTGCCTATATCTGCAATGCACTTCCTTCTTTTCTCTTAACTAAGTCCTCACTGTCTCTCAAAAACCAAGGTTCCCTAAACCTGTTAACCATGCCTTTTATTATGACATGAACATACAAACTTTGTATTCTCAGCATTTCACTTTTGAAAGCCTTCCAATTACCAAATACACCTTTGCCAGAAAGCAACTTGTCCCAATCCACTTTTACAAGAACCTTCCTGGTACTATCAAAATTGGCCTTTCTCCAATTTAGAATCTCAACCCAAGGACGAGACCAATCCTTCTGCATAAATTACTTTGAAGCTAATGACATTTTGATCACTAGATGCAAAGTGTTCCCCTACACATACTTCTGTCACCAATAGCAGATCTAGAATCTCAGTCTCTCTAGTTGGGACTTCTGTGTACTGATTAAGGAAGCTTCCCTGAATACATTTGACAAACTCTTTCTCATCTAGCCCTTTTATAGTATGGGAGTCCAAGTCAATATGTGGTAAGCTTACCTACTATTATAACCTTATGTTTCTTGCAACCGCGTGTGATCTTGCCACAAATTTGCTCCCCTAAATCCCGTAGACTGTTGGGTGGTCTGTAATATAATCTAATTAATGTGGTAATCCCTTTCTTATCCTTCAGTTCCACCCACAAATCCTCAGTAGACAAACTCTCCAGTCTGTCCTGTCTGAACACGACTGTGACATTTGCCCTGACTAGTAATGCCACCCTTCCCCCTTTTAATCTCTCCTACTCTATCACGTCCAAAGCAACAGCAATTTGGAACATTGGGATGCCAGTCCTGCCCCTCCTGCAGCCAAGTTTTACTAATGGCTGCAATGTCCTAATTCCACATGCTGATCCATGCCCTAAGCTCATTAACCTATCTTCCAATAGTCCTTGTGTTAAACTGTATAATCTTCCTATTTCTGGCCTCACTTGCACATGGCACAGGTAGTAGCCATGAGATCACAACTTAGAGCGGCTGTCCTTCAACTTTGTACCTAACTGCCTGAACTCACTTTGCAGGACCTTGTCACCACTCCTACCCATGTTATTGCTACTGACATGAACCACAACTTCTGGTTGCTCACTCTCCCACTTAAGAATGCTGTGGACTCGATATGAGATATCCCTGACCCTGTAACCCGAGAGGCAACATATCCTGAAATCTTGTTCTTGTCTACCAAATCTCCTGTCTATTTCCCCTATTTCCACGATCAATGCAGCTTGCCTCCTCTCTTCCACTTCTCTTCTGTACCAGAGAGCCAGACACAGTGTTAGAGATCTAACCTCTGTGGGGGTTTCTCTGCTAGATTAACCCTCCCCCAACAGATTCCAAAGCAGTATAACTCTTGTTGAGGGGTACTCTGCACTAGTGGCCTGTTCCCTTTTCCTCGTCTGACTGTCACCCAGTTAGATGCGTCCTGCCCCTTGGGTGTAACTATATCACTATATGCCTTGTCAGTCAACCCCTCTGCTTCCCAAATGATCTGGAGATCATCCATTGTAGTTGCAGCTCCAATAACTTAACACAGTCTACAAGAAGCTGCAGCTAGATGTACTTCTTGTAGGTGTAGACATCAAGGACACTGGAGGTTGTTCCCTGTCTTACCACATTCCTCAAGAGGAGCAGTCCACTATCCTGCCTGGCATCCCAGCTGGTCTAGCAGTTTGCCAGCTACTGTATTTGCCTTGGAAGTCAAGCTTCTGCAAGGCAGAGGAAGGATTAGGTCTCAACAGCAAAAAGCTAGACCTTCTCTGTTAGTGGATTGGTGAAGAGTTACTGCAACATGCAAAAAGCAGTGCATATTAGTAATCCAGCTACAGGTTTACAAATACTGTGGCAGATGCTGGATAAATGTGATGGCTCTCTAGAGATAATCAAAGAATTTCGCTTCAGGAGACTTGAAAATTTTCCAGAGCTCTCACACCAAGAACTGCAGAAATTACAGGATCTTGCTTATCTCTTGTTGGAACTGCAAGCCGCTAAAAGTGAGGTTTGCCTTCCTGGGCTGAGTTTCTTGGACACAGCAAGGGGAATAAACCCTAGAGTGGAAGAAGTACTGAACAAAATGCAAGACAGTGGATATCTGAACGTTTCAGTTATAAAACAAAGCATCATGCATCTTATCCACCTTTAACAATCTTTATGGATTTTATATGCTACCATGCAGTAATATGAAATGATCCCAGTTTTTGCTCTTAAATTCTGGTAACACCTCAGTCAATGAAAGGTCTCCAGCAAAAGCATGGAAAACCAAAACCTCATCCTGAAGAAAATGCAGAGGGTTCATAGAAAAACTGCTTGCAGGCCAGAGATGATTTTTTTAAAAAGTGCTCAATATGTTTCAAGTGTTGTACACAGCCATCAAACAAAAGACTATGAAGCTGTTATACACTACACTGAGTGCACATTTCAGCACTTGATTCAAGGCCAGCATTTTAGGCTACTACAGGATCCAGGATACCGACAACACAACATGGCGGGGGGCCAGCTGAGCATCCATCAGAAGTAGCCACTTCCTCATGCACAGTGGTATGCAGGGAAGGCTTCCAGTGCAAATCCTGCTGTAAAATATATCTAGCCAACATCTGCCCAAAGTAGCACCTCAACAAAAGGGATTAAGTCCCAACTCCTGAAGCTGCACGCATTCACTCACATCTGAATGCCATTGCTGAGAAGATCCCTTTGCTGACTCTTGTGCTGATATTTCCTGTTGCTTGGCAGAGACACCATCCATACACGTAAGGGATGTGAACAGTGCAATACCAAAAGACTGGACCTGGATTGGATCGTAGTGATAAAAGTCTGCTCAGTGGTGCTCCTCAGCCTACAGTCAGCACGTTTAAGTCAGCCCATTCTCAATATCATGAAGAATGGGCACCCACGTTGTTACAGACCCTGTGAGAGTAGAATATACGTGAAGGAGAACATTGTAGGTGAGCAAACCAAGCACCTTGAGCTCTGCTTAACCAGATTTTGGCAAATTAGTCTTCTGCCACTTGGAAAATGATTATAAGCCGGCAGTTTTCATCAAAGGTGAGGCCTTTCGTGAACAAAGAGTTCAGCAAAGACGTGTCATAGTTGAGTAGCTTCTTTACTTTTCCGCTCTCTATGACATTTCTTATTAAACAACAGAGAGCAGGCCCCTAATTGACATGTCCCTCAGTTGCACATTGAGAAGGAAACCAGATATGAAAGGATCATTGTGCAGAGTTTATAGAGAGACTTTTCAGGAACAATTATGCTGAGTTGGCACCTTCACTGGATCCCAGCAAAGAAATTGGAATTTGTTCAACTTTGTGTTTACCATCCACAGAAGCCTGCACAAATACAAACATCTTTGATTCAAGTTTGCAGTTCAAAGGTGTATCACTGGAAAGTGAGCTCTTGCGGGGTCTAGACCTCAATAACAGTCTGCTTAGGGTCTTTGTCTACTTCAGAACTGAGTTTGTTGCTGTGATGGCAGATGTTGAACAAGTGTTCCACAGCTTTCTGGTGAGAGAGGATCATCAAGGCTACTGCAGATTCTTGAGCTACATGAGATTCTAGAGTACCGCATGAAAATTCATGAATTTGGTAATTGTCTCTCGCTGGCTGTAGCACAATCTATGGCCTTTAGAGGACAGCTATTGAGGTAAAGAAGGAATTCAGGACTGAAGCACTAAGGTACATAGAAAAACGTTTCCATGTTGATGATGGTCTTAAATCATTTTCTAGTGCAGAAGAAACAGGGCAAGACATTTGGGCAAGTTTAAACTCAGATTGCATAAGTTCACGTACAACAGTGCTGTGGTCATCCAATGTTTCCCATCTGAAGATCTAGCTGAAGGTGTACAACAACTTGATCTTTGATAGTGCCTCCATCTTGTGCAGTGTAGTCTCGGCCTTGGATGAGACCTTGTTCCTGATACCTTACTTTCTAGGTCACTGATACCAAAAGACACTACATGTCATGGCATGCTGTCGACTATTAACTGCTTATTTGACTTTCTTAGATTGTTAGTATCCAGGGATGCTTTACCATAAGAGAGCTGACCTTGGACATTTATGGATGGAATGATTCACTCCCAAATGAGTAAGTGAGCAGTAGCAGCAGTGATGTTCTCTTCAGGATCTTAAAGGCTTGAAAATTTGAAGAACCTACATGATAGTTTCACTATCAATAGTCCAAAAGGAAGAAGTCTGCATCTTCTGGGATATATCAACTAATGCTGTTGCTGCTGTGACATTTCTGAAGATTACAGATGTTGCTGGATATAGTGAAGTTGAATTCATTCAGGGAGAGGCAAAACTTGCTCCAAACCTGGTCTCGCCCTACAAGGGCTTGAAATCGGTGCTGCTGTAGTAGCAATTGAGATGATAACCGAAGAGCTGGACACTCTGCAAGATATCAAGTTATTTAACAATAGTAAAACTGTACTCAGTTATGTATTTAATGAAACAAGGCAATTCAACGTTTATGTACATAATAGAATCCAATGTATCAGGCAATCACCCAAATTACAGGAGGTAGGGATTCAGGGTAAGATGTGAGAATGGGTACAGAATTGGCTCAAAAACAGAAAACGAGTTTATAGTGAGAAGATCATTTTCACACCTAGAGGATGTTAAAGTGGGGTTCTACAGGGATCATTTTGGGGGTGACTGCTGTTTCTAATTTAATGATTTGGATAAGCATATAACAAATAAAATAGTAAAGTTTGCTGATGACACAAAATTAGGGGGACGGGCTGAAACATTCAGGGGGCAGAATCAATACAGTTAGATCTAAACAAAATCCAGATGTGGGCAGATAAGTGGCAGATGAAACGTCATGTAAGTGAATGTATAGCAAGTAGAAATATTAGATACTGGACAATGGGGTGACCTTTTGGGGCACCTTTTGAGAGAAGGTTAGTGCAGTCTGATGTGACCAGAATGAACATTAAATCTTCCTGAATGCTATTGGTATCGCTTTGCTTTGGAAATTGATGAAGGAAACCAGTTTATTAAAAAAGAACAAATATAGCTCCTCCTCGTTTAACGAAAGACGCTTTTGATGGCATCATTTCTGGTTGATCTGCCACCCTTGTGCCTCTTGTTGTCATTCTGGAGACGTGCAGTCCTTTCATCCGCCGTCTCTTCATCTCTTTTGCTGTTTATTCTTTGTCTCTGATTCTGGAGACGTGCATCTCGCAGCTCCTTTGTCTCTTCCTCTCTCCTCCTTCTGTGCCAGTTTTTGATATTCTGGAGACATGCATGCCTCTCCTCCTCTGTCTCGTCTTCTCTCATCTTTTTTGTCCTAACTCTTTGATCCTGGAGTCATGCGGCCCTTGTCTCATCCGATTTTGTTCTCTTACTCTCCTTGCGGCTTCCTGACGACATTTGGCATCATCTCTTGACCATAATGTTCCCCTTCTCTTTCCATGTGGCATAATTAGGGTGACCATATTTTTTTTTTACCCTAATGCTGGATCGAAGATATGAAGCAGTAACACCAAGGCCTCCAGGATGCTGATTATTCTTGATGATGTGGTTGGCGTTCTCCTAAATGAATGTGATATAGTCACCACCGTCCTTTGACTGCAGCAAAGGGTTTGATGGGTGTCTTGAAGTATGTCATTGCAATAAAATTTAATTATCTCTTATTGATGGATGGCGGTTTGTTCTGTCCCAATCCTGCACATGCTGATGGTGATTAGCAGAATGTGACTGCTCGAAATTGAGCTGTCCTGCCCTTTTGCTCCAGTTGGTGTTGCTTGAGTCACTTCTGAGGCTGGCCGTGCGCATGCATCTTGGTGTCGCGTCACTGTTCCCATCATGGCTGACATCGGCTCTCGGGTGAAAGCGGGGCTGTTGATTTTGGTGAGTGAGCAATTTTATGCTAATATATAACCCTGAACTTTGCCTGCATTCTGTAAGTTAGCGCATTTTAAGTCAATTTATCCAAAAATACTGCCGCTGTAATGCACCGTTTGCGTTAATTGGAGGTCACAAGCAGACAAACAGAGCAGGAGAGTTTTAGTAGTATACTAGAAAATGGGGTGGCCTGTTGGGGCACTCTTTGAGAGAAGTGTAAAGGGTTTCTTCTTTTATGTTACTGCTAAGGCTAATAAAACGGGTTCTTTGTTATGTTATAATAAAAATGGCTTTTCTGTAATAACTGTGATGTAAGGAGTTCTCTGCTTGTTTGGGTTATATTATTGATAAGAGAGAGAACGAACCATGTTATTCTTTTTGTGGGTGATATTCTGTCTCCTATGGGTGAGAACCGTGTGGTTTGGCGGGCTTTTCGGGAGGAGAACCAAGGAGGAAGGACTTGCTGGACACGCTCTGGTCGACCGCCGTGGTTGGTCCCCAGCGGCGAGTCGAGGGGGTCGGAGGGGATCGCATGGTGGAATGAGGACCCCATTAATTGAGCTCCAACAGTTGTACACAAAGTGATTGAACTCTAATAAGTTTGGAAACTTACTCGATTCCTAAATGGATCAAAGGGGAGATTTCAGACTAACATTTGGAAGCATTTCTTTACACAGCAAGTTGTGGACATATGGAACAAACTACTTTGTTGTGTAGTTGAGAGTAGTACCTTAGAGACTTTCAAATCCAAACTTGATAGTTATTTCAACACACTATGTGAATAGGAGTTTGGCAAGTCTTTGCGTTTGTCAAAGAGCTTCTAATGTGGGTACTAGCCTACAAAGTACCCAGGCCGTCTTCAGGGAGCGGTGTCTCAGAAGGACAGTGTCTATTATTAAGGACCTCCAGCACCCAGGGCATGAACTTTTCTCACTGTTACAATCAGGGAGGAGGTACAGAAGCCTGAAGGCACACATTCAGCGATTCAGGAACAGCTTCTTCCCCTCTGCCACCTGATTCCGAAATGGATATTGAACCCTTGGACGCTACCTCACTTCTTCAATATACAGTATTTCTGTTTGCATGTTTTTGCATGTTTTTTTAATCTATTCAACATGTGTATACTGTAATTTATTTATTTACTATTATTATTTTTATTTTATTTTTTTTTCTTTTTTATTATGTATTCCATTGAACTGCCGGTCACATCACATGCCGGTGACAATAAACCTGATTCTGATAACACTTGGCAACCAAGGCTCTATTGTCTTTACTAACTTCAAAGTATCATCAGCTGTCTCCTATAAGGTTGAATTGACTTATAACACCTCTATTGTGAATGGTGATTGATAATTACGAGTGTGAAATTGAAACATATACAATTTACGGTGATCAATGTCCATAACTGATAAGCCAATTCTGTATAATAAAAATAAGTTTTCTGTCAGACTACAGTATGGTGTGGGTTACAGGGGTCCATGAAGTTCTCCTTCTGCACAAGTAAAATAAAAGGAATATTTGAGTTGTAAGTGTGTGTGTGTGTTCTGGGCTCAGTTATTTTAGCTATCGTATTTTATTTTTGGTGACAACTAGACAACGGGGTGACCCGTTGGGACGCCCTTTGAGAGAAAGGTAGTGCAGTCTGCTGTGACCAGAATGAACATTAAATTTCCCTGAATGCTATTGCTATCACTTTGCTTTGGAAGTTAAAGAAGAAAAGCTTAGTTTATTAAAGAAGAAAGACGCGTAGCAAGACAAATATAGCTCCTCTTCTTTTAACAAAGGACACGTTTGATGACAACATTTCTGGTTGATCTGCCACCTTTCAAGAATATTCTAACGTTTTCATTTCTTTTTCCCCGGCTTAAAGCCAGATACAGCTGACCATGCTGGAATAGCGGTTTCTCCAGATAGATCGACACCTTCTCCATGGTTTGGCCTTGTGCCTTATGTATAGTCATAGCAAAGCGTGACTGTATCGGGAACTGGCTCCACTGAAGAGGGACATCTTCGATGATGATGACATCAACTCAGGCCTGAGAGGCCAACGTCGGGCATTTTCATGCCTTACAAGGCGCAGAACGAGAGACTGTGTGGGGTGCCACTCCTCACAGAGATATTTCGCAGTACTGTATTTTCTTTATTTAATGAGGTTGAGTTGCGAGCTCAACATTCAACCCGGCACGGATGGAAAACGTACCTGGTGATCGGCCTGACTGGATTCGAACCCGGGAACCTCCATTCCGGAGTCCAGCGCTAATGTTACCGCGCCACCAGCTGACATCTTCGCCTTTTGATAAACTGAGAGTAATTCTTGGGATCATGACAATGTCATTTTTGAATGCACCAATGTTTATCTTTGCTACGATGAGATCG
Source organism: Mobula birostris (assembly GCF_030028105.1). Classification (NCBI taxonomy): domain Eukaryota; kingdom Metazoa; phylum Chordata; class Chondrichthyes; order Myliobatiformes; family Myliobatidae; genus Mobula; species Mobula birostris. The sequence goes on from NC_092381.1 coordinate 77,724,338, forward strand.
TTCTGCAGTTCTCCCACCATCATTTGCATTCCATTGCAAAGCCTTGGCGGATCCAAGTCCCTCATTGAAATGAGGGGATGCCGTGATCTTGCTTCAAGTTCGGTGCTGTTTGGTATAATGACAGCGACTTCGTTGGCAGTTGTTGTCATTCTGGAGGCGTGCAGCCCTTTCATCCTTCATCTCTTCATCTCTTCTACCATTTGTTCTTTCTCTCTGATCCTGGAGTTATGCGGCCCTGGCCTGATCCAGTTCCTGTTCTCTCCTCCTTCTGTGCCTATTATTGTCACTTTGGAGACGTGCATGCCTCTCTTCCTCTGACTCTTCTTCTCTCATCTTTTTTTCGTCCTGACTCTTTGATCCTGGAGTCATGCAGCCCTGGCTTCATCCGATTCTTGTTTTCTCCCTCTCCTTGCTGCTTCCCGATGATGTTTGGCGTCATCTCTTGATGATAATATCCCCCTTCCCTTACCACGCGGCATAATTAGGCTGACGATTTTTTTTTACCCTAATGCTGGATAGAAGATTTGAAGCAGTAACACCAAAGGATGCTGATTATTCTTGATGATGTGATTGGCGCTCTCCTAAATGGATTTGATATAGTCACCGCTGTCCTTTGATTGCAGCAAAGGGTTTTATGGGTATCTCGAAGTATGTCATTACAATAAGATTTAATTATCTCTTATTGATGGATGACAGTTAGATCTGTCCCAACCCTGTACATGCTGATAGTGATTAGCAGAATGTGACCCCTGGAAATAGAGCTGCCCTGTCCTTTTGCTCTGGTAGGTGTCGTTGCTGAGGCAGGCCGTGTGCATGTGTCGGGCTGTCGCGTCCCGATTTCCATGATGGCGGATGGGCTGTCAGGTGAAAGAGAGCCTGCTGATTTTTGAGAATGAGCAATTTTATTCGAGTATATAACCCTGAACTTTGCCTGCATTCTGTAAGTTAGCGCATTTTAAGTCGATTTAGTCAAAAAAAGTGCCGCTGTAATGCACCGTTTGGGCTAATTGGAGGTCACAAACAGACAAACAGAGTGTGAGAATTTTAGTAGTATATAGCTAGATATCAGCAAGTTTGGATTTAATTGATGGACTTAATGGCTTCAGTGGAATCCATTGACATCATCTGTGGTCATGCAAGACTCTTTGATACGCGTGCACTTATGCTATAGAGAGTTTTGCTATTTCTTGTAAATTTCCATTAGTTTATAGGACTAATCTTGAAGTGGTAATGAAAAGAGAAATCCAAATATTAAATAGCTAAGATATTAAAGGTGCATGGAAGGTGTACTTTTGTGATTAGGTGGGAAATGTACTTGGCAAATTTAGCTAATTTCTTAATGGATAGATTTATTGATAATCAATAAAGGTATACAAAAGAGAATTTATGATAGACAGATATTTAATAATTTAATAGGTAAGAAAATAGATGTGAATGATCAAGGGGCAACATAGAGCTCAAAGTGAGAATACAAAATGTTTATGTGAAACGTGCAAATTCTGTTGGCCAGAAGAAAGAACAATAGATGGCAAAAGATGCCAGGTATTGAAAAAGAATGTTAGAAAGGTTAACAAAATTGACTAGAAATCTGTATCTGGGTAATTTATTTAAGCATATATGAAGATATATTGCTTCCCAGTGCAGAACATCATCACAGTGATTACCAGGTAGAATTTTATTACTCTAGAAATCTGAGCAAATACTTTTGGTGGTTAATCATTCTTGCAACTAAGATGATGCATTACATTGGACTCTGATTGAAAGGCCGTAATGCTCCGTGCAATGGTCGAATGGAACATTAGTTTGAATATTAATTTATGTTGATCAAAAATACACTTGTTGGACATTTTCAGAACAAATATGAATTGGTATTGTTTTATTATTGTTACATGCACACAAACAATGAAAAGTTTGTCTTGCATACTGTTCATGCTGATCAAATTGTAACACAGTGCATTGAGGTAGAACAAGATAAAACAGTAACAATGCAGAATAAAAGTAAAAGCTGCAGAGAAAGTGTAGTGCATAAACAATAAAGTGCAAGATGCATTGAATAGTCCTCAGACCATCTCTCTCATCTACTTCAGAAGCCATACAACTTACTGAATTACTGAACTGATTGGTGCTTTTTTCCTGCAACCGCATGGAATTCATCAATTTTTATCAATTTCGTTACTAACTTCTACCCTGACTTCAAATTCACATTGGCTAATTTTGACACATCTTTTTTGATTTCTCTTTCTCTCCTACTGGCCTGCACACCTATCCAGGTACATCCCCTATGTCTCCTCCACTATATCTCCTGTAAGGATGCTTTCCCTTTCTCTGTTTCTCCATCTCCACTGTATCTATTCATGAAATGAAGTTTTCCACTCTAAGATATCTGAGATGTCCTTAATTTTCAGAAAACACAGCTTTATCCCCACAGTGGCTGATGGAGCTCTCACCTGTATCCTCTCCGTATCCTGTATTTCTGCTCTCTTCCCCACATTCCCACAACCCAGACAGAACAGGGGAAGAGTTCCCTAGCTACTTACTGTTAAACCCACAAGCCTCCATATCCAGCACATCAATCATTTAGCTACAACGTGATTCTACCACTGGCCAAATCTTCCCCTTTCTGTATTCTGTGGGAAACAATCTCTTCATGACTTCCTGGTTCACTCATTCCTCCCCACCCATCCCTTCCTCTTCCCAGGCACTTTCCCTTGAAACACTTGTTCCTTGCTCACCTCCACTCAGGCCTAAAGAATCCTCGAAGGTGAGCCAAATATTCATGTGCATCTCCTCCAAACTCGGCCACTGCATTTGGTGCTCACAAGTTGGCCTCTACTTCATTAATCAGACTGGGTGCTTTCTATCCCAGTACTTTGCCTCACGCTTCTGCTCTGCCTTTAAGAGTTCTTGGAGCTTCTAATTGCCAGTCATTTTAATTCCCCTTCCTATTCCCGCACCAACTTGTCCATCCTCTGCTTTCTCCCATGACAGAGTGAGTCCAGATGAAAACTAGAGGAACAGTACCTCAAAACACAAAGAAATCTGCAGATGCTGGAAATTCAAGCAACACACATAAAAGTTGCTGGTGAACGCAGCAGGCCAGGCAACACCTATAGGAAGAGGTACAGTCGACGTTTCGGGCTGAGACCCTTCATCAGGACTAACTGAAAGAAGAGCTAGTAAGAGATTTGAAAGTGGGAGGGGCAGAGGGGGATCCAAAATGTTAGGAGAAGACAGGAGGAGGAGGGATGGAGCCAAGAGCTGGACAGGTGATTGGCAAAAGGGATATGAGAGGATCATGGGATGGGAGGCCTAGGGAGAAAGAAAGTGGGGGGGGGAACCCAGAGCATGGGCAAGGGGTATAGTGAGAGGGACAGAGGGAAAAAAAGGAGAGAGAGAAAAAGAATGTGTGTATATAAATAAATAAATAATGGATGGGGTACGAGGGGGAGGTGGGGCATTAACAGAAGTTAGAGAAGTCAATGTTCATGCCATCAGGTTGGAGGCTACCCAGACGGAATATAAGGTGTTGTTCCTCCAACTTGAGTGTGGCTTCATCTTGACAGTAGAGGAGGCTGTGGATAGACATCAGAATGGGAATGGGATGTAGAATTAAAATGTGTGGCCACTGGGAACAGTACCTCATAGTCTACAAACCAAAGGCAGATGCATTGAAGTCTACAATTTCAGGTAAACTCTTCCCCTTTCTCTCTCATTTCGAACCATCCAGGTCCTCTTACCAGCCTCCTTTCCAAGCCTCACCTACTCCACCTACCCACACACTCACACCTGAGGGCTCCCTATCTCCACCTTCCCCCACTGTCCCAATTTGTCCATTATCTCACCTTTGGCTCCATTCTTCAGGTTCGTTTATCAGATTCCATCATCTGCAGCCTTTTGTTTCCACCACTCACCTCCCAAATTCTGTCAGTACCTCCACCTTTCTCTTCCCCCCAGCTGACTCCTTATGCCTATCAACACCTCCTCACCCGCATCCTTATTAGCTCTTGTCCTACTTCTCCCGTTGTTTTGTTTAAATTTTAATGGTGAACAAATTGAATGAAGAGATAGAAAAACAGGAATAAAAATTTTCCATTTATAAGCAGGCAAAATTGCTGAAAGCAGTATAAATGGAAAAATTAAATTACCAACTATTAATCAGATCTGTGACTGGGCAAAATGGTTTCCAACATAGGCAAATGGAATTATCCACTTTGGGCATTAAAAGCACAGCAGGGAATATTTTCTAAATAGCAAACAACTCAAAGCATGGAAATCCAAAATGATTTGGGTACCTGTGTTTACAGATCATTAATGTTTCCCATGCTAACGGAAGATAAAACTCTGAGATGCTGAGATTTCTAGTTACGCATCTGTAGCTGTGTGCCTAAATATATTTGGTATTTCAAAAGTTACAGGGGAATATGAATGAAGTTTTCAAAATATAGTACCTTAAGACATAGGAGCAGAATTAGGTTTCCACCATTTCATCATGGCTGATCCACTTTCCCTCTCAACCCCACTCTCCTGCTTTCTCCTCATACCCTTTCACACTCCGACTAATCAAGAACCTGTCAACCTCTGCCTTAATTATACCCAGTGACTTGGCCTCCACAACAGACTGAGGCAACAAATTTAACACATTCACCACCCTCTGGCTAAAGAATTACCTCATCATCTCCATTTTAAATGGTCAACCCTCCAATCTGGGGCTGTGATCCAGTTCTAGACTGCCCCACTATAGGTAACATCTTCTCCACATCTACTCTATCTGGGCCTTTCGACATTTGATAAGTTTCAATGAGATCTCCCCTCATTCTTCTAAATTCCAGTGATACAGGCCATGAAATCCTCCTCATGCTTAACCCTTTCATTCCCAGATTCATTCTTGTGAACCTCCTCTGAAACTTCTCCAATATCAGCATATTGTTTCATAGATGAGGACCCAAAGCTGCTAATAATACTCCGTGGAGCTTCACCAGTGCCTTATAAAGCCTCAGCATTATATCCTTGCTTTTTTTTCTAGTCCTCTCAAAATAAATGCCAACATTGCTTTTGCCTTCCCCACTACTGACTCAACCTGCAAATTAAGCTTTAGGGAATCCTACACAAGGATTCCCAAGTCCCATTGCACTTTGAATTTTTGAATTTTCTCCCCCTTTAGAAAATAGTTATGCTTTTAGTCCTTCTACCAAAGTGCATATCCATACATTTCCCAACACTATTTCATCAGCCACTTCTTTGCCCATTCTCCTAATCTAAGTCCTTCTGCAGTCTCCCTGCTTTCTCAACACTCCTTGCTCCCCCACCTGTCCTCATGTCATTCCAAACATGGCCACAAAGTCATTAATTCTGTCATCCAAATTACTGACATACAACATAAAAAGGAAACACCAGCAGCCACCCAGAAAAGGATCCTTTTATTTTCACTCTTTAAACACAGAATACTCTGCAGATGCTGGGGTCAAAGCAACACTCACGACACGCTGGAGGAACTCAGCAGGTCAGGCAGCATCCGTGGAAACGATCAGTCAATGTTTCGGGCCGGAACCCTTCGTCAGGACTGAAGAGGGAAGGGGCAGAGGCCCTATAAGGAAGGTGGGGAGGAGGGTGGGAAGGAGAAGGCTGGTAGGTTCCAGGTGAAAAACCAGTAAGGGGAAAGATAAAGGGGTGGGGGAGGGGAAGCAGGGAGGTGATAGGCAGAGAAGGTGAAGAAGGAATGGGGAGAACACAATGGGTAGTAGAAGGAGGCGGGACCATGAGGGAGGTGATAGACAGCTGGAGGAGGGGGCAGAGTGAAATAGAGACAGGGGAAGGGAGAGGGAGGGAATTACCAGAAGTTGGAGAATTCAATGTTCATACCAAGGGGCTGGAGATTACCCAGATGGTATATGAGGTGTTGCTCCTCCAACCTGAGTTTAGCTTCATCATGGCAGTAGAGGAGGCCATGTATGGACATATCACCTCCCTTATCGTTCTGCCTCCTTTGACTACCCATTGTGTTTTCCCGTATTCCTTCTTCACCTTTCCAGCCTATCACCTCCCTGCTTCCCCTCCCCCACTCCTTTATCTTTCCCCTTACTGGTTTTTCACCTGGAACCTACCAGCTTTCTCCTTCCCACCCTCCCCCTACCTTCTTTATAGGGCCTCTGCCCCTTCCCTCTTCAGTCCTGACGAAGGGTTCCAGCCCGAAACGTTGACTAATCGTTTCCACGGATGCTGCCCGACCTGCTGAGTTCCTCCAGCGTGTTGTGAGTGTTGGTTATTTCCAGTCTTTGGCTGATTTGCAGGAGGCAATGCTCTATCAATGCTGGTACCTTTTCTGTAATAAGTGAGCAGCATTTTAAAAAATAGCACTCACGCTTGGATCTGTTCAGGTCAACGGCCACAGGATCACAAATTATCAAAGAACACGGTGGAGAGCTGAACTGGTAAATACACAAATCTGGTGTGTGTGCATGTGTGTTTGTGTAAAAAAAAACAGCTGTCAGACAGTCTTGTGTAGTTTGAGGCAAGACCACCAGTTGTGAAAGCTTGTTACTTACTGTTTAGGATGCCAGAGGGTTGTGTGCATACTCATTTAGGAGACTGTCTTGTTGCATTTTTGTTTGTGAGTGGGTTTGGGATTAAGTTTGAAACTTTTAGGGTAACAGATTGTATATGGGAATGAATACAACAGGCATCATGAGTTCTGCCACACAGAGGTGGAAGATTACAGGGTACATACTCTGGTTTAAGTATGTACTGTTTAATTCTTATCAATCCCTTAAGTTTTGCTTAATATGGGAATTAGTTTGTAAATATTTGAGGGAGAGGGAGAGGTTATGCTCCGCTGTATTCGTTGGGATGTGACCTATTGAGGCATCCTGACAACTTCAGCCAGCCCTTGACACTGAATACTACCATCCATAAGTCCCTCACCCATAGGGAAAAGAAAAGCATTTTGAATGAGCTGCCCTCACTCAAATTTGTTTGTGGGAATTCAGAACTTTGGTGCAAGCTCAAAGAAATGACTGAATTTCAACAGATGCACCCAAAGGATATACATATGTCCTTTGTATTTGTATATGTATATGTATATGGAGGGAGGAGAAGATGGCGGCGTGATGCAGCTCGCACGGCCGTTCCGAATAATATCGATATGTGTTAACTAGGGGGCCGTGTACAATCCGGATTTGATGGAGACAGCCGTGAGAAGCACGGAGGAACACCTGGAGAAACTTCTGAAATGCCCGTTTCGCTGCCACTGCTGATGTGTGATCGAGAATCTCCGGAGAGGAAGGCCCCAAATTCTTGGCTTTGCTTATTGCCTGTTGCTGGTGTTGGGGTCGAAGCGCTCGACAGAGATGGTGCTCGGTGCTCAGTGTCGGAGAGCTTGTCGGAGGCTCTGAGTTTTCGGATGGACTCGGAGTCGGACCGTGGTCGGATGCTTCCGGGATGCTGCATCGGCAAGTTGGTGGCACTGGCGGTTTACTGTCTGCGCGAGATGATGGGACTTTCGAGAGACTTTGAGACCTTTACCGTGCCCATGGTCTGTTCTTATCAAATTACAGTATTGCTTTGCACTGTTGTAACTATATGCTATAATCATGTGATTTTTGTTAGTTTTTAAGTCGGTTTGTCATGTGTTTCTGTGATATCATTCTGGAAAAACATTGTATCATGTCTTAATGCATTACTAAGTGACAATAAAAGAGGACTGCGTGTCCTCATAATCTAATCTAATCTAATATGTTGGTGAAAGCTAAATGCCCTGGGAGTGTGTGGGATAATATGGCTCAGGGAGTATGTGATGGTACATGGGCAACTAGTAGGAATGCAAGTAATGAGGAGAGATGTCACTGCTTTAAGGTGGAAGTAAGGAAGTGACTGGGGGGAGTTGAGACTAACTGGGAAATGATAATGTTGGTGGCTCAGAGAGCTGATGAGCCTGTCATAGATTATGCAGGACATAAATATTGAGTATACTAGGAATACTCAGGGCTGGACAATTCAGGAAGGATGATCCAGTCTTCCTGAAGACCTGAGCTGAGCTCACCAAGAAGATTTAGACTAGGGGTGGCAGTAGAATTGACCTAACCAGCAATAGTATCATGGGCCAGGGATATAGACCAGAGGAGGGGGAGGAGAAGTCGTGAAGTGGTTGTAGTTAACGTAGCTGCTGTGAAGATGCAGAGAATTTGCTTGCAACCAGGGCAGTTAGCAAGGAACTGCCAGAATAGACGTAGAAAGGAGATTGTATGTAGCGGTATATCTGTTGTCTGTTGGGCCATCTTTGGAAGCTGAGACCAAAAATGGCAGGAAGTTTTGAGAGTCATGCAACAAAACAGAAAAAAATGACAGCAGTGTCTTCTCTGTCCTCCCAGGTTATAGAGCAGGTGTAGACACCTTTTAGGCCAGAGAACCTCTACATTGCTAATGGTGGTCACCCAAGAAAGTACACAACGGTTTTATTAGGGAGCCGGCAATGTGATATGTTGGTGGATGCATGATCATCAGTATCAATAACTGATCAATCCTTGCCCATAACTCGAGAGGTGATTTACATTGCCAGTGCAGGCGGTGAAACAGTGAGGACAAGGAGAAGTGATCCTCATGTATTTGAGAAAGGAGGAGTGTAGCTTCCAGTGGATTCTTGTGTGTGACCATACAATGAGGGTACTGTCCTGGAGATGGTCACAATAATTAAAGCAAGTGCTATCATAGACTCAGGGAAGAGAGAAATTATATAGAGGAGGCAGGGACAGCAAACATGTATGATTCCCAGAGCAGACAACATAGCTCACAATAGCAGCCCCAAACAGGGACACAAGATGGGATAATATGTGTGAGTTATGTCAAGAGACCCCAGATTTAGTGGCTGGACACAGCAAAGAAGTGTCAAAAGTAGTGTGGCTGCCTGCACAGGTAGTAGTAATTAATGTGAAGACACAGCAGAAAGGGGAGATAAGGAGCAGAAAGAGAATAAGTGGGCAAACCATGAGGCAAAGAAAGCAATAGAACCAGTCTTCAGTTCTCAATGAAAATTATGAATTGAAAACGGTAAGTTGAAGTTAAAAGCACACCTTTGCAAATAAACAATGCTGTCTGTGGAGTACAGGCTGGCCACTCGAGATGCAACATAAAACAATGGGGTTATGTTAATTAGGCCTGCATCAAACCAGACAACATAGCTAAGTTACACACATAAAAATTGCTGGTGAACGCAGCAGGCCAGGCAGATCTATAGGAAGAGGTACAGTCGACATTTTGGGCCGAGACCCTTCATCCTGACGTTGACTGTACCTCTTCCTATAAGTGCTGCCTGACCTGCTGTGTTCACCAGCAATTTTTATGTATGTTGCTTGAAATTCCAGCATCTGAAGATTTCCTCGTGTTAATATAGCTAAGTTATTTGCACCATTGTAAGCAAGGTCAAGGAAGCTTGCAGACCAGACTGATATTATCACTTAGCACATCAAATAGCTGACCCACCTATAGATGGGAGATTTGTGTAGTGAGTCAGTCCTAATAACATTAATTTTGGATGGCCATGGAAGCTTTTATGTTATTTGTGTGAATTACTTTGTCATGGCAAAGGCGTCTGAACATTCAGAGGTGTCTCCCACTATGGATATGCAATTCAAAATGAGCATTGTCAGCTCAAAATATTGAAGTAAACAATGTCATTGTGACTATTGAAATTATATTGAATCACCTGCTGTTACCTTGATCTGATGGTATAAAAATGTGATGTATCTGTGAACCACTGAGAGCATCTCTAGAAGAATACTAAATTGTCATGATGAATAAAGATTTCTGTATCACCAACTTCAGTGTCTTGCTGGTGACTTCAATCACAGTCGTAACAATTACTACTTTGACTCTTACTAATTTAAAGCTGAGAAGTGATTTCCTGTTCCAAATGTAAAAGACATTTTTGTAGCTGTTCCTTGCAGGAAGAAAATAGTATTTTTTTTTGCTCATTATCTCCTTAATTACTTTTATTAGTAAGACAATAGTTAATTGGCAAGCCATTAAATTTCCCCGACTTCATCATATCATCATTCCTTGAGCCCTGACATGGTCATTCTGGAAAACGCTTGAAACAGCTTCTCATGGTAGGTCTGACTGTTCCTTGGGAAGAGGGGGTTGTGGAAGTGTTTGAACATAAGAAAGCCAAATACCAGGAGCCTGTAGAGCAGTGCTAGAGATGGGTGGAGGGCATGAAGTGAGCCTGTGGAGGTGAGGTGTAGAGGCTTTTCAGACTGCTCAATGTGCAGAACCTAATCCCTCCTTGGCATAGGCAGCAAAGGAAAGAGCCATCAGGATCATCAAACAGGCTGCCGAGTGAACCTTCAGATGGCCATGGATCAAGAGGTGTGACCCGTGGACTAATGCTGCTTGGACACAAACCAGGCCCTGATCAGCTCTGGCTGTGTCACCTGGGCAAGAGTGTCTGATATTAGACCCAAAATACACAATGATCCCAGGTTATATTACTAATGATATGTCACAACGTGTGTCTCAGTATCAGTTAGTTTTTCTACTCCTGTGTATATTAAAGAGTCACAGAGAAGTACGGTGAAGAACAGACAGACCCTTTGGCCCTTTTAGTCTCTGCCAAGACCGCTTAAACTGCCTATTCCCAATGACCTGAACGGGACCAAATCCCTCCATATCCCTACTATCCAGGTACCTGTCCAAACTTCTCTTAAATGTTGAAACCAAATTCGCATGGACTACTTGTGCTGCATTTCATTCCATACTCTCATGACCCTCTGAGTGGAGAAGTTTCCCCTTGTGTTACCCTTAAACTTCTCATCTCTCACCCTTAAGCCATGACCTTTGGTTGTAGTTCCACCCAACCTCGTTGGAAAAACTCTGCTTGCATTTACCCTATCTATACCCCTCATTATTTTATATACCTCTATCAAATCTCCTCTCAATTTTCTACATTCTAAAATATGCAGTCCTAACCTATTCAATCTTTGTTTCTAACTCAGGTGTCCTCCCGACCTGGCAACATCCTTGCAAGTTTTCTCTGCACTCCTTCAAGCCTGTTAACATCTTTCCTGTAGGTTCGTGACCAAAACTGCACACAATATTCCAAATTAGGCTTCACCAATGTCTTGTATAACGTCCCATCTTCTGTACTCAGTACATTGATTTATGAAGGCCAATGTGCCGAAAGCTTTCTTTATGACTCTATCTAAGTGACACCACTTTAAACAAATTATGTACCTGTATCCTGGATCCCTTTGTTCTACCACACTCCTCAGTGCCCTACCATTCACTGTGTAAGACCTACCCTGGTTGGTCCTAGGAAGTGCAAAACAACCTTGCATTTAATGTCTGCATTAAATTCCATCTTCCATTTTTTCAGCCCATTTTTCCAACTGATGTAGATCCCTCTGCAAACCATGATAGCCTTCCTCACTGTCCACTACACCCTCCGAACTTGGTGTCATCCATAAATTTGCTGATCCAGTAAACCACATTATCACGGAAGATCATTGATTTAGATGACAAACAACAAAGTACCCAGCACTGATCTCTGTTGCACACCAACTAGTCACAGGCTTCCAGTCAGAGAGGCAACCCTCTACTACCAGTCTCTGGCTTCTCCCACAAAGCCAATGTCTAATCCAGTTTACTGCCTCATCCTGAATGGCGAATGACTGAACCTTCTTGACTAGCCTTCCATGCGGGATCTTGTCTAATGCCTTACTAAAGTCCATGTAGAGAACATCCACTGCCTTGTCTTCATCTACTTTCCTGGTAACTACCTGAAAAATTTCTAAGATTGGTTAGACATGACCTACCACGCATGAAGCCATGCTGATTATCCTTAATCTGTCCATGTCCTCTGGTCTCTTAGAATACCTTCCAGTTACTTCCCCACCTCTGATGTCAGACTTATCAGCCTATAAATTCCCTGTTTAGAGCCTCTGTTAAACAGTGGTACAGCATTGGCTATCCTCCAGTCCTCTGGTACCCCTCCTGCCACTAAAGATGTTTTAAGTATCTCTGCTAGGGTCTCAGGAATTTCTGCATTTTCCTCCCGTAAAGTCCGAGGGAACATCTTGTCAGGTCCGGGAGATTTACCTACCCTGATTTGCCTCAGGGTAGCAAACATCTCTGTAATCTGTACAAGGTCCATGCCGTTTTGCCTCACTTCTAAAGACTCTATGTCCATCTCCCAAGTGACTACAGATGCAAAGAATTTATTTAAGATCTCGCCCATCTGTTTTGGCTCTACAAATGGATTACCATTCTGGTCTTTCAGAGGATCAGTGTTGTCCCTTGCTATCCTTTTGTTCTTAACATGCCTGTAGAATCCTATAGGATTCTCCTTCACCTTGTCTGCTAGATTCAAGTCTTCTTTTAGCCTTCCCTATTTCTTTCTTAGTGTTCTTTTAACATTTCTTTTACTCCATAAGCACCTCATTTGTTTCTCTTTGCCTCTACTTGCTATGCATCTGCTTTTTTCCCCCTGTTAACCCGAGCCTCAATCTATCTTGAAAACCAAAGTTCCCTACATTATTCCTACAGGCACATACAAGTTTCGCACTTTGAAAATTTTGTTTTTGCAGTCCTCGCACTTTCTAAGTAGGCCTTTTTCCAGAAAACAGCCTGTCCCAATCCATACCTGCCAGACCCTTTCTGATACCATTTTCCTCTATTATTTTATAAGTAAGTCTGCAAAATGATCACAAGAACTTCAGATAAGCTTAAGGAATCTAACAATAAATCACAGTTGCTTAAAGTAATTATTGTATTGAGCAATAATTAAGTTAGATCATCAGTTTTTGTGCTTTCAGCTAAAAAGGCCAGAGAAATTCTGCAGCTGCAATTGTTGAAACAGCTGTGGAGGATCCAACAAAAAACAGAAATTTGTAATGTATTAAATTATGTTTGGAATGCACAGTTCTTGATTGTCAAAATGGATTAAATGATAAAAATGACTGAACAAAGGAGAATATGCTTGTGTTGGGCAGACAAGTTGTAAGCCACTAAATCTTTTTCACTTTGGCTCTACCTTTGTGCCATTTCAAGGCCATGATTTGATAGCATTTGATGGAGCACAAGGTGAAGTACACAAACAGTATTGTGTACAAATGCATTTCAGACAGTGGCATTTAAGTCGTAGTTTTTTCATCTGAAATTTATACATTACATTGTGTTGCTTAATGTTTCTCACAAAAGCAATTAGATATGTTTTGCATCTGAACAAATTAAAAATTGATTTTTGTCAATGTGTGGGTGGCACATGGTGTAATTTATTTCTTTTCTAATGTTTAAGTACATTCTCTTTGATCAGTGACAGCAAGAGGAAGGTTATACTTTATTTCAGAATATTCTAATCAATTAAAATTCATTCACAAGTACTTTTGTTCTATCTATTGCAATTATGTAAAATCCATGGGATTATGTATATGTTCATATTTGACCATATCTGATGTATTGTGGTGAACATTTGGTCCTGGGTTACAGGCGAGAGAAGCTAGCTTAGCTCGACTGCCAATCTTATTGTGATAAGCACAACAACAGACTGGGTGCCATGACTCGGGGAGAGAACCCACTCAGTCACATACGTACGGGGGAGGTGATTATTCCACACCCTGGTTACGGTCAGGGGGACCCACAAGCACACATGAATAACTGTGTAACCCAAGCTAAAATGTAACAATAAATGAACTGGAACATCCCACCATAATCCCACAAATGCATTTTAACAGAAGTACAATAAGTTGAGCTGACTGTCAGGAATGCTGGGGTGAGCTGTCAATCAAACTCCCACCCGGATTGCCACAATGCATTTATTCACTCAAGAGTTATTTTTATTCCATGTGATTAAAATTCTTGTCAATACTCAAGGTAGAATTTTACACATGTAACATCTACTTGAGAGAGTCAGATCCTAGCATTTTTTTTTACTAATATTCTTTTCTGATTTTCTTTACTGCTCTTAAGTGCAGAACCACAACGTAATGTTGGAGCTCTATAAAACTTGTTAGTCCACACTTAGAGTATAGTGTTGGGCACGTGGCCAAGTGGTTAAGGCGTTCGTCTCGGTCGCTAATTTGAGTCTCAGCTGTGGCAGCGTGTTTGTGCCCTTTGGCAAGGCACTTAACCACACATTGCTCTAGTGTCTGTGCGAGGAGTGGCGCCCCACACAGACTTCCAATCTGCGCCTTGTAAGGCATGAAAATGTCCGACGCAGGCCTCTCATGGTCTGAGTTGATGTTCCCTCCCTCCCCTAGAGTATAGTGTTCAGTTGTGGTTGCCTCATTTTAGGAAGTATGTGGAAGCTTTGGAGGAGGTGCTGGAGAGATTTATCAGCGTGTTACTTGGACTAAAGGGTGAGCTAGAGTTTTTCTCTCTGTGGAGTGAAGGAGGGTGAGAGGTGACTTGATGGAGAGGTACAAGATGTTAGTAAACACAGGTCAAGTAGATAGCCAGAGACTCCACCCCCCACCCCCCAGGGTGGAGATGGCTAATGCAAGGGGATATAATTTTATGCAAACATGAGGAAATCTGCAGATGCTGGTAATTCAAGGAACACACACAAAAAATACTGGTGAACGCAGCAGGCCAGGCAGCATCTATAGGAAGAGGTACAGTTGACATTTCAGGCCGAGACCCTTCATCAGGACTAACTGAAGGAAGAGATAGTAAGAGATTTGAGAGGGGGAGGGGGAGATCCAAAATGATAGGAGAAGACAGGAGGGGGAGGAAAGTTGATTGGCAAAAGGGATATGAGGGTGGAGAAGGGAGAGGATCATGGGACGGGAGCCCTAGGGAGAAAGAAAGGGGGAGGGGAGAAGCCCAGAGGATGGGCAAGGAGTATAGTGAGAGGGACAGAGGGAGAAAAAAGAGAGAAAAAAATAAATGAATAACAATAAATAAATAAATAACAGATGGGGTACGAAAGGGAGGTGGGGCGTTAACGGAAGTTAGAGAAGTCAATGTTCATGCCATCAGGTTGAAGGCTACCCAGACGGAATATAAGGTGTTGTTCCTCCAACCTGAGTGTGGTTTCATCTTGACAGTAGAGGAGGCCGTGGATTAGACATGTCAGAATGGGAATGGGACGTGGAATTAAAATGTGTGGCCACTGGGAGATCCTGCTTTGTCTGGCGGACAGAGCGCAGGTGTTCAGCGAAACGGTCTCCCAGCCTGCGTCGGGTCTCACTAATATATAGAAGGCCGCATCGGGAGCACCAGATGCAGTATGTCACCCCAGCCAACTCACAGGTGAAGTGTCGCCTCACCTGGAAGGACTGTCTGGGGCCCTGAATGGTGGTGAGGGAGGAAGTATAAGGGCATGTGTAGCACTTGTTCTGCTTACAAGGATAAGTGCCGGGAGGGAGATCGATGGGAAGGGATGGGGGGGATGAATGGACAAGGGAGTTGTGTAGGGAGCGATCCCTGTGGAAAGCAGAAAGGGGGGGGAGGGGAAGATGTGCTTAGTGGTGGGATCCCGTTGGAGGTGGCGGAAGTTACGGAGAATAATATGTTGGACCCGGAGGCTGGTGGGGTGGTAGGTGAGGACAAGGGGAACCCTATTCCTAGTTGGATGGTGGGAGGATGGGGTGAGAGCAGATGTGTGTGAAATGGGAGATTTGCATTAGAGAGCAGAGTTAATGGTGGAGGAAGGGAAGCCCTTTTCTTTGAAAAAGGAGGACATCTCCTTCGTCCTGGAATGAAAAGCCTCATCCTGAGAGCAGATGCGGTGGAGATGGAGGAATTGCGAGAAGGGGATGGCATTTTTTCAGGAGACAGGGTGGGAAGAAGAATAGTCCAGGTAGCTGTGAGAGTCCGTAGGCTTATAGTAGACATCAGTAGATAAGCTGTCTCCAGAGATAGAGACAGAAAGATCAAGAAAGGGGAGGGAGATGTTGGAAATGGACCAGGTAAACTTGAGGGCAGGGTGAAAGTTGGAGGCAAAGTTAATGAAGTCAATGAGCTCAGCACGCATGCAGGAAGCAGTGCCAATGCAGTCGTCGATGTAGTGAAGGAAAAGTGGGGGACAGATACCGTTATAGGCTTGGAACATGGATTGTTCCACAAAGCCAACAAAAAGGCTGGCATAGCTGGGACCCATACAGGTAGCCATGGCTACACCTTTAGTTTGGAGGAAGTGGGAGGAGCCAAAGGAGAAGTTATTAAGAGTAAGGACTAATTCCACCAGATGGAGGAGAGTCGTGGTAGAGGGGAACTGGTTAGGTCTGGAATCCAAAAAGAAGCAGAGAGCTTTGAGATCTTCCTGATGGGGGATAGAGGTATACAGGGACTGGACATCCATGGTGAAAATGAAGCGGTAGGGGTCAGGGAACTTAAAATCATCAAAAAAATTCTGAGCGTGAGCAGTGCCATGAACGTAGGTGGGAAGGGATTGAACAAGGGGGGATAAAACAGTGTCGAGGTATGCAGGAATGAGTTCAGTGGGGCAGGAGCAAGCTGAGACAATGGGTCTACCTGGACAGGCAGGTTTGTGGATCTTGGGTAGGAGGTAGAAATGGGAAGTGTAGGGTGTGGGAACTATAAGGTTGGTAGCAGTAGATGGGAGATCCCCTGAGCTGATAAAGTTGGTGATGGTATGGGAGACAATGGCCTGGTGCTCCTTACTGGGGTCATGATCGAGGAGTAAATAAGAGGAGGTATCTGCGAGTTGTCGCTGTGCCTCAGCAAGGTAGAGGTCAGTATGCCAGACTACAACAGCACCCCCCTTATTGGCAAGTTTTATAGTAAGGTTAGGATTAGTGCGGAGGGAGTGGGGAGCAGAGCGTTCGGAAGGAGTGAGGTTGGAATGGGAACAAGGTGTGGTGAAGTTGAGACGGTTGTTGTCCCGTTGGCAGTTAGCAATAAAGAGATCCAGAGCAGGCAGAAGACTAGAGAGGGGTGTCCATGAAGAGGAGGAGGGTTGAAGACAGGAAAAGTGGTCCTCGGTGGGGGTGGGAGAGTCCTTGCCAAAGAAATAGGCTCGGAGACGGAGCTGGCGGAAGAAGAGTTCAGTGTCATGGCCCACGCGGAACTCGCTGAGGTGTGTGCGAAAGGGGACAAAGTTAAGGCCCTTACTGAGGACAGAGCGCTCCGCCTCGGAGAGCTGAAGGTCGGAGATGATGGTAAAGACCCGGCACAGATGAGAAGTGGGATCAGAGGGGGAGCGGGGAGGCTGGTGGTGTCAGTGGAGAGGGGAGGGTTGGTGTGAGAGGAAGATGGAGCCTCTGAGGGCGCAGGAGATGACGGTGGGATCTGAGGGAGATGGGGTTGCAGAGTGGTGGTGGGGGAAGGGGAGACGGGAGTCACAATAGCAGCACGTAATGACCCGACCTGGAGTTCAAGGCTGGAGTCTTGAGAGCTGGGATCGGAGGGGGGAGGGAGAGGCATATAATTTTATGGTGATTGGAGGAGAGGATAGGGGAGATGTCAGAGATACGTTCTTTACATAGAGAGTGGTGGATGCATAAAATGCTCTGTCGGGTGGTAGAGGCAGAAAGATTAAGGGCATTTAAGAAGCTCTTAGATAGGCACATGGATGATAGATAAATGGTTAGATTAACCTTCAAATAGCTTAAAATGTTGACAAACCATGGGAGGCCAAAAGGCCTGTACTGTGATGTGATGTTCTATGAAAATGGATTTTTGAAAAAAATCTGTCATTTGAGAAAGTCTCTCTCCTTTTTTTGTTGATCAAATGACCATTGTTTCCAGAATTAGCAATTATGATTAGACATATGCTGTACTGCTCTTTAAAGATGTATATAAACTCCACTGTGGCATGCATGTGACTGCAGGCTTGACTCAATGTGGTTGTTGCTTAACTGCCTACTTATTTTAGGTCATTTTGGGGAAGGATAATAAAGGCAACATTGCAAACTCACGTCCTGTGAATTAACAAATAAAAGTGTATCTCAGTAAGACACATTTCTAGTGAAGCATTCCATACCTATTCAGCTAAGTATCAACATAATGTATTGCAGATATTGCACATGAAAAACAAAAAAGATTGGCTCTCTATTTCAGTGAATAAAATTCAAAGGACAAAATAAAATGTTATGAAAGTACATATATGTCACCATATACAACCCTGAGATTCATTTTCTCATGGGTACACTCAACAAATCTATAGAATAGTAACAAGAACAGAATCATAGAAATATAGAAAACATGCAGCACAATACAAGCCCTTTGGCCCACAAAGCTGTGCCGAATATGTCCCTACCTTAGAACTACCTAGGCTTACCCATAGCCCTCTATTTTTCTAAGCTCCATGTAGCCGTCAAGGAGTCTCTTAAAAGACCCTATCGTTTCCACCTCCACCGCCGCCGCCAGCAGTCCATTCCACGCACTCACCACTCTCTGCATAAAAAACTTACCCTGACATCTCCCCTGTACCTACTTCCAAGCACCTTAAAACTTTGCCCTCTTGTACTAGCCATTTCAGCCCTGGGGAAAAACCTCTGACTATCCACACGATCAATGCCTCTCATTATCTTGTAGATCTCTATCAGGTCACCTCTCATCCTCCGTCGCTCCAAGGAGAAAAGGCTGAGTTCACTCAACCTATTCTGTTACATTATGTTTTGAAATTAATTTCTTTCTACAATAAGGCTGAGTGCTTACTGTAAATCAATATGCAAGGCATTTTCTTCTTAAGGTATTGCCTGGAATTCCAGTTTTCTGCTGAAATCTTATGCTTGCCATCTGGATATCTGTATGGGTTTATTGACGCTGAATGAGTGTACATGTGAATGCTCATGGTAGACTGTTGTTTGCTATTGACCATATTGTGGAGAAACTAAGGCTGTAGCCAAGCCCTTAAGAATTAAAAGGCCAGTTTGATGAAGGACATCACATCAGTCATTCTTTTGTTTCTTGCTTTGTAAATTCCTTAGCCTGCGTTGTGACTGATTCAATTTATTTAATTTCATCTGTGGCTGCTTGTCAATTTGTTGTGTCTTGGCTTCCCTTTCCATCTTCTTACTCCAAATGTAAGAGTGCTCATTTTGTGATGCCTTATGGTGCTTTATTTCAAATTAAATGATAAGTTGATGTTATCAGTAATAAGTGTTGCTGGAAGCCTTTATGATTGTGCGCCATCTGTTAGTAACTGGATTTCTGTTTATATTATTATTTTAAATTTCAGCTCTAAGATAAAGAAATCCGAGGGAGGAAGAACTGATTGGAAAGATGATCAGGAAATTGATTGAGAAGAATGAACTAATGAATATTAGAGAATTACATAGAAATATTTGAGTACAGTAATTAATATCTGTAGGAGTAGTGCAAGTGTAAGTTTGACTCTTGGAAGAGTGCAAAATGGTAGATACCTTTTGATAGAATGTTTCTTTGACACATACATCCATGACATATCTATCACCAAAGAAACAAAATCAACGGTGTGATTCAACATGCGAATATATGCAATTTATGAAATACAGGAACTATGTCAGGCAGATTAAAATTTATCAACCTTATGCTTTTTCAGTCTTTTACTGAAATTGCATTAAAATAAGTTTTATTTTCATTTTCCAAGTTCAAATATGTGCCTTCTTCATGATGCAAGGAAACATTCATTATTTGACTTCTTCATAGTCACAGTCATAGTCATGCTTTATCGATCCCGGGGGAAATTGGTTTTCGTTACAGTTGCACCATAAATAATAAATAGTAATAGAACCATAAATAGTTAAATAGTAATATGTAAATTATGCCAACAAATTATGTCCAGGACCAGCCTATTGGCTCAGGGTGTCTGACCCTCCAAGGAAGGAGTTGTAAAGTTTGATGGCCACAGGCAGGAATGACTTCCTATGATGCTCTGTGCTGCATCTCGGTGGAATGAGTCTCTGGCTGAATGTACTCCTGTGCCCACCCAGTACATTAGGTAGTGGATGGGAGACATTGACCAAGATGGCATGCAACTTAGACAGCATCCTCTTTTCAGACACCACTGTCAGAGAGTCCAGATCCATCCCCACAACATCACTGGCCTTACGAATGAGTTTGTTGATTCTGTTGGTGTCTGCTACCCTCAGCCTGCTGCCCCAGCACACAACAGCAAACATGATAGCATTGGCCACCACAGACTCGTAGAACATCCTCAGCGTCGTCCGGCAGATGTTAAAGGACCTCAGTCTCCTCAGGAAATAGAGACGGCTCTGACCCTTCTTGTAGACAGCCTCAGTGTTCTTAGACCAGTCCAGTTTATTGTCAATTCGTATCCCCAGGTATTTGTAATCTTCCACCATGTCCACACTGACCCCCTGGATGGAAACAGGGGTCACCGATACCTTAGCTCTCCTCAGGTCACATTCACATTAAGCTGAATTAAATTGAATTAAATTGACATCCTTCGCATACATGAGGAGTAAAAATCTTTATGTTACATCTCCATTAGGATATGTGATTACTTATTCGCTTTGTCCAGTAAACTAAACAATGTGTTCGGCATGAACTTAAGGTTTACATTTTGTTCCTGCTCTAAGTATTTTTAAAAATGTTACCTTTTTGAATTTCAAGCTTTTAGCAGTACCCATAAATACTTATGAATGAACAACCATCTGAAAACGTAATTTTCTGTGTCCTAACTCTATCAGAATTATTTTCTAAAGATTTATATACTTCAACATTTCATAGGTTAATGCTATCTTAGTTCTTTTATTATATATCTCAATCTTTATTTTGCACTCTGTTTTTAAAAAAGTCACAAAAACTGGAACTGTTTTCCAGTTTGTTGTCTGTTAGAATACTCCAATGTGTAAGTTACTGTGACCTGATTTAGCTCCAATGGTTCCAAAGCTTCAAACTGGCTGAAAATTGTCTAAAATAAAGTGTTGTAACCAAGACTATTCCAAAAGTATAACAATACTCAGCTCCAAGCATATAAACTTCTCTGTATTTTGCTTAAACATATCAACTAAATAGCAGGAGATGAAGTTCACAGTAACATATGTCAGGCAGGAAGTACTCAGGCCAGGCAGCGTCTATGGAGAGAGAAATGGGATTAATGATTCAGATTGAAGCCACTTTGTCAGAAATGGGGAGGAGACAAACATTAAGTTCATTTTAACTTGCAGAGTGCAATTGAGGTGTTGAAAGGACAAAGTTGGTGAACAGAGTGGCAGATCGTCCTGTTGCCTCATGACCCCAGCAAGCCAGCTTCAATTCTGACCTCCAGTAACATCTGAGCAGATTTTACCTGTTGTCCTTGTAACTACCTGAGTTTCCACTGGGAGCTGCAGTTTCCTCAGTTGTAATTTCCTTTGTTATAACCTTAAAGGGAATCAATCAATCAAGCCTGCTTTCTAAATGACTTTCTTTCTCTTCTCCTTAGCAAAGTTCCATTTCTTTTTCAGACCCATGGTGGTAGGCTGAGTGGTCTTTGATTCTCAGCATTTTATTTGTCTATTATGGCTTTATTGCCTTGTTACTTCTAATGATTTGTACGTCATTCTGAGTTTTTGGAACTCCACCTAGTTTACACTCTTAAATTCCAAGGAGTATTTGTTTGTCTGGTTGCCAGATAAAGGCTTCATTTATCTATATTGAAGTTCATTAATCAATGCCTTTTCTGCAAATTCATTCAAATCACCCTGTGTTGCATACCTGCATGCTCCAAACTTATTCATTAATCAGTTATGTGGTATCAAATTAACATTTTGGAAATTGATTATATTTCATGTACTACATTTCCCTTATTCATCATCTTCGTTGTTTCTTCAAAGAATTAATTGAAGTTAGTCAAGCAAGACAATTCCTTTTGAAATCTACATTGACTATTCTGTACTACAAGTGAACTCTTTTGGATAGGATTCCACTGTAGATAATATACCTATCGCATTCAAAGCATTTTGCTTGAATTAAAAATATACTAATTACACGTTTGGTTGCTTCGCTGTTTGGTTGTTTATGTCAGTGATATTAAATATAATTCTGATTCCGAAAAATTTACTTAAAAACACTGAGTGAATGTAAATTTCCAAATCACTATAGAATTGTTATTAATAAAACAGGATATCATTTAGTCTGTTGAGACTGTCCTAGCTCGGGTAAGAGCAATCATGTCAGTTCCCTGCTGTTCCTCTATAGTTCAGTAAATTAATTTGTTCCCAAGTGCATGTTATATTCCATTTGAAACTACTGAATGAATTAATATAATAATTTCCAAATCATAGTTACTTTGTGTGGTTTTGGAGTAGGAGGCTAGGATGTTGTGGGACATTTTCCCTTGCACCCCATTTGTAGGTGCTTCAGGTTCTGTATCACTGGGTTATTAGCCATAGTTTCAGGATTGCTAGTCCAATGATTGACTCACTATACAACAAAATAATTTAATTAGTTGGAAATGTACAGAGTTTGGAAAAAATGGGCTCGGTAGAAATTATGAGGGCAGCACATAAGATTGATAAGAACTTTTCTCTCTAGCAGGCATGTCTAAACCACAGGGTATGAAGGGGTAGGAAGTTTGAAGGGGTTCTTTGACTCAGTAGTTGGAATCTGGAATGCACTGTCTGAGGTGCTCACATATTTAAAAAGTATCTACACAAATGCTTGAACTGCCGAAAAGGCTGTTGAGAAAGAGCAGCTAAATGGTTTTCGTAGAATATTGGCTCAATGGGGTGAAGGGCTGATTCTGAGATATATTGCTCTATGATTGTAAATACTGTCGTTGGACATTGAAAAATACATCATCAAATGGATAGAGATGTCATGGTGCATTGCAACAAAGGAGACCATAAAAACTTAAATCTGACCACATGGAAGCTTATTTTGGAATCAGAAGGCTGCTTGAATTGAGTTGAAAATTGAAAGAAATCAACCCACAAATAATGTTGAAACACCTTACCACTTTCCTGGAGCAGTTTCACTAAATCTGTAGTTTGTTGACATTGCTGTCGGTGTTGCAAAATGGACGTCAGAAGATACTGAAGAATGCTTTGAGAGATCATTTAGCAATCCAGTTGCATTTGACACAAGGCACAATTGCAGAAACGTGTACCACAAAACATTCCATTAACATAACCTAATAAAGTGAGCGCTAGAGTATATTTCACAGTTCCAAATATCTTCTAAAATATATGCATTTTCAAGTTTAATATTGTCTCATTTCCTGCACTAAGTATCTTCATTACGGGAAATGTATAGCCAGTTGGATTTCTTTTAGTTTTTTTTCTTTTAAGTAAATTTGAGAAATTAGTTTGAACAAATCATTTGAACACAAGAATCAAACATGACTGTTATTTTGCTAAACTCAGTTATGTGTATAAAGCAAATAAAGAGGAAGTTTGATTGAATTATTAGTCACAATGATTAGAAAAAAATCATATTGCATTAATATTTTACATTGTGGAGCTGAGTCAATGTTGTAGTGACAGCCCAATATGGATGAAGCAAAACGTGTTGAAACTGAGTGGAATTTCAAGATATATTTTTGTAATAATAAGTGGTTATATTTCTGTGTAATTGGAATCATAAATATTGGAAAGATCATTTCAGCATTGCAATCTAATTAACTGATTTCAGACAGGAGCAATAGCTAGAAAGGTTACTTTGTAATGATCTTAGTTTAGAAAATTTACAGTTACAACACATAATTTCACTGTGACATAATAGTTTTTCATTATCTTTAATTCCACTGAAGAACAAAATTGCAAACATGCCACTAAAACTTCACTTTCAATTTACAATGTTATCCATTACTAGGATGATCAACATTTAATAATTAGGCAAATCAATTAAAAAGAAAAGAAATCTGGGCTTTATCACCAGAATTGATTTGCAATATAAAAATGAAAAAAAAATTGGAATAGGAAATAAAATTGTTTCTAAAGTATGCCAAGAAAATAGATCAGTTTGAAAATTAAAGAAAAGAAATAATGCAGATGCTGGAAATTTGAGATTGTAACCTAAAATGCTGGAAAATTCCAGCAGGTTAGGTAGTATATGAGGAAAGAGAAGCAGTTGATGGTTCTAGACCAGCATCATTCTTCAGAATTGATCAGAATTTTTCTGATGAATGGTCCCAGATCTGAAATGTTAGTTGTTGTTCTTTTCACTGATAATGTCTGATCTACTAATCATTTTGTTTGCTTTTCCACGGAACAGATTATTGAACAATGCAGGTACAAGATTCATGGATAGAGCATGAATTATTAAACATTATTATCAAACTGTGACCGCTTGTCCGTATTGTTAAAAGAAGAATATAGGCAGAAGTAGGTTACTTGCACCAATAATTCTTACTCTGCTATTTAATAAAATCTTTAATTTATTGCCATTTTCTTGCAGGAATCAATTTTC
This sequence comes from Mobula birostris, assembly GCF_030028105.1. Lineage (NCBI taxonomy): Eukaryota > Metazoa > Chordata > Chondrichthyes > Myliobatiformes > Myliobatidae > Mobula > Mobula birostris. The sequence goes on from NC_092381.1 coordinate 77,748,626, forward strand.
CTACTCGAATCTAAGAGTACTTTTTGGAGTATATTTTGATATTTGGTGGACAGAAATAGAATTGAAAATAATGGACACCTGGATAAAGGAAGGAAAGTTGTCATTCAATGAGGTGCAAAATACAAAACTGCATAAATGGCCTGCATTGTCGAAGAGATCAAAAGAAACAGTGTCTGTAGGAGGGGGAGTAAGTTTGGGTATGCAGGAATTGAATTGTAGGGGTTTAGATTATAATTGTCAAAAATGTAATATAGATGCAAGGTTGATGAGGAAAAATATGGTGCAGAATTTATATAATTGATCATTTCTTTCACTAATTTGTGCTCTCCGCTGTTTCATCCATGTATTCCATGAGTTATTACCCTGCAATCATCTGGCTTCTGAACCAGAGTGGATAACTTCACTCATCCCAACACTGAGCTGATGCCAATGGACTCACTTCCTAGGACTCTACAATTCATGTTCTCAATATTATTTATCTATCTAGCTATCTATTTATTTATTATTTTGTTTTTATTTTTATGTTTGTGCAAATTATTGTCTTTGTCTTTGTGTGTAGTTTTTAATTGTTTCTATTGTGTTTATTTGTATCCACAGTGAATGCCCATCAAAGAATGAACCTCAGGGTAGTAGCATGGTGACATATGTGTACTTTGATGATAAACTTACTTTGAACTTTGAACTCCTGTAGCTGGAAGATGTCTCAGAGTGTTGTACACTACATGTGACTTAATATGTTTATGGAATGGCATATTTATTATGCAATTATGCAAGTAGTTATGAGGAAAATTTAAGGAGATTGTGAATTGTTTTGAGAATGTTTTGCAATACTATTTCAGGACCATGGACATTTCCAGTCTAATCAGTAAATGCTGTAGGGTTTGCTTGTATCTTATTTACCATGAACCATTACATTAATAGTGAGTGATTAGTGAAAATAATCAGATCTTGCTACACATAACCTAGTAACATGTCAAATTATTTCTAAAAGTCACATTGAGTTTCTGGTTAGATCTGAGGAACAAAAACATGACATCAAAACAGGGATTAAGCTGAAGTGCTCCCTGTATGCTGCAGTTAATTAGATTTCTGTCAATGTATCTGGTATTATACAATTTAAAGTCAAAAATTATTCTGAAATGCCATGTACAAATTGTTATTTTTGACAGCTTCAAGCCTGATGATAAAATGTGACATATTTTTAGGTCAATATATATTTTTTTGCAGTTAGAATTTTTACATTGGTATTGAATGTTTCTTATTAATGGCCAATTTAGTATTATTAGAATCATTTTTGTCTTTAAATTGTATAATACCAGAACCATTGATGAATGTCATGGTTGCTTTCAGACCATGGAAGCGAAAACTATGTTGAATCTGCCTAATCCAACTTCTGTGGTCTGAAAACAACTGTGGGCTGGTAGGCTTTAAATCTTTATAGATTTAACAAATCTAACATGAGGAGCTTACCAGGAAAGTTAATGAAGGAAAGGTAGTGGATGGTGACTTTAGCAACCCCTTTGACAAAGTTCTGTATTGGGGGCTGGTCATGAAGGTTCAGTTGACTGGCATTCAGGATAAGGTTGTAAACCGGATTCAACATAGGTTTCACGGGGGAAGCCATGAAGTCATAGTGCACTACAGTCCGTATAGTCTCTGCCAAACTATTACTCTGCTAGTCCTGTTGACCTACAGCTGGACCATAGTCCTCCATACCCCTCCAACCCACATCCAGCCATTTCTGCTGGCAGTTCATTCCACAATCTCACCACTTCTGAGTGAGGTTTCCCTCTTATGTTCCCTTAAAAACAGTCCTCCTTTCACCCTAGACTCAACCAACCTCAGTGGAATAGGCCTGCTTGCATTTACCCTATCAATTCCCCTCATAATACCTCTCATAAATCTCCCCTCATTCTTCTACACTCCAGGGAATAAAGTCCAAACCTATTCCAAGTTTCCCTATAATTCAGATCTTTAGTCCTGGCAAATCCTTGTAAATTTTCTCTGTACTCTTTTAATCTTATTGATATGTTTCCTGTAGGTGGGTGACCAGAACTGCACACAACACTCCAAATTAGGCCTCACTAACATCTTAAACAACTTCAACATTTTAGCAGGATTTAGAGCTGGAACTCTCATTGTTTATCCTTTTTACACCTTGGGCATTGATCCTCAACTGGAACCAGGAGAAAATAATTTTTTTTATTGGGGGTTTTCCTAGAATTAGATCACATTACATAACAGATAATGAAAATAGATTCATAGGAAGATCTTTGGACATGGATTTCAAAAGGTCATGTTTGCATGTTTATAAGGATCATGATGGGTTATGGTATAGGCTCTTCAATGAGCTGCTGTGGGCTCGATGGCTTGAATGGCCTCCTTTGTTCCTGTAATAAGATTAGGAAGTATAAAAAGAACAAAGTTTTTTTAGATATGAGGAACACATTAGAACACATATCATTATTTATCAATAGTTGAGAAAAGTTGGAAATAGATCTGGTGATGAAGTTTGTGGGTTGAATGCTACAGTTATTCTGGTAATAGAACAATAAAGAGATATTGGGGTTTCAATGTCAGATAAGCCATTAGTTCAATATTTGCCAATATTAAGGAAAACAAATAAAACATCAGGGTGTCAGATCAAAACCTAGACATTTAATGTGATGCTTATGTTGCATTTGGCACTTCCTCATAACATTTCAGATTTCCTTAACAATATATTTCACAATCGAGGATTATTTTGAATATATTTGTTGTATTTTTAGTGCTTTTAATATATTAAGCTATCTAGATATGTTTTCAAGAAATTTTAAAGCTTTTTTAAAAGCCATTTTCATGGTCTTAAGATTTCTTAATTGCTTTATTGATCTTGTTTTATTGATTTGAATGGCAGGGATATTCTGAAGCATTTAAAGTCTTTGTCAGATTTAACCATTATCAAGCTGGTTCTGCGCTGGCTTTTATGGGATTATAGTGGACTACATAGAGCCTGGCTATTTTCATTAAAACTGTTTCACAGTAGCAGATCATGGAAAGGTTAAATCCTTACCTACGATGTACACTACTGCTAATCCAGTGCAGCCTGAAACAGATTGCCTGATATAATGTTTGCTTATTTTATCTCTTGCAAATCTGAGAAGCAAAGACATCACTAAGTAAAGCACTTGGGGACTAGAAACTGAGTGCTCCATTTTTGCAGAATGAAAATGTTGAGTTGTGGAAAGCACTGCTTTCAGTTCATTTACGTTATTCTGCATATTTGTATGCCACAAATATACCTTATAGAGTTTAATATTGCAAATACATCTGTTCTTCTCACCTTGTAGTTTAACAACAGCCTTGATCACATAGAGTTTAATTAAAAAGAAAGTCTTGCCCTCTGAGGGAAGAAAGAGCAATTGCTAAATTGACTTAGGTAGCATTGTTCTTTTTCTAAACCTCTCTGTGAACATGCATTAACAACAACTGCATGAAATAGTACAAAACTCAACTGTATGCCTTACATTCTTTATACTGTATTTCATATTCTCATTAAGTATGTTATTTTGAAATTGAGATCTCACAAAAATAAATACGAATTTCCATATAATGGATTGCTCTTATGTTTCTAGGCTTGCAATGAAGTAGGTTTGAAAATGTACCGTAACATAATATTTTGTTTTGGCAATGGGTCATCTCTAAAGATAAGTAGGTGATGAGTAATTACACCAGATGAAGATCAAAATTTGCTGCAGTATCAATAGTTGGTATTTTTTAAATAGGCAGCAGATGGTGTAGGGTCAAACGACAGATCCAAGCCTCCAACATTCTCATTCAATGAGTTAGGTCATGTTGGTAATTTACCACTGGTTCCAGCAGCTATATAGGTTTAGCTAGTTTCAGACTCCCATGCTTGTGCATTATAGCATAGAGGTCAGTGGTTCATTCTGACTTCCTGGATTCATTACCTAGTCTAGGGGCAGAATTTTGAATGCAGCATAGTGAATTGAGGCACCAGGTGGGTTGGTGGGTGTTCCTGATTGGGAATGCAAGTTGTGTTCTTATCTATTTTTGTTCTTAAATTTAAGAAATTAAAATTTTTAAATGTTTTCTACATCAATCCCCAGTCTTTTGAATTATTTTAATATTTTAATCCTTATTTCAACTATCGCTATGGAAAGGTCAGATGATGTTCTGAGTGAAAGCCGAGTTATTCCCACTCCCATCCCCTCCCTCCACTGCAGGCCATTACACCCCGGAGAGGTTGTTGCAATGGGACTTTGAGATTACTGTGATTCCTAAAAGATTAAATTTGGCCAAGACCAAATGTGATCTGGCCCAGTATTTCATTTTGTCATATATTCAGACCAGGAAGAAAATTCAAGAGATTCAATGACTGATTACTAAACTCCTGTTTTTCAGCTTTATTTAAAAAAAACTGTAGGTTACTGTTCTCTCTGCCATTTGTACTTTCAAAAAATGAAAGGATTAAATGATGAAATATGTTTACATTTGTGCAAATGTTTACAAACGTGGGGTAAGAACATTTAGGGTTGGCTTACAGAATGTCGAATCAGAAAGGGATGACAATTTACATTTGGAAACGTCTCACTTTCTTTCAAGTAAGAGCTAATATTTTTTAACATATGCTCCTTAATAAAAATCATTGATTTTTTTTGCTGGAGGACACTTTGTTTAATTTAAAAATATTTTCATAATATGAATGGCAGTAGTTGGGGTTCATGTCTTTTGATAGGGACCTTTGTGCATCAAAGCCTTTGCCAGAATTACTATAAATTTGTTATGATGTTCACAGATAGTTTCACTAATTTCATGATGCTAGGTTTAGCTTCTGATGAATGATCTGCTGCAGCTTCATTAATTATATTGGGCTTAAATTCAGTTTTTATTTGAAAAAGGAATGAATTATGAAACTGCCTCTATCTGTCCATTATAAATGTGTCATTCAATAAAAGTGACATTATTGTGAGATGACCTTAACATACAATAATTATGTAGAGCAAAATTTAATATTGTATTCATGAGTGGGATGACTGTTTTATGGTTGACTGCTTGAAGTAACAAAGTTATATTTAAATAAATGACTGAAGGGTAATTTTTTAGATAGCTTAGGGTGTTTCTGCAGTAATCTGTTTATAATACATTCTAATAATCCTTTCAAAATAAATCTACAGTATAAGTAAATTAATATGCATCCCTCTGGAACCAGCTCAAGTTTTGTTTCCTGCATTTGAAGGACACTAGCAACAACTGTAGCTGACTGATACTTGTAACGTTTTCTGCTAGGGCCTGCCTTCAGCTTTAACTGAAGACCCATTGATGCTAGTAATTATATTTTTACCATTGCTGTGGGCATGAGCACTGCCAAAGCTCAGTGTCCAGAAGCATGAAGTTAATTGTCTACAGTCCGGCAACAAATACAACTTGAGGACTGAATAGCACACAGTAGGTTTAAACCTTTAAAAATATAGAAATACAAGAGAAAAAGAGTAGCTTTTCATTTTCTACTCATTGCAAATGAATGATTGTCCTTGATGTACATGGCATGTTCATTTGCCCCTCCTCCACCTCTCCCCCTCCCCATCTCTCTCCTCCTCCTCCTCTCCCCCTCCCCTCTCCTCCATCTCCCCATCTCCCCTCCATCTCCCCCACCCCTCCTGTGCATTTTTCCCTCTCCCCCACCCCTCCCCTTCTCCCTCTCCTCCCCTTCTGCCTGCCACCCTCTCCCCTTCCCCCACCCCTGCTGCTCCCACCCACATTCCGATTTCCCCTCACCCCTCTCTTCTGCCCCACTCTTCCCCCTTTTCCTCCCCTCTCCCCTTCCCTTCTTCATCCCCCTTCCCTCACCTCTTCCCCCTCCCCTCCCCTCTTCATCCCCCTTCCCTCCCCTCTTCCCCCTTCCACCTCCCCCTCTACCCCCTCTCCCTCCTCTCCCCACCCCCTCCTCCTGCTCTCCTCCCTCCTCCCTCTCTACCCCCCTCTCCCACCCCCTCGATCACTTCCCCTCTCCCCCTCTCTTTCCCTCCGTCCCTCTCCCTACTCTCCCCTATCCCCCTTTCCCACTGCTACCCCCTTCTCCCCATTCACACCCATCAACACCCCTCCCATCCTTTACCCCCTTCTCCCTGTTCTCTCCACCCCTCCCCCACACCACCCCTTCTCCACTATTCCCTCTTCACTCTCTCCCGCCTCTACCCCCTTCTCCACCCCTCTCCCCTGTCCCCACTCTCCCTATCTCCCTTTCCTCCCTCCCCCTTTCCTCTCTCTCCTGCCTCTACCCACCTTCTCCCCCTCACCCCCTCTCCCCCTTCTCCCCACCTCTCAACCTCTTCAAATTCACCCACCTTCCCTCCCCCTGCTCTTCCTCTTCTCCCCGTACCTCCCTCTTCTTCCTCCCTCTTCCCTTTCCCCTCTTCTTCTTTTCCTCTCTTCCTCTCTTCCCCTCTTCCCCTCCTTCACCTCCTCCCCCCTTCACCCCTTTCTTCAACCTCTCACCCCTCTCTCTCTCTTCCCCCTTTCCCACCTCTTTACACCATTCTCTCCCTCTCCCACCTCTGCCCCTTTGCCCCTCTACCACCACTACCCACCCCTTTCTCCCCTTCTCCCCCTCCCACTCTTCCCCACCCACGACTTCCCGCATTCCCCATCCACCCCTTCCCCCTCTTCCCCCTCTTCCCCCTACATTCCCCTCTCCCTTCCCCCTCCCTTGCCCCTCCCTTCCCCTCTCCCATCCCACTCTTTCTCCTCCCCCTCTCCCTCTCTCTCCCCGTCTCTCTCCCCTCTCCCCCCTTTCTCTCCCCTCCACTCTCCCCCCTCCCCTCTCCCCCCTCCCCTCTCCCCCTCTTCTCTCTCTCCTTTCTCCCCTTTCCCCTTCCACCATATTGCATTCTCTCTCCTCCTCTCTTCCCATTCTCTCACCCCTCTTTCCCTGTCTACCTTCTCCAATCTCCCCATTCTCCCTCGCTCTCTTCCCCATCTCCCCATCTCATCCCAATCTCCCCCATATACCCCTCCCCCTCTCCCCGTCTCTCCCCCTGTTTCCCCTTGCCTCCTTGCCCCTCCTCTCCCCTCTTTCTTTCACCCCCTCCCCCCTCTTTTTCTCATCCCTCTCTCCTCTCTCCAGATCTCCCACATCCCCCCTTTCCCTCTCTTCCCAACCTCTTTCCCCGTCAACCCTCTTCCACCCTCTTCCCCTTCCTTCCTCCACCATCCCCTTCCCCTTCTCCCCTCCCCTCTTTCTCCCATCCCCACTTCCCCCTCTTCCTCCCTCTTCCCCTTCACCCCCTCTCCCCTTCCCCTTCACCCTCTCTCCCCTTCCCCCTCTTCCCCCAGTCTTCCCCTTCCCTCTCTTTCCCACTCTCCCCACTCTCCCCTTCGCCCCTCTACCTCCTCGTCCCACCTTCTCCCCCTCCACCCACTGTCCCACCCTTCACCCCCTACTCCCCCTCCCCTTCTCCCTCTCCCACTCTTCCCCCATCCACCCCTTATCCCTCTTCCCAACTGCTTCCCCTTCCCCATTCCCTCTTCCCCTTCTCCCCCTTCGACCTCTTCCCCCTCCTTTCCCCCTCCATCCCCTCTTCATTCTCCCTCAATTCACCCTCCCTTCCCCTCTCCCATTCCGCTCTCCCATTCCCCCCTCTCTCCTCCCCCGCTCACCCCTCTCTCCCCTCTATCCACTATTCCCTCTTCACCCTCTCCTGCCTCTACCCCTTCTCCATCCCTCTCCCCATCTCCCCATCTCCCTCTCCTCCCTCCCCACTTTCCCCTCTCTGCCACCTCTACCCACCTCTCCCCTTTTTTGCCCCCTCCCGCCCTTCACCTCTTCTCCCCCATCTCCTCCACTTCTCAACCTTCTCCTCTCCCCCTCTTCTGCCCTACACCCCCATCTCCCCATCCTCCTTCCCCATCCATCTTCCCCCTCTTCCAACCTCTTCCCATTAACCCCTCTTTCCTCCCCCTCCTCTTCCCCCTTCTGCCCCTCTACCTCTTCTCCTTCCCAACTTCCCCCCACTTCCTTCCTGTTGCCCTCCCCTCTGCCTCTTCTACATCTTCCCCTCTTCCCCCCTTCCCCTTCACCCCTCTCTTCACCCCTCTCTTCAACCTCCCTCTCACCCCCTCTCTCACTCCCTCTCTCCCCCTCTTCCCCCTTTCCCCCCTCTCCCCCCTTCTGGTCCCTCTCCCCACTCTCCCCTGCACTTCCCCCTCCCTTCACACTCCCTTCCCCTTCCCATTCCCCCTCCCCACTCCCTTTCTCCTCTCTCCCCCTCTTACCCCCACTAACTGTCCTCTCCCACTCTCTCTCAGCCCTCGCTCCCCCCTCTCTCCATCTCCCCCTCCACTCTTCCCTGCTCTTCCTTCTTCTTCCCCATTTCCACATCTCCCCCATCTGCCCCATCCCCATCTCACCTCCATTTCCCTCTAACCCCTCTCAACATCTCCCCTTCCCCTCACTCCCCCCTCTCCCTCCCCCTCCCTCCCCCCACTCTCTCGACTTCCTTCCCTCTTCCCTTTTCCTTTCCCCCTCTCTCATTCCTCTCTCATCCCCTCTACCCCCTCCCTCCCCCCTCTCCACCCTTCTCCTGCCCTGCACCCTCTCGTCCTCCCCTCCCCTTCTCCCCTCCCCTCTCCCTCCCCCTCTCCCCCACTCTATCGCCTCCCTTCCCTCTTCCTTTTTCCCCTCTCTTCCCCCTCTCTCCCCCTGTTGCCCCCTCTCTTCCACCCTTCTCTCTCCACTCTCTCTCATTCCTTTCTTATCCCCCTCCCCCTCACTCTCCCTCTCTCCCCCTCTCATCCCCTCTCTCCCCTCTCCCTCTCCCCTCTCCTCTTCTCCTCTCGCCCCTGTTCCCTCTCTCCCCCTCTTTCCCCTCTCTCTCCCCCTCTTTCCCCCCCTCTCCCCCTTTCCTCCTCTTTCCCCTCTCTCATCTCTCCCCTACCCTCTGTTCCTTTCCCCCTCTACTCCCTCTACCCCCTCACCCCCTCTCCCCTCTCTCTCCCACTCTCCCCTCTCCACCGCTCTCCCCACCAAACCTGGAAAAGTGGGATGTCTCGCTCACCTGAACCCCAATCCCCTCAAGGGAGTATTGGTCCTCCTCCTCGAAGCCGTTCATCTGCACAAAGCACCTCGTGCAACAGGGACGACATCCACAGCATCTTCTCTCCTGTCTTCTCCCTGCTCTGGCCATAAAGATCTTTACCCACACCAGTGTCCATCACATAAACTCTCTCTGCCCAGCATTCTCTCGAACCGTCTCCCAATACCACCATCCTGATTGGCTGACACAACGTTCCTAGGTTGAACAACATAGCCCCTTATCTTTAGCTCAAAACCGAACATGCTAAAAGCAGAACAGACTGCTCTTGCAGAACTGCTGAAACAAAATACCTGCAGCGTAGCAGTAAAAATCTTAAACCATGTGTTAGATCTGCAGGCAAGTGAGTGTCAAGGTAATTTCTGGTAACTTCGATAATAACTTTACTTAGATCCTCTGAGATGTTCAAAGATCAATCCTACACCCAACACAGTGATACACACCAGTGCCTCTACTTTATTCATAGTTTGAGGATATTCAATAGTTACCAAAGACAGGTAATTTTTTTTGATTGTGGTGGATTCTGACAGTTTACATCACAGCTCCAATGTATAACAATATAAAAGGCTGAGAGGCTTGTAGATTCAGACAGTTTCATCATGGGCACAACCCTCAGCATCTTCGAGGACATCTTCAAGAAGTGTTGCCTCAGGAAAGTGGCATCCATTACTAGGGACCATTGCCATCAGAAGCTCAACAGGGTAGATTCTGAGATTTTTTCCCTAGTGGGAGAGGAATGTACTAGTGGAAATAGCTACATACTGAGGTGTATTAGAAATGAAGTGTCTGGAAACCGGTCAAGATGGCACTGAGCTGCAGTCTCTGTCGAGGTCACAGCTCAGCCATAGTTGTTTTATTGGTTATGGAGACAGAAGGTGGGTGGGACCAGATTGGAGGTTAGGCACAGGGATGCAGAGCAGCTAGAAGTCAGGTTAAGGTCTAGGGACTGGCATACGGGGAAGCTAGAGGTCAAGCTAGAGTCTAAGCCACTGCTCCGCACTCAAAGTCTAGTGATGTGGACTGTTTCCAATCCAAAGTTAAAAGTACATTTATTATCAAAGTAAGTATGCAGTGTATAGCCATGAGGTTCATCTTCCCATAGACAGCTGTGAAGCAAAGAAACACCATGGAATCCGTTCACAGAAAACATCAAACACCTAACATGCAAAAAAAGAACAAATCTTGCAAATGGCAAAAAACAAGTGAATAATAAGCATAATATTAAACATCGAACCAGAATCCTAGTAATGTTCAGTTCAGTTCGATTTAGGGCTGTGTCATTCTTTGACTGCAAGATGCAGAACTAGTCCGCCCCAATCAAAATTGCATAAAGTAGCAATAAAAAATTGGAGTAGCCGGGAGCACATGTAACATGAACTGCGGAATTCTCTTTTTAAAAGAAAAGAGTTCAATCCACAAACTTTGCCCAAGACCCAATGTTCCTGCACAGTCCTCCATCAGCAGCAAGTGAGCACAGAGGGAGACCAGATAAACACAAGCAGGCGGTGCTGAGCGCCCGTTCACCTTCTGCTCTCATCCTCGTTGATTTCAATCTTGCTTGACACTTTAACGGTGAGTTGGTTGAGAATTGGAGCCAATCATGGGCTTGTATTCTGCCATTATGCTGCACACACCATTCTCAACTTTGCTCATGACCACGCCAAGTTCCCCCAGCGACGGCAAAAGCATTAGATTGCTCAGTTGGCCCAAAAGCACATTACCAAATTTAAATTCCACGCTCCAGTTGCACACTGATTAGTAGTAGAGGTATACTTAAGAAGAGAAGTAATTTTGTGAACTGTCTGCAGGACATCGCCATTAGTCGTGTTGGTCGTTGGTGCCATATCAAGGTCAGTGACATGGAAGAGTGACAAAGGACATCCATGGATGTTGAGTTATCCCATTTTGGTGGGTCCTGGGATTAGATATCCACGCGAGAAGGAGGCACAAGGGGGCCAGTGTGTTGGGGGGGCCTAGCGTTCAGGATCTCATTTTTGGCTAGTCCAGGGGGTCAATACTGAAGATGAAAGTCCAAGGTTGATTGGAAGTCTGTTGGTCAAAGCCCAATGTCTGAAACCTGGAGAATGGGGGCCTGTCCTGTGGTTGTGTGATGGTATTGGGTATGCTGTACATAAAATTCAGAATTCAAATGAAAATCTTAAGAAATGGATAGCTACAGGTACCCTCACTAAAGGGAGATTATACTGCAGCCACCTACTCTTCAAAGACTATATCACTTTGCTGTTTATCCTCCACAGCAAGTTTAACCACTATTTCAGCAGTAGGTCCCCTCTCTCTACCAATGAGAAAATACTTCGTGTTAACAAAGTAGTTTAAATACAGTTCATTTATGTTTAGTGCTGCATGTATAAGCTTAGATAAAATTCTTAAAAGACATTTAAAACTCACAGAAGTTTTCTATATTATAAAGCACTTCCAAATTACAATTAATTTCTAAAACACAAAGTATTTCCAAAATACAGGTAAAATTCCTAAAATCGAAGGCATAGAAATGGGATCTAGACGCCATGTCTTTCTGATATTCTTCTTGTCATCCTTTGACCATTCCTAACAAACCTGATTGTTCTCTTACGTTCATACTGCTTGGTGACTTCAAATGCATGTGATGTTTTTAGATACCTTTTCACACAGATGTTCTTACAGCTTCTGACGACAGAGATCCAAACACCCACAATTAATGACGTGAAGACTGACCCTCTGAGTGCACAAATCTCCTGATTATTGATAGACCAACTATTTGATGTGTTAATTGATAGTATCAGTCTGGTTCCTGGAACTAAATAACTTTGACAGTATTGGGTGGTTTGATGCAGGCCAGTGAACATAACCCCATTGTCTTAAGCTGCATTATTTGAGCAGTCAGTCCTGTGCTCTGGGTCAGCAGCCTGTGCTCTTTAGGCAGTACTACTTGTTTGCAAAGCTGTCCATTTAACTTCAGACTTGTTACTGCTTGCCATTTACATTAAGAACTGAAGACTGGCTCATACCTATGACAAGAAATTGATTCAAGAGTATTGGTTGGGAGCTTAACTTACTCAAAAATAACTTTTTGATCTCTAGAAGTGTCAGCTGCTGTGTTAGAAGGCTGAGCTTGGCAAAAAGGCCTCCATGGCCCTGACTAATGAATAGCCATCACAGTTGGAGGACTGTCCCTGTGTGTGGGTGTTCGCATGGGAGGGAGGAAAGGGGATGTGTTGCTTTGGTTGCTTGTTGTGTTCTGTGATGCATACATCAAGTTGTTCTTTATTGACTACAGCTCAGCATTCAATACAATCATCCCTTCCAAACGTATCAATAAGCTTCAAGACTTTAAGTCAGTTCGGATTGGCAGAAAGATCGCCTCCACAATGTTACCAAGTTCGGATATGGCCCAAGTGCGGAGTGAGGGACACTGAAGCAGGTCAATAGTCCACAGACTTTAATACAAACAGTGTTAAAGGGAAAATAAACAATAAGCGCTAGGCCAAGCAGGGCCTTTAACTAAAACTCTCAAAAGGAAAACGAAGCCTATACTGCAGCTGAAAAGAACATCTAAACATTAAATGAGTCCTGCTAGTCTTCAGAGTCAGTTGACTTGGAAGTCCAATATCTCAGGGAAGGCTGAATGCAAAACAGCAGTGAAACATTGCTATACTCTGCCCAAGTCTCGACAAGCACTACGACGACAAGTATGGAGTTAAATGCTATCACAATTAAATAATAACTAGCTGACACATGAAAATTCACAAGCGCAATTGCCGTATCTACTGCGCTGCCGAATCCGTGGTTGTGACCTGCGTAGCAGCTTTGAGTGTCCTATGGACTCGGATCCCAAGATCCCTCTGATCCCCCACACTAGCAGGAGTCTTGCCATTAATACTATATTCTGCCATCATATTTGACCTACCGAAATGAACCACTTCATACTTATCTGGGTTGAACTCCATCTGCCACTTTTCAGCCCAGTTTTACATCTTATCAATATCCTGCTGTAACCCCTGATAGCCCTCCACACTATCCACAACACCCCCAACCTTTGTGTCATCAGCAAATTTACACACCCATCCCTCCACTTCCTCATCCAGGTCATTTATAAAAATCACGAAGGGTAGGGGTCCCAGAACAGATCCCTGAGGCATACCACTGGTGACCGACTTCCATGCAGAATATGACCGTCTACAGCCACTCTTTGCCTTCTGTGGTCAAGCCAGTTCTGAATCCACAAAGCAATGTTCCCTTGGATCCCATGCCTCCTTACTTTCTCAATAAGCCTTGCATGGGGTTCCTTATCAAATGCCTTGCTGAGATCCATATACACTACATGGAAGGCTCTACCTTCATCAATGTGTTTAATCACATCCTCAAAAAATTCAATGAGGCTCATTAGGCACGACCTGCCTTTGACAAAGCCATGCTGACTATTCCTAATCATATTATACCTCTCCAAATGTTCATAAATCCTGCCTTTTAGGATCTTCTCCATCAACTTACCAACCACTGAGGTAATATAATTTCCTGGGCTATCTCCACTGCCTTTCTCGAATAAGGGAACAACATCCGCAACCCTCCAATCCTCCAGAACATCTCCTGTCCTCATTGATGATGCAAAAATCATCGTCAGAGGCTCAGCAATCTCCTTTCTTGCTTCCTACAGTAGCCTGGGGTACATCCCGTCTGGTCCCGGTGACTTATCCAATGTGATGCTTTCCAAAAGCTCCAGCACATCCTCTTCCTTAATATCTACATGTTGAAGCTTTTCAGTCCGTTGCAAATCATCCCTACAATCACCAAGATCCTTTTCCCTAGTGAATACTGAGCCAAACTATTCATTAAGTACCTCTGCTGTCTCCTCCAGTTCCATACACATTTTTCCACTGTCACACTTGATTGGTCCTATTCTCTCACGTCTTATCCTCTTGCTCTTCACATACTTGTAGAATGCCTTGGGGTTTCCTTAATCCTGTCTGCCAAGGCCTTCTCATGGCCCCTTCTGGCTCCCTTAACTTCATTCTTAAGCTCCTTCCTGCTAGCCTTATAATCTTCTAGATCTGTATCATTATCCAGTCTTTTGAACCTTTCATAAGCTCTTCTTTTCTTCCTGACTAGATTTACAGCAGCCTCTGTACACCACGGTTCTTGTACCCTACCATCCTTCCCCTGTCTCACTGGAATGTACCTATGCAGAACCCCATGCAAATATCCCCTGAACTTTTGCCACATTTCTTCTATACTTTTCTCTGAGAACATCTGTTACCAATTTATGCTTCTAAGTTTCTGCCTGATAGTTTTATATTTCCCCTTTCTCCAATTAAATGTTTCCCTAACCTGTCTGTTCCTATCCCTCTCCAATGCTATGGTAAAGGAGATAGAATAGTGAGCACTATCTCCAAAATGCTCTCCCACTGAGAGATCTGACACCTGACCAGGTTCACTTCCCAATACCAGATCAAGTACAGCCTCTCCTCATGTAGGCTTATCTACATATCATGTCAAGAAATCTTCCTGAACACACCTAACAAACTCCACCCCATCTAAACCCCTTGGTTTCGGGAGATGCCAATCAATATTTGGGAAATTAAAATCTCCCACCATAACAGCCCTGTTATTATTACACCTTTGCAGGATCTGTCTCCCTATCTGCTTCTCAATGTCCCTGTTACTATTGGGTGGTCTATAAAAAAACACCCAGTAGAGTTATTGACGCCTTCCTATTCCTAACTTCCACCCACAGAAACTCTGTAGACAACCCCTCCATGACTTCCTCCTTTTCTGCAGCCATGACACTATCCCTGATCAACAGTGCCACGCCCCCATCTCTTTTGCCTCCTCCCCTGTCCTTTCTGAAACATCTAAAGCCTGGCACTTGAAGTAGCCATTCCTGCCCCTGCACCATCCAAGTCTCTGTAATGGCCACAACATCATAGCTCCAAGTGCTGATCCACACTCTAAGCTCATCTGCTTTGTTCATAATACTCCTCATATTAAAAGAGACACATCTCAAACCATCGGTCTGAGCTCGTACCTTCTCTATCACCTGCCTATCCTCCCTTTCGCACTGCCTCTAAGCTTTTTCTGTTTGTGAGCCAACCTCCCCTTCCCCCGTCTCTTCAGTTCGGTGCCCATCCCCCAGCAATTCTAATTTAAACTCTCCCCAATAGCCAGGATATTGGGATTTAAGTGCAACCTGTCCTTTTTGTACAGGCCACACCTGCCCCAAAAGAGGTTGCAATGATTCAGAAATCTGAATCCCTGCCCCTTGCTCCAATCCCTCAGCCATCCATTTATCCTCCTCCTCATTCTATTCCTATACTCACTGTCACGTGGCACAGGCAGTAATCCCGAGATTACTACTTTTGAGGTCCTGCTTCTCAACTTCCCTCCTAACTCTCTATAGACTGTTTTCAGGACCTCCTCCCTTTTCCTACCTATGTCGTTGGTACCAATATGTACCACAACCTCTGGTTGTTCTTCTTCCCACTTCAAAATATCATGGATGCGATCAGAAACATTCTGGACACTGGCAACTGGGAGGCAAACTACCATCCGCGTTTCTTTCCTGCATCCACAGAACTGCCTGTCTGACCCCCTAATATAGAGTCTCCTATCACTGTTGCCATCCTCTTCCTTCCCCTACCCTTCTGAGCAAGAGGCAGGACCACTGTTGCTTCCTGCAGGTAGGCCGTCTCCCCCAGCAGTACTCAAACAGGAGTACTTATTGTTAAGGGAGACAGCCACTCGGGTACTCTCTAGCATCTGCCTCTTGCCCTTCCCTCTCCTAACTATTACCCACTTATCTGTCTCCCCAGGCCCTGGAGTGACTACCTGCCTATAGCTCCTCTCTATCACCTCCTCGCTCTCCCTGACCAGACAAAGGTCATCGAGCTGCATCTCCAGTTTCCTAACACGGCCCCTAAGGAGCTGCAGCTCGACTCACCTGGTGCAGATGTGGCTGTCTGGGAGGCTGGGAGTCTCCAGGACCTCCCACATCTGACACCGAGCACGGAAAACCGGCCTCACACACATTCTTCCTGTCTGTAATCTACCTCGCTTCGACCCTTTATCGCCATAGCTCCGTTGAGCCAAAGCCTTCCTACTCTGTCTCCCTCTACTCCGATGCCTGCTTTTCTTTCACCCACTCTATAAGGCTGTCTCCTTTTTAAACTCTTCTCGCTGCTCTCACTGACTGGCGTCCATGTGCTTGCGCAGTCATGCCGCGTTCAAACTGCTGAAGAAGTAACCGTCACCTTTTGAACTCTTCTCGCTTTTAAACTCTTCTCGTTGTTCTCACCGGCTGACGTCCACGCGCTTGCGCAGTTGTGTCCCGTTCAAACTGCTGAAGAAATAAATGTTTATTTATTTGCTATTATTCTTTCTTTCTTTTTGTGTTTGCACAGTTTGTTATCTTTTGCACACCAGTTGAATGCCCGAGTTGGTGTGGTCTTTCATTGATTCTGTTACTGTTATTATTCTGTTATGGATTTATTGAGTATGCCCAGAAGCAAGTGTATCTTAGGGTTGTATATGGTGAATTATATGTACTTTGATAATATATTTACTTTGAACTTTGAACTTCGTTGTTCAGCCAAACATTGTGGGTATTCTGTTTGGTACTGGAATATGTGCCAACACTTGCAGTCTACCCCCAGCACATCCTTAGGTTATGTTGATTGTTAACGCAAATGAAACATTTCACAGTATGTTTTGATGTACATGTGTGAATGAATCAATGAATCTGCGGCTGCGTAATCTTTACTCTGAGAAAACTGAATTCTCAGCCCCAAGGGTTGTGACATATTGATACATTGAAGATGTAGATAAATATTTGAAAGATCAGGGATTTGAGGGTTATGGAGAATGGACACCGAAGAAGAGTTGAGGCCAGCGTTAATCAGCCATAATCATACTGCTTATAGTACAGGCTTGAGAGATATGGTGGCCTATTCCTGCTCTTATTTTCTTGTGTGACAAATAATTTGAAAAGAAAAAAAGATATCTACAGTTTCTATTTCAGCAATTATTCACTACTGTAACTCTGAATTGCCAGTTATGTTATGCTCAGTGACCATTTCATAGCAAACTATGGTGAGTGATATCTGTAATCTGTCAAGTAGGGGACCGTGCACAATTCTGATTTGATGGAGTCGGATGTGAGAGCACAGAGGAACATCTAGAAAACTTCTGAAATGCCCGCTTCGCTGCCGCTGCTACTGTGTGGTAACCGGAATCTCCGAAGCAGAAGGCCCCGAATCCTCGGCTTTGCTTGTTTCAGCGGCCGGGGCTAGGTCGAAGGCGCTCGGCAGGGGATGGCACTTGGGAGGCTGTATCGGAGGGGCTGGTTGGAGGCTCGAAGTTTTCGGACGGACAGACTCAGTGTCGGCTAGTGTCGGCTGTGGTTGGCTGCTTCCAAGGCATCGGCAAGTTGACAGTGCCTGGAGGTTTATGGCACGGAGTTTTTCCCTTTTGCTGCCACTATCAGGGACTCGGGAGTCAATCGACTCGGGGACTTCGAGACTTTTTTAACTGTGCCCATGGTTTGTTTTTCATCAAATTATGGTATTGCTTTGCACTGCTGTAACTATATGTTATAATTATGTGGTTCTGTCAGTGTTAGTCTTTGGTTTGTCCTGTTTTCTGTGATATCCTCCGGAGAAACATTTTATCATTTCTTAATGTATGTATGCATTTCTAAATGACAATAAAAGAGGACTGAGTGTTCTCATAATCTAAACTAGAGGTACTCTAGCAAAGCCAGCTTGGTGGCATTGATAAAGTGTTTTAAATGTGACTTGTATTCCAGCTGACCACCCCTGTGAGACTGTAGAGAGTCTTTAATAATTTCAGTTTTATGTGGCTGCTAATGTAACCAATAGACCACCAGATCACTCAGTGCCTATTTATAAATTATGGGAAATAGTCATATTAATGCCAATAGTTGTACTGTAATGGCACATCTTTAAATTCAGGCACTGAGTGCTAAGATTCTAATTTTATTTCCAATTCCACTGAAAGCTTCAATTTTATGATATGCTTTATATTATACAAGTCTACAGTTGAAGGGATTATTGATCCAAGACACCTAACAATACTCAAGAGATCTCCTTTAATGCTCTCTTTGACTAACAACACATGGAGGCACCGTTGTAACCCTGCCCCCCTCACAGCCACTGATGACCCATGATTTCAGATTCTGAGGTCAATGTCAAAGCATCCTTCAGGAGGGTGAAGCCATGGAAAGCATCTAGCTCAGGTGATGTACCTGACCGAGTACTGAAGACCCGTGCTAATCGACTGGCTGGTAGGTTTGCTAATTTCCTCAACCTCTCACTTTGGCAGTCTGATGCACCTACTCAAGCAGACCTCAATCATCCCAATGCCAAAGAATAATCTGTTAACCTGCCTCAATGACTATCATCCAGTAGCACTTAAATCCACTCTGATGAAGTGCTTTGGGAGGTTGGCCTTGAAGCATATCAACTCCTGCCTAGGAATAACTTGGATTCACTCCAATTTGTCTACCATCACAAAAGGTCAACAGTAGATGCTATTTCATTGGTTCATCACTTACTTCTGGAACATCTGGACAATGAAGATACATACATCAGATTGCTCTTCATTGATTACAGCTCAGCATTGAACACTATCATCCCTTTGAATCTAATCAATAAGCTCCAAAACCTAGGCCTCTATCTTCCTGTGTACCTGAATCCTCAATTTACTCACTTGCAAACCCTAGTCAGTCCGGATTGATAACAGCATCTCTTCCACTATCATCATCCACATCTGCCACGTACATCACAAGGCTTGTGCGTAGCTCTCTGCTCTACTTCTTTATTCCTATGATTGTGTGGCTGCAAACCACTCCAATTCCCTATTTAAGTTTGTTGATGACCAAATTTGTTGGCCAAGTCATACACGCTGATGAATCAGCAGATAGGAGAGGATTGAGCATCTGGTTGAACAATGCCACAACAACTTCTCACTCAACCTCAGAAAAACCAAAGATCTGATTACAGGAAGATGAAACGAGAGGTCCATGAGCCAGTCCACGTTAGGGCATCAGAGGTGGAGAGTCAGTAACTTTAAATTCCTTGACATTACCGTATCAGGGGATCTGTCCTGAGATCTGCAGATTAGTGGCGTCACAAAGAAGGTACAGCAGTGCTTCTATTTAGAAGTTTGCATAGATTTGGCACGTTATCTAAAACACTGACAGACTTGTACAGATGCACAGTGGAGACTGGTTGCATCTTGGTCTGGTATGGAAACACCCATACCCAAAAGCAAGAAAGTCTTCAGAAAGTGGTCGTTACAACCCAGTACATCACAGTCAGTCATATCAGTGAGCATGTTTACAAGGAGTCTGCCACAAGAAATCATCATTCTTCCATAATTAAGGACCTCCCCCCCACCCCCCATCTAGGCCATGCTCTCTTCTCGCTGATACCATAGGGAAGGAGGTACAGGAGCATCAGGTTCCATGTTACCAGGTTTATGAACAGTAATTACCTACAGCCAAAAAGCTCTTGATCTAGCGTGAATAACTTCATCACCTCAACAGTGAACTGACTCCATAACAAAACAGACCCACTTTCAAAGGCTCTGCAACTCATCTTCTCAGTATGATTTATTTACTTTTTTATTATTTGCATGATTTGTCATCTTTAGTCAGTCTTTGCTAGTGTTTGATAAATTCTATTGTATTTCTATATTTTCCTGTAAATGCCTGCAAGAAAATAAATCTCAAGCAGCCATATGTGTATTTTGATAATAAATTTACTTTGAGTTTGAAAGTATGCTGGTTTTTAGAATCTCTGACAGAAGTACTGCAGTTCCCTCAAGAACTCACTGCTGTTCACAATCAGAATCAGATTTATTATCGCCAAATGAGATGACATGAAATTTGTTGTTTTGTGGCAGCAGTTCAGCAGAAATACAGAATTACAAAAATAAATAGTCAAATAAAAGTAACTAAGGAGGTAGTGTTCGTGAAATGTTCAGAAATCCGATGACAGGGGAAGAGTCGACGTTTCAGGCCGAGACCCTTCATCAGGACTAACTGAAGGAAGAGTTAGTAAGAGATTTGAAAGTTGGAGGGGGAGGGAGAGATTCAAAATGATAGGAGAAGACAGGAGGGGGAGGGACGGAGCCAAGAGCTGGACAGGTGATTGGCAAAAGGGATACGAGAGGATCATGGGACAAGAGGTCCGGGGAGAAAGACAAGTGGGGGGGAACCCAGAGAATGGGCAAAGGGTATAGTCAGAGGGACAGAGGGAGAAAAAGGAGAGTAAGAATGTGTGTATAAAAATAAATAATGGATGGGGTATGAGGGGGAGGTGGGGCATTAGCGGAAGTTAGAGAAGTCAATGTTCATGCCATCAGGTTGGAGGCTACCCAGACAGAATGTAAGGTGTTGTTCCTCCAACCTGAATGTGGCTTCACCTTTACAGTAGACGAGGCTGTGGATAGACATGTCAGAATGGGAATGGGATGTGGAATTAAAATGTGTGGCCACTGATGCTGCCTGGCCTGCTGCATTCACCAGCAACTTCGATGTGTGTTGCATGAATTTCCAGCATCTGCAGAATTCCTGTTGTTGACAGGGGAAGAAGTTGTTTCTGAATCATTGAGTATGGTTCTTCAGGCTCTTCATCACCCTTTGGATCTTGTATGTTTGAATAAACTCCTCCTTTACCGGCCTGATGGGCCACAAGGCTCAGGACAGACTTTAACTTTAACTATTCTTCTAAACACCAAGGAATACAGACCTAAACTGTTCAGCCTCTTGTTGATCTATCACAAAATGACCTAGGTTAGGCAATTCATTACACAACTCATAATTAAATCAAATCTTGCACTTTATTGTCTCTACACACTGATACACAGATATCAATGTAAATTACATTGACCCTGGACCAGCAATTTAAAGCATGAATGCTTTTGTTCCTTTTGTACCATACTCACTCAGACCTTCTCTCCAATTTATAACACTGAAATAAAGGATCTACCATTGGTGAAACAATTGAACCATTGACCTTTCTCCTTGCCCCTGGCTCTGCGTGTGTGTGTTTGCGCGCACCCACAGAATTCTTATTACTACGCCCCTTATTCTTATTCTCTTTCCTCATCAGTTCAAGCTGTTGTGTTTCAATCTTGTTGGCTCTGGCTTATCTGGCTATTGTGTGTCATCTTTTCATTGGCAGAAGTTAGTGTCATTTTATTGCCCTTCGACCTCATCCTTGACCTCATAAAATAAAAAAAAAGAAAATACTGTACTGCAAAATGTCTGCGTGAGGAGTGGCACGCCACACAGTCTCTCGTTCCGTGTTTGTAAGGCATGAAAATGCCCGACGCTGGCCTCTCAGGCCTGAGTTGACGTCATCATCATCATCATTATTGTCCTTCTCATGAGCAAGAGCCTGCAGAGGAGAGGTTGACACCCTGACACAGTGGTTCCAGGATAACAACCTCTCTTTCAATGTCCAAAAAACAAAAGAGCTGATTGTGGATTACAGGAGGAACGGAGACAGGCTCGCCCTGATTAACATCAATGACTCTGTAGTTGAGAGGGTGAGTAGTTTCAAGTTTCTCAGTATACACATCACCGATGATCTCACCTGGACTGTACACACCGGCTTTGTGGCAAAAAAAGCACAACAGTATCTCTTCCACCTCAGATGACTGAAGAAGTTCAGCATGGGCCCCCAAGTCCTCAAAACCTTCTACAGGGACAACATTGAGAGCATATTGACTGGCTGTATCACTGCCTGGTACAGAAACTGCACCAACCTTGACTGCTGGGTACTCCAGAGAGCAGTACTGACAGCCTGTCACATCTGTGGATATGATCTTCCCTCCATTTAGGACATTTATAGCAACAGGTGCAGAAAGACGGCCTGGAAGATCATCAGGGACACCAGTCACCACAACGATAAACTATTTCAGCTGCTTCCATCTGGCAAATGTTACCGCAGCATAAAAGTAGTGGAAAAGAATTTTAACGAAGGTGAGGGTCCCGCTGTTATTAAGAACTGGAAGAAGATTGTAAACAAGGTGGGAGAGTAGACACCTGATTGGACGAGGACTAACCAATCAGGAGGGATGGACTATGGGGATATAAATACCACCAGACTAAACATGCCCAGGCATCATCCCTGATGAAGATGGTAGAGTTTGCCATCGAAACATTAGTTAAAATCAATACCTGTACCCAGCTGGAAGCCCATGAAGTTTATTCATCATAGGAAACACATTATTTTTTAAAAGAACTGAAGATAACATTGTGATTTTATGTGTGTATGGCCGCAAGGAAATGCAGAGTATTGTCAATGCAGCTCAGGACATCGCAGGAACCAGCCTCCCTTCAGTAGACACTGTGTATACTTCTCACTGTTTCTGTAAAGCAGCTATCATAATAAAAGACACCAGCTACCCCGACATTCTCTTTTCCCCCCCTTCCATCAAGCAGAAGCTGCTAAGCCAGAAAGCATGTACTGACATTCTCAAGAGCAGCTTCTATCCCAATGTTATAAGACTATTGGATGTTCCCTGGTTTGGTAAGATGGAGTCTTGACCTTGACCTCTACCTCATGATCGTGCATCTTATTGTTTACCTGCACTGCACTTTCTCTGTAGCTGTTATGTTATTCTGCATTGTTATTGTTTTACATTGTTGCACTGTGTAATGATCTGATCTGTATGAACCGTACGCTTTTCGCTGTCTCTCAGTATGTGACTGTAATACATCAGTTCCAATTCCATTGATATTGAATGCAAACCTTGAACTACAGAGAAAAAAATAATGAGCAACCACAGTTGTGAAGAGAAAGTTTGGCTTTCTCTAACAAACAACACAGTCTGAGGATGTGCTGGAGGAATGCTTCCAATGCCAACATAGTAAGCCCACAACTTACAAACTTTAACCTGTATGTCTGTGCAATGCAGGAGGAAATTGGAGCACTTGTGGAAACACAGACAGTCATGGGGAGAATGTACAAGTTCCTTACAGACAACAGAGGAATTGAACCCAGATTGCTGCCACTGTAGAGTGTACGCTAACCACTACGCTGCCATGCTGCCTCAGTCACTGCTATCAAACACCCCGTAGTCGTTCAGGATCATGCAAACTACTTGAATCTGATATTGCAAGAAAGTGATACAAAAGCTTGTTTCACAGAGTTGTTTAAAGCCTCACCAAACAAAGGGGAAAAAATATCATAAAGGCTAAGAAACCAAAACGTGACTTACTTTCTAATTGTACTATTGAGGGTCCCTATTTTATGCTATTGCAATCATTTTATTACACTGTGTACTTCCCTTTTAAGTACGTGCAGAATCTAAGCTAAAGCATGACAAAGGCAGTCTCCATTTCACTGAGTTCAAATGTTTTAATTACCAATATTGGAGCATTATTGTAGAGTGTTTCTGGTTCCTGTCAGTATTGTCAGCTATCAGTCTGTAGGATTCAGCTCAGAATGTAACTTTTTGCTCACTGAGTTGAGAACGCTACCAAAGAAATTATATCCTTGGGGAAAATATTTATTCAGTCTGGCAGAAAGCTTCCAACAAAACATCTTTAACTGCTCCAAAACAGAATAAAGCAATGACTGAACATTTTAATACTGCTACTTTCCTTTATGCTGTTTAATAATGTAGATTTTATGACATTCTTGTAGAAATTGGTCTTGTAGCTAATACTTTATAAATCTAATTACTGTTGAAGTATATTCAGGACATCGTGTACTGGAGCAATAAAAGAATGCAGTCAAACTCACCATTCATTATTGTGTAGTTGTATAAATTAATATAATGTTATAAGTCTTCCATAAAATGAACAGTAAACTTCAAAGTAAAGTTTTCATAGGCACTAATTATGTTTGCAACAAATGCCTTTAACACCAACTTGACCAGGAGGTTTGACAGTATAGAGTCATACTTTTTACCTACCACGGGAGTCCTCTGGGGTCATCCCGGAGTGATTTACATTCCACCTCAGGCCAATGTCCAGCAGGCTCTAGATGATCTGAGTAATGGGATCAACATGCACGAAACAGGACACCTTCATCATCGTCTTGGGAGATTTTAACCAGGCCAGTCTGAAAAAAATCACTAAGCAACTACCATCAACAGATCACTTGCAATACCAGAGGAAACAACACACTCGACCATTGCTACACCACCATCAAGAATGCCTACTCTGCTATTCCATGCCCTCACATTGGGAAGTCTGATCACGTAGTTGTACTTCTACTCCCTGAGTATAGGCAGAGACTGAAGACTGCAGCACCAGCAGTGAGGACCAAGAAAGTATGGACAGGAGCGCTTATGGGACTGCTTTGAATCGGTGGACTGGACTGTATTCAGGGATTCATCTTGGAACCTGGATGAGTATGCTGCAGTTGTTACCGACTTCATTAAAACCTGTGTGGATAAGTGTGCGCCTACGAAGTCTTACTGTACATTTCCAAACCAAAAGCCATGGATGAACCAGGAGGTATGTTGTCTGCTGAAGGCTAGATCTGTGGCATTCAAGTCTGGCAACCCAGACCTGTACCAGAAAACCAGGAATGATAGGGCTATTTCAAGGGCAAACAGACAATTTTGAATGAGGTTAGAGGCGATATCAGATACACTGCAACTCTGGCAGGGTCTGCAAGACATTACTTCCTACAAAGCAAAACCCAATAGCATGAATGGCAGTGATGCTTCACTACCAGATGAACTCAACGCCTTCTGTGCACATTTTGAAAGGGAGAACACAACTACAGCTGTGAAGATCCCTGCTGCACCTGATGACCCTGTGATCTCCGTCTCAGAGGCCGAGGTTAGACTGTCTTTAAAGAGAGTGAATCCTCACAAGGCAGAATGTCCTGATGGAGTACCTCATAAAGCTCTGAAAACCTGTGCCAACCAACTAGCGGGAGTATTCAAGGACATTTTCAACCTCTCACTGCTACAGACAGAAGTTCCCACATGCTTCAAAAAGGCAACAGTTATACCAATGCCTAAGGAGAATAATGCGGGCTGCCTTAATGACTATCGCCCGGTAGCACTCACATCGATAGTGAAGAAATGCTTTGAGAGGTTGGGTATGACTAGACTGAACTCCTTCCTGCCTCAGCAAGGACCAGGACCCATTACAATTTGCCTACTGCCAGAATAGGTCATCGGCAGTCTCAATCTCAATGGCTGTCCACACAGCTTTAGACCATCTGGACAACTCAAACACCTACGTCAGGATGTTGTTCATCAATTATAACTCAGCATTTAATACCATCATTGCCACAATCCTGTTTGAGAAGTTTCAGGTACCTCTGTACCTCCTTCTCCAATTGGATCCTTGACTTCCTAATCAGAAGACCGCAATCTGTGCAGATTGATGATAACATACCCTCTTCGCTGACGATCAACACTGGCGCACCTCAGGGGTGTGTGCTTAGTCCATTGCTCTTTCTGTATACACATGACTGTGTGGCTTGGCATAGCTCAGACACCATCTACAAATTTGATGATACAACCATTGTTGATAGAATCTCAGGTGGTGACGAGAGGGTGTACAGGAGTGAGATATGCCAACTAGTGGAGTGGTGCCACAACAACAATCTGGCACTCAACGTCAGTAAGCCGAAAGAGCTGATTGTGGACTTCAGGAAGGGTAAGACGAAGGAACACATACCAATCCTCATAGAGGGATCAGAAGTGGAGAGAGTGAGCAGCTTCAAGTTTCTGGGTGCCAAGATCTCTGAGGACCTAACCTGGTCCCAACATATCTATGTAGTTATAAAGAAGGTAAGACAGCAGCTATACTTTATTAGGAGTTTGAGGAGATTTGGCATGTCAATAAATACACACAAAAACTTCAATAGATGTACCATGGAGAGCATTCTGACAGGCTGCATCACTGTCTGGTATGGAGGGACTACTGCACAGGACCGAAAGAAGCTGCAGAAAGTTGTAAATCTAGTCAGCTCCATCTTGGGTACTAGCCTACAAAGTACCCTGGACATCTTCAGGAAGCAGTGTCTCAGAAAGGCAGTGTCCTTTATTAAGGACATCCAGCACCCAGGGCATGCCCTTTTCTCACTGTTACCATCAGGTAAGATGTACAGAACCCTGAAGGCACACACTCAGCGATTCAGGAACAGCTTCTTCCCCTCTGTCATCTGATTCCTAAATGGACATTGAAACTTTGGACACGACCTCACTTTTTTAAATATACAATATTTCTAAGTTTGCACATTTTTTTAATATACGCAATTGATTTACTTGTTTATTTATTTATTATTTTGTTTTTCTCTCTCTGATAGATTATATATTGCATTGAACTGCTGCTGCTAAATTAACAAATTCAACGTTACATGCCAGTGATAATAAACCTGATTCTGATATTTCATCTTTATCTTTCTTATAGCTTAGTTGCCTTTTGTTGGATTTTAAAAGCTTCCTAAACGTTCAACTTCCCACTCACTTTTGCTACCTTATATTCTCTTTGCTCAGCTTTCATGAAGTCCTTAGCTTCCCCTGTTAGCCACGGTTGCCATTTGAGAACAACTTCATCTATGGGACATATCTATCCTGTGCCTTGTGAACTATTCCCAGAAACTTCAGCCATCTCTGCTCTGCTGTCATCCTCGCCAGTATCCTCCTCCAATCCACCTGGGCAAGATTCTCTCTCATGCCTCTGTAATTCCCTTTATTCCATTGCGATGCTGATACATGTGACTTATGCTTCTCCTTCTCAAATTGCAGTATGAATTCAATTATATTATGATCACTGCCTCCTGGGGGTTCCTTTACTATCACAACATTTAGAAAGTACAGTATCTGTATACGCACTTCAATAACAAAAGCATAGAAGGCTACAGACCAGGTGCTGGGAAATGGGATTAGTAAGAATAAATATGTGATGGTCCTCATGGACCTGGTGAGTCAAAGGACCTGCTTCTGCACTGTATGAATCAGAATCAGGTTTATTATCACCGGCATGTGACGTGAAATTTGTTAACTCAGCAGCAGCAGTTCAATGCAATACATAATCTAGCAGAGAGAAAAAAATAATAATAAAATAAAACATAATAATAAATAAACAAGTAAATCAATTACATATATTGAATAGATTTAAAACAACATTCAAAAACAGAAATACTGTATATTAAAGAAAAAAGTGACGTAGTGCATTGGTCGTGATCTTTCAAGAATCACTTGATTCTGGCATGATCCTGGAGGACTGGAAGATTGCAGATGTCTCTCTACTTTTTAAGAAAGGAGGAGGGCAAAAGTAATGAAATTAGGTCATTTAGCATAACCTCAGTGGCTGGGAAAGTGTTGGAGTATATTATTAAGGATGAGGTTTTGGAGTACTTTGACGTTAATGATAAAATAAGTCAAAGTCAACATGGTTTCTGTAAAAGGACATCTTGCCTGACAGATCTGTTAGAGCTCTTTGAAGAAGTAACAAGCAGGGCAGACGAGGGAGAGGCAGTAGCTGTCATTTACTTAGCGTTTCAGGTGTTTGAAAAGATGGCACGCATGAGGCTGCTGAAGAAGATAAAATCCTATGGCATGACAGGAAAGAAACTGGCATGGATAGCGGAATGGCTGACAGGCAGGAGGCAGCGAGTGGGAAATAAAGGGGGCCTTTTCTGGTTGGCTGCCAGTGACTAGTGGTGTTCCTCAGGGGTCAGTATTAGGATCACTACTTTTCACATTGTCAGTGATTTGGATAATAGAATTGACAGCTTTGTGGCAATGTTTGCAGAAGAAATGAAGATAGAAGGAGGGGTAGGTAGTGCGGAAGAATCAATATGATTGCAGCAGGACTTAGACAACTTAGAAGAATGGGCAAAAAAGTAGCAGATGGAATAGTGTTGGAAAATGTATGTTAATGCATTGTGGTAAAAGGAACAATAGTGCAGACTATTATCTCAATGGGGAGAAGATTCAAACGTCAGAGGTGCAGAGGGACTTTGGAATCCTCGTGCAAGACTCCCAGAAGGTTAATTTACAGGTTGAGTATGTGGTAAAGAAGGCAAGTGAATTGTTGGCATTTATTTCAAGGGGCATAGAATATAAAAGCAAGGAGATAATGCTGAACCTTTATGAGACACTAGTCAGGCTGCACTATTGTCAACATTTTTGGGCTCCATATCTCAGAAAGGATGTGTTGTCATTGGAGAGAGCCCAGAGGAGGTTCATGAGGATAATTCCAGGAATGAAGAGGTTAACATATGAGGAATGTTTGGCAGCTTTGGGCTTTTGCTCACTGGAATTTCAAAGAATGCATGGAGATCTCATTGAAACCTAGCAACTGTTGAAAGGACTAGATGGGGTGGATGTGGAGAGGATGTTTCCAGAACTAGAGAGCACAGCCTCAAAACTGAGGGGCAACCTTGAAGGTTAGGAGGAAATTTTTTAGCCAGAGAGTGGTAAATCTGTGGAAAGCTCTGCCACAGACTGTGGTGGAAACCAAGTCTGTGCATATATTTAAGGCGGAAGTTGGTCAGGACATCAAAGGATATGGCGAAAAAGGCAGGTGTATAGAATTGAGTGGGATTTGGGATCATCAATGATGGAATAGAATAGAACATAGAATTGTACAGCACAGTACAGGCCCTTCGGCCCACAATGTTGTGCCGACCCTCAAACCCTGCCTCCCATATAAGCCCCCACCTTAGATTCTTCCATATACCTGTCTAGTAGTGTCTTAAACTTCACTAGTGTATCTGCCTCCACCACTGACTCAGGCAGTGCATTCCACGCACCAACCACTCTCTGAGTAAGAAACCTTCCTCTAATATCCCCCTTGAACTTCCCACCCCTTACTTTAAAGCCATGTCCTCTTGTATTCAGCAGTGGTGCCCTGGGGAAGAGGCGCTGGCTATCCACTCTATCTATTCCTCTTATTATCTTGTACACCTCTATCATGTCTCCTCTCATCCTCCTCCTCTCCAAAGAGTAAAGCCCTAGCTCCCTCAATCTCTGATCATAATGCATACTTTCCAAACCAGACAGCATCCTGGTAAATCTCCTCTGTACCCTTTCCAATGCTTCCACATCCTTCCTATAGTGAGGTGACCAGAACTGGACGCAGTACTCCAAGTGTGGCCTAACCAAAGTTTTATAGAGCTGCATCATTACATCGCGACTCTTAAACTCTATCCCTCGACTTATGAAAGCTAACACCCCATAAGCTTTCTTAACTACCCTATCCACCTGTGAGGCAACTTTCAGAGATCTGTGGACATGTACCCCGAGATCCCTCTGCTCCTCCACACTACCAAGTATCCTGCCATTTACTTTGTACTCTGCCTTGGAGTTTGTCCTTCCAAAGTGTACCACCTCACACTTCTCCGGGTTGAACTCCATCTGCCACTTCTCAGCCCACTTCTGCATCCTATCAATGTCTCTCTGCAATCTTTGACAATCCTCTACACTATCTACAGCACCACCAATCTTTGTGTCGTCTGCAAACTTGCCAACCCACCCTTCTACCCCCACATCCAGGTCGTTAATAAAAATCACGAAAAGTAGAGGTCCCAGAACAAATCCTTGTAGGACACCACTAGTCACAATCCTGCAATCTGAATGTACTCCCTCCACCACCACTCTCTGCCTTCTGCAGGCAAGCCAATTCTGAATCCACCTGGCCAAACTCCGCTGGATCCCATGCCTTCTCACTTTCTGAATAAGCCTACCGTGGGGAACCTTGTCAAATGCCTTACTAAAATCCATATAGATCACATCCACTGCACTACCCTCATCTATATGCCTGGTCACCTCCTCAAAGAACTCCATCAGGCTTGTTAGACATGATCTGCCCTTCACAAAGCCATGCTGACTGTCCCTGATCAGACTATGATTCTCTAAATGCCTATAGATCCTATCTCTGAGAATCTTTTCCAACAGCTTTCCCACCACAGATGTAAGGCTCACTGGTCTATAATTACCCGGACTATCCCTACTACCTTTTTTGAACAAGGGAACAACATTTGCCTCCCTCCAACTCTCCTGTACCATTCCCGTGGACAACGAGGACATAAAGATCCTAGCCAGAGGCTCAGCAATCTCTTCTCTCGCCTCGTGGAGCAGCATGGGGAATATACCGTCAGGCCCCGGGGACTTATCTGTCCTAAAGTATTTTAACAACTCCAACACCTCCTCTCCCTTAATATCAGCATGCTCCAGAACATCAACCTCGCTCATATTGTCCTCACCATCATCAAGTTCCCTCTCATTGGTGAATACCGAAGAGAAGCGTTCATTGAGGCGCTTGCTCACTTCCACAGCCTCCAGGCACATCTTCCCACCTTTATCTCTAATCGGTCCTACCTTCACTCCTGTTATCCTTTTTTTCTTCACATAATTGAAGAATGCCTTGGGGTTTTCCTTTACCCTACTCGCCAAGGCCTTCTCATGCCCCCTTCTTGCTCTTCTCAGCCCCTTCTTAAGCTCCTTTCTTGCTTCCCTATATGCCTCAATAGACCCATCTGATCCTTGCTTCCTAAACATCATGTCTGCTGCCTTCTTCCTCCTGACTAGATTTTCCACCTCACTTGTCACCCATGGTTCCTTCACCCTACCATTCTTTATCATGGAGTAGACAATGGGCTGAGTGTCGTAATATTGCTCCAATGTCTTATGATCTTATTGTCTACCTGTCACCTTTGTCAGGCAGGGTGTTCAGGATTCCAGTAACAACACGGATGAAAACATATTTCCTCAGCTCCCATCTAACACTCCTATTCCTCATTTTAAACTTGGGCCCTCTGGTTTTAGAACTCTTCTCTCTACTTTACTTACTCAATATTCACTGCATCCATGGCACTCATAACTTTGTACATGTTTCCCCCGCCATCCGAAGCTAGAGCGTTTCTATGAAACGGTTCATAAGCCGAAATGTCGTAAAGCGAAGAAGCAATTACCATTTATTTATATGGGAAAATTTTGTGAGCATTCGCAAACCCAAAAACAACCTACCAAATCATGTCAAATAACACATAAAACCTAAAATAACAGTAACATATAGTAAAAGCTGGAATGATATGATAAATACACAGCCTATATAAAGTAGAAATACTTTTCCACATCATTACTGAACTGTTCTCCATAGCGAAAATCTCACGCAAGCGCTGTTGGCAAAAACACGCGCAAGCATTCTCCAGTAACCTGTAAGCTATGAAGCTGTCAAATCATACCAAATAACACGTAAAAATACACAGCCGATATAAAGTAGAAATAATGTATGTACAGTGTAGTATCACTTAACGGAATCAGGACAGCACCGAGCAGACTGGTGATGGTGTGTTACACTGAGTCATCGCAGGTTGGGATGGTGCAGTGACCCCCACCCACCAGGCTGCCGAGCGATACATTACTGCGAAGCATGCAGGAATGCAGCGGTAGTCAGGAGGCACACAGCACATCTTTAAGAAAAAAGCCGAAGTAAACATGCTAATTAATTAGGTGTCGCCCGGCACGTAATTGTCGGCCCAGATCAGTGCGGATTACTGATTGCATCGTCTTTGATCTGGGCGGACAATTACGTGTCGGCGGCACCTAATTAATTAGCATGTTTATTTCGGCTTTTTTCTTAAAGATGTGCTGTGTGCCTCCCAGCTACTGTTGCATTCTCCGCGAATCGGTATCTGTCCGTGACCTGGGGTTTGGGGTGGTGGGACTCTGGGGTGTCATCTCGTCATAGTGTGTTTCCATTAGAGCAGGCAGCTCATCTTTTTCTATCTCTGCCCGCCTCGATGTCGAAGGTCGAGGTTCGTCGTCTGCTGTGGCTGATGTGGAAGCCTTGCTTGACTGCTGAGCCTCGTGCATTTTCCTATCACACAGTTCTTTGTAAGGACTCAAATCATCCTGCAAATATCCCCTAAACCGACGTACCCTTTCAAAATTAAAGTCGTACTTTATCATTACTCATTCGGTTTTGATTGTTATCCTTTCCTCTTCCAATTGCATCAGCTCTTCACCTGTCAGTTCTTGGTCATGGGAATCCAAAACCTCTTCAACATCATCTTCGTCAGCTTCCACAAGCCAAACTCACGTTGTCCTTACTTCGTTCACCATGATCAAAACGCTTAATTATGTCTAGTTTTACACTAAGTGTAACACCCTTATGAGCTCTTTCAGGTTTTTCTGATACCTTCGAACTCATCTTGCTAACGGCTGCTCACAGGCTCGTGTTTAAGCAATGCCAGCAAGAATGCAGTTCCAAATCTGGGGAGAGCGGCTGCTCGGGGTGTGCTCTGCCTTTTATCATGCGCTGTTTTTTTTCGCGCGCTAATTTTTTATAGCGCACTGCTTTCTTTTCGTAACAGTGAAAACACCTTCTGAAAGAGAAAACAGGGGACTAATGTAGGTCTTCCGTAACAGTGAGGTTTCGTAAAGCGAACGTTCGAAAAGCGGGGGACACCTGTACACCTTTATCCGATCCCCTTTCAGTCTCTGTCAGGGAAAACAAAGACAACCAAATGAGCCCACCATTGTGAGTAAAGGCACATTGGGGTAAAGGTTCTGTTCCTGTGTTGAATTGTTCCATATGTTTTGTATTTTATATTTCTATAATGATGCCCCTGCTCTTATACTTGGTGTCCTGACAAAGAGCAGAATCATCCAGCATGCCTTTTACCTTTTGTGGTCACCTTTAGAGATCTGTTGATATATATGAAGATCCCTCTGTTTCTTAATACTTTATCAATCATTGTGTGTTACATCTCCCCAGGATGAATCAGCTGACACATATCATCATTTTACAAAATTTATCAGCTGACCAATATCATTCTGTAACCCAATACTATCAACAATACCACAAGGGTATAATTGGAAATTGTTAAATTAAAATTCCACTGAGGTAAAACCTGATCTTTGGGGTTAGCCACTTTCTTGGATTTTTGTGATCACGATTCGATCTGCATTACCATAGCATTGGAGAGGGATAGGAACAGACAAGGTAGGAAGGCATTTAATTGGAGTAAGGGGAAATATGAGGCTATCAGGCAGGAACTTGGAAGCATAAATTGGAAACAGATGTTCTCAGAGAAACGTACGGAAGAAATGTGGCAAATGTTCAGGGGATATTTGCATGGAGTTCTGCATAGCTACATTCTAATGAGACAGGGAAAGGATGGTAAGGTACAGGAACCGTGGTGTACAAAGACTGCTGTAAATCTAGTCAAGAAGAAAAGAAGAGCATAGGAATGGTTCAAAAAACTAGGTAATGATAGAGATCTAGAAGATTATAAGGCTAGCAGGAAGGACCTTAAGAAAGAAATTAGGAGAGACAGAAGGGGCCATGAGAGGCCTTGGCAGACAGGATTAAAGAAAACCCCAGATCATTCTACAAGTATGTGAAGAGCAAGAGGATAAGACGTGAGAGAATAGGACCAATCAAGTGTGACAGTGGAAAAGTGTGCATGGAACCAGAGAAGATAGCAGAGGTACTTAATGAATACTTTGCATCAGTATTTGCTATGGAAAAGGATCTTGACAATTGTAGGGATGACTTACAGCGGACTGCAAAGCTTGAGCATGTAGATATTAAGGAAGAGGATGTGCTGGAGCTTTTGGAAAACATCAGGACTGGACGAGATGCACCCCAGGCGAGGGAGGAGATTGCTGAGCCTGTGGCGATGATGAGGGACGTGAGAGGTTCCAGAGGATTGGAGGGTTGCAGGTGTTGTTCCCTTATTCAAGAAAGAAGGTAGAGATAGCCCGGGAAATTATAGATAAGTGAGTCTTACTTCAGTGGTTGGTAAGTTGATGGAGAAGATCCTGAGAGGCAGGATTTATGAACATCTGGAGAGGCATAATATGATTAGGAATAGTCAGCATGGCTTTGTCAAAGGCAGGCTGTGCCTTATGAGCCTGATTGAATTTTTTGAGGATGTGACTAAACACATTGATGAAGGTAGAGCAGTAGAGAGGTGTATATGGATTTCAGCAAGGGATTTGACAAGGTACCCTGTGCAAGGCTTATTGAGAAAGTAAGGAGGCGTGGGATCCAAGGAGATATTGCTCTGTCGATCCAGATCTGGCTTGCTTACAGAAGGCAAAGAGTGGTTGTAGATGGGTCATATTTTGCGTGGAGGTCTGTGACCAGTGGTGTGCCTCAGGGATCTGTTCTGGGACCCTTACTCCTTGTGATTTTTATAAATGACCTGGATGAGGAAGTGAAGGGATGAGCTAGTAAATTTGCTGATGACACAAATGTTGGGGGTGTTGTGGATAGTGTGGAGGGCTGTCAGAAGTTACAGCGGGACATTGATAAAATGTAAAACTGGGCTGAAAAGTGGCAGAAAAAGTTCAACCCAGATAAGTGTGAGGTGGTTCATTTTGGAAAGTCAAATATGATGGCAGAATATAGTATTAATGGTAAGATTCCTGGCAGTGTGGAGGATCAGAGAGATCTTGGAATCCGAGTCCATAGGACACTCAAAGCTGCTGTGCAGGTTGACTGTGTGGTTAAGAAAGCATATGGTGCATTGGCATTCATCAATTGTGGGATTGAATTTAAGAGCCAAGAGGTAATGTTGCAGCTATATAGGACCCTGGTCAGACCCCACTTGGAGTACTGTGTTCACTTCTGGTTGCCTCACTAGAGGAAGGATGTGAAAACCATAGAAAGTGTGCAGAGGAGATTTACAAGGATATTGCCTGGATTGGGGAGCATGCCTTATGAGAATAGGTTGAGTGAACTTAGCCTTTTCTCTTTGGAGCGACGGAGGGTGAGAGGTGAGCTGATAGAAGTGTATAAGATGATGAGAGGCATCGATCGTGTGGATAGTCAGAAGTTTATTTCTCAGGGCTGAAATGGCTAACACGAGAGGACACAGTTTTAAGGTGCTTGGAAGTTGGTACAGAGGAGATGTCGGGGGTAAATTTTTTATGCTGAGTGGTGAGTGCGTGGAATGGGCTACTGGCCATGGTGGTGGTGGCGGATACAATAGGGTCTTTTAAGAATCTCCTGAATAGGTACATGGCGCTCAGAAAAACAGAGGGCTATGGGTAACCTTAGGTAATTTCTAAGGTAAGGACATATTTGGTACAGCATTGTGGGCTGAAGGGCCTGTATTGTGCTGTAAGTTTTCTATGATTCTATGTTTTTATGTTTCTGTAGGGTTTTGGGAGGTAATAAATTTCTTCTCTAATAACAGAGATGGCTTAATAAATATAGTGGGAAAAATTATGACCCTGCTTTTCTAGGAGGTGAGGAGGCGCCACCTTTAGCTCGTCTCCAGTCATCTGTAATGGTATTCTGTGTGCAAGGTCTTCATGGTGTTCACACCGAGACATATTTGCCGCAGAAGACTGCTGTACCACCCATCTCAACACCTAGCAAGATTTAGCCCTTGTGTTCACCTCGATTTATAGGTTTGTGGAGCAATTAAAATATCATGAGTAACACTACTGATGAGTAACTGAAGTCACAATCAACTGTTCATTTGATTAAATGGGAACAAATCAAACAAAAATTACTAATAAAAATCTGTTCCTGGCTGCTGTGGTAGATCTGTGTTGCAAGCTATGGTTTGTAGCTCACTGCTGCATTACGGCAATCTCTCAAACTCTTTGCAAAGGAAGAGATGATTTTGTACACTTTTTTCTTCAGCACATAGCAGAAGGCAAAGTAGGCAACCATTCTCATTTGCATTTGGAGTTACTCTGCGGATCTTGCAAAGACAATCTGCAGCTAGCAACACCTGGATGTGGATCTTGTGTGTTTTTCTCAACCCTTCACACAGGAACATACTTTTTATAATCACTGCTGTTAGGAAGTTGATTTATTTGTTGTTTGCACATTTACACTTTTGTACAGGTGCAATTGAAAACTTGCAGCTTTACAGGCACAATGATATCAGAAGTACAACATTCACTAGAAAAATGTAAATTAACAATGCAAATTACAAGACCGTAAGATATAGGAGCAGAATTATGCCACGGCATATCGAGTCTGCTCCGTCATTTCATTATGGCTGATCTAATTTTCCTCTCAGTTCCGATCTCCTGCCTTCTCCCCGTATCTTTTCATGCCCGGACCAGTCGAGATATTATCAACCTCTGCATTGAATATACATAAAGACTTGGCCTACACAGCTGCCTGTGGCAGAGAGTTACACAGATTCACCATTGCCTAGCTAAAGAAATTACTCCTTATCTCTGTTCTAAAAGAACACCTGTCTATTCTGAGGCTGAGCCCTCTGGTCTTAGACTTCCCCATCATAGGAAACATCCTCTCCACATCCACTCTATCAATGTCTTTCGCCATTTGATAGGTTTCAACGAAGTCAGCCCTCATTCTTCTGAATTCCAGTGAATACAGGTCCAGAGCCATCAAACGCTCTTCATTTGGTAAGCCATTCAAACCTGGAATAACTTTTGTGAATCTCCTTTGAACCCTCTCCTGTCAGCACATCCTTTCTAAGATAAGGGGCCCAAAACTGCACACAATACTCTAAGTGAGGCTTCACCAGTTCTCTATAAAGTCTCAACATTACATCTTTACTTTTATATTCTAGTCCTCTTGAAATGAATGCTAACATTGCATTTGCCTTCCTCACCACAGACTCAACCTGAAAATTAGCCTTTTGAGAATCCTGCACAATGACTCCTAAGTGCCTTTGTGCCTCAGTTTTCTGTATTTTCTCTCTGTTTAGAAAATAGTTAACTCTTTCAGTTCTTCTACACAAGTGCATGACCATACACTTCCTGACACTGTATACCGTCTGCCATTTCCTTGCCCATTCTCCTAATCTGTCTAAGTCCTTCTGTACCCTCCCTACTTCCTCAAAACCACCTGTCCCTCCACCTATCTTCATATCATCTGTAGACTTTGCAACAAAGCCATCAATTCCACCATTCAAATGATTGACATATAATGTAAAATGAATTGATACCAACACAGACCCCTGTGGAGCACTGTTAGTCACTGGCAGCCAACCAGAAAAGGCTTCCTTTATTCCCACTCTTTGCCTCCTGTCAATTGGGCACTACTTTATCCATGCTAGAACCTTCCCTCTAATACAATGGGTTTGTAGCTTATTAAGCAGCCACAGATGTGGCACCTTGTCATTGGCCTTCTGAATTGCCAAGTACACAACATCAACCATTTCTCCTTTGTCCATCCTGCTTGTTATTTCTTCAAAG
This sequence comes from Mobula birostris, assembly GCF_030028105.1. Taxonomy (NCBI): domain Eukaryota; kingdom Metazoa; phylum Chordata; class Chondrichthyes; order Myliobatiformes; family Myliobatidae; genus Mobula; species Mobula birostris. Next base: position 77,785,864 of record NC_092381.1, read on the forward strand.
ATTTCTAGTAAATTTGTCAGGCAAGATTTTTCCTTGAGTAAACCATTCTGACTCAGCCTATTTTATCCTGTGCCTCCAAGTACCTGATACCTCATCCTTAATAATCGACTCCAATATCTTCCCACCCATTGATTCAGACTAAATGGCTTATAATTTCCTTTCTTCTGCCTCTCTCAATTGATGTTGAAAGATCATCACTAATGCCTCCATAATCTCCCAGCCACCTCTTTCAGAACGCTGGGGTGTACACTATTTTGTCCAGGTGACTTATTTACCTTTAGACGTTTTGGTTTGCCAAGAACCTTCTCTTTAGTAATGGTAGCTTCACACAATTTGTGACCCCTGACACCTGTAACTTCCACACTACTGCTACTGTGTTCCACAGTGAACACTGATGCAATATACTTAATCAGATTGTCTGCCATGTCCTTGTCCCCCATTATTCCCTCTCCAATATCATTTTCCAGTGGTCCAATACCCACTCTCACCTCTCTCTTACACTTTATTTATCCAAAGAAACTTTTGGTCTTCTCTTTCATATTGCTGGCTAGCTTACTTTTGTATTCCATCTTTACCTTAATGACTTTTTTTAGTTACCTTCTGTTGGTTTTTAAAAGCATCCCAATCTTCTAACCTCACTAATTTTTGCTCCATTTTATGCCCTCTTTTTGGCTTTTACTTCTCTTTTAAGCCATGGTTGTGTCGTCTTGTTATTTTGAATATTTCTTCCTCTTTGGTAAGTATATATCGTGTACCTTCTGAATTGCTTCCAGAAATTCCAGCCATTGCTGCACTGCTGTCATCCCTGCCAGTGTTCTTTTCCAATCAATTCTGGCCAGTTCCTCTCTCATGCCTCTGTAATTCCCTTTACTTCACTGTAATACTAATACATCTGACTTTAGCTTCTCCTTCTAAATTTCAAGGTGCATTCGATCATATTATGATTACTTCCTCTGAGGGTTGTGTTAGCTTAAGCACTCTGATTCACTGCACAATACCCAATCCAGAATAGCGGCTTCCTTAGTGCCTCAACTATGACTGCTCTAAAAAGCCATCTCAGAGGCATTTTAGAAATTGCCCCTCTTGGAATCCAGCACCAACCTGATTTTACTAATCTGCCTGCATATTGAAATAACCAGTACTGTTGTAACACTGCTCTTTTGGCCTGCTTTTTCCATCTCCCATTTTAATTTGTATTATCTTTACTACTGTTTGGGGTTCTGTATACAACTCCCATCAGGATCTTTTTACCTTTGCCATTCCTTAGCTCCATCCACAACGATTCAACACCTTCTGGCCCTAGGTCACCTCTTCCAAATGATTTGATTTCATTTTTTACCAACAAAGCAATGCCGCTCCCTTTGCCGTCCTGCCTGTCTTTTCAATAGAATGTGTATCCTTGGATTTTGTTACGTACCCCGTGACGGGAGTAAAGAACCAGCAGAAATAGAAAACACTTTGTAGTCCAGTATTGCTATTAACTGATAATATTTATTAGTAACTACGCAATACAGTCATATAAATGTAGATAAATCACAGGTTAGCAATGATTTTATATATATATATATATATATATATATATATATATATATATATATATTAAGTAAATCAGTAAGTGTGGAAATATATGAAAATCAAGCTTCTTCAAGTCTAGGGGTGAAAAGATACAGCCTTACGATAATGAGTAAAGCTCAGTTCAGTTCGTGGTATTGAGTTGAGTAGTGATGGAGAGAGAGAGAGAGGGAGAGATTTGAGTCTTTGGTTGAGCTGATGACGTCGATATTCCCGTTGTCCTCCGAAATCCTTTAAAAGTCACTGACTGTGACCACAACAAAGGGGACTGGTTTTCTGTGGTGGAGCTATCACCCAGGCAAGGGCGGACACATGGACAACTCCCCACCAGTCAATCCCTTTTCTCACTGCAAGAGCGACTGATCGATTTTGCCTGATTGGTCCTTCAAAAACCCACTTTTTCTGTGGGCACAACAAAGCTCATTCAGTGTCCAAAACATGTGTCTGAGGTCTATATCATCTAACCTCCCATTTGTCTCACTGTACTGGATACCAGCTGTCATTCAAATAACTTCTCCTTCCCTTCTGTGTGTAAGAAATGCACAAGCAGGCGAATGTCCTTGAGAAGTATAAACACGCTGCCAGAAAATCATAGCATCGATTGTCCATCAAATAACGCCGTCCTTGGTCACCATAGCAACTTACGAGCTGCTCAGTGCCATCTCCAACTCAGCAGAAATCCAAAAGTTAGCCAGTTCTTTCTCATGCCTTAAAGTGACAGTCCAAAAGTTAGTCTTCGTCTCTCTCTCTCTTCAAAACAACATGTCGGTGTTAAATAACTCTCTGTCTCTCTTTACAAAAGCACAGTTCACAGAGGTAATTCAGGACCCTGTCACAACATTAATCTCCTAGCTATACGCTTTCAGCCATGATTCAGTGATGCCCATAACATCAAACCTACCAACCTGCAAATGTGCTGCAAGTTCATCTACTTTACTTCATATACTGCATGCATTCAAATATAACACCTTCAGTGCTGTATTCACCCTTTTCGATTTTATCCGCCTTTTACATTGCAACTCATCCTTTTGAGTGCAGTTGTGCCTTTTCAACAGCATCTCCTCACTGCACGTAGGCTCTGTTCTTATGCAAGTAACCTCATCTTTCCTATGATTCCTCTTGCATTGAAATATGTGCAGCTGAGGACGCTAGTTGTACTATGCTCTACTTTTTGATTCTTAACTTTTTCTGTGGTCTCACCAACAACTGCCTCCACAACCTCTCCATTAACTGTTCTGGCTGTCTGGTTCCATTCCCCCTGCAACTCTAGTTCAAACCCCACTGGTACTGACAAACCTTCCCTCTAGGATATTAGTCCCCATCCTGCTCAGGTGCAAACTGTCCCTTCTCCACATGACCCACCTTCCCTGGAAGAGAGCCCAATGATCCAAAAATCTTATGCCCTCCCTCCTACACCAGCTCCTTAGCCACATATTATATAGTATAATCTTCCTAGTTCTGGCCTCACTAGCATGTGGCATGGGTAGCAATCTTGAGATCACAAACCTGGAGGCCCTGCCATTTAACTTCACACCAAATTCCCTATGCAGAACCTCTTCACTCATCCTACCAATATCATTGGGACTTACATGGACCACAACCTCTGCCTGTTCACCCTCCACAAAACTGCATTTTTGTTAGAAAAATTATTGAAAATTATACAAGAAAAATCACAATTAGGGCAAAAAAAAATCAAAGTCTCTTGCTGGACTGAGGTTGTGAGTTGAGTTGTGCAGATAGATTCAAGAAATAAAATGTTTGAGAGTAAGTAACTGTTTTTGAAACAATCTGCTGTGAAGCCTGTGACTTCTGGTGTCTGTATCTCTTGCCTGATGCCAGCTGTGAGACCAACCTGTTCCTATCTCTGTAATCCTTGGGAGCATGCTTTCAATCCATCCTATCATTGAATCATCCACTTATTCAGCAATAATACTTGCCAATAGCTGGTAGAGTGTTGTTAACTTTGTTATTATATGTCTTTTAGCGTGCTGGTTGTTGAGCTTGTTGCTAGGCTAAATGTCATAAAGTCTGAGAAGGTGTAATAGATCTAAAGAGAACATTGCACTAAAGTTGACATAGTGCAGTTTTACACTGAGAAAGTCAATAATGCTGTACTCTGTACATTGTAACTGGATATCTTGATTTTTATGAACACAACATGTGTTATAGTGACCCAGAACACTTTTAATGCCATTAAAATGTAGCCAAGCAATTTCTAGGCCATTGTCTTTGGTCAGATTCCAATCATTGGCCTTCGAGTCGGTTGGAAACTGACGTTTTTGAATTGAGTTTTTCAGAAGTCAAGAATGATGCATAAAACATGCTGCTTGCGATTATTTATTATGTGCCACAGGAATAAACAGGCTGAAGGCAGGAAGATGAAGCAAAGTGCAGTTAGAGAAAGAGAGAGAGAGACCCTAGTGGCAGGGGAAAGAACAAAGGGAATAGAGAACAAACTAACTTGGTTTGTTCCTCTTACACCAGTTTGCTAATTCCATGGAATTTCAGTAGCTAAGAGTCATCCATTCAATTTCTGTTGCTTGAATCAACCACTAACATAGGCATCATTCAAGCAATGTAATACCCACAACTGCAATCATATTGTTACAAAAGCAACTGCAATCACTAGAAAACACACTGAACTATTACATGTATATGGGTAATTATATAAAAACACAAAAAGCATAAGGAATTTATTCTACAGAAAAATAACTATCATACTGTCTAATCCAACAAGTCCGACCTTTTCTGAAAGCCCAGGATGAGGCTAACCCTTCCAGAACATCAGAGATGTCCTCCTCCTTCAAAGAAAGGGGTTTTCCTTCCTCCACCATTGATACTGTCTCACCTGCATCCCTTTCATCTCCTGGACATCTGCTGTCACCCCATCTTCCCAGCATCTTATATGAACAGAGTTCCTCTTGTCCTAACCTACCACCTCATTAGCCTCCACATCCAACACATTATTCTTCACAACTTCCGCCATCTTCGATGGGATCCTACCACCAAACAGATCTTTACCTCCCCATGCCCCACTTTACATTTTCCGCAGGGATTGCTTCTTCTGTGATTCCCTTGCTCACTAATACTTCTCCTGGTAAATAACCCTGCAAGTGACATAAATGCTACACTTGCTCATTTTCCTCTTCCCTTACCTCCATTCAAGGCCCCAAACAGTCATTTCAGATAAGGCGACACTGTTGGAGTCTTCTATTGTATCTGGTGCTCCTGATGCAGCCTCCTCTACATTGGTGAGACCCAATGAAAAATTGGGGGACCATTTTTTTGAGCACCTCCACTCCATTTGCCAAAAGCAGAATTTCCCAGTTGCCAGCCATATTAATTTGTATTCCTATTCCTGTTCTGACACGTTGGTCCATGCCCTCCTCTTTGCCATAATGAGGTCACTTTCAGGATGGAGGATCAACACCTCATAATTCCTTCTGGGTAGCCTCCAACCAGATGGCATGAATATCAATGTCTCGTTCCAGAATTTCTTTTTCTCCCTCCCACTTCGCTCTTCTTTTATTCCCCTTTTTGGTCTCTTACCTCTTCTCACCTGCCTATCACCTCCCCTGGGTCCCCATCTCCTTCCCTTTTTCCCATGGTGCATTCTTGTCTCCAACCCTTTACCCAGCTACCTTCACCTATCATGTTCTAGCGATCCTTCTTTCCCTCTCTCTTTTTATTCTTGTGTCTTCTTCCTTCCTTTACAATCTGGAAGAAGTGTCTCGGCCTGAGACATCATTTGTTCATTCACTTCCATTGATGCCTTTTGACCTGCTGAGTTTGTCCAGCATCTTGTGTGTGTTGCTTTGAATTAACTCTCCCTTGTTAATACAAGTTGCCAACAATTCCTTCATCTTTCTCTGTTCCTTTACTCAGTTCCAAATGTTGACATCTAGCTTTTAATCTCTAATGTTGACTACATTAAAGCTATCCAAGTATATAACCTAATGAAAAATGTGAATACTCTGCTGCATGTTTCCTAATTTGATACAGGTTCTGTGTTTCATGACCTTCATTGGTTTCAGGATAAGCATTACCTGATTTTTAAACTTAACATTCCTGTTTTCAAATTTCTCCATGGCGTCGATGCTGCTTATATGTAATATTTCTCCAGAAATATTGCAGATGCTGTAGTATTACAAAAGATTTAGTATTGTTCTGTTTGGCCAGCAGTAAATAAACATAGAATGTTGTGCCATGATTGTAGGAATTATTCTAAAGTGCTCTTTCAGAGTTGATGAGAAATACTGATTTTCACCAAAAGGAAGCAATGTTAACTGAGTATGTTTAACTTAATTAAATGAGTATGTTTCAAAGAAGGTTTAAAAGGTTGATGGGTAACCCAATAGATAGATAGGTTCAGAGGGAAAATTCTTGAGCTTGAGATATTGACATCTGGTGATGCAGCCATTAATGATGACATAAAGGCTGTCACATAAAAGTCCAGAATTGGAAGATTGTAGAATTGAAAGAGGTTTGAAATGGTGAGCAGCAAAGTCTGAAAGCAGCAGATGAATTCAAGGAATGGAACGAGAAATTGTAATTGAAGTGTCTGTGAACAAAGAACTGATGCCCATTGAGAACAGAGATGATAATGATATTTTAATTGCCAATAAAATAGCACAGTTTTGATGGGTGAGCTGGTTAGAATTTAATGTAAAGTTCATGGAAGCTGGATTATGACAGAGTAGCCATTAGAGTCTGAAGTCGTTAAGGCAGAAATGAGGGTTTCTGAGGTTGAATAAAAACGGTGTGATAGATTGACATAACATTGGAAGATGTATCTTTATGGGGCTATATAGCCAGAAGCTCAGTTCAGTGAAATAGAATGCCGAGGTTGTAAATAATTTAGTTTAGTTTGACACATGTGTAAGGGAGTGGGAACCAACCAGTGTGAGAGATGAAAGACTGCGGTGCAATCTAGAGAAAATGTCCTCATTCCTCCTAATGTTTAATTGGAGAAATAATGGCTTACTGAGAATTGTAATGTGAGGAGCATAATGGGGATGATAGAATATGTAGGCCAAGTATCCCATCAAGTCTGCTTTATCATTAATGAAATCATACCAATACTGTTTTCTGCCTCATCCCCATAATCTTTTATTCCCCTGTTGTTCCCAAGTTCTATTTCAGCCTCAAATAATTTGGATGACTCAGTCTCCACAGGTCCCTGCTGGAGAAAATTTCAAAAATTTGTGACTCACTAGGTGAAGAACTTCCTCTCTATTTAGAACTCAAACATGCAACTCTTTATTCTGAATGGATGCCCATGCTTACCCTGAAGAAGTTTAAATCTTCTCTTTCATGGTTGTTCAGTGAGACTGCTCCCCTTCTGTGATCTCTGCTGCCCTCCGCCTCTTTGACCATATACTCACCCAGACTCGCAAACAAAGCCTCGTATTCCTCCTGGGAACTTGTCACCTTTCGGCTAGTCCTCCTAACCCCACCCCCCCACCTTCATTTCCCGTCCTGAAGAAGTGTCTCAGCTTGAAACGTTGACCATTTATTTATTTCCACAGATGCTGCCTGACATGCTGAGTTCTTCCAGCATTTTGTGTGTGTTGCCTGCTATTCTCCATTTACTGATAAGGAAAAGTATTTTTGCAACTCCTACTAAAGAAGAGCTGCCATAGTCTTAAATTCCTATAATATCACTTCCCATTCATCCAAATTAAGTCAGTGTAGGTACAATTGCTTAATTGACATAAGACAATCCCTTCATTCCAGAAATCAAACTAATGATCCTTGTCTGAACTGTGCCCAATGCAAGTATATTCTTCTTTAAACACGGAGAGATTTAGTGTGTTTGTGTGAAGCAGTTTGCACCTTAAATCTCCTGTGGAAGTGATTGTAGAAGATTATTTGGCTACAATTGGCTAGTTAAGAGAAAACCCTGAACAGATCAGCCCCTCAAAAATGCATGACGGGCATCTAAAAGATAAATGCTGGCAGTTATTTTTACCCAGGGCGAGCAGGGAAATGCAAAACTAAAGGATATAGATTTAAGTTCAGAGGGGAAGGATTTTCACACAGAAGATGGTAGGTATATGAAATGAGCAGCCAGAGGAAGTAGTAGAGGTGAGTATTCTTACAATATTTAAAAGCTATTTGGACAAGTACACGGATAGGAAAGGTTTGGAGGACAAATGGGATGAGTTCAGATGGGTGAGTTGAGCCAAAGTGCCTTTTTCAGTGCAGTATAACTCTGACTCTAACACAGGGAGGGAGGCACAGTTAAATAGGAATTGTATCGAAGGAATGGGAGGTTGGTCTTGTGAATAAGATGCATTTGAAGAGTTCTTGCAGAGCCAAACTTGAGAAAGATAAAGGTTTAGATTAGGGTAAGAACCTTGTGGGTATGAGGGTGATGAAGATTTTAAACTGGCATGCAAGATGTGGACATTAGGAATGTAGTCAAGTGGATAAATAAGCCTGTATGTTTCTTATCTATTTATATACCTACCAAAGTACTTACATCTCCAGTGCTGTGATAGTGTTATGCTAACTGCTACACCATCATACTGCCTTTAAATTTGATTTCAGAGGTAAAGAGGAGAATGGATTTGAGGAGATGATTGCAAAAGGAGAACAGAAGCTCTGCGGGAGATCTGCTGATGACTTTCTGTTGTTTATAGAAATACTGAGCTACATTTTTTGGGACTAATTACACTTTCATTGCCAAACAGCTGATGTAACACACCATTCAAGAAAAAATAATGAATTATAATATTTACAGAAATTATTTGCATTTTGCAACTCAATTATCTGAAGATCTATAATTCAGAGCAGTTTAAGTAATTTCTATTGCCCCTGCAAGCACAAGCAGAAATTGCTTGAATTTACAATTGTTATCATTGGGCAGCAGATGAATACTCAGTTGAAACTGTGCTGTAACTGATAATGATTTATATTAACATCTGTTCAAAGAAGATAGAATAGCTTAAAACTTAGCAGAATTTTGTTTGGAACATTACTTTCCAGTCTTGACATATGGGGAATACAATTCAAGCTTCTCATACGTTAGACTTTCCAAAGACTATTATTCTACTTTAAATAAATTTGGTTTTAAAAGATGTTAAAGTAATGACAGTGGAGAATGTAAATGATGATTACAATTTCAATTATGGAAGTTCCCTGGATATTCTTACTTAATGTGTAGCCAAGATAATTCTTTGCTTGACATAATACTCTGCTGCTTTTTTTTTGTCAATCCACAATGCTGTATTCATTATGCTAAAAGCCTAAAAGTATGCAAAGGTCAAACTTATAAATAAAACTAATCAACATTCCTGCAATTATTTGACTATAAATCCTATCACTTCAGTTAGTAAATTTATATCATTATCAAACAGCAAAGAGATCTCCTAAAATTTCCCATTTTTAACTATTCAAACATGTCAATCGATTGAGTTGGTGGTGTACATTACATTAACTATGGTTTCAGCTGAAAATTTATGGATAAGGTGGATCTATAGAGTTGTAGATCACTGTAGTGGGAACTTCAACCCAACACATCTATGTGGACCTTTTAGCCTGTCTACACTACAATCCCATTTTCCTACACTAGGTCCATAATCTTTTATGCCTTGCCTATCTAAATGCCTGCCTAAATGTCTCAATATTGTAATAGTTTATGACTTCACCACCCCCCCCCCAGTATCAACCACCCTGTGTGCTAAACACTTTCCCTTTTTTAACCCCCTTTAAAGCACCCTCCTTTTACCTTAAACCTATGACCTCTTGATTTTATTAAACCTACCATGGAAAACGATTCTGACTATGTGCCCCATCTATGTCTCTTATTGTGCCTCCATTGCATGAGGGAAAGCAAACAGCTTATCCCATCTTTTCTCATAACTAAAATCCTCCAATCCTTCCACCATCCTAATGAATCTCCTCTGTACTCTCTCCAGTGCAACCATATCTTTCTTATAATGTGGTGATCAGAACTGTACATGATATTCCAAGTATAGTCTAACCTGTAAAGTAGCAAATATCAAACCAACTTTTATATTCTATACCACAGCCTACTAAGGCAACATACCTTCTTCATTACACTTCCTACATGTGTTGCCACATTCAAAAATTTATGGACTTAAACTCCAAGGTATATCAACATTCCTTGGTAATGTACCATTTACTGTTGATCATGGTGCATAGCTCTGATATTGGCCAGAGGAGGAATGTACACAACGTCAGAATATGCTGGTGAAACTCAGCAAGACAGTCAAAAAAGTTTGTCCTCTTTGTGCTGACAATTTTCTTAATTCCTGGAAATGCATTTCAAGTTGGTGTACCATTCCACTTGATTAAAACCTCAGTGTTCAAATATCATTCTGATAAGTTTACATTGCACATCCTTCAACACCAATATTATTGTTTCTGTGTGATGGCCAGAATGGCTCACAATACTTCAATTGTGGTCTGATCAGAGCTATATACTGTATGTTTGATTAAGAGCCTCATAAACAAATGCTCTTCGCCATTTTTTGACTAGGCAATAATTAGATAGTATACGTTTATCGATGAGAAATCATAATAATGCCCACCTTCATTTTTTGAAGCTTTGTTGGATTTGGATTGAGGTTTTAATTTTCTTTTTTGTTTTAAAGTCAAGCACATGGAATTTAGCATAATGTATTGTCATGGATAGTTGACGACAGGAGTTGAAATAAATTAACCTTTTTTTTCCAAGTGGCAGGCACTAGCCAGCAGGATACAAAATGCATCATTGCTGAGATCACAGCTATTTGTAATATATATTTTAGATGTATATGCATAATATAGATGAAGGAATTAAATGTAATATCTCTAAATTTGCAGATGATTGGCATGTGCACTTTAAGATGGATACACAGAACACACAGGTGGAAGGAGTGGGCAAGTACAGATGTGCAATAAAATAGTTAAATGTGAGACAATCTACTTTGGAGGCAAAACCAGGAAAGCAGATAATTACCTGGACATTGATAGACTGGAAAATGGGCAGGTGTAATGAGCAAACACACAAAATGCTGGAGGAACTCAGCAGGTCAGGCAGATTCTATGGAAATTAAACAGTAGAAGTTTCGGGCTGAGACCTTTCATCAGGACTGGATAGGAAAGGAAACACACCAGAGAAAAAAGTTGTGGGCAGGGAAAGGAGGACAAGCTAGAAGGTGATTTGTGAAGCCAAGGTTGGGAAAGGTAAAGGACTTGAGAAGAAGGAATCTGATAGGAGAGAAGAGTGGGCCATGTGGGAGAGGGAAGAAGGAGGGGCACTGGGGGAGGTGATAGGAGACGAGAACAGGTAAGACGCCAAATTGGTGAATAGAAAATAAGGGAAGGGGGAAGGGAAAAATTACCAGAAGGAGAAATTGATGTTCATACCATCAGGTTAGAGGCTACTTATATGGAATGTGAGGTATTGCTCCTCCATCCTGAGAGTGGCCTCATTGTGGCAAACGAGGTGGCAGTGGACTGACATGCCAGAATGGGAATGGGGATAGGAATTAAAATGGCTGCCCTTTGAGAAATTCCACTTTTGGTGGATGGAGTGGAGGTGCTCAACAAAGGTGTCCCCTTATTTATGCCAGGTCTCACCAATGTAGGGTAGGTTGCATTGGGCGCACCAGACAAAATAGAAGACCCCAACAGATTTGCAGATAAAGTTTTGCTTCACCTGGAAGGACTGTTTGGGTCCCTGAATGGAGCTAAAGGAGGAGGCTAATGGGAAAGTGTAGCATTTCTGCCATTTGCAGGGATATGTACCAGGAGGGAGATTAGTGGGAAGGGAAGAATGGACAAGGGAATCACAGAGGGAGTGATCCCTGTGGAGAGTGGTGATGGGGTGGGGGGGGGAGGAGCGTGGGTTAGTAAAGATATGTAAAGGCTCATTCTGGGAGCAGATTGGTTGGTGACAAAGGAACTGAGAAAAAGGAATGGCCATTTTACAGGAGACAGGTTGGGAAGAGGTACAGTCAATGTAACTGTGGGAATTGGTTGAGTTATAAAATATGTTGGTAGACAGTTTGTCTCCAGAGATGGAGACAGAAAGATTGAGAAAGGGGAAGGAAATATCAGAAATGGACCAAGTGAACTTAAGGACAGTGTGGAAGTTGGTGTCCAAGTTGATGAATTGATGAGCTCAGCAAGGGTGCATGAAGCAGCGCCAATGCAGACATCAATGTAGCACAGGAAGACTCAGGGAGCATTACCATGGGTGGTTTGGGACATGCACTGTTCTACATAGACCATGAAAAAGCAGGTGTACTGTAGTTGAGGTCCATGCAGGTGTAATGAGATCCAGATAGGCTTGCAAATCACTTGTTGAAAAATAGGCACAGGTTAAATTGCTGATAAAATAGCGAATAGTTCATTGGCTTCATTGTGAGAGGACCTACCTTCAGGAACGGGGATATGTTGCTGTAACTGTATAGGACTTTGGTGAGACAACACCTTCAGTGCTGTGTTCAGTTTTGGTGTCCTTTTTTGAGGAAAGTTTTCCTTTCTAGGCAGGGTATACAGTGAAGACTGTCCAAACTGTTTCTTGGCAGGGCTGATTAGACTTGTATTTCACTAGAGCTGAAAAGAATGGGGGTGATTTCAGAGAAGATTACAAAAAACTAGCAGGATTACGTACACCAAACACAAAAAGCTTGTGCGCAATGGCAGAGGAGTCCAGGTCACGTGTCCCAGTTTAAGGATAGGTGTGAGCCAGTAGCATTTTGATGAAGAGAAACATCTTTACGCAGGGAGGGGTAAACCTTTAGAGTTCTCTGGCACAGAAGGCAGTTGGAGCCAAATCATTGAAAATATTCAAAGAGTCATATAATCCTTAGAACTAAAGAGAGCAAGTGATATATGGAGAAAGGCCCTTAACCGTGTTGATGAGCAGAGGGAGCTTGGGATCCAAGATCATAGCTCCCTAAAAGTAGCTACATATGTTGATAGGGTGATTAAGAAGACATATGGCATTCTTGCCTTTATTAGTCGAGTTCAAGAAGTTATGTAACAGCTTTATAAAAAAAAATAGTTAGGCAGCATCTGGAGTTTTGCATACAGTTCTGGTTACACATGTCACAATGGGGGGCGATGGGAACGGACCCAAATGCAAGACACAGACACTGAAGTACTAGGAACAGGACAAGGATGCAGGACCTGGGCTAGGACATGGACAAGAAACAGGGAACCCGGATAAAGAACTATGAACTAGGAGCCTGGGCTTGGACTCCGAACCAGAGACTGGACAAGAACCCAGGACCTGGGTCTTGCCTTGGGCTCAGACATCCAGAACTAGGCAAGGACATGACATGGCTACAGGACAGGACGTGGCAGGGGTCCTGCCTCTTGAGACCTGAGGCTGGGGTCCTGGCTCTTGAGGCTTGAGGCTGGGATCCTGGCTCTTGAGGCTTGAGGCTTGATAACTCGGAGGCTGGAGCTCCGAGACAGACTGGGAACTGTACATAGACATAGAGCTGGGACTTATCCTTAGACAAGCCGGGACTCAACTTTATCTCCACTCCAAGGTGGGATAGGTCCATCCGTCAGGTAATGCAGAATGGCCACATTTACCCAACAGAGGCAAAGACAAGACAAGACAGGTCCCCCCATAGGGCAACAGCAGAACAGCCTGAGTTACCCCACGGAGGCGAGGACAAGACAAGACAGTTCCCCCCGCAGGGCAACAGCACAACAGCCAGACTTACCCCACAGAGGCAGGGACAAGATGAGACAGATCCCCTCGCAGGGCAACAGCAGAACAGCCTGACTTAACCCATGGAGGCAAGGACAAGAAGAGACAAACACCGAAGAATGACAGACAGTTCCATCTCTGCATCGGGGTTGCTCCGAGTCGCAGTTACGGCCAGCAACCTCGGCTGGCTACGGAAACAGCCGGATCCCTCCCTAGTTCGGAGTGGCTGACGGCCACTCAGATGGCCTGGGAAATGGTCGAATCCATACCGCAAATACAGCTCCGACTACCGACAGCAAGGCTCCATGAAGCGATGGTTCTCCAACGCGGCCTAAAGATGGCAAATGGTCGCTCTAGCTTTTCACTGGCAGGTTGCTCCCAGGGAATCTTGACAAGACAAACCAGCAGTCCACACTTGACCCCAAGGCTACTTATATTCCAGGCCCCAAGATGGGAATCAGGTGCCTATGATTATCCCAACCGAAACAAAGGACAGCTGGAAGGCCCGGAGTCCTGAGTCCACGGACTGGACCATGACAATTATACTAAGAATGTTGAAGCTTTGGAGAGGTTGCAGAAGAGGTTTACCGGGATGCTGCCTGGATTAGAGGGCATGTGCTATAATGAGAGGTTGGGTAAACTTCTCAAGTGGTAAAGACCGAGGAGAGATCTAATAGAGGTTTATAGGATTATGAGAAGTATAGACGTATTATCTTTTTCCCAGTGTTGAAATGTCTAATAACAGTGATCATGGTAAGAGTTGGTAATTTTAAAGGAGATGTTAGAGTGAAGTGTTTTTTTTACACAAAGATTGATGGGTGCCTGGATTGTACTGCCTGGGGTGGTGGTAGAGGTGAATACATTAGAGACTTTTAAGAGACATTTAAATGTCTCATGAAGAGACATGAATGTGAGGAAAATGGAGGAATGTGGACAATGTGCAGACATAAGGGATTACTTTAATTGGCAATTCGATTACTAATTTATTTGGTTCAACTCAACACTGTGGGCTGAAGGGCCTGTTCCTGTGCTGTACTGTTCTGTTCTGTTCTGTGTTCTATATTGTAAAGCTGTAATGGAGTTGTAAATTTATATGATTAATTATGATCATGCTGATTTGCAGAGAAGTAACCTACTCCTGTTCCTTCTTTGATATTTCTATATCAAAAGTTTAATACTTTTAGATTTCCATTATTTGAAGGCTCATTTCCTGGGTGATGGGTCTCAGCACTTGTTGATAAGGTGACCATTGTGTGTACTTAAAGAACTTCAGTTCCCAGTGTGCAGCGTGTGCGGTTCACCCGGGACCAGAAGTGAAGTTGGGGAGCAGGTTGCATGCGCTTTGGCTGAGCTGAAGCCATGACTGTCAGGCTGAAGTGATTCCTGTAAATAAATATGTGTTAGTGTTGTTACCCATGCTGTTTTTCTTTATTATCAAAGTTGTATTGTACATGCATACTTTTACAGTGAGATGAACCTATGAACCTATTAAGAACAAACAGAACACGGTGTCAGAAATCAGCATAAGGACTAGACACGGAGGGTAAATTTACTCCGAATGGTTAAGAAAGAGACAAAGGTTAACAAAGTGCTGGCTGGAGAGCACTTTGTGTCCTGAAGCTGCCATTGTTCCCTGTATTCGCCAAAAGAGATTCAGGTGAGAGCCCAAAATGGATATCCTAAGTCTTTCTGCACCTAAGCAGTTTACCAGCAATCTTACTGATAACTGAAAATGCTTCAAACAGTGATTCAATATATATTTAGTGGCCAGTAAAGTCAGAAGGATGGATGAAAATTTTAAAGTGTCTATCTTTTTGCATGTAATTGGTGAAGATGATTTGGACATCTGCAACAGCTGTCAAATTGATGAAACAGGCTATACATTGGACACTCCGATAATAAAATTTGAGGAGTATTTTGTCCCAATCAAAAACATCATGTTAAGATATAGCAACACACATCAAAGTTGCTGGTGAACGCAGCAGGCCAGGCAGCATCTGTAGGAAGAGGTGCAGTCGACGTTTCAGACCGAGACCCTTCGTCAGGTCTAACTGAAGGAAGAGTGAGTAAGGGATTTGAAAGTTGGAGGGGGAGGGGGAGATCCAAAATGATAGGAGAAGACAGGAGGGGGAGGGATGGAGCCAAGAACTGGACAGGTGATTGGCAAAAGAGGATACGAGAGGATCATGGGACAGGAGGTCCGGGAAGAAAGGCAAGGGGGGGGGACCCAGAGGATGGGCAAGAGGTATATTCAGAGGGACAGAGGGAGAAAAAGGAGAGTGAGAGAAAGAATGTGTGCATAAAAATGAGTAACAGATGGGATACGAGGGGGAGGTGGGGCCTTAGCGGAAGTTAGAGAAGTCGATGTTCATGCCATCAGGTTGGAGGCTACCCAGACGGAAAATAAGGTGTTGTTCCTCCAACCTGAGTGTGGCTTCATCTTTACAGTAGAGGAGGCCGTGGATGGACATGTCAGAATGGGAATGGGATGTGGAATTAAAATGTGTGGCCACTGGGAGATCCTGCTTTCTCTGGCGGACAGAGCGTAGATGTTCAGCAAAGCGGTCTCCCAGTCTGCGTTGGGTCTCGCCAATATATAAAAGGCCACATCGGGAGCACCGGACGCAGTATGTCACCCCAGTTGACTCACAGGTGAAGTGTTGCCTCACCTGGAAGGACTGTTTGGGGCCCTGAATGGTGGTAAGGGAGGAAGTGTAAGGGCATGTGTAGCACTTGTTCCGCTTACACGGATAAGTGCCAGGAGGGAGATCAGTGGGGAGGGATGGGGGAGGACGAATGGACAAGGGAGTTGCGTAGGGAGCGATCCCTGCGGAATGCAGAGAGAGGGGGGGAGGGAAAGATGTGCTTAGTGGTGGGATCCCGTTGGAGGTGGCGGAAGTTACGGAGAATAATATGTTGGACCTGGAGGCTGGTGGGGTGGTAGGTGAGGACCAGGGGAACCCTATTCCTAGTGGTGTGGCGAGAGGATGGAGTGAGAGCAGATGTATGTGAAATGGGGGAGATGCGTTTAAGAGCAGAGTTGATAGTGGAGGAAGGGAAGCCCCTTTCTTTAAAAAAGGAAGACATCTCCCTCGTCCTAGAATGAAAAGCCTCATCCTGAGAGCAGATGCGGCGGAGACGGAGGAATTGCATGTTAAGATATCCATGTTAAGATATAAGTTCTTTTCCTGTGAGCAGAAAGAAACTGTTAACTTTGACCAGTACTTAACTGAACTTCACACACCGAGTAAGCCCTGTGAGTTTGGAGATTTAAGACTCACTAGTTAGAGAGAAAATAGTTTGTGGGATCCCAGATAATGGACTTAGAGAAAGCTTGCTCCATGAAAAAGTTTTAATACCTGTACTGGAAAAGGCTGTGGATATGTGAAGGGCAGTGGAGACAATACAAGCACACGCCAAGGAGATGCATAGGGCAGGGGGAAAAAAAAAGTGCGTGCTGTGAAAACAGAGGGGCAGAGCACAAGGTGTTTTCCAAAGTAGCGGCAAAGCAAAGAGGTAGACTCAGAGAGCAAATGCAGCAACTGTGGATGTAGGCACATCCCTAAGGCACATCCTGCTTATGGAAAGCCCTGCAATAATTGTGGGAAGAAGAGTAATTTTGCAGAGTGCCGCAAAGATCAAAGTTCAAAGTTCTGAGATACAATGGGACTTGAGAGTCCTCGTGCAAGATAACCTTAAGGTTAACATCCAGGTTGAGTCAGTGGTGAGGAAGGCAAATGCACTGTTGGCATTCATTTCTAGGAGAATAGAGTATAGGAGCAGGGATGTGATGTTGAGGCTCTATAAGGCGCTGGTAAGGCCTCACTTGCAGTACTGTGGCAGATTTGGTCTCCTTATTTAAGAAAGTATGTGCTGAAGTTGGAGAGGGTACAGAGAAGATTCACTAGAATGATTGCGGGACTGAGGGGGTTAACATATGAGGAACGTTTGTCCGCTCTTGGACTGTATTCCTTGGAGTTTAGAAGAATGAGGGGGGACCTCATAGAAACATTTCAAATGTTGAAGGGCATGGACAGAGTGGATGTGGCAAAGTTGTTTCTCATGATGGGGGAGTCTAGTACGAGAGGGCATGACTTAAGGATTGAAGGGCGCCCATTCAGAACAGAGATGCAAAGAAATGTTTTTAGCCAGAGGGTGGTGAATCTATGGAATTTGTTGCCACGGGCAGCAGTGGAGGCCAAGTCATTAGGTGTATTTGAGGCAGAGATTGATAGGTATCTGAGTAGCCAGGGCATCTAAGGTTATGGTGAGAAGGCAGGGGAGTGGGACTAAATGGGAGAATGGATCAGCTCATGATAAAGTGGCGGAGCAGACTTGATGGGCTGAATGGCCAACTTCTGCTCCTTTGTCTTATGGTCTTATGGTCTAAGATGGGGCTACCAAGAGAAAAGTGCACATTGTTGCTGAGGAAATGGAGGAAGTCTTTGTAGATTCACTACAGACTGCTAGTAGTGCTGGTAAAACAGAGTGGATTGTTCCAGTGACTGCAAATGAGACAGTAATTCCATCCAAGCTTGACACTGGAGCCCAGGTGAATCTATTATCTATGGATAATTACAAGACTCTCAAATTAACGAGCAAGATTTAACCAGTTAAGTTAAAAGTGACAGGCTATACTTGAGAGAACTTTCCAGTAAAGGTGGGGGGAGGGGTGGTTGTACAGTGACCTTCAAGCACAAAGGGCAGCACCTAAAGGCACAGCTACTGATTTTAGAAAAGAGAATACAGCCAGTATTGGGTCTGAGTGCATATGAAAAGCTCAACCTAGGGAAAGGAGCTTTCATGTTGGCTTCACAGACCAAAGATGACCACACAACACTAATGGAAGAGTATGCAGATGTATTTGAGGGGTTCAGATGTTTACCTGATGTAACTTGAGAAACTCATAACAGCATCCATGAGAGCACCAGAGAGGTTATGCAAGAGAAGCACAGGAACTACACTTTCTATAGATATCCGTACCGGCTACACCAGCATGACAGTCAGGAAGCCAGCGTTGGACAGAGTTATCATGATGAAGAATTCACCATTCTTGCTTCCACATGATTCAGTTTTGGCTCAAAATGTTTCTCTCATCGACTTCCAGTAAAAGACTGGAAATCAAAAATACCTCCGTGATCGCCTCTGAGGTTGAGGAGGCAAAATAAAAAGGAAGATGGGGAGACCACGCAATCCCCGAGGTCAGAACAGAAGCACCAGTTCAACACAAACCAACAGGAGGAGTTGCTACTTGTGATACGCAGCCAACAGAAAGAGCTCTGTGAATTCAAACAGAATCAGTTGGAACTTGTGCAAAGACTCACTGTTCACATGGATGTAGTCTAAGGGCTCCATTATGAGGCAAGTGGAGTGAATTATGGTCACATAGCAAGAACAAGATCAGAGACGGACAGATGGGATCTTGGCAGAAGGCTGTGAAAGAGAGGAGTATGTTGATCAGAGTCCTCAAAAGACACTAATACTAATGCAGAAAATGAAAGCACGGCATCTGTGGAAATAAACAGCAGACCAAAAGGGATCATTAAACCCCCACAGAAACAGATTGAAAAGAGCTGAAGGAATATGGGACTGTATTTGCTCATTACAATTGAAGTTAATGTAAATACCTTTGTTGGGAAGCATTATTGTTTCTTGCAGACCTATGAGAAAATACCATTATGTTTTGGTTTCTTTGAAGTGGGAAGATGTATTATTATGGTTGTAGATAAAGAACTTCTGTTCCCAGTGTGTAATACGGGCGCTTCACCCAGAACCGAAAGTGACATTGGGGAGCAGGTTGCAAATGCTTGGGTCGAGCTGAAGTGAATAAGTATGCATTTGTCTCTATTAAAAACAAACATAACACATTGTGTTTCTCTTTTTAGAAGCAGGTAATCAGGAATGATTTCTAGATGATCCTTCATAGAGATTTCTGTCAAGTGTGTTTAGTTATCAAGGTAGAAACATAGCTAAGGAAATTTACTGTTCGTTGCTTCAATATGATCATGATTGATCATGCATCCCCATTCCATATTCTTTGACTATGACTATGCCCAATATCAGGGACATTCTTCCTGGATCAAATGTGTACACTTGGTTGAGAATTTTATAGGTGTTTATGAAATCTGTCTCATTCTTCTAAACTCTATTTAATATGTCTAGTAGCTGGACCTTCATGGTTAAGTCTCAGGAAACCTTGTGAGGTTAGTCACCATTCATCTTGTGCAGAGATCTCCTGTTGTTGTCTTGTGAAGTTGGAAGTTGAA
The DNA here is from genome assembly GCF_030028105.1 of Mobula birostris. Lineage (NCBI taxonomy): Eukaryota > Metazoa > Chordata > Chondrichthyes > Myliobatiformes > Myliobatidae > Mobula > Mobula birostris. Next base: position 77,805,385 of record NC_092381.1, read on the forward strand.
AGGACACCCTTATGTTAATGTAACAAAGTATGACAAAGTTTCAAGATTCAAGATTATTTAACGTAATTTCCATATGTCAGTGTAAAGGAGAACAGAATAATTATTACTCTACATCTGTTCTAGCACAAAAAACAAGCTAAGATAAAGAATACAATAATAAAAACACAATAAATATAAATACATAAATGGCTTATAAATGTAGATTGATTGTATGTACATAAAGTGATTCTAGATACAGGAGTGTCTGATAAGGTGACTGACAGGAAATGATAAGGTAGTGATGGGTGTTGAGGGTGTGGTGAGTGGGTTAGTGGGTGGCTGTGTTGATCAGTCTTATTGCTTGGGGAGTTTTTGAGTTTGGTGGTCTTGGTGTGGATGCTATGTAGCCACCTCCCTGATGGGAGTGGGACTTACAGCCCATGAGCAGGGGTAGGTGAGAGCCTTCATGATATTGCAGCCCCTTTTCTGAACATTTCTGTATATCTGTCCTTGACAGTGGGTGGGCTGGTGCTGGTCATGTATTGGACAGTTTTGACTACCCGTTTTAGAGCCTTCCAATCCATTGCAGTGCAGTTTCTATATCATTCTCCAGTGCAACATGTTAGGATTCTTTCTACTGTGTATCTGTAGAAGATTGTGGGTATTGATGTGTTTCATCCAGCTCTCTTTATCCTCCTCAGAAAGTAGAAGTGTAGGTGAGCTTTCTTGATTGTGTTGGATGTGTTCTGGGATCATAGAGTGTGTGTACTCTCATGAATTTTATACTTCTTGCACTTTCCACTGCTGTGCTGCTGATGTAAAGGTCGGTGTGAGTGATGCGAATTCTCATGAAGATGAAAACCATCTCCTTTCTTTTGTTGACATTGAGGAAAAGACTATCTGTGTGTCACCAGGCCTTACGTTCTTCCACCTCTTTTCTGTGGACTATCTTATCATTTGCCCCTACATCTCCTCCTCCTAGCTTGGATTTCACTAATGTTTCTGCATTTTGCTCGTGATTTCATCCAAAGTTAGTATAGATAATCAGGAGCAGGAATCATCAGAATTTTAAATACAAGAAATTCTGCAGATGCTGCATATCTTGAGCAACACACACAAAATGCTGGAGAAACTCAGCAAGCCAGGCAGCATCTATTGAGGGGAATGAACAGTTGACGTTTTGAGCTAAGACTCTTGAAGGGAAAAGTGGGTGGGTGGAGGAGGGGGAGGACTAATAAGACGGGAGGTGATAATTGGAAGAAGGAAAGTGCTGAAGAAGAAGGAATCTGATAGGAGAGGACAGTGGATGGCAGAAGAAAGGGAAGTATGATGGGCAGGTGAGGAGAAGAGAGGGCTGAGAGGGTGACCAGAATGGAAAATGGAAAAAATAGAGAAGGGAAGGGTGGAGAAATCAGAGGAAGTTAGAGAAATTGAGGTTCGTGCCATCAAGTTGGAGGCCACACAGACAGAATATGAAGTATTGCTTCTCCAACCTGTGTGTGGCCTCATCATTATAGTAGAGGAGACCATGGACCAACATGTCAGAATAGGAAAGTGAAGTCAATTTGAAATGGACCGCTACTGGGAAATCTGCCTTTTTAAAAATTTATTCATTTACGGGATGTGGGCGTCGCCAACTATACCAACATTTATTGCCCATCTCTAGTTGCCCTTGAGAAGGTGGTGATGAGCTGTTTTCTTGAACCGCTGAAGTCCTTGAGGTGTGGGTACACCCACAGTGCTGTTAGGTAGGGAATTCCATTATTTTGATCCAGCAGCAGTGAAGGAACGGTGATACGTTTCTAAGTCAGGATGGTGAGTGATACGGAGGGGGATTTGCAAGTGGTGGTGTTCCCGGATATCGGCTGTTCTTGTCCTTCTAAATACAGGTGTCCCCCGCTTTTCGAACGTTTGCTTTACGAATCCTCACTGTTACAAAAGACCTACATTAGTTCCCTGTTTTCACTAACAGAAGGTGTTTTCACTGTTACGAAAAAAATCAGTGCGCAATAAAAAATCAGCGCATGATTAAAGGCAGCCAGCGCCCCCAACAGCCGCTTTTCCCCGGATTCGGAACTGCATTCTCACCGGCATTGCTTAAACACTTGCCTGTGAGCAGCTGTTAGCAAGATGAGTTCTAAGGTATCGGAAATGCCTAAACGAGCTCATAAGGGTGTTACACTTAGCGTAAAACTAGACATAATTAAGTGTTTTGATTGTGGTGAACGAAGTAAGGACAACATGAGTTTGGCTTGTGGAAGCTGACGAAGATGATGTTGAAGAGGTTTTGGCATCCCATGGCCAAGAACTAATAGATGAAGACTTGATGCAATTGGAAGAGGAAAGGATAACAATCGAAACCGAATGCAGTAGAGAAGTGAACGTGAAGCAACTGCATGAGATTTTCGCTGCAATGATAAGTACGACTTTAATTTTGAAAGGGTACGTAGGTTTAGGGGTTATTTGCAGGATGGTTTGAGTGCTTACAAAGAACTGTATGATAGAAAAATGCACGAGGCTCAGCAGTCAAGCAAGCCTTCCACATCAGCCACAGCAGACGACGAACCTCGACCTTCGACATTGAGGCGGGCAGTCATAGGAGAAGATGAGCTGCCTGCCCTAATGGAAACATGATGACTAGATGACACCTCAGTGTCCCACCACCCTAACCCCCAGGCCACAGACAGATACCGATTAGCGGAGAATACAGCGATAGCCGGGAGGCACACAGCACATCTTTAAGAAAAAAGCCGAAATAAACATGCAAATTAATTATGTGCCGCCCGACACTTAATTGTCGGCCCAGATCAGAGGCGATGCAATTGGCAATCGCCTCTGATCTGGGCCGACAGTTACATGCTGGCGGCACCTAATTAATTAACATGTTTGTTTCGGCTTTTTTCTTAAAGATGTACTGTGTGCCTCTCGGCTACCGCTGCAGGCTTCGCGTATCAGTATCGGGTCGCTGCCCGGAGAGTGGGGGCCACTGCACCACCCAAACTCCAACGATTCAGCCTAACACACCATTATCAGTGTGCTCGGCAAGCTGTCTTCCGGATTCCTGTAAGTGATACTACACTGTACATACATTATTTCTACTTTATATAGGCTGTGCATTTTCATGCGTTATTTGGTATGATTTGGCAGCTTCATAGCTTAAAGGTTACTGGAGAGAGTGTATCTGCCAACGGTGCTTACGTGAGATTTCCTGCCGACAGCGCTTGTGCCGTGTTTTTGCCAACGGCGCTTGCGTGAGATTTTCGCTATGGACAACAGTGCAGGCAATGATTGTGGAAAAGTATTTCTACTTTATATAGGCTGTGTATTTATCATATCATTCCAGCTTTTACTATATGTTACTGTTATTTTAGGTTTTATGTGTTATTTGGCATGATTTGGTAGGTTATTTTTTGGATCTGCGAACGCTCACAAAATTTTCCCATATAAATAAATGGTAATTGCTTCTTCGCTTTACGACATTCCGGCTTACGAGCCGTTTCATAGGAGTGCTCTACCTTCAGATGGCGGGGGAAACCTGTACTTAATACTTTATACTTTATTGTCGCCAAACAATTGCTACTAGAACATACAATTATCACAGTGATATTTGATTCTGCACTTCCCACTCCCTGGATTATAAATATTAAATATTAAAAATATTAAAAATAGTTAAAATTAGTAAATATTAAAAATTTAAATTATAAATCATGAATAGAAAATAGAAAAATGGGAGTAAGGTCGTGCAAAAAAACCGAGAGGCAGGTCCGGATATTTGGAGGGTACAGCCCAGATCCGGGTCAGGATCCGTTCAGCAGTCTTATCACAGTTGGAAAGCAGCTGTTCCCAAATCTGGCCGTACGAGTCTTCAAGCTCCTGAGCCTTCTCCCGGAGGGAAGAGGGACAGAAAGTATGTTGGCTGGGTGGGTTGTGTCCTTGATTATCTTGGCAGCACTGCTCCAACAGCGTGCAGCGTAAAGTGAGTCCACGGACGGAAGATTGGTTTGTGTGATGTGCTGTGCCGTGTTCATAATGTTCTGTGGCTTCTTTCAGTCTTGGACAGGACAACTTCCATACCAGGTTGTGATGCACCCTAGAAGAATGCTTTCTACGGTGCATCTATAAAAATTAGTGAGGGTTTTAGGGGACAGGCCAAATTTCTTTAGTTTTCTCAGGAAGTAAAGGCACTGGTGGGCCTTCTTGGCAGTGAACTCTGCTTGGTTGGACCAAGTCAGGTCATTTGTGATATTGACCCTGAGGAACTTAAAGCTTTTGATCTGTTCCACTTGTGCACCACTGATGTAAATTGGGTCATTCGGTCCGCTACTCCTTCTGAAGTCAACAACCAATTCTTTCGTCTTGCTGACATTAAGGGGTAGGTTATTGTCTTCGCACCATGCCACCAGGTTCTTAGTTTCCTCTCTGTACTCAAACTCATCATTACCTGAGATACGGCCTACAATTGTTGCAAACTTATATATTGAGTTTGTTGGAAACTTGGCTACACAATCATGGGTGTACAGTGAGTACAGCAGGGGGCTGAGTACACAGCCCTGTGGGGCACTGGTGCTCAGAGTGATTGTAGAGGAGAGCTTGTCCCCTATTTTTACAGCCTGGGTCCTGTCTGTGAGGAAGTTGAAGATCCAGCTGCATATTTCAGTGCTAAGGCCCAGGTTCCGGAGCTTAGGAATCAGTTTATTTGGAATGATGGTATTAAAGGCAGAGCTGTAGTCAATGAAAAGGAGCCTTACATATGCGTCTTTATTCTCCAGGTGTTCTAAGGAGGAATGTAGGGCCAGAGAGATGGCATCTGCCATTGACCTGTTGCTTCGGTAGGCGAATTGCAAAGCGTCGAGGTTGACCAATAGGCTGTGGTTGATGTGTGCCACAACCAATCTCTCGAAGCACTTCATAGCAATTGATGTCAGAGCAACAGATCAATAGTCATTCAGGCATACCACCTTGCTTTTCTTCGGCACTGGGATTATTGCTGCCTTCTTAAAACACGAGGGAATCTTAGACGGAAGCAAGGTGGTAGTGGTAGTGGTAGTGGGTCTGGAGGTGCTGCCTTTGGAACTTTGGTGTGTTGTTGCAGTACATCTTGTAGGTAATACACACTGCAGCAACTGTTTGTCAGCGGTGGAGGGATTGGATGCTTGTGGAAGGGGTACCAGTCAAGTGGGCTGCCTTGTACCTGATGGTGTCAAGCTTCTCGAGTGTTGATGGGGCTGCACTCATCCAGGCGAGTGGCAATTATTTCATTACACTCTTGACCAGTTCGGTGACAGAATGAGCAAAGGACCTTGACAATGTGGTCTCTCAATCTATGTTGAGCCTCACTGATGTAGAGGAGATTGCACTGGAAATACCACGTACAATAGATGACCCTGACAGACTCATTGTTAAAGTATCGCCTCACCTGAGAGTACTCTTAGCCAGAAAGAACTACTGTCTACAGATTAGTGAATTTGGATGGGTCAGTGACAGTGAGGCAAACAGACCTGTTGTCTTTGTTCTTGCTGTGGGCTTGGGGATGGGGGCTGCTATGTTGTGCAGATGTTTTGTGGCTTCCATTTTGTGAGCTTGTTGCTTGGCTTGATCAGTGTTTTAGGGTAGACTCAATAATGCCTCATTTTCAAATGGGAAGTTGTTTGTGAGGTGTTCTTTGGTTGGGTGTAGCATTCGGGTTTCTGACAGTTGGGGTCTGTGCCTGCCCTGGGTAATTCAGGCTGGTTGCTTGTTGAGAGCGAAGAGCCATGGATTGCTGATTGTCACTTGCTGGGAGGAGGACAGCTATTGGCTGCTGGCTTGGAGCACAGACAATGAAAAGGTGTTAAGTCTCGGACATATGATACATAGCCAATGATACTAGAATGTAACTTTTCAACTGGTAAGGAATACATATAAAAGCAGAGGTCTTCAGATACAAGATAGCGATGACTCTGTTGGAGATTCACTTGCGGATGTGAGGTGCCCTACGGACATAGAGGTTCAAAACGGGACTACGAGGAACATGTGGCCAGCCGCAGAGACCCCTTTTTAGTTGGTATTATCTTTTCTATTCTATGACTGTTCATGGAAAGTCAGGGAAAATCAGTAGGTGTGCACACAGGTTGTGTAACTTAACGCAACAAAGTTGCTGGTGAACGCAGCAGGCCAGGCAGCATCTCTAGGAAGAGGTGCAGTCGACATTTCAGGCCGAGACCCTTCGTCAGGACTAACTGAAGGAATAATGAGTAAGGGATTTGAAAGTTGGAGGGGGAGGGGGAGATCCAAAATGATAGGAGAAGACAAGAGGGGGAGGGATGGAGCCAAGAGCTGGACAGGTGATAGGCAAAAGGGATACGAGAGGATCATGGGACAGGAGGTCTGGGAAGAAAGACAAGGGTGGGGGGGACCCAGAGGATGGGCAAGGGGTATATTCAGAGGGACAGAGGGAGAAAAAGGAGAGTGAGAGAAAGAATGTGTGTATAAAAATAAGTAACAGATGGGGTACGAGGGGGAGGTGGGGCATTAGCGGAAGTTAGAGAGTCGATGTTCATGCCATCAAGTTGGAGGCTACCCAGACGGAATATAAGGTGTTGTTCCTCCAACCTGAGTGTGGCTTCATCTTTACAGTAGAGGAGGCAGTGGATAGACATGTCAGAATGGGAATGAGATGTGGGATTAAAATCTGTGGCCACAGAGGCTCCATCTTCCTCTCACCCCAACCCTCCCCTCTACATTGACACCCCCAGCCTCCCCTCTCCCCCCTCTGATCCCAGCTCTCATCTGTGCTGGGTCTTTACCATTCCCTCCGACCTTCAACTGTCTGAGGCAGAGCGCTCTGTCCTCAGTTAGGGCCTCACCTTTGTCCCCCTTCGCCCACACCTCAGCGAGTTCCGTATTCGCCATGATGCCGAATTCTTCTTCCGCCGTCTCCGTCTCCAAGCCTACTTCTTCGGCAAGGACTCTTCCACCCCCACCGATGACCCCTTCTCCCGTCTTCAACCCTCCTCTTCTTCACGGACACCCCGCTCTGGTCTTCTGCCTGCTCTGGATCTCTTTATCGCTAACTGCCAACGGGACATAACCGTCTCGACTTCACCGCACCTTGTCCCCATTCCAACCTCACTCCTTTGGAACGCTCTGCTCTCCACTCCCTCCGCACTAATCCTAACCTTATTATTAAACCCCCCGATAAGGGGGGTGCTGTTGTAGTCTGGTGTACTGACCTCTACCTTGCCGAGGCACAGCGACAACTCGCGGATACCTCCTCTTATTTACCCCTCGATCGTGACCCCATTAAGGAGCACCAGGCCATTGTCTCCCCCACCATCACCGACTTTATCCGCTCAGGGGATCTCCCATCCACTGCTACCAACCTTATAGTTCCCACACCTCGCACTTCCCGTTTCTACCTCCTACCCAAGATCCACAAACCTGCCTGTCCTGGCCGACCTATTGTCTCAGCTTGCTCCTGCCCACCGAACGCGTTTCTGCATACCTCGACACGGTTTTATCCCCCCTTGTTCAATCCCTTCCTACCTATGTTCGTGACACTTCTCACACTCTTAAACTTTTCGATGATTTTAAGTTCCTTGGCCCCCACCACTTTATCTTCACCATGGATGTCCAGTCCTAATATACTTGCATCCCCCATCAGGAAGGTCTCAAAGCTCTACACTTCTTTTTGGATTCCAGACCTCATCAGTTCCCCTCTACCACCACCCTGCTCCGTCTAGCGGAATTAGTCCTTACTCTTAATAATTTCTCCTTAGGCTCCTCCCACTTCCTCCAAACTAAAGGTGTAGCTATGGGCACCCGTATGGGTCCTAGCTATGCCTGCCTTTTTGTTGGCTTTGTGGAGCAATCTATGTTCCGTGCCTATTCTGGTATCTGTCCCCCACTTTTCCTTCGCTACATCGATGACTGCATTGGCGCTGCTTCCTGCACGCATGCAGAACTCGTTGACTTTATTAACTTTGCCTCCAACTTTCACCCTGCCCTCAAGTTTACCTGGTCCATTTCCGACACCTCCCTCCCCTTTCTAGATCTTTCTGTCTCTGTCTCTGGAGACAGCTTATCCACTGATGTCTACTATAAGCCTACTGACTCTCACAGCTATCTGGACTATTCCTCTTCTCACCCTGTCTCTTGCAAAAACGCCATCCCCTTCTCGCAATTTCTCCGTCTCCGCCGCATCTGCTTTCAGGACGAGGCTTTTCATTCTAGGATGAGGGAGATGCCTTCCTTTTTTAAAGAAAGGGGCTTCCCTTCCTCCACTATCAACTCTGCTCTTAAACGCATCTCCCCCATTTCACGTACATCTGCTCTCACTCCATCCTCCCGCCACCCCACTAGGAATAGGGTTCCCCTGGTCCTCACCTACCACCCCACCAGCCTCTGGGTCCGACATATTATTCTCCGTAACTTCCGCCACCTCCAACGGGATCCCACCACTAAGCACATCTTTCCCTCCCCCCCCCCCGCATTCCGCAGGGATCGCTCCCTACGCGACTCACTTGTCCATTCGTCCCTGCCATCCCTCCCCACTGATCTCCCTCCTGGCACTTATCCATGTAAGCGGAACAAGTGCTACACATGCCCTTATACTTCCTCCCTTACCACCATTCAGGGCCCCAAACAGTCCTTCCAGGTGAGGCAACACTTCACCTGTGAGTCGGCTGGGGTGATATACTGTGTCCGGTGCTCCCGATGTGGCCTTTTATATATTGGCGAGACCCGACGCAGACTGGGAGACCGCCTTGCTGAACACCTACGCTCTGTCCGCCAGAGAAAGCAGGATCTCCCAGTGGCCACACATTTTAATTCCACATCCCATTCCCATTCTGACGTGTCTATCCACGGCCTCCTCTACTGTAAAGATGAAGCCATACTCAGGTTGGAGGAACAACACCCTATATTCCATCTGGGTATCCTCCAACCTGATGGCATGATCATCGACTTCTCTAACTTCCGCTAATGCCCCACCTCCCCCTTGCACCCCATCTGTTACTTATTTTTATACACACATTCTTCCTCTCACTCTCCTTTTTCTCCCTCTGTCCCTCTGAATATACCCCTTGCCTATCCTCTGGGTCACCCCCCCCCCCTTGTTTTTCTTCCTGGACCTCCTGTCCCATGATCCTCTCGTATCCCTTTTGCCTATCACCTGTCCAGCTCTTGGCTCCTTCCCTTCCCCTCCTGTCTTCTCCTATCATTTTGGATCTCCCCCTCCCCCTCCAACTTTCAAATCCCTTACTCACTCTTCCTTCAGTTAGTCCTGACGAAGGGTCTCGGCCTGAAACGTCGACTGCACCTCTTCCTAGAGATGCTGCCTGGCCTGCTGCGTTCACCAGCAACTTTGATGTGTGTTGCTTGAATTTCCAGCATCCGCAGAATTCCTGTTGTTTGTGTAACTTCACCTCTTCTTTCATTGAGACAATAAAGGTACTTGTCGGTAATTACAGATTCTCTCTGTGCCTCCCTGATCATTATTACAAGGGTTGATTCTTGTAACAGTATTGTTTGGGACCCTGAATGATGGTGAGCAAGGAGCTGTAGTGGCAAATGTAGCACTTGACCCACTTGCAGCTATAACAGCCAGGAGGGATATCAGTGGGGAGCATTGAGTAGACAAGAGAATCACTTAAAGAGCAATCCTTATAGGAAGCAGAGAATGGGATGAAGAAGGGGAAGATATGCTTAGTGGTATGATCCCATTGTAGATGTTTTAACTTAGAGAGAATGATGTGCCAGATATTGAGGCTTATGGAATGGTAGGTAGCGACAAGGGAAACTCTATCTGTGTTATGACTGTGGGAGGATATAGTGAGGGCAGATCTGTGTGAAATGGAGGAGATATGGGTGAGTGAAACATCAATGGTGATGAATGGAAAATCTCATTCTTTGAAAAAGGACTCCTCTGATATTCTAGATGTAAAGTCGCATCCTGAGAGCAGATGCAGTGGAGATGGAGGATCTGAGACAAAGGAATTGCTTACTTACAAGTGAACAAGTGACAGAATAGGAAGAAGTATAGTCAAGATAGCTGTGAGAGTCAGTTGGTTTATAATATATGTTAGTAGATATATTACGTCTCCAGAGATGGAGACAGTGAGATTGAGAATGGGGAGAAAGGTGTCAGAGATGGAGAATTTTCTTCATTAGTAAATTGATGCTATGGTATGATTGATAAATTCAAAGTATAATCTTTGATTATGTTCCTTGCCTTAAATATACGTTAGGATTTTTAAGTTGTAAGCCGTAAGGTTGCATTGAAGGTTGGTCTAGGTGAAGATTAAATGTAAAACAGATGTTATTTTTTGTTCCTAGCAGAACTAAACCATATAGGCTTTATTTAAGTATGACTGAAGTAGTTGTACATCTTCCTTTGTTGTATGTTCTCAGGCTCCACAGAATGTGCACATGGTGTTGTCTGTCCGGGAAAATGTGGATCTTCCTGATGCTGGTGAAGCTCTGAAAGATCAAATTTGGGAATTTCATGCACCAGTCTCATGTTGTAATAGGGGAGAGAAGGTGGTAATAAAGATTGTTCTTGTAATTGGAAGTCTGTGCCTATGTTGTACTGAGGACCACTGTTTGTTAACTATATTAATGATTTGGATATAAAAGTAAGAGGCGTGATTATAAGTTTGCAAATGACATGAGCATTGGTAGAAATACTAAAGACAGGAGATACTGGAATCTGCGGGGAGAAAGAATCTGCTGGAAGAATGTTGCAAGTCAGACAGCATCTTCAGGGTGAAATAAATTGTAGATGTTTAGGGAAACCTGCTGAGTTGCCCTGATTTGCTCATATTGTTTCAGGCCCTCTTAGCCTTCCCCAAAGCAAACAAATAGTTGCTGAGGCTTTTAACGACTTGCATCAGATTTCTATGGGCATATTTATTCACTACCATTGTGCCATACATTCCTCTCCATTGCAAAGCTTTTCCACAGCTTTCAAGTTCTTGAACATTCCTATGGAATGATGAGACTCCCAAATCCAGAGAGTTTTAAAGTATTCATATCGTAGTAATCTGAGATAAATTGCCAGACTTTACTGAAACTGTGCTAAAATCTGCATTTTATTTTGCATGAGCTAAATAAAAGATGTAGGGCAGACTGCATACTACTTCAATGGACCAAATCAATACAAAATCTGTATGAGAAAATGTTTATTTAGTTATTTCAATGGATAAAATTATTTCTTGTGATTTTGTGAATGAAATTATTCTGAACAGTGTTGGGAGCAGTATGCCTACTGTTAGCATTTCACTAAATTGTAACAAACTGACATTGCCCATTTTTTTCATACTAGAGTTACTGCTCATTGCTTTACCTGTAGGACAATCAGCTAATTCATTTCCCAGAGTGTTCTGTCCGTGTTATTTCAGGAATTCTTTATAAATATATTGATTCCATGAGTTAATGAATTACTATAATCGTGATTGAGATTGAACAGCAAATAGATAACATGACAGTTCACATTAATGATGTTTGCATTTATGTAGCACATTGTCATATATTAATCTCAAAGCACTGCAATACAAACCTTAATGAAAATTGAGCCTCACCTTGTGTCTATCTCAAACAGATATTGCACACTAGCCATTTCCCACAGGCTATAAAGAACAGAACAACTGGCTAATCTGCAAGTTGATTGAATTGTTTGTTTTTTGTCTTGAGTCCTGAATAAATTCCCTATTGAATCATCACAGTTTTCTTTTGTTTGCCCTTCCAGAAACAGAAGCAAAATAAAAATCATTTTTATAAAGATCTTAAGTTTTTTTTTCAATGCATTAGTTTCTTTCTTTGGCTCTCTGAATTTCCTTCTATCCGTATTATCTAATTAATGAAGTTTAGCAAAACATGGTAAAGTCAGACCTTTATGAATGATAAATGCAAAATAGAAGTTTATGTATTGCTTCTAATTATGCCCAATATATTCCTCATCTAATAGACACAAAACTTAAGATTGGTTGTATTCCTCAGTGACTTCTTGGTTATGAGCTTTGGAGAAATTTTACATAGTGATTTTATCATTCACTGAGTCATATAGAACACTTTACCTATTGAAATACCTAAATAGAGTCTTTCCTGGGTCATTAGTTATTTATCAATCTGCTGGAGGTCAGGTAGCATCTTTGGGGTGGAAGAAATTGTCAAGGGCTCAGGAAACCTGCTGAGTTCTTCTAGCTTGGCTCTTTTTTTCTCCTTTTATCAGTCATAGCTCCTGTGGTACGCAATGACCCAAAATGAACAAGAAATACCTAAAATTAAGATGTATAACTTTCAAAAGAGCTACATTCAATTTATTGCGGCTTTAAGTAAATAAGTGCATTAAAGTGGATGCAGTAGAAGATACAGATAGGAGCAGATTGGATCCGTAACAAAGATGATGATTAGATGATTTGTGAAGTGATCTCCTTATTTTTCCAATTATGCGGGGCTTCTGTGTGCTGGGGATGCATCGACTCAGGATTCCCAACAACAATCTGAACTCTCCCTTGGGCAGTCATGGGCCAATTTGGTGGTAATTATTCAGTGAAGCTTTAAACCACATCTTTCTAAAATTTTCTCTGTCTGTTTGTCTGGTAACCTCTTCGCACAACAGAGTTTGGGTTAGAATGTCTGTCTCAGGAATCCAGGGTCAGGTACACGATCAACATCAGTATAGCTGAGATGTGTGTAACTAGGGTATCAATGCTCAGATGTTCTTGGGGAGGACGTTGGCATTAGTTTGCTTCTTCTTGAAGCAAATTTGGGAGTATTTTGTGGAGACAATATTAGTTATACTTTTAAATTGGTTTGAGATCCTACTGTCAGTGGTCTGTGTCTCAGAAGCATTTCAAAGGACATTATCACTGCTTTCCCACAGACATTTGTGTCGGATATGATAGCTAGTTCCTGAATTACTTAAAGGTTTTTCTGGCTCATTGAAGGTGGTGATAATAGAATGAAAAATTGAAAATATTGTAGATATTTCACCGATAAGAAAATATTTAAAATGATTAAAAATGGCATAACTACTTACTGTAAAAAAAATCAAGAAGAAATCATGACCTCTTCAGGTAAATAAGTACACAATGAAGTCGATCAGTTTTAATTGGATCAGAAATTGCCAGGAAAAATAATGACAACATCATGGACTACTACTTTTTAATATGTATGCATAAAAATACAATTTGTACCTATGTACAGATATATAATTGGTAACCATTCTCTACAGGTTGCTGAATGATTTGTGTTCTTCCCTGTTAGCCCCTTCAGAGCTGACGAGGAATCACCCATCTTCTCATTTACCTCTTCGTTGTATGTCATGAAATTGCTGGATTTGCACTATCCAAAAATTTTATGACATAACCTTGCGATGAACAGCTATGGCTACAAATTGTCTTTGTAAAGCCACTTTTAATGATGCAATTTATGGCATTGATAGGTCATTCAACCTCCATGGTGAAAAATAAAAGCAATGAAAGTGCATCATTCTTACAAGCAGTAAGTTGTTTCTTGGGATCCCTTAAATTTTATATTTTTTTCCTTTATTTTGCTATTTCTGAACCAACATTTTTTCTTCCATCTCTTTCTGTCTTTAATCTGATTTACATTCCATTTCATCGTTTACTTCATTCTTTTTCTGAAGTTCTATTGGCTGCACATGTTCCAGCAATTTCTGGACTAATGAAATAGATTTCTGAATAAAAACTAGAAAAAAAGGGCAATTAAGGAAAAACGTGTGTCAAAGATGCTATCAACATATTGAAGAAGTTAACGGCAATGTTCTAAGTACATTCGAAGTAGATTAACACAGATTACATTTTCAGAAGGATGCTTAGCCTCCCTCCAATTTTTGTAAGAGACTGCAATTCTAAGAACAGTTTGAGAATAATTTTGCAAAAGAATAATCGAGCAGTTCATTATTTCAGAAGGGTTAAGGTCCTGCCTGACCAATCTTATTACCATTTTTGTGGAAGTTACAACTCAAGTACACTTGAAAGCCCAGAGAAATGGCTGACCTTGAAATCCAAAAGGCTTTTGGAGCTGAAACACTATTACGATTTACGGTTAAATCCTGACATTACCACCTGCTTTAAGCAGATCATTATTATCCAGGTGCCAGAGTGAATTTAGGTAACACATCTTTTAATCAGGGTGGCGATCGAGATAATAAAGGCAGAGTTTCGTGGCAGTTTCCCTGAGTTGAGGAGTGACCAATCAAAGGAATTCATTAGAAAAGGCTGATAAAAATAACTCAAGTGCAAGCACAACCACCATTCTTTTCAGAGTGCTAGTGTTTAGAGTGGCTTTGGCTCATCAGGCTTGGGTGAAGTAAAGTATCTTATAAGTTACTCTCACTCTGGTCTTATTTGTTCATGCTGCATCTGTTAGGTTACAGTAGTTTCAGGAGACTGCCTCCAGGGGAGTGTTTTGTACTGTGTGTGGGATATGGGAAGTCTGGGTGACTCCAGTCCCCCAAATAAACACATCTGCACCAGGTGCACTGAGTTGCAGCTCCTGACAGAACATATTAAGGAACTGGAGCTGCAGCTCAATGACCTTCGACTCATATGGGAGAATGAGAGGTGATAGACTGGAGCTACAGGGAGGTAGTCACCCCTGGATTACAGGAGACAGGTGACTGGGTGACTGTCAGGAGAAGGAGAGGAAATGCACAACCTTTGCAGAGTACACCTGCTGCGGTCACTCCCCTCACTAATAACTATACAACTTGAGATACTATTGAGGCAGATGATCTACCAGTGGGGAGTCACAGTGACTAGGGAGTCTGGTGTTGTGGCTCAGAAGAGCATAGAGGTGAAGAGGAGTGATAGGAGATTCCTTAGAAGAACAGAAACGAGGTACTGTGATAGAGAAACCTGGATGATATGTTGCCTCCCTGGTGCCAGGATTAGGGATGTCTCATATCGTATCCATGGCATTCTCAAGGGCAAGGATGAGCAGCCAGAAGTCTTGGTACATATTGGCTCCAATGAAATTGATAGACAAGGCAAGGAGGACCTGAAGATAAATTTTAGGGAGTGAGGTAGAAAGTTGAGAAACAGCACCTCAAAGATAGTAATCTAAGGATTGCTACCTGTGCCATGTGCCATTGAGGGTAAGAATAGGATAATTTGGCAGGTGAACTTGTGGCTGAGGAATTGCTGCAGGGGGGTGGGTTTCAGGTTTATGGATTATTGGGATCTCTTCTGGGGAAGGAATAACCTGTACAAAAGGGACAAGTTACACCTAAACCCAAGGGGGTGCAATATCCTTGAAGACAGGTTGGCTAATGTTGTTTGCGTTGGTTTAACTAATTTGACAGGGGGATGGGAACCAGAGTGATAGTGTTGAAGATGAGATAGTTGGTTTACAAACAAAGGCAATGTGCAGTGAGACTCCTAGCAAGGAGAGGCTGATGATAGGGAAAAATTGCAGTAAAAACAGAGAAAATCGAAAAGAGTGAATACAGGATTGAAGCTGTTATATTTGAATCCGTGCAGTAGATGTATTGTAGCACAGTTATAGATTGGCATGTACGATGTTGTAGGCATCACTGAATCATGGCTGAAGGAAGATTATAGCTGGGAGCTGAATGTCCAAGGATACACATTGTATCAAAAGGACAGGCAGGAAGGCAGAGGAGGTGACATTGCTCTGTTGATAAAAAAAAATGAAATCAAATCATTAGAAAGAGGTGACATAGGGTTGGAAGATGTTGAATCATTGTGGGTAGAGCTGAAGAACAGCAAAGGTAAAAAGACCCTGATGGGAGTTGTATACAGTGGTAAGGGTGTGGTTTACAAATTACAATGGGAGATAAAAAATGCGTACCAAAAGGGCAATGTTACAATGGTCATGGGGGATTTCAATATGCAGGTAGATTGGAAAAAAATCATGTTGGTGCAGGATCCCAAGAGGAGCAATTTCTAGAATGCCTCCAAGTTGGCTTTTTAGAGCTGCTTGTAGTTCAACCCTTTAGGGGATCAGCTAATCTGGATTGGATGTTGTACCATGACCTTTGTAAAAGAGAGATGAGAGTGGATAACAGACTTCTGGAAAATGATGCTGGAAAGGTAGTCATGGGGGACAAGGAAATGGTGAATGAGCTGAATAAGTATTTTGCACCCGTCTTCATTGTGAAAGACACTAGCAGTATGGTGGGAGGTACAGGTATCAGGTGTCATGAAGTGTGTGAAATTACCATTACTAGGGAGAAAGTTCTTGGGAAACTGAAGGTCTGAAGGTAGGTAATTCACCTGGACCAGATAGGGCACATCTCAGGGTTCTGAAAGAGGTGGCTGAAGAGATTGTGGAGGTAATAGTAATGATCTTTTAAGAATCACTAGATTCTGGAATGGTTCCAGAAGACTGGAAAATTGCAAATGTCACTCCACTCTTCAAGTGGGAAGCGAGGCAGAAGAAAGAAAATTATAGGCCAGTTAGTCTGTCCTCAGTGGTTGGGAGGATGTTGGAGTTGACTGTTAAAGATGTGGTTTCAGGGTACTTGGAGGCACATGATTAAATGGTTTCCTCACTGGAAATTCTTACCTGAGAAATCTGTTTGAATTCTTTGAAGAAATAAAAGCAGAATAGACGAAGTAGAATTGGTTGATGTTGCGTACTTGGATTTTCAAAAAGGCCTTTGACAAGGTGCTACAATTGAGGCTGCTTAACAAGCTACAGACCCATGGTATTATAGGAAAGATTCTAGCATGGATAAAGCAGTGGCCAATTGGCAGGAGGTGAAGAGTGGGAATAAAGGAAACCTTTTCTGGTTGGCTGCCAGTGACTGGTGGTATTCCACAAGGAACTGTGTTGGGACCTTTTCTTTTTATGTTATATATCAATAACTTGGATGACAGAAGTGATGTTTTGTTACAAAGCTTAAAGACAGTATGAAGATAAGTGGAGGGGCAGGTAGTTTTGAGGAAGAAGAGTGGCTACAGAAGAATTTAAACAGATATGTGGTGGATGGAATACAGTGTGGGGAAGTCTATGGTCATGCACTTTGGTAGAATAAATGAAAAGTTTAACTATTTTCTAAATGCAGAGAAAATACACAAAATTGAGGTGCAAAGGGAATTAAGAGTTTTTCTGCAGGATTCCCTCTGTTAATTTGCAGGTTGAGTCTGGGTGAAGAAGGTAAATGCAATGTTAGCATTCATTTTAAGAGGGCTAACTTATTATGGCAAGGATATAATGCTGAGACTTTATAAAGCACTGGTGAGGCCGTATTGTAAACAGCTTTTGGCCCCTTATCGTTGAAAGGATGTGCTGAAACTGAAGAGAATTCAAAGGAGTTTCATGTAAGTTATTGCAGGATTGAGCGACTTGTCATATGAAGTGCATTTGATGGCTCTGGCTCTCTGTTTACTGGAATTCAGAAGAATGAGAGATGACTTCATTGAAACCTATCAAATGGTTAAAGGCTTTGATACAGTGGATCTGGAGAGGATGTTTCCTATGATGGAAGAATCTTTAGACCAGAGAACACAGCCTTAGAATGGAGGGGCATGCTGTTAGAATGGAGATGAGGAGGAATTTCTCTAGCCAGAGAGTAGTGAATCTGTGGAATTCTTTCTCAAAGGCAGCTGAGGAGGCCAAGACTTTATGTATATTTCAGGCAGAGGTTGATAGATTCTTGATTGGTCAGTGCATGAAGGGACATGGGGAGAAAGCAGGAGATTGGGGCTGAGAGAGAAAATGAATCAGCAATGATGAAATTATGGAGCAGACTCGATGGGCCAAAGGGCCTAATTCTGCTCCTTTATCTTATGGTCTTAATGATTACCGCAAAGTGACTCTGACTTCTGTCATCATGAAATGCTTTGAGGTTCTGGTCATGGCACATATCAACTTCTGCATTCAGACAACCGTGATCATTTGTAGTTTGTTAACTGCCAAAATAGGTCCCAGTGGGTGTATCTCCCTGGCTCTACAATCATTTCTGGAACATCTTTATAATAAAGTTACCTACCTGAGACTCCAATTTATTGTATATCTCTGACTTCAGTTCCATAATTCTAAACAAACTAATTTCCAAACTCCTAGTTTCAGGACCCTGCAGCCCTTCTAGCAAGTACATCCTAGACTTCCTGACCAACACATCTTAATCAGGAAGGATAGGCAATGAAACCTCTCCATGATTACCCTCAACAGCCATGCTTCTCAAGACTATGTTCTCAGCACCACCTTACTATACTCCCTATACACTCATAACTGTGTGGCATGCAAACAAAAGCTTTATTTTGTAATTTATTTTTTATTGAAATTCAGCATCATACAAACATTTCCATAAGATGTATTTCAGATACTGTATGTGTATATTGTGGCGACCCACTTTCTAACACACACGAACCGGCGTGCACCGGCAGAGAGGCCGGCCCTAAAAAGGGCGCCAGGCCATCTTCACCAGCAGGGGGAAAATCCCGCGTGCAGGAAGGGTCTACGAATATGCATTCCCCATGGCAGTCCCGCCCGGGGAGGGCGGGAACAGCAAGGCTTTAAAGGAGGCCGCGATGTTTGAATAAATCTCTTTTATCACAATTCCAACTCACCGACTACGTGTCATTATTCTAGCGCTGGGTGTAGCACACCACTACAATTGGTGCCCCGACGGCCCAAACGATATTTGGACCAGAGATAACTGACGCCGCATCTGTTCACGCAGTTTCGTTAAAACTGCCAAGCTTCTGGACGCTATGACCCTGCTGATGGTTTGAACAAGCAGAAGCATAATTCCACATTTGGCAGATTACCTCGGAGTCCACTCGTTACTGCTACGTGGTGAGCTCCCTCGACCAGGAGACAGCTGCACAAGTTGAGGAGTTTATACAGTTGCCCCTGGAGGACGGCAAATACACAGCATTCAAAGCCCTGTTCATAAGGACTTTTGTACTCTCACGGCACGAGTGAGCTGCCCGCTTACTGCACCTGGATGGTTTGGGAGACAGGCTGCCGTCGGCATTAATGAACGAAACGCCGGCGCTAGCTGAAGGACACAAACCCTGCCTCATGTTTGAGCAGGCGTTCCTAGAGCAACTGGCCGAGGACATACACCTGTTGCTGTCCGATGCAGATTTCAGTGACCCCCGGAAGGTGGTGGCCTGGGCAAATGTGCTGTGGAATGCCAAGAAGGAGAGAGGGGCGTCTGTCGGACAGATCACCAAGCCGCGTACCCAACGGCAGACCGGACCAGGTCCGGCAGCACAGCCTACAAAACTCGGTGACTGGAGTGAGGAGCCCAACGAACAATGGTGCTTCTACCACCAGCGGTGGGGCACAGAGGCAAATTCCCCGGAAACGCCAAGGCCCAACCGCCGCTGATGGCTATGGCGGCTGGCCATCAGGACAGCCTCCTGTATGTCTGGAACAAGCAGTCGGGACGCCGCTTTTTGGTCGACACCGGAGCAGAGATCAGCGTTTTACCTCCAACGAGTTACGACACCTGCAACAGAGAACCGGGACCCACCCTGAGGGCTGCAAATGACAGCACAATACGGACCTACGGCACCCGCATGGTGCGGCTACAGTTCAGCTCCAGCTGGTTCACGTGGGACTTCACACGGGCCGCCGTGGCCCAACCACTGCTGGGGGCGGATTTTCTGCAAGCCCACAGCCTGCTGGTCGACTTGCAAGGGAAGCGATTAGTCCACGCCAAGACTTTTCAAACGTTCTCCCTGGGTGAAGCCAAGTTGCCAGCCCCACACCTGGACTCCATCACGCTGTCTGACGACGAATTCACCAGGGCCCTGGCGGATTTCCCATCAGTTCTGACACCGCGGTTCATGGCAGCCATGCCCAGACACGGAGTACAGCACCACATCCCGACCCAGGGACCACCCCTCCACGCCCGTGCTCGAAGGATCCCCCCGGACAAGCTCCGACTGGCGAAGAGGGAGTTCAAGAAGATGGAGGAATTGGGGATCATACGACAGTCCGACAGCCCATGGGCCTCCCCCCTGCACATGGTGCCCAAGGCAACGGGGGGCTGGAAACCTTGCGGTGACTACCACAGACTGAAAGAGGCTACAACGCCAGACCGCTACCCTGTGCTACACATTCAAGACTTCGCAGCAAACCTACACGGCGCAAGGATCTTTTCCAAGGTAGACCTCGTCTGGGGATACCATCAAATCCCGGTACATCTGGATGACATCCCCAAACCAGCACTCATCACCCCGTTCGGCCTAAAGAATGCCGCACAGACGTTCCAGTGTCTAATGGACGTGGTGGGACGTGACCTGGACTTTGCATTCATCTATTTGGAGACATCCTCATAGCCAGCAGTAGTTGTCAGGAGCATCTGTCCCACCTCCGTCAACTCTACTCCCACCTGAGCGAATTCGGCCTTACAATCAACCTGGCCAAATGCCATTTTGGACTCGACACCATCGACTTCCTGGGCCACAGGATTACTAAAGACGGAGCAACCCTGCTGCCCGCCAAGGTAGACACGGTCCGCCACTTCCCCCGACCCAACACAATCAAAGGCCTGCAGGAATTCGTGGGTATGGTGAATTTCTACCACCATTTCCTCCCTTCAGCAGCCCGAATCATGCGCCCCCTGTTCACCCTGATGTCGAGTAAGGGCAAGGACATTACCTGGACGAAGAGGCCGCAGCTGCTTTCGTTAAAACCACAGAAGCCTTGGCAAACGCCACGATGCTAATGCACCCCAGAACGGACATTCCTACTGCCCTCACGGTGGACGCATCCAACACAGCGGTCAGTGGAGTGCTGGAGCAGCTCATCGAGGGTCGCTGGCAACCCCTGGCATTCTTCAGCAAACACCTACGACCACCTGAACTCAAATACAGTGCTTTCGACCGGGAGCTATTGGCACTATACCTGGCAATCCGACATTTCAGGTACTTCTTAGAAGGTAGGCCCTTCACCGCGTTCACGGACCACAAACCGCTTACCTTTGCGTTCACTAAGGTGTCTGACCCCTGGTCATCCCAGCAGCAGTGACATCTGCCCTACATCTCCGAGTACATGACGGACATCTGGCATGTCTCTGGAAAGGACAACGTCGTGGCGGACGCACTATCCAGACCGACCGTACAGGCCCTGTCCCAGGGAGTGGACTATGCAGCGCTGGCAGAGGCACAGCAGGCAGACGCTGAGATGCCTAGTTACAGAACTGCAGTCTGCGGTTTGCAGCTCCAAGACCTCCCCGTAGGCCCAGGTGAGAGGACCCTACTATGTGACGTAGCTACCGGCCAACCCCGCCCCATCGTTCCAGCAGCCTGGTGGCGGCGAGTTTTCGAGTCCACTCACAACTTAGCGCACCCCTTCATCAGGACAACCATCCGGCTGGTCTCCAACAGGTTCGTGTAGCATGGACTTCGTAAACAGGTCAGTGAATGGGCCAAAATGTGCATGCAGTGTCAAACAGCCAAGGTGCAGCGGCACACCAAGGCTCCGCCGCAGCAGTTCGAAACCACCCACCAGAGGTTCAACCACATTCATGTGGATATCGTAGGGCCCCTGCCAGTGTCGCGAGGAACCTCCTAATTATGATAGACCGGTTCACCAGATGGTCAGAGGTCCGGCTCACCGACACCACCTCTGAATCCTGTGCCCGAGCACTGATCGCAACCTGGGTAGCACACTTCCAGGTACCAGCCCACATTACCTCCGACAGGGGCGCCCAGTTCACCTTCAGCCTGTGGTCAGCTATGGCCAGCCTTTTAGGATTACAGCTACACCACACAACTGCCTACCACCTACAGTCGAACGGACTAGTGGAGCGTATCCACCGTCACCTGAAGTTGGCTCTCATGGCCCGCCTGGAAGGGCCTAACTGGGTGGACGAACTTCCCTGGGTCCTGCTCGGAATCCGCTCGGCACCCAAGGAGGATCTGCACACCTCGTCGGCCAAGTTGGTGTATGGCGCACCCCTGGTAGTCCCAGGAGAGTTCATACCAGCCCCAAGGGGGCAAAAGGAAGAACCCGCAGCAGTCCTGGACAGACTACGTGAGAGGCTCGGTAACCTGGCCCCCATACCCACTTCACAGCACGGACAGAGCCCGACCTGCGTACCCAAAGACCTGCAGAACTATAAGTTTCTTTTTGTACGACGGGGCGGACACTGGGCGCCGCTACAGCGGCCCTTGTAGGGGCCGTTTAAGGTGATCAGGAACAACAGGTCCACGTTTGTGCTGGACATTGGGGGGAGAGAGGAGGTTTTCACGGTGGACCGACTCAAACTGGCCCATGTGGACTTGGCACAGCCGGTCCAGGCTCAGGCACCGCGGCGCAGGGGCAGACCTCCGAAACAGAGGCCGATCCAGACAGTGGACATTGGGGGGTGTATCGCCGGTTCTGGGGGGGGAGTTATGTGGCGACCCACTTTCTAGCACACATGAACCGGCCCGCGCTGGCAGAGAGGCCAGCCCCAAAAAGGGCGCCAGGCCATCTTCACCAGCAGGGGAAAGGGTCTGCGAATATGCATTCCCCACGGCAGTCCCGCTCGGGGAGGGCGGGAACGGGAAGGCTTTAAAGGAGGCCGTGATGTTTGAATAAATCTCTTTTATCGCAATTCCAACTCACTGACTACGTGTCTTCATTCTAGCGCTGTGTGTAGCACACCGCTACAATATCATATATTCATGTTTGCCACAAATCTCCACATAATATTTATCTGAGGTATACACTTATGGAAAAGAAAGAAAACAAAGAACAAACAAGAAGAAAACTATGTACAAGTAGGGAGTGATTTTTTTTTTACAACATAATCATTGATTTGTGAGAATAAAATTCAGGCCTATGGGGTGTTATACCTGCTTGGTGGCGCAATAATATCAGCGCCAGACTGTGGAGTGAAGGTTTCCGAGTTCGAATGCAAGTTGGGTTGAGCGTCAAGCTAGCAATTCGGTCTCGTAAAAACAAGAATAGCTTGCTATGGAAACACCATCATGATGGTGGCCCGGTAACTCCACTGCTGAGTTAAGGGCTATTCTTCTTCTTCTATGGGGTGTTATGTAGTTAAACCTTTTTTCCCAGTATGAATCAAATTGTTCCAACTTATGATTGACAGATGCTGTTATCTTCTCCATTTTGTAAATGTCCATTGTAATTTCCATCCTTGCGTTTAAAGTTGGGCTCTCCTGTGATAACCATTTCCTGCAAGAGTCTTTTAAGAAAAGCTTTTTTACTGTATGTTAGTACATGCAACAATACAAAACCAAAAGCAGAGGTTTTACTCATTACTGAAGCAAACAATACGAAACCAAAAGCAAAGTTTTTACTCATTACTGAAACAAACATTTCTATGCTTTACAAGTGTTACCCATGTAATGACTGCAGATTTGATGATAATTGGTAGTTAAAACAAGCACCCGAGGAATTGATTTGTCTTGTTGCTGGAGCTTCAGTTCTTGTGGGGCTCCATCTTATTAAAGCATATTAGCATGCACAATTGTAGAGTTCTGTGGCTGAATAGATGGGAAGGAGGTTCAGCTGGCCAGGTTCTGAGAATTATCAAACTGGCCATAATAACTTGGTCAATGAGGCAGAGAGCTGCAAGGAAATAATTTGCACCAGGATGCAAGGAGAACACATTAAGCAGAAATAAAATGGTCATTGTTTATGAGGGAGGGATGTGACAAGAGCAGTGGGATATGCTGGATGAAATGCTAAATGAAAGTTTGCATTGCTACCTCTGCTAGACTTGGAAAAGCCTATGGTATGGCTTACCTTGAATTCACTAAGGATTTTGGTAGTGAAAGCTATCAGTAGTTAAAATGAAATCCAGAAACCTGGAAGCAGTGTCAGATGAAATTCCACAACTCTTACAGCATTACCACTGTCTTCTTGAGTCCAAGGGGGCATCCTAAGATTGTTACTGGAAACTGGAAAATTTAAGTAAATGGAGTACAAATAAAAAATTTGTAGCTAGCAGCTGTGGACGATATTCCTATTCTAGCTAACTTTATTGGAGATGTATTTTATCACTTTATAGTCAGATCATATGTTTGACTAAAATTAGCAAAGACAGTAAGTTTTGCCTCCATGCATCAACATTAAACACTTCTACTTCAACTGTAACTGGTCAATACATTCTGAAATTCTCCTTGATTTTTCCTGAAAGGAATTCAATTCTGGTTACACAGAAGAGGCCAACTACAGTACCAACATGACATTTTGGTTTTCTTTTTAATGTCCAGATTTACAACATTTCCAATTTTGTTTTGTGGATCTACAACTACTGAGAACTCATTAAATTCATTACTTTTCATACCTCACAGTTAGCAAAAGACATACCTTGCAGCTAGCAAAATACATTTTCATCCCATCACCCTGAACTCAACCAGAATCTGGTAAAAGGACAATATCCTAATCCAATCCATTGTGCTGTAGTGCCTTCAAGTTTATTGTTAAGTAAAGAGTAAATTTGTGCCACAAACCCAGTGGAGTTTTGCCTTGTAATAAAATACCATGAATTGCTTTGAAAGACCATCTCAGATAATAAGTGTATGAAAACTGTTCAAGTGATTAAAGGCTCCTTCAGTCAAAATATAATCAATTGAATGGTTTTTATGTTTTACAGCTTTGGTATTCTTTATAAAGGATTCACACATTTAGAGTCATATAGAGCTAGAACACAGAAACAGATAATTTGACCCATTTAGCTGAACTGATCTTCTGTGTAGTCCCATCCACCTGCACCTGGACTATATCCTCCAAACTCATCCATTCATGTACCTATCCAACCTTCTTATAAATGTTACAATTGAACCCATATCTGTCACTTATGATGGCTATCCAATCCACACTGGCACCACTCTCTGAGTGAAGAAGATTCCCTCATACCCCTCTTAAATATTTCACTTTTCACCCGAAACCCATGACCTCTAGTTCTAGTCTCAGCCACCTTGAGGTGAAATGCCTGCATGCATTCACCCTATCTCTAGCCCTCATAATTTTGTATACCTCTACAAGATCTCCCCTCATACTCCTATGCTGTAGAGAACAAAGTTTTAACCTTTCCCTATAACTAAGGTCCTCAAGTCCTGGCAAAATCTATATGAATTTTCTCCGCACTCTTTCAAACTTATTGATAACTTTTCTGTAGATAGATGACTAGAACTGCACACAATACTCCAAATTTGATCTTACCAATATCTTATACAAGAAAGCCAATGTTGAATCCGATTTGCTACTTAATGCTGAATGCCAAGCAACTCAACACCCTGAACCAACGTCCCATGTAGGAATTTGTCAAGGGCCTTGCTAAAGTCCATGTAGACAATGTCCACTGCCTTTCCTTCATCACTCTTCTTGCTAACCTTCTCAAAAAAAACTCTATAAATTTGTTTCGCCATCACCTACCAAGCACAAACCTATGTTGACTATCCCTAATCAAGTACTTAATATCCAAATAATTATATATCCTGTCCCTTAGAATGTCTTCCAATAATTTACCCATGTCTAATGTCAGGCTAACTGACTTAATTTCCTGGCTTACACTTAAAGCACTTCTTGAACAAAGTAAATAAAATAAAATGAACAGTAGTTTAATTTTAATAGCATTGTTATTCAAGATACCTGTACTCTTTAAAACAGCAGAAATGTAAAAGCTTGTAACAGAAACATCGAACAAAATAACAATTACAGACTTCCATTTAGAGTTAAGATGCTTCACCTCAATTCCTGAGCTGTACTGTTTCAAGGTAGAAGTTATCGAAGTAAATTGTAATGTTCTGCACTTCATTTGAAAGAATGATAATACATGATGCTGTACTTCAGTATTAATTTTGTGCACTAACCTTTGTCTTTTATTTTCTATTGTGTATTTAATCAAAATAAGATCAAACAAAAGATTGAAGAAAGTTAACGAGAAGTATGCTGATAGGGTTAGCTGGACAAATATAGTCAGAGCTCATTAGAATATTTATTACTACCTTAGGCAATGTAGAACCTTTAGCCTAATTTTGTGCTGCAGATGTGGTATTACTCATTGGTGTTTGCACAAAATGGACAGATTCCCTGGAAGATCCATGGTTTTGTAAAGTAATGATATTTTACCTGGTAGATGCAATATTTTGGTTGGACTGTTGATTTATGGGAGGCTTCTAATGCTCTCAAACTCTCATTGTTAGTGCAAATACTGCAATAGATAAAGCTTTGGAATGTTACAATGCTGTGCAATGGAGTATCTGACGAAGGGAATATTGGAAAAAAGACATTTGGACTTTGCAGCACTATGTAGCCCAGTAGATGGGCCGATCAGAGCTATAACAGAGGAGAGGAGCACTATGTTAATTTAAAAAGGCGAGAACTGTGTGTGAGTGTGTGTTTGTGTGTGTGTGTGTGTGTGTGTGTGTGTGTGTGTGTGTGTGTGTGTGTGTGTGTGTGTGTGTTAACATGGTGGAATAGATATTGCTGGAGTCTGAGAGGTTCCCACCTATCTCCATCCTGGCACTTATCCTTGTAAGTGGAACAAGTGCTACACATACCCTTACACTTCCTCCCTCACCACCATTCAGGGCCCCAGACAGTTCTTCCAGGTGAAGCGATACTTCACCTGTGAGACGGCTGGGGTGATATACTGTGTCCGGTGCGGCCTTCTATATATTGGCGAGACATGACGCAGGCTGGGAGACCATTTCGCTGAGCAGCTATGCTCTGTCCGCCAGAGAAAGCAGGATCTCCCAGTGGCCACACATTTTAATTCCACGTCTCATTCCCATTCTGATATGTCTATCCACGGCCTCCTCTACTGTCAAGATGAAGCCACACTCAGGTTGGAGGAACAACACCTTATATTCCGTCTTGGTAGCCTCCAACCTGATGGCATGCACACTGACTTCTCTAACCTCCGTTAATGCCCCACCTCCCCTTTGTACCCCATCTGTTATCTATTTATTTATGATTATTATTATTATTAATTTTTTCTCTCTCTCTCCTTTTTCTCCCTCTGTCCCTCTCACTATACTCCTTGCCCATCCTCTGGGCTTCCCCCCTCCCCCTTTCTTTCTCCCTAGGCCTCCTGTCCCATGATCCTCTCATATCCCTTTTGCCAATCAACTTTCCAACTCTTAGCTTCATCCCTCCCCCTCCTGTCTTCTCCTATCATTTCGGATCTCCCCCTCCTCCTCCCACTTTCAAATCTCTTACTATCTCTTCTTTCAGTTAGTCCTGAGGAAGGGTCTCGGCCCGAAACGTCAACTGTACCTCTTCCTACAGATGCTGCCTGGCCTGCTGCGTTCACCAGCATTTTTTATGAGTGCTGTCTGAGAGGTTATCTCTGACTTTGAAAATACTGGTGATATTGTGTTATCTGAAACCACTGGGAAGGTTTAATAGATGTGAGAGTCTTTATCTTTAATACTGGTATTCGTGATTGTGCAGAGAAACAATGCTACCAGTCTAAAACAGCAAAAAAAAAGTTTATGTAACATTAGAGTTGTATTCCAGGTCCTCCTGCTGAGTTAGTGAATGCACCAATACTCAGAAGAAAGAAGGTTTGGCAGCAGTTATTTTTCTATATTTCTGTTCTTTTTTGAAAACTGTAGGGAGACTAGGCATGCAACCACAGAAAATAATCACTAAAATAATGGGAATGCAAATGCAAATGTGTGCTAATATGTTTAGTATGTCCTTCTAGAAACAGGTTAAGTTTCAGAACATATTCTCGTTGGAAGGAAACTGCTTCTGGGGTTGGTGTCGTTTATGGAGAAAATTTCACTTAGATCATATGTGGTCTGCTTATGGCAACTGACATTCTGAGATTGCAATTTTCCATTTCTAACAATTTCTGGCTTGAATTTCCTCAATACTGAACCTTTGTAGCCCTCTTGGGTAGAAAATTTAAAAGACCTGCTACCATCTCAGTTCTGAAAAGCTTACAATAAATAACCACACAAAATATGATGTAGTAAGTTACAAAGGTTTAGGGGCTCACAACCCTAGTCGCAACTTGATTGTCAGTGCTGTTGGGGGACTTGATTATTGCTGTTGTCGAGAGAACTCCAAATTCCGACTTGTGAAACCAGTCTGGGTCTAGGTCGATCATAATTCCTCGGTCTAAGTAAACACAAAATAGTCTGCAGATGCTGGGGTCAAAACAACACTCGCTGGAGGAACTCAGCAGGTCGGGCAGCATCCATGGAAACAATCAGTCAACGTTTTGGGCCGGAACCGTTCGTCAAGACTATAGAGGGAAGGGGCAGAAGCCCTATAAAGAAGATGGGGGGAGGGTGGGAAGGAGAAGGCTGGTAGGTTCCAGGTGAAAAACCAGTCAGGGGAAAAATAAAGGGGTGGGGGAGGGGAAGCAGGGAGGTGATAGGCAGGAAAGGTGAAGAAAGAATAGGGGAAAACACAATGGGTAGTAGAAGGAGGTGGAACCATGAAGGAGGTGATAGGCAGCTGGGGGAGGGGGCAGAGTGACATAGGGATAGAGGAAGGGAGGGGGAGGGAATTACCGGAAGTTGGAGAATTCTATGTTCATACCAAGTGGCTGGAAACTACCTAGATGGTATATGAGGTGTTGCTCCTCCAACCTGAATTTAGCCTCATCATGGCAGTAGAGGAGGCCATGTATGGACATATCTGAAAGGGAGTGGGAAGCAGAGTTGAAGTGGGTGGCTACTGGGAGATCCTGTCTGTTTTGTCGGACGGAGCGGATGTGCTCGGCGAAGCGGTCCCCCCATCTGCGTCGGGTTTTACCGATGTAGAGGAGGCCGCACCGGGAGCACTGGATGCAATAGATGACCCCAACAGACTCACAAGTGAAGTGTTGTCTCACCTGGAAGGACTGTTTGGGGCCCTGAATGGTGGTAAGAGAGGAGGTGTAGGAACAGGTGTAGCACTTGCGCTTACAGGGTAAGTGCCAGATGGGTGATCCGTGGGGAGGGACATGTGGACCAGGGAGTCGCGGAGAGACCGATCTCTGCAGAAAGTGGAGAAGGAAAGATGTGCTTAGTGTTGGGGTCCTGTTGAAGGTAGTGGAAGTTGCGGAGGATAATGTGCTCGATCCGGAGGCTGGTGGGGTGGTAGGTGAGGACAAGGGGAACTCTGTCTCTGTTGTTGTCATGGTTCTGCCTCCTTCTACTACCCATTGTGTTTTCCCCTATTCTTTCTTCACCTTTCCTGCCTATCCCCTCCCTGCCTCCCCTCCCCCACCCCTTTAACTTTCCCCTTACTGGTTTTTCACCTGGAACCTACCGGCCTTCTCCTTCTCACCCTCCCCCCACCTTCTTTATAGGGCTTCTGCCCCTTCCGTCTACAGTCCTGACGAAGACTTCCGGCCCAAAACGTCGACCGATCTTTTCCACGGATGCTGCCCGACCTGCTGAGTTCCTCCAGCGTGTTGTGAGTGTTCATCCGTCTAAGTGAAGCCCTAAGAACTGATGATAGGTCTCCACAATAAATAAGGGTTCCACAAGACACACAGAGACAGACAAACACTTTAATCTCATTCCACTAACTCAGTATGATTTCTTTCATTCAAACAACTCATTTGTTCATTGCAGACATCCTCAAGCCACTGGTGCCCGAGGCCAGGAAAGAATCCAGCTGCCTCATCAAACATTAGACATTGTAAAAAAACCTACACTGTTTAACTTGTACAGACATCTTGACACCTTACATGCTGCAAGCTTACAAAGAGATAAAGGTTACTTGGAGCTATTCAGAAATTCATCCAATATTTCACAACATTTAATACACCACAACACAGTACCGTGTCTTTCCTATTCATTTGGCCATTCTGTATCCTCCTTAAATCTCTCAAAATCCTTTTCACAATTCATACTGCCACCCAAAAA
The DNA here is from genome assembly GCF_030028105.1 of Mobula birostris. Classification (NCBI taxonomy): domain Eukaryota; kingdom Metazoa; phylum Chordata; class Chondrichthyes; order Myliobatiformes; family Myliobatidae; genus Mobula; species Mobula birostris. The sequence goes on from NC_092381.1 coordinate 77,835,126, forward strand.
AATACCATCAGCAAATTTGTATAAATTGCACTAGATCTCCTTATCTAAATTGGGATACCAGCACCCACTCCCCTGGAACCCAACAGTTATCCAAAGCCAAAATAAAACCTGTTTATCCTTTTGCTCTCTTTCCAGTCTGTTCAACTATTCCTCAGTGTATACTAATGTATAATTCGCATCAATTATGCTGTAAGTTTATTTAATCATGTCTTGTGTTTCACCTCAGTGAAGGCCTTCAGAACATCTACTCGTTAAGTTCAATATGTATAACAAATTAATAAGTTAAAAATAGTATTAATTATATTAGAACTATTCTCCAGAAGGATTTAGCCAGAAGTAAGCAAAGAGGAAACAAGGACTAGAATGAATACCCAAACAGCAAGTTTAGAAACTGAGGATTTCCCAGAGCCAGTTGGAGAAATAGGGAATCATTTTAACAACAGTGATCAAATGGTAATACACATAAGGGTAATAAATGTAAGTATGATAAAGACCTAGAAAAATACATTACAACAGAATAATTTTGAAGATTAAAAATTGAATTTGAAAATTAAAATTAGACAACAAGATTGGTAACAACAATGCAGAGAAGCAAAAGGAAACACTTTAAATAGTACACAAGAAATAGTTGTTTCACCAGTCAGTATATATAATTCCTATTGTGAGACCATGAATTAACAAAAACATGAATGAAAAAGAAGGGTAAGAAAGGTGGCTTATCCTAGTACATAGACTACAGTGAAGAGCATGGCAAATAAGAGAAGATGGAGGAACAATGAAAGTAAATCAAGAAACTTACATGACATGGATTTTCAAAGTAAATTTATTATCAAAGTATGTATCTGTCACCATGCTTCTACTTGAGATTCATTTTCTTGCAGGTATTCAGAGTGAAATAACAAAATACAATAGAATCAATGAACACTACACGCAAAGACTGACAAACAACTAATGTGCAAAAGACGGCAACCGTGCAAAATAAATAAATAAATAATGTCGAGAGCATGAGTTGTAGAGCCCTGGAAACTGAGTCCATAGATTATGGAATCAGTTCAGTGTTGAGGTAAGTGAAGTTAGCCAAGCTTGTTCAGGAGCCTGATGATTGAAGGGTAAAACGAGTTTGTGAACTTGCTGGTATGAGACTAGAGGCTCCTGCACCTCTTTCCCAATGGAAGCAGTGAGAAGAGAGAATGTCCTGGATGACGGGGTTCTTTGTGATTGATGCTGTTTTTTGTGGCAGCACTCCTTGTAGATGTGTTCAATGGTGGGGAGGGCTTTTCTCGTGAAGGACTGGGCTGTATCCACCACATTTTGTAAGTTTTTCTGTGTTTTCCAGGTCAAAACCCCAAATTTTCTTGCCATTTATGTGAGGCAATGCTGGTAGCTGTGTTTTGAACAGCTGGCATGTTCCCTTCAGTTTGGCTCCATTTTCCAGATTAGATGGTATTCAGGAGTGATCTGCCTTGAAGAAAGGGCATAATTAAACAGAGAATCAACTATGGTGCTGGAGAGGGATAATGTACCTGAAGCTTCAAAATGAAAATCGAAGAATAATTTCTTATGCAAGTGGGTAATTATAATAGTGGCAAAAATGTAGAGAGGATAGAAGAAACGACTTCTGAACGACTCACAGAAAGGTACAATAACTGCAGAGCTTTGGAAAAAAAACTGGAACAGTGACGGAAAGCTGAAAAAATGCTATAGCAAACTTCCCAATTTTCCCAAAATCCAAATATTAAAGAAGCACTGCTGGATATACTTCTGGGAATAAGGCAAACTTTGCAAATGATATGGTAGGTAATTGATCATTTTTCCAGGAAATTAAGCTATTTCACATTGCTTACATATTATAGTATTCTATAACATTTATGGATCTCTTTACTGTTGGAGGGATGGAGTAAATTGAAGTTATGCTAAACATTTAATTAAACACTGGTTTAAACCTTAGCTACTGTACTCTCCCCCAAGTTTGGGCACTGCACTTTTGGAAAGATGTCAGGATATTTTGATAGGAGATTTTATTTCTAATGGTGTCAGGAATGAAGAGCTTGATTTATATAGAGAAACTGGAAAAGCTGAGATCGTTCTTTTTGGATCAGTGAAGGTTAAGAGAGGATTTGATAAAGGGATATAAAATAATAATGATTTTTGTTGGAGTGTTGTTTCTAAGCTATCTAGAATGTATTGCTTTAGAGGGTGGCGAAAATAGTTCAAAAAGAAACATTCAGGAGAGATTTAGCTAAATCTGACCTTATAATCATCTCTGCAGCCTGGGGACAGTAAAGGCACCTGTGTTAGACATTGTTTATTGACTATAGCTCTGCCTTATATACTACAAATCATGATTGTGTGTCTCAAATGCCATCTGTAAATTTGCCAACGACACAACTATTGCTGCTAGAATTTTAGATGGTGATGAGGAGATGTACAGAAGTGAGATAGATCAGCTAGTTGAGTGGGGTCACAGCAAAAACCTTGCACTGAATATCCATAAAAACAAGGAATTGATTGTGGACCAGGCAGGGGATGTCGAGAGAACACACACCAGTCCTCATCAAGAGATCAGAACTGGAAAAAGTGAGCGGTTTCAAGATCCTATGTGTACACATTTATTCCTACTACCAAAGTGCATGACTGTACGCTTTGCTACACTATATTCCATCTGCCACTTCTTTGTCCATACTCCCAAACTGTCCAAGCCCTTTTGCAGACTCCGTGCTTTCTCAACACTGCTGCCCCTCCACCTCATCTTTAAATCTTCAGCAAACTCTCTACAAATCCATAAATTTCCTCATCCAAATCATGAACATAAAAATAAGTGGTACCAATACTGCCCCTATGGAACACCACTAGTCACTGGGAGACAAGAAGAATAGGCATTCTTTATTCTGACACTTTGCCTCCTGCTAGTCAGCCAATCTTCTATCCATGCTGGTGTCTTTTCTATAATACCACAGGCTCTTAGCTTGTCAAACACCCTCATGTGTGGCACTTTGTCAAAGGCCTTCTGAAAATGTAAGTAAACAAAATCCACTGACACTGCTCTGCCTATCCTACCTCTTATTTCCTTAAAGGATTCCAACAGATTTGTCATGCAAGTTTTTCCCTTAAGGAAACCACACTGACTTGGACGTGCATGATAAAGCAGGCCTGCTTTGACCTGTTTTATCATGCACCTCCAAGTACTCAAAACCTCATCCTTAATAGTGGACTCCAACGTGTTCCCAGACACTGAAGTCAGGCTAATTGGCCTATAATTTCCTTTTTTCTGCCTCCCTCCCTTTTTAAAGAATGGACTAACATATGCAATTTTCCAGTCCTCCAGATCCATTCCAGAATCTAGTGACTCTTGAAAGATCATTATTAATGCCTTCTCAATTTCTTCTGCTTACTCTTTCAAAATCCTGAGGTGTAGTCCATCTGGTCCAGGTGACTTATCCACCTCTGAGTTTTCAGTTTCCTAAACACTTTCTTTTTAGGAATAGCAATTACACTCATTTCTGTCCCTTGACTCTCAAACTTCTGGCATACTACTAGTGAAAACTGATGAAAAGTACTTATTAAGTTCAAACACTATTTCTTTGTCATCCATTAGTATCTCTCCAGTATCATTTTTCCAGTGGTCTGATATCCATTCTTACCTCTCTTTTACTCTTTATATATCTGAAAAAAACGTTTTGTATCCCCCTTGATTTTATTGTCTAGCTTACGTTCATATTTCATTCTTTCTCTTCTTATGGTTTTTTCAGTTGCCTTCTGTTGGTCTTTAAAAGCTCCCCAATTTCACTGATTTTTGTTATATTATATGCTCTCTCTCTTTTGCTTTTATGCTCTCTTTGGCCGTTTCTGAGGCCAGCTGAGTGGCCGTCTGCCACTCCGAGCTAGACATGGATTTGGCTGTTTCCGTAACCAGCCAAGGTTGCTGGCTGCCCCGAAAATTGGAGCCACCCCGGATTGTGCTCCCTTCCTGTCCTTGCCTCTGTGGGGTAAGTCAGGCTGTTTTTACTATTACCTTGTGGTTGGATCTGTCCTTTCCTGTCCTTGCCTCTGTGGGGGTAAGTCATGCCGTCCTTGCCGTTACCCTGCGGTTGGATCTGTCCCTTCCTGTCCTCGCCTCTGTTGGGTAAGTCATGCCATCTTTGCTGTTACCCTGAGGCTGGTCTGTTCCCTTCCCCTCTCCATCTGAATCCCTGACAGTTTCCTCGGCGGTTTACCTCGGCAGTCATCCCAGTCTCGCATCCTAGTAGGCATTCTGGCCTGGCGTCCAAGGAAGGGTCCTGGCCCTGTGTCCCAAGAAGGAGTTCCTCGTCCTGCCCAGGAAATCCTCAAAGAATCCAAGCCTCATCTAGTTCAGTAGCCACGTCATGTCTTCGCTTAGTTCCGGAGTCCAAGGCCGAGTCAAAACCCAGGTACTGGGTCCTTGCCCCGTCCCTGTCTCAGAGTCCATACAGAGTCTCATCTAGTCCTGCAGCCAAGCCTCGAAGAACCCAAGCCTCATCTAGTCCCGTAGCCAAGCCTCGAAGAACCTAAACCTTGTCTAGTCCTGCAGCCAAGCCTCGAAGAACCCAAGCCTCATCTAGTCCAGTAGCCAAGCCTTGAAGAACCCAAGCCATGTCCAGTCCTGTAGCCACGCCATGTCCTCGCCTAGTTCCGGGGTCCGAGCCCGAGTCAAGACCCAGGTACTGGGTCCTTGTCCAGTTTCCGGCTCGGAGTCCAAACCCAGGCTCCTAGTTTCCAGTTCCTCGTCCTGTCCTGCTTTCCTAGCCTAAGTCTGTGTTCCTGTCCCAGCTCCTAGTCTGTGTCCAGTCCAGTTCCCAGTACTTCAGTGTCTGTGTCTTGCATTTGGGTCCGCCTTCAACGCCCTCTGGATGACACCTGCCTACACTTATTAAACCTCTGACTTCTCAAGCTTATGTTCTAGCCTCTGCCAGTTCTCACCCAAGCCTGCTGAACGAAAGCCTGACCACTCTAGCACTGTCCACTCAAACAATTGCCACCCCAATAACGGGTGCTCTGCTTAAACTTATCTTCTTTTTATTGGCCATTACTAAGTTACTATTATCGCAAGCAATTTTCCACTCTGCAGAACATCCCGAAGGGCCTCACTTGCTTTTTAAAACTGGAGTATAAAGACCACAAGAAACTGTATCCAACTCATTCACATCTCCAGCTCCACAGACATTGAACAATCTAATATTGAAGGCTTTGAAAGGAGCAGCTATCATTGGTTCTGTACGGATCTAGATGCATCAATGCCATAGTCAAGAGAGATTACATATGCTTCTACAATACATCATCAGCAGGCTGAAGACAATTGGCGTGTCCTAGTCGATCTTTACTAATTTTTACCAAGGCACTGTGTAAAGCAGCCTATCTGGAGATATCATAGTTTGATATGACAACTGCTCTACCTGTGACCATGAGATACTGTAGAGAGATGATAACACAGTTCTGCACATCACAAAACCAGCCTTCTCTCCGTGATCTATACTTCACGCTGCCTCAGTTCAGCAGTAATCATAATGAAAGCCTCCACCCGCCCCCAGATATTCTCTATTCTCCACTCTCCCAATGGGAAGAAGATAGAAAAATCTGAAAGCATGTACCATCAGACATAAAGATAGCTTCTATCCAAAGCAATAAAACAATTGTATAGTTCCCTAGTACAATAGGAAGAGAGCAGTTACTCTACTGGGGGTATTCTATAGGCCCCCTGGTAACAGCAGAGATATAGAGGAGCAGATTGGGAGGCAGATTTTCGAAAGGTGCAAAAATAACAGGTTTGTTATCATGGGTGACTTTAACTTCCCTAATATTGATTGGCACCTGATTAGTTCCAAGGGTTTAGATGGGGCAGAGTTTGTTAAGTGTGTCCACGATGGATTCCTGTCACAGTATGTGGACAGGCCGACCAGGGGGAATGCCATACTAGATATAGTACTAGGTAATGAACCGGGTCAGGTCACAGGTCTGTCAGTGGGTGAGCATCTGGGGGACAGTGACCACCGCTCCCTGGCCTTTAGCATTATCATGGAAAAGGATAGAATCAAAGAGGACAGGAAAATTTTTAATTGGGGAAAGGCAAATTATGAGGCTATAAGGCTAGAACTTGCGGGTGTGAATTGGGATGATATTTTTGCAGGGAAATGTACTATGGACATGTGGTCGATGTTTAGAGATCTCTTGAGGGATGTAAGGGATAAATTTGTCCCGGTGAGGAAGATAAGGAATGGTAGGGTGAAGGAACCATGGGTGACAAGTGAGGTGGAAAATCAAGTCACGTGGAAGAAGGCAGCATACATGAGGCTTAGGAAGCAAGGATCAGATGGGTCTATTGAGGAATATAGGGAAGCAAGAAAGGAGCTTAAGAAGGGGCTGAGAAGAGCAAGAAGGGGGCATGAGAAGGCCTTGGCGAGTAGGGTAAAGGAAAACCCCAAGGCATTCTTCAATTATGCGAAGAAAAAAAGGATGACAGGAGTGAAGGTAGGACCGATTAGAGATAAAGGTGGGAAGATGTGCCTGGAGGCTGTGGAAGTGAGCAAGGTCCTCAATGAATACTTCTCTTCGGTATTCACCAATGAGAGGGAACTTGATGATGGTGAGGACAATATGAGTGAGGTTGATGTTCTGGAGCATGTTGATATTAAGGGAGAGGAGGTGTTGGAGTTGTTAAAATACATTAGGACAAATAAGTCCTCGGGGCCTGACATAATATTCCCCAGGCTGCTCCACGAGGCGAGAGAAGAGATTGCTGAGCCTCTGGCTAGGATCTTTGTGTCCTCGTTGTCCACGGGAATGGTATTGGAGGGAGGCAAATGTTGTTCCCTTGTTCAAAAAAGGTAGTAGGGATAGTCCGGGTAATTATAGACCAGTGAGCCTTACGTCTGTGGTGGGAAAGCTGTTGGAAAAGATTCTTAGAGATAGGATCTATAGGCATTTAGAGAATCATAGTCTGATCAGGGACAGTCAGCATGGCTTTGTGAAGGGCAGATCGTGTCTAACAAGCCTGATAGAGTTCTTTGAGGAGGTGACCAGGCATATAGATGAGGGTAGTGCAGTGGATGTGATCTATATGGATTTTAGTAAGGCATTTGACAAGGTTCCCCACGGTAGGCTTATTCAGAAAGTTAGAAGGCATGGGATCCAGGGAAGTTTGGCCAGGTGGATTCAGAATTGGCTTTCCTGCAGAAGACAGAGGGTGGTGGTGGAGGGAGTACATTCAGATTGGAGGATGGTGACTAGTGGTGTCCCACAAGGATCTGTTCTGGGACCTCTACTTTTCGTGATTTTTATTAACGGCCTGGATATAGGGGTAGAAGGGTGGGTTGGCAAGTTTGCAGACGACACAAAAGTTGGTGGTGTTGTAGATTGTGTAGAGGATTGTCAAAGATTGCAGAGAGACATTGATAGGATGCAGAAGTGGGCTGAGAAGTGGCAGATAGAGTTCAACCCAGAGAAGTGTGAGGTGGTACACTTTGGAAGGACAAACTCCAAGGCAGAGTACAAAGTAAATGGCAGGATACTTGGTAGTGTGGAGGAGCAGAGGGATCTCGGGGTACATGCCCACAGATCCCTGAAAGTTGCCTCACAGGTGGATAGGGTAGTTAAGAAAGCTTATGGGGTGTTAGCTTTCATAAGTCGAGGGATAGAGTTTAAGAGTCACGATGTAATAATGCAGCTCTATAAAACTCTGGTTAGGCCACACTTGGAGTACTGCGTCCAGTTCTGGTCACCTCACTATAGGAAGGATGTGGAAGCATTGGAAAGGGTACAGAGGAGATTTACCAGGATGCTGTCTGGTTTAGAAAGTATGCATTATGATCAGAGATTGAGGGAGCTAGGGCTTTACTCTTTAAAGAGAAGGAGGATGAGAGGAGACATGATAGAGGTGTACAAGATAATAAGAGGAATAGATAGAGTGGATAACCAGCGCCTCTTCCCCAGGGCACCACTGCTCAATACAAGAGGACATGGCTTTAAGGTAAGGGGTGGGAATTTCAAGGGGGATATTAGAGGAAGATTTTTTACTCAGAGAGTGGTTGGTGCGTGGAATGCACTGCCTGAGTCAGTGGTGGAGGCAGATACACTAGTGAAGTTTAAGAGACTACTAGACAGGTATGTGGAGGAATTTAAGGTGGGGGCTTATATGGGAGGCAGGGTTTGAGGGTCGGCACAACATTGTGGGCTGAAGGGCCTGTACTGTGCTGTACTATTCTATGTTCTATGTTTAATAAGATGGACTGCTGACCTCATAATATACTTCATTCTGATCTTGCAGTTTATTGTTGCACTTTCTTTGTACCTGTTGCACTTTACTCTATATTATGTTATTGTTTAAAGATTCATTTGTAATCAAAATATGTAAGTCATATTCAACTCTGAGATTCATCTTCTCCAGATAGCCATGAAACAAGAAAACCATAGAAGTTTGAAAAATCCATCAACCCCCCTCCCCATACAAAGCACTTAAGAATCACCCCAAATTAGATTGCACATCAAGAGCAACAACCCTCTCTCCCACCTGCCCTGCAGTAAAACAAATTGGGTGAACTGTGAGAACATTAAATCCCAACCCAAATCTCACCAAATTTAAATTGAGCAATGGCTTAAGAAAAATAACTTGGTGAACTACAAGAACATCAAACTAACCCCAACCACCACCCCCTGCACACACACACACACACACACACACACACACACACACACACACACAAACAAAATTTGTTTTACCTTATACTAACTCAATGCACGATGTGATGAAATTATTTTTATGGATGGCATGTAAAAGTAGGTTTCTCACTGTACCTTGGTACATGTGACAATAATAAACCAATTCCAATCCCAAAGACTTGTAAAGAAAAATAATTATAAGTCTATGTATGCGATTAATTGGGTAACACAACTGTAGGCCTTCTCTGCTACTTTTCTACAATTCTGTGGTTCCATAATTTGCAAGCAGTATAAAATGTGGAAAATGAGAAAGTATAACTAATAATGCTAGAAACAGCTTTTCCACTAATTTCCGCCAACTCCATGGAGAGAGTACAGGAAGAATAATTAATCTAGTTATGGGCTTTTGCCAGAACTAGTTTCAAAGGCTCTTTTATTGCTAAATGATTATTTTAGTTTCAAGATTCATTTTAAGCATTTACTAAGCCATATTTATTAAGCATGGATGGCGAATGACCCTAGAAAACACATGGGGCTTAAACTATTATGAGGGACGTTTGCATAAAATATTGTTTCTGTTCCTTCATTTTAGAATATATTAAGGGTGATTCACTCAATTTTTGAGTGATGCAACTTAATCAATGCAGTGGAACAATTTCTGCTGGAGGTGAATAGAAAATCAGACGGTAGTGAAAATTGAAAATAATTCTTTTATTAAGCATTGAAATCTAGAACTTGCCCTCTGCATAATAATGTGAATATGAGGTCAATTGAAATTCTTAGAAGAAAAATTGAGGAACGTTTTTCTTTAATTTATCAAGGGATATTCGACAAAGGCTAGTAAATAGCATTGAAGCACTGGTTAGCTCTGACCTGATTAGTGCTCACGGAGTTAAAGGGCTGATCTACTTCTGTAATGATTTCTCCAATTCAGTGACCTGATACTTAAGTTACTGGGATTTGAACAGCTCCTGGGCAACAATCAGTTGCCAAAGCTTGCCTATTGAATGGAAATGAGTTCCAAATTCCATTTTCATTTGGGCCTTAGGCCAGTGAGATCTGGTGACAAACATTTACTTCACTATTGTATTTGCATCTGATTTTGGAAACAAAACCAATTTCTCAGTTATTATTTTGTGAGGACAAGTAGTGGTGAGACGATCAACTGATCTTGGACAACCTTTCCTGTAGCTGATTTTACAACGTAGGTGATGCTGAGGTTGGCAAATCTTTTGACCAAATTAGTTTTGAATTGGGTTTAGCCTGATGACATATTGGATGCTGTTGTTTTGTTAAATGCAATAAATATGTCAGAATGAATTCTGATCCTGTGTCCATGGAAGCAGGAATAGTGTGGGTTATGTTTTGTAAATCCTAAGCATAAAACTAATTGAAAGAAAAACATGGAGCTGAGGCTAATGTGTCCTAGGTTCAGTTTTTACTTTTAGTGAGGTGCACTCTGATGACGTAGTGGCATAATGACATATGCCATTCACGTACTTTTACATATAACCCACAATGAATTATATAAACACTAATGTTAATCAAACAAAAATTTACAATATTACTCAAATATTAATTACACTACACTCCTCTATGCTTAGCTCAATATAGAATGCATCTCTCTCTCTCTCTCTCTGTTTGTCCAAAGACACTGTCTGTTCACTCATGTATCAACAAGAAATCCCATGGTATTATTTTCAAAGGGAAATATTTCCTGTATCTTGGCTGATATCTGTGCCATAATCAATATAATCTAAAATATGATGGTTACCGCTCAGTAGTTGTGGATCCATTGAAAAATCCATTGCTATGCAAACTATTTTCCCCACCATAACCATTCTTGGAAAATAATTTTTTTATCTGTACGTATAACACTATGGGGCCATAAAAACATCTATACAAGTACAGAAGCAGGTTAATGAACGCTGTTCTCTCTCTCTCTGGCTAGAGCATTTAGTCCATAATGACAGATGAGGAAGCTCTTTAACTCAACAGTTTTATTGCGATAGACACAAACAGACCAGGTACAGGTGTCCCCCGCTTTATGAACGTTTGCTTTACGAAACCTCACTGTTGCGAAAGACCTACATTAGTTCCCTGTTTTCTCTAACGGAAGGTGTTTTCACTGTTACGCGTGCTCCGAGCAGCAGCTCCTCCCCCGGATTTGGAACTGCATTCTCGCCGGCATTGCTTAAACACGTGCCTGTGAGCAGCCATTAGCAGGTGAGTCCTAAGGTATAGGAAAGCCTAAAAGAGCTCATAAGGGTGTTACACTTAGTGTAAAACTAGGCATAGTTAAGTGTTTCGATCGTGGTGAACAAAGCAAGGACAACATGAGTTTGGCTTGTGGAAGTTGACGAAGATGATGTTGAAGAGGTTTTGGCATCCCATGACCAAGAACTGATTGATGAAGAGCTGATGCAATTGGAAGAAGAAAGGATAACAATTGAAACCAAATGCAGTAGTGAACAGACCAAAAGTGAAGTCGTCCAGGAACTGAATGTGAAGGAACTGCGTGAGATTTTCGCTGCAATGATAAAGTACGACTTTAATTTTAAAAGGCTACGTCGGTTTAGAATATATTTGCAAGATTGTTTGAGTGCTTACAAAGAACTGTATGCATGAGGCTAAGCAGTCAAGCAAGCCTTCCACATCGGCCACAGCAGACGACGAACCTCGATCTTCGACATCGAGGCAGGCAGACATAGAAGATGACCTGCCTGGCCTAATGGAAAGAGACGATGATGAGATGACACCCAGTGTCCCACCACCCCAACCCCCGGGCCGCGGACCGATACATTGCTGCGGTAGCCAGGACGCACCCAGCACATCTTTTTTATGAAAAAGGCCAAAATAAACAAGCTAATTAATTACGTGCCATGCGGCACCTAATTAATTAGCCTGTTTATTTCGGCTTTTTTCTTAAAGACATACTGGGTGCATCCCGGCTACCGCTGTACCCCTGCATTCTTCGCCAATCGGTATCGGTTGGCGGCCTGGAGGGTGGGGGGGCCACTGCACCACCCCAACCTCTGACAGCTCAACCTAACACCACCATCAGTGTGCTCGGCGCTGTCCCGATTCCCGTAAGTGATACGACACTGTACATACATTATTTCTACTTTATATAGGCTGTGTATTTTTATGCGTTATTTGGTATGATTTGGCAGCTTCATAGCTTAAAGGTTACTGGAGAGAGTGTTTCTGCCGAGAGTGCTTGCGTGAGATTTTCGCCACGGAGAACAGTGCGGCAATGATTGTAGAGAAGTATTTCTACTTTACATAGGCTTGCATTTATCATATCATTCATGATTTTACTATATGTTACTGTTACTTTAGGTTTTATGTGTTATTTGGCATGATTTGGTAGGTTATTTTTAAGTCTGCGAACGCTCACAAATTTTTCCCATATAAGTAAATGGTAATTGCTTCTTCGCTTTACGACATTCCGGCTTACAAACCGTTTCATAGGAACGCTCTGCCTTTGGATGGCGGGGGAAACCTGTACCATGATTCGAAGAGTGAACCCAACCAGTCTCACACAGACGGGGGAGGTGACCATCACACACCCCAGTACAGTCAGGGCGACCCACAAGTACACAAGCAAATAACTGTATAACCCAAGCTAAAATGTAACAATAAACGAACTGGAACTTCCCACCATAATCCCAGTAAAGCATTTTAACACAAGAACAGTAAACAGTGCTGGTCGTTAGAACTGCAGGGGCAGGCTGTCAACCACGCCCCCACCCAGAACGTCACACTGTCCCCACCTGAGGGGTCAGCTGTCCCCGGTGGCCCCAGAGTCCGTAGCAAGGTCCAAAGGTTCCAGTGCATGTGGACACTGCCACCTGATTTTGCAATGCAAGAGGCAGGGCACCCAGAGTGTCACTTCCTTCCTTCAGCCTCACTGGGGTAGTGGTGGCCAAGGGCTGAAACGGTGCCAAGCCGGTCCTGGTGCAGCACGGCTGCCTTCTGCCGCTCAGGCAACCGCACCCGATATACCATATCAGAGATGCGGTTGAGCTCCTCTCCTGGCCCCTTCCAGTGCCTCCCAGCCTGGGAGAGAATAGTCCGTTTTCCAGGAGGGGCAGTAGACACTTACTGGGGCCCTCACCACGTACTGCTGGATTGGCACCCCAGACTGGCGGCCCAGTCCCTTCTGGGACGTGAAAGCTATGCAGCCGTGCACCATCATCTCCACGTCCTGCCTGTACCCAGGCCAATAGAAGCGTTCATGCAGCCTGCCCAACGTCTTGGCAGCTCCGAGATGGCTGGCCCCCACCAGCCTGTGCACCAACCGCAGCACCGTGGCACGGAGCCCCCGGGGGACCACCAGCTGCAAGAGTCTGTCACCATCGGACAACTGCCACTGCCTGAACAGCAACCCGTCGTGCACCTCCAGTGTTCCCCATTGCGAGTATGGGTCCAGGGCGGAGACCTCTGCCCACTCCGGCCTTCGTTCCACACTCAGCCATTCCCTTACCCGGGCAGCACAGAATCACTTACCTTTTCTCTGCACAGCTGCTGCTCCATGGTGGGGAGGTCGTTGCTGGATGTCACTCGAAGCGCCGTCAGTGTCGTTAGCCTGTGGCTCAACTGTATGGCATGTGGCCGCCGCCAGGTGTGCTGCACTGCCACGAGAAGCTTTGAAACCGATGGTGGTTGCCACTCCTGCTGGGACCGTTTCCTGGAGCTGCCCAGTTGGAGAGCCACGGCTTTGTCACCGAGGGAGAGTGTTGCCCCCGGCACGTCCTCGCAGGCCCCCCAGCGGGACAGCAGGTCCAGACCAAGGATGCAGGACTCTCGGATGTCGGCCAGCCACACCTTGTGCTCCGCTGCGTTTCTTTCCACTGCGATGTGCAATCTCCTCTTCCCTCGCATCGCCGCAGTCACCGGTGACCATCGCCAGTTGGACCGCCATCATTGACCACCCAGGCAGGGATGGCTGGTCCGTGTTCGGGAGAACACCGGGACGGATGATAGTGATGGTTGACCCTGTGTCCAACAATGCAAGGCATCTGATTTCCTCCACCACGCAGTCCATGTATAAGCTTTGCTCCTCCCACAAATGGCCCACCCGGAGGGGCCCGACAATGGAGAGATTCTGCTGGAGGATTCGGGCGGTGCTGCCCACTCGGCGTTTCCCGTTGGCTGCGCTGAGCTGTGGCGTGGTGCCGGTGCAGGGCAGTCCCGGGCCAAATGACCTGCCTCACCGCACCGGTAGCAGAGGTCGTTTCGTGGCCGCTGGTGGGGTCGGCGCGGCGCTGGCTGGACCTGTGTCACGGGCTCCTCCTTGTCAGTTTCCTCCTCCACCTCGGTGAGATGAGCCCGGGTTCGCTGCATGCGGGGCGATGGGGGGCTAAGATCGCTTCTGCTCTCTCCGCCTTGGCCAGCGATGATGGCGATGTCAGGCGAACGTGCTGCTGAAGGTGCTCTGGCATCAGCGCCTTTACAAAGGCATAGAGGGTAAGCTCTTCCTGGGCTGCAGGAGGGGACTCGGGTAGCAACACCGAGCACAGTGGCGGAGATCTGCTGTAAGCGCTCCCAAATTTACTCCTATACGCAGGGGTGCAGTGCCAATCTTTTAGGTGCCAGACTCCAGAGTTGTACGAGGGGTGATTGATAAGTTCGTGGCCTAAGGTTATACAGCTCTTGTTACATGCAAGTGTAGTTCAACTCAGATTATGCAGAAAGTTTGAAGTTAATAACTTCTGTGGTATTTCTGTTTCAGATAATTGAAAATTGCTAGGTTTTCAAAAATTGACTCCTTCTACCTAAGGCCATGAACTTATCAATCACCCCTGGTACGTCACACCCAATTTGTGTACCTGCTCATTTCATGTACTGGGCTACTTCCTTGCCCCGTTGATGTAATGAGCAGGTACACAAATTGGGTGTGACATATATGAAGTATTGCATGGTTGCACTCACTAATTATCATAAAATATAATTATCAAGCCAGTAAAGAAAAAGACGGTAATCATGTATTTTACCAATTTAAAAGTCATTACTTACTTACCAAATGCCACCAGTGAGAAGTTTCACAATAATTTCCACAAAGGGCCAGGCGTAATATGTGTTCTGGGGTCTGAAGCAACTCTCGTCTTGGTGTCATCTGCTGATCTGTGTTACCGCAGCCATGATGTGACATACGGCTCAGGATTCCACTGAACTAGAGGAGGTCCATGTAATTTAATAAACGTAAGTGCTGATACATGATCTATGAGAATCCTTGAGCGTGTTGTTATTATTATCATGAAGTTCATGTGACTGAATCCTTTCTCACGCTCAGCAGTACTAATAGGAATAACTTGTGAACAGCTCAGTAATGGGTGTAAATCTTGGGGGATGTGGCGTCCACGATCCTCCACATAATCTCTGAAGGCATTTATTACAGAGGAAGAAGAAAGCTTAAACCTCTTATAGAGAGATGATATTGCAGCAGCTTCTCCATAATTATGTGGTATTTCAGCAGGCCAGTTATCTTTAACAAGGACACACATTTCATTTAGCAGGAATTTATACATACTTTGAGGTTTAGAAGTTTGAGAACCTTTCAAGGATGTTGCCGTGAACATACGGTGCTGCAAATTGTTTATAAGACTATAGGAAACTGTAGATAATTAATAGAGACAATTTTGTTGTTGCTTGTTTAGGTAATTTCTCCAAACTTCCCCTTTTCAACTGCCTCTTGAGCTTCTAGAGTTTTTGTACCAGGTTGCTCTTTTAGTCCATGCAGTGATCTTATGCTCCGTTCGATCAGTTTGTCAGCATAAACAATTGTAGTAGTGCGTTTCTGTAAACACTCTGACAGTAAACCAAGTTCATGCAATGTGTCACACATTAGAGCTAAGTCCATTAGAAACTGTTCTGAAGCGAGTCTTTTCGACCGACCTTCATAGGTTTTTCTGTCACTCCCAGATCTTGTTTCATCCTTCATTGCTTTTTCAAAATGAAAATACAGTGCTTCATAATTTTGCCACACTGCTGAAACTGTTCGAAATGAGCTAGCTACCCACCTGGTGCCCAGAACACGGCCTATTTTGCAAATTTGTTGTTCTAGTTGAGAGGCACATTCAGACAGTTCCTTTTGATTTAAGGTGATCTACTGTAAACAGTTTGTTCATAAATGATTGAAAATCATTTATTCCATGAACTTCTCTCACTGAATCACCTACTGCAAGTTCTAATCTGTGATTAAGACAGTGTCAAATTATCACATCAGGGTAATGTTCCTTGAGATTTGTAGCAACACCAGATTTGACACCAAGCATTACGCTCGCCCCATCACTAGCAAATGCTACAAGGTTCTGTTTCAAGTAAGAGTCATCAAACCCATAGTTATTGGGACTGTTCAATAGATGCTTAGCAATAGTTGCAGCTTTCTGATCAGGCAGTTCAATTAGATCTAAAAACATAAAATGGGGATCATCTTCCTTATCACTTTCACATTTCAAATAAGCTATTAGGGCATTCTTAATGCTCAGGCTTGTTGATTCATCAATGAGAGCGGAAATTTGCCATTTACCTGCTTGATATGCTGGCAAATTTTCTTTTTCATATTAATGGCTATGTGATTAATTATGTCTGCAGCACTAGTGTGGGAATGCAGTCCAATTCCAATGTCAATACCATTATTTTTTTGAAGTTCCAATAAGCCAAAGTGATCACAGTATGGTCTGTCATTCTGAGCTAAATAATATGCAGAACGAAAAATTGAACAAGTTACCTTTAGATGCGAAGCATTCATGGTGTCACATAATTTTCCAAGAGCATCTTCACTAGTTATATTTTCAACACTTAGAGCAACAGTATGAGCTTTTGATAGTTAGTGATCAACAATTTTTTTTCTGAGAGACTTCAAGCATGTACTTCGATCAGCTCCAGAATAGGATACTTGGTCCATCTGCCATTCATTTGACAGCCTCAAACCCTTAGAAGTGTAAAGTGTCAAATTGCTTTTGTTTGCAGTTGCACATACTTTACATACTTCAAGTGTATCATCCTTGAAGTCTAACCATGGATAAGTTTCCTTCTTTTTCTTCCACATTTCTTCAGTTCAAACATCTGAACAGGGATACAAGCCTGACTTCGAAGGACCATTACTTTCAGAACTGCATTTGGACCCAGTTAGAAAATTTGAACTGGAAGCAGGCGAAACACTTTTACTGTTATCAGTCTCTTGTAATTTATTCTTGTTACACACCTCAGCTTGTTTACGAAAGAAAGAAGTTAACATTGTTTGCTTAGAAGCCATAGGGTTGTTATTGAGAAAAATTAATATTTGTATTAGCGAGTAATCTGTGGACCACCACGGGTGTAGCCTGCTAATACGACTGAGTCAGAACAAACAGCAGGGTCTGCAGCGCTTAGCAGTGTTCCCAAGCAGGTATAAAAATAACAGAAATAAAGCAAATAAGCTTTTTACACTTTTAGCCACCTAAATTGGAACCAAGTACTGTAATTAAGTGTGAAAAAGAACATTTAATAAACTATTGCTAAAGCCACGAATATTGCTGAATATTAGTATCAAAAGCGATAGGTTGGTAACTCTGCCTTGTACCGTTTCTCTCGCAGAAATGGTTGGACACGAAGTGTACCTGTGAGTGTCAATACTCACAATATCCTCACACGTCGGGTATTACATGATCAGACCAATACAGACCCTGTTTAGTCTTTAAATATATAAAAAGTTAAAGAAGCTTGAATCTTTACATAAATTATCGTATCTGTACGAATAAAAAATATCGTATTTTGGAAGTGACAAATATTAACGGGAGGAGAGCAACCATTTGGGAGGTTTGGAAATGTGTTTCGTCTTGATCATTGCCTCACTAAATTACTCTTTTTCCTATCAACACTAAGAGAAAAAGGGCCTCTTTCCAATCAACTATAGTTGGTGGAGCTCGGCCAAGGGGCTGATCTGCTATTGATAGTTGGAATGACGTAAACTAGCGTAGAGCCTAGAAATTATTTTTTTTCCCATTTGGCTTGTAAAAAAAATTAAATTCACTTTTTCCAGGTGTAGAAGAGGATTTTGGATGATTACCTTGAATATTTCATCAAAATCAGGCCGAAGAGAAGTGAACAGTGAATTTTTCTTTCATTATTTTTGACTTTTAACCTTAAGTTGCGACGTTTGTTCCTTGCTTCATATAGCTCCTACCGGGAATCCAATGGTACCCATTGGAAAGAGCGGAAAAATGCTCACACTTGTGTACAGTTGCCCCTTGGCTGGAGAGAGACTGAGGATCCGTGAAATGGTGGGAGGCTACAGCAGCGTATGCTGGGAAAACAACGGGTTGAGCGAGGACGAATTTCACAAACACCTAAATAAAAAACAGTCACAGCTCCAGGATTTCACCAAAAATGATCAAATATCCTATCCTAATGTTATTACTGGTATTTTCCCCACCAGCCACCAACCCCACTCCCCAACCCCCGCTTCTGTAAAATTCCCTCTATTTAATATGGGGCCGCTGTTAAATTCCCCGCTTGTTTATTTTGACTTTTTAAGGTGAACTCTGGCAGCACTGCACCCCTGCCCATACGGCACCGTCTGCTGCACAGTTCTTCCCTCATTGCTTCTGTCCATGGCCTCTGCTCAAAACGCCGCTTGAATGCCCCGTAGACGCGCTGCTCTGCTGGCGTTAGGTCAAGGAGGACCCGCACGGCATCTCCCTCCAGAGCCAGGGTAAGGTGCACCGCCGTCTCGGTGGGATCCAAGCATTGTGCCATGCGGCAAGATTGACTTGCACCAGGTACAGCTCCAGGCGGCTGGTGCCGTTGTATCTGGGGAGCTTCAGGGTAGACCTTGAGGCGCAAATTGTCGAGGCCCTTTGACCTTCCTGATGCTCCGGTGGTGTATGCCGTGGTGTCCATCCTCCCATGGCTATGGCGTCTTCGGCTCCCCAGTGCAGGTCGCGACGGAGGTGAGTGGTGCACTCTGTCCTGCTCTGTTCCCAGGTCCTCCCTCTGGGTCCCGTCTTCACAAGCCCTGCCCGTGGGTGCAGGAGAGGCACACTGCTCGGTCCCTTGTCTTATTCTCCGGGTCTTAAGGCACCCTATCCGCCGTTGTAGCTTTTCAATCTCGTCGTCCATCTCACATCCCACTCTTGGCACCAATGTGGCGAGCATTTGGTCCATAATGACAGATGAGGAAGCTCTTTAACTCAACAACAGTTTATTTTTTATTAACAAAATATACTTTATTCAAAATAAAATTATTTACAATAAACCAGTCAATGACTCTCAATCCTTTACAGACGTTTCCACTATATTCTATACATTTCCACACTTTCAGCCACCATTGTTGAGTGGTATACTCCCCGCCACCCAACCCCTCCCACTCCCGCAGTAGAAGAGCCCTAAACCGTGGTCCTTCCCCACCAGGCCCTTACGGTGGCTGCACCGAGTTTCAGTGCATCCCTCAGCAGGTACTCCTGCAGCTGAGAATGTGCCAGTCGGCAGCATTCTCCCCCGGACATCTCCATGTGCTGGTAGACCATCAAGTATTGGGCCAGCCAAAGAGCATCTTTTACCGAGTTGATGATCTGCCAGCAGCACCGGATGTTTGTCTCCAGGGCGTCCCTGGGAACAGCCGGTAGATCAGAGAGTCCTCTGTTAGGCGGCTGCTGGGGATGAAGTGTGACACTAGCCCCTCCATCCTCCTCCACACCTTCTCCGCCAACCCACAGTGTGTTGTGGGACACTGACTCTGCCTCACTGCAGTCCTCCCATGGGCAGTGGGGTGTGGAGACGATGTTCTGGGCATACAAGAGGGATCTGACTGGGAGGGCCCCTCTCACTGCCAAACTGGCAAGGTCTTGGTCCTGTTGGTGAGGTCTGGCGATGAGGCATTTTGCCCGGTGAACTGGACGGTCTGCTCAAGGAACCCAGCCCACTGTGTCCATCACGTTCTTCTGCAGTGTCTGCAGGACATTCTGTGTCGACCACTGCCTGATGGTCCTGTGGTCAAAGGTGCTGTCCTGGAAGAACTCCTCCACAAAGGACAGGTAGTGTGGCAATGACCAGCTGACTGGGGTGTTGCGCGGAAATGGGGCCAGACCCATCCTTCGTAGCCAGGACGACAAGTAGAACCTGGGCACTTAGTGGTACTTGGTGCTCACGTACCTGGGTTCTACACACAACCTGATGCAGCTACACATGAAGCTGGCCATCAGGATGAGGGGGACATTGGGAACATTTTTGCCCCCATTGTCCAGGGACTTGTGCATGGTAGCCCGTCTGACCCACTCCATCTTGGATCCCCAGACAAATCTAAAGACGGGTCAGGTGATTTCCAAGCTGCAGGAGTGGGGGACGGGCCACACTTGCACCAAGTACAGCAGCTCTGAGAGCACCTCACATTTGATGACCAGGTTCTTGCCCGTTATCGATAGGGAGCGACCAGTTTCTGTTTTACCTTGGCAATCTGCTCCAGCCAGTTCTTATTGCATGCCTCGGCCCCTCTGAACTAGATCCCCAACACCTTCACGTGATCAGACCTGATGGTGAAAGAGACACTGGATCGGGCGGCCAGTTGCCGAAGAGCATGGCTTCACTCTTCGTGTGGTTGGCTCTGGCTCCCGACACCAGCTCAAACTGGTCGCAGATGCCAATCAGCCTGTGAACTGACCTCGGATCAGAGCAGAAGATGGTGACGTCGTCCATGTACAGGGAGGTTTTCACTTGGGTCCCTCCACTGCCTGGCAGCATCACCCCACTTATGCCCTCATCCCTGCTGATGGCTTCGGCAAAGGGCTGTATGCAGCACATGAACAAGACAGGGGAGAGAGGGCAGCCCTGTCTGACTCCAGGCTTGATGGGGAAGCTATCTGTTTCCCACCCGTTGACTTGGACTGCACTACAGATGTCTGTGTAGAGCAGTTTGATCCAATTCCTGATTCCCTCCCCAAATCCCATTTTGGAGAGTACATCTGCCATGTACAGTTGAAGTCAGAAGTTTACCTACACCTTAGCCGAATACATTTAAACTCAGTTTTTCACAATTCCTGACATTTAATCCTAGAAAACATTCCCTGTCTTAGGTCAGTTAGGATCACTACTTTATTTTAAGAATGTGAAATGTCAGAATAATAGTAGAGAGAATGATTTATTTCAGCTTTTATTTCTTTTATCACTTTCCCAGTGGGTCAGAAGTTTACATACACTTTGTTAGTATTTGGTAACATTGCCTTTAAATTGTTTAACTTGGGTCAAACGTTTTGGGTAGCCTTCCATTCCTCCAGGCAGAACTAGTGTGACTGAGTCAGGTTTGTAGGCCTCCTTGCTCGCACATGCTTTTTCAGTTCTACCCACAAACTTTCTATCAGATTGAGGTCAGAAAATGATGTGAAGTCTGGTTCATCCTTGGGAGCAATTTCCAAACGCCTGAGGGTTTCACGTTCATATGTAAAAACAATAGTATGCAAGTATAAACACCATGGGACCACGCAGCTGTCATACCGCTCAGGAAGGAGACACATTCTGTCTCCTAGAGATGAATGTACTTTGGCGCAAAAAGTGCAAATCAATCCCAGAACAACAGCAAAGGACCTTGTGAAGATGCTGGAGAAAACAGGTGGACAATATCCATATCCACAGTAAAACGAGTCCTGTATCGACATAACCTGAAAGGCTGCTCAGCAAGGAAGAAGCCACTGCTCAAAAACCACACTAAAAAGCCAGACTACAGTTTGCAAGTGCACATGGGGACAAAGATTTTACTTTTTGGAGAAATGTCCTCTAGTCTGATGAAACAAAAATTGAACTGTTTGGCCAGAATGACCATTGTTATGTTTGGAGGAAAAAGGGTGAGGCTTGGAAGCTGAAGGACACCATCCCAACCGTGAAGCATGGGGGGTGGCAGCATCATGTTGTGAGGATGCTTTGCTGCAGGAGGGACTGGTACACTTCACAAAATAGATGGCATCATGAGGAAGGAAAATTATGTGGATATATTGAAGCAACATCTCAAGACATCAGCCAGGAGGTTAAAGCTCGGTGGAGAATGGGTCTCCCAAATGGACAATGTCCCCAAGCATACCTCCAAAGTTGTGGACAGCAAAGTCATGGTATTGGAGTGGCCATTCCAAAGCCCTGACCTCAATCCAATAGAAAATTTGTGGGCAGAACTGAAACAGCATGTGTGAGCAAGAAGGCCTACAAACCTGACTCAGTTACAACAGTTCTGTCTGGAGAAATGGAACAAAATTCCAACAACTTACTGTGAGAAGCTTGTGGAAGGCTATCCAAAAGGTTTGACCCAAGTTAAACAATTTGAAGGCAATGCTGCCAAATACTAACAGAGTGTATGTAAACTTCTGACCCATTAGGAAAGTGATGAAAGAAATAAAAGCTGAAATAAATCATTCTCTCTACTATTATTCTGACATTTCACATTTTTAAAATAAAGTAGTGATCCTAACTGACCTAAGACAGGGAATGTTTTCTAGGATTAAATGTCAGGAATTGTGAAAAACTGAGTTTAAATATATTTGGCTAAACGATGTAAACTTCTGACTTCAACTGTACATGTATGATATCCCGTCGAAGGCTTTCTCCTGGTCCAAGCTGACTGGGCAGGTGTCCAGCCCCCTGTCCTGCACGTAGGCAATGTACCCCTCAGCAGCGCGAAGCTGTCAAGAAACAGACCGGACACCATGACCCGAAGAATGTATCCAACCAGTCTCACACAGACGGGGGAGGTGACCATCACACACCCCGGTTACAGTCAGGGTGATCCACAAATACACAGATGAATAACTGTATAACCCAACCTAAATTGTAACAATAAATGAACTGGAACTTCCCACCATAATCCCACAAAAGCATTTTAACACAAGAACAGTAAACAGTACTGGTTGTTAGAAATACAGGGGCAGGCTGTGGACCACACCCCCACCCAGAATGTCTTACACACACACACACACACACACACACACAATATATATATATAGACAATAGGCAACTATAATGTAGACATCCAATACATTGGAAATTTTAGATTGTCCCTAAGGATCTATAGATTTTTTTACACTTGTAGGATAATGTCTTTCCCGACAAGGGGGATTACTCTGCTTGGCAAGTGAGACCTGTGCCTGTAAAACACTTTCAAGCTCTGGGCCTCTGCCTTGATGGTTGTAGGAGTTGACACTGGGATTGCTTGAGGTGGTTCTGACAGCTCTGAACACCTTTCTTCTCTAACAATTGACTCTGCTCTCCTCAAATGATCAGTACGTCATTTCCAGATAATATCATATGTAATCTCCACTGTGCGGGAGAGTGACCCAGTTCTGTTCTTAATCTTTCCAAGTGCCCACCTTTGATCACCTCTTGTATTCCCTAGCTGGGACTGCTTGTCCAGGAGTGAAATATGGAACCTCTTTGTCTGAGGAGCCCTCAGTTCATCTCAGTTGTTTGTCCTGCATACTCCCTCTGAGATTGGATTTGAGGAGATCTAAGTATGTGCAGAAGGGACAACCCAGGAATGGCATTGCTGGTGAGTTGTTGTAAAGTGTGCAGCAAGGAGGGAACTGGTGAGCTTCAGATTCAGTATTAATGTAATGTGCTCTGCAGTGTATTCTTTACACTCTGGGCAAACTTTTCTGCCGAGCCTTTTGTAGCTGGGTGGTACGGTGTAGATGTAATATGTTTTATTCCATTCATTTTTAGGAATGACTGAAGCTGTTCTACAGCAAACTGTGGTCCTTTGTCACTGTCTAAGTGCTCTGGAGCATCAGTGCTTGAGAAGAGGCTTCTCAACACATCACCAGTATGCAAATCTGTATGGGAGACTATTAGGAACGTTTCTAGCCATTTTGTAGCTGCATCCATTATTACTAGGAAACTTGTACCCATGAATGGTCTAGCAAAATCCACATGAATCTGTTTCCAGGGTTGGTGGGATAGAGAGCTGCTGTTTTTGGCATCTTCTGGACATGTTGACATGAACAGTGCATGGCAAGCTGTCCAATTTGTTGTTTTATCTCAGGGCACCAGACGAAGCTTCAAGCCAACATTTCCATTTTCACCATGCCTAGATCACTGGTATGTAGCTCCTCCAGCACTTTCCTCTCAGCCTATATGGTAACAGGACTCTCAATTCCCATATTAGTTATCCTCCATTGTTGGGCAGAAAAAAAAACTACAGTCTGCAAATTAGTGAATTTGAACGAGTCAAGAATAGTGGAAGCAGACGTCCCAATTGCTGTTGTTTTTGCCATGACAGAGGAGACGGACACTGCCATTTTATGAAGTGATTATGTTCTCCATTTTGTGAGTCAATCGCTTGGCTTGGTCAGTGTTTTAAAGCAAACACAATGATGCCTCAGGTAATCTGCTGAACTAGGGATCATTTCTATAGAAGTTATTTGTGAAGTGTTCTTTGGTTGGATATAACATGCAGGTTTGTGAATGCTGGTCTGTGTGATTCAAGCTGGTGACTGATTGAGATTAAATTACCAATTCTCACGTGCTGGGAAGAGGGCAATGAATAGATGCTGGTCTGGAGCAAAGCCAATAGGAAGGTGTTAAAGGTCAGACACATGACCTACAGCCAATGACACTGGTATGCAGTATTTGAATTGGTTAGAAATGAATATAAAGCTTCAAGTGTGCTGGTGGCGGAAACTCTAGGAGACTAACTATCGTGGATGTGAAGTGCCTCATGGACACATTGAGATTTGAAATGAAACCATGAGGAACATGTGGCCAGCAGAAGAAACTCCTTTTAAACTGGCAATATCTTTTCTGCACTTTGACTGTTCATGGAATGTCAGGATGTGCACATAGGTATTGGTTGTGTAAGTGAGACAATAAAGTACAAGTCGGTAAACACAGATTCTCTGTGCCTCACCGATCATTATCACAAGGGTCGATCAATGTAACACTGTCAAGGGCAAGTTTATCCAGGCACTGGTAAGAATGGGGTAAAGTAAGTGGAATTTCTGCTGCATGTTCCAGCTATTTTGCATTGCGTGTAGACTTGAGACAGTGTGGGGTCTTTTCCAATTTCCCTTTGGATCATCTCTGCTGTAATAGGGATATTTTCAATTTGCATGAGGGAGAATACATCAAGAGGAGTGTCATCTTTTGTAAATTTATTAGGTACTTCCTTTTCCAAAGGTAAACAGGACAATCTATCAGTATTTTGAAAATTAGATGTCCTCTTGGATTTGATCTTTTGATTGTGTCCTCCAAGAACAGAGCCTATCTCTGCATTTGTGCTTCTGATATTAGTGGAATGCCCTTCTGTAGAATGAAAATGTTGATCAGTAACGACAGTAATGTCACTCCCAGACAAGTAGTGGTTGAAACCTTTTACACCCCAAATCAGACTCAAAACCTCTCTGTCAATATGTGTGTAGTTTTTCTCTGCAGCAGTAAGAGAATGTGATGCAGGTATAGGAAGTTCACTTCCATCATTCATAGCATGTGACATGACCTCATCTTTACCATAAGGTGAGGCGTTACAGGCAAGTGTGGATCATAATGCGTGAGTACCATGTCTGAGGTCACCATTTTCTTTGTCTTTTGGAAAGCCATCTCACACTGCTTTGTCCATTGTTGTTTCTTCCCAATCAGTGTAATAATGAGTTCAATGGGTGGAGCACAGTAGTTAGATTTGGCAGAAACTTGTTATAGCAATTGACAAATTCTAAAAAGGACTGCAACTACGACATATCCTGTAGCCTTGGGGCATCAACCACTGATTGACATGTCTCAGCCAATCACAATCCTGCAACACTGGCCCTCCTGTTATTATTACATGTGCTTTTGGTTGTTTTATTTAACTGTTATGAATGTCACTCCCACAGGAGTTATCTCCCGAATATAAATTCGTAGTTGAATATCTACTGGCTTCAGTTCAGTATTTTTGAAGTACCATTCAAACTCATTTTATGAAATGACTACAACAGCTGAGCCAGTGTCCAATTCCATTTTAGGTAATTTGCCATTTACTTCTGGTGTAAGCCATATTGCTTGTCAGTTGCTCATCTTCACATTGGAAATCTCAAGGCTACTTAGTCCTGGATCACTTTCATCAGTATCAGATTTTTCATCAACGGCATGCAGTTTAGTGCTCTTTTTGAAACTGCAACTTAACTTTTCATCTTTTTCACTTCCCTGCGTAGTCCATTTATTCTCCTTTGCCTGCCATGCTCTTTCTATGTGCCCTGCTTTGTTGCATTTTCTGCAAGTTTCACCTTTAAACCTGAAATTGGTCTGGTGTTTGTGAGCCCTGTCACAGTGGTAACATGATTTGTTCAGCCAGGCTAGTTTCTGTGTAGATGTTACAATTTTATTCACACTCACTTTCATTCCTGACTACAACTCAATTCCGTCTCTGGCTGCTGTTTCCATTGATACAATGATTTCAACTGTTCTTTTAAATACGAGTTGTGTTGCAGTTAGGAGCAGTTCTTGAATGCTTTCTTGTAAGATTCCATAAACTGAACAATTTCTCAGTGCATCATTAAGCCCATCACTGAACTGACAATGCTCAGACAATCCCTTCGATACAGTCATGTACGCTAATATGGATTTCCCCTTCCTTTAGATTATGCTCATGAAACCTACAGTGCTCTGCAATTAACAACGGTTTTGGTTCAACCCAATTACTGTAGCTTTGTGTAATCAAGCACATCTATCTTTCCAACCAAGCCAACCATTTCTGTGTTATTTAGTTATTAAAATTATCACCTGGTACTCACTACGTGGGGTGATTGATACATTCATGGCCTAAGGTAGAAGGAGTCAATTTTAGAAAACCTAGCACATTTATTTTTCAACATGGTCCCCTCCCACATTTACACACTTAGTCCAGCAGTCGTGGAGCATACGGATCCCTCCTTTGTAGAAGTGGTTCACAGCAGGGGTGATTGATACGTTTGTGGCCTAAGGTAGAAGAAGACGAGTCATACAGCTCTCATTATATGCACGTGCGTGTCAACTCTTTGGGTGAAAATGCAGAAAGAAGTTAATAACTCATCTCCTTCTACCTTAGGCCACAAACTTATCAATCACCTCTGCTGTGGACCACTTCTGGAGGTCCAAGACGCCGATTTCTACAAAGAAGGGATCTGTATGCTCCACGACTGCTGGACTAAGTGTGTAAATGTAGGAAAAATAAATGTGCTAGGTTTTCTATAATTGACTCCTTCTATCCTAGGCCATGAACTTATCAATCACCCCTCGTATTTATGAACCCATGAATTTAATTAATTTTCTGGCTTTTTTTTAACTCAAACATCTCACTGCCCTTCCAAAGTAAAAAATATGTGCTTCACTTTTATTTGTAACTTGACATTCTCTCTCTCCCTTGCAAAGTCAAAAAACGTGCTGAACTTGAACAGGTAGGTAGTCATTTTAAAACTTACTTGTCACCATTCTTATGCTTTTTAACTTCAAAATGTAAAATGAATCGAAAGAAAAACACAGAGCCGGGAATAGCATGTCCTTAGTCTGTTTTTCACTTCTAGTGAGGCACATATTTATGATGTAGTGATGTACTGACGTATGCTGTTCACGTACTTTTACATATAACCTGTAATGACTTATGCAAACAACAAAGTATGCTGAATCAAACAGTATATTTATAATATTACTTGAATATTAATGAAATATTAAATACACAACAATGTGTGAACTAGGCATGCAGTTTTATTTAATTTATTTAAAGCTTATGGATTAAATGGGAACCTGGAGAGGATGAATTTTGTCTTTCATGTAGAGAGAAATGTGCCAAAACTATTTCCTAGTTACTTAGCACTAAATATCAATGCAAAATATTCACTGTGAAGATACAGACTGTTATTATGGTTTGAATCTTTTTCTAAGTTAATATTCTACTGGATCACCTTTCATCTATATTTTAATGATGTTTTGTTTCTTAGACTAGCTAATTTTTGTTAACTCAAGTGAGATTGGCAAGTTAGGGCCAATTGCTATTAAATGGCTTTGCCTTTAAACTAAATCCACCGAAAAGTACTTTAAGGCAGATGAAGATATTTTTAAAAGCCATCTGATCAGAAATTATTGGCTGAAATATTCCTGCACTGATGAAGGATCTTGGGCCAAAATGTTAACTCTTTATTTCCCTCCACAAATGATCTGTTGACTTCCTATAACACCCCATGTGTGTGGCTGAAATATTTTTTTCAATGAACTGAGTCTCCATATCAGTATTAATTGGCCTGAAATTCTGACCCTTTTATAGATGCAACAAGTAACTAATAGTCTGTGGCTACAGGGAAATCAGTTTGCATCTATCTGGTATTAATGTGCTGATACATTTATAAATGATTCTTGAGCGCACTTCTTTGGTAATACGGGCCAGGACAGGTGACTGATGGGTTGATCAATGAGAATTTTTAAGGAAGTGAAGTTACAGAAGGAGGACAATGCAGGGGAGTGATCCTGATTTTGCACACAGCTTGAAGCCCTTTATTTCCAGCATGGTACTTGTATCAATTCAGTCTAGACATCTGTGTGGATGACCGGTCCAATGTCTCAATCTTAAGTTCTTCAGGAGAAATTCAGAATGACAGGAAAATGAATGACATTTACAATATTTACATGCCTTCCCTTACTTACTTACTTACTTACTGTGGGAAAGTCTTAGATGTGTACATATACACACACAGGGTGCCCAAGACTTTTGCACTGTACTGTAAATTCAATATATATATATCGGCTGGCTGTTAGCGCAATGGCATCAGCGCCGGACTCCAGAGCAAAGGTTCCCGAGTTCGAATCCAAGTTGGGCCACCTCCCGAGCACGCTTTCCATCTGTGCCAGGTTGAACGTCAAGCTAGCCACTTGGCCTCGTAAAAAAAAAAAGGGTCAAGTCAGGAATGTTCATATTGTGACCCGGTTAATCCGAAAGGAGACCAATCCTGACACTACGCGCCAGAAAAGGATGGCTGAATGTCTGGTGTGACACGATATAAAAAAAATATATAGTATTGAAGAACTATACAGTACTGTGTAAATGTCTTAGATGTATGCCTAAGACATTTGCACAGTACTGTATATTTCTTCAAATTTTTTTCAATTGAATATCTTTGTTAGAGAGTATTCTGGAGTTATGTGAATATAGCAGATACTAATTTAAGCAACAGTGAGTCCTTACTTCCTATTGTAAATTACAAGCAGTGAATTGAAGTTAAACTGGCCTACAGATTAAGAGATGGCATATGCACTAATCAAAAAAGCAAAAGGTTGTGTTAAATGTTTTGCATCAACTATGGATTTAAGGAATTTGCACTGTTGTAAATGTAAATAGGTTCAGGGAAGTGTCCCAGTCAAAGGTGTCTCCAACTGTAGATATGTAATAGAAAGGAAGCATTGTCAGCCCTAAATATTGAAGTAAATGATGTTATTGTAACTATTGAAATTGTTTTGAATCATCTTCTGTTGCCTTTGATCTTAAGGGTATAAAAATGAGATGTACTTTTTGATTTTTGAGACTCTACCGAGAGTGTCACCATGAGAATACCTACTTATTGTGATGAATAAAGGCTTCTACATCACCAGCTTCAGTGCCTCTCTGGTGACCTTGATCACAGTCACAACATTACTAATGCATTTTATAGACAACTGAAGTTACCACTTTAACCTAGGAAAAGAGGCACACAATCTGTAACTAAGTACTCACAAACATCTACAGTCACTCATGGCCATTTGCTGTCTTCTAAGCTTGGGAGAGCAACTGTAGGAATTTGCAGATTTCAGAGAGTATGTCCTCAGTAAACAAACATTTCAACAAATTGGTCTTCACAGAAGTTTTCTGGAGAGAATTGTCCCTCCCCATCATGTTGTATAGGGTTTTCAGCTGGGAGCACTTTACTCTCTGGATATTCTTCCAGTCACCTTGTGTTTGAGTTGGATAGCTAAAGAATTTACCCATATTTGGAAGTAACTGGCATTGTTCAGGATGTCTTGCGCTCACCAACGATCTTTAAATTTATTTCTTTAAAATGTGCTGAGGACAGGTCCTTCCTGTTGTATGTGCTTATGTAAGGGCATTGGCTGGATCATCAAATTCCAATGATCTTATGCTTTCCTCATTCCTATTGCCTGTTCTGCCTAGGAGTGAAAAGGACAGATGCAAGTCAAATCTGTGTAATCATTGTTTATTGACAGTCACATCTATAAAAAATTTACTGAATGATACGCTCTTGAGGGATACTGAAATAGTGTTACACAGCTCAAGAACTGGTCGGGCTTCTGACATGATGCCTCAAGTTGGCAATCAAGCCAAGAATCACTGTGGAGACCATTGAAGGTTTTACACAATATTTATATTATAAAATGTGAAATTTGGGGGATAATCAATTGGTCACTATCACGTTGTGTGCTGGCAATGTTGGAACACAAGTGTGGAGGAAAGACAGACACCGATGTAGAGATGGTGACCAAAGTTTATTCGTAAGAATTTCAACAGAACATTAGTGATTTGGCTGAACGACACTGCAGTGCATAACATTGTCACAACTGTGACTGTGTTTAGTGCTAATCGGGTGTCTGCTTAAATAATACAATTAACACGGAATCCCCGAGCCTATCCAAATAAACTTAACAAGTTTAAATAGAAAGCACCAGGAGATCATGTTACAGAAGTGCAAACTACTTGAAATAACCAAAAACTCTAAAATTAATGAAAATAAATCACGTAAAACAACAATTAACCAATTCAGATGCTCTATAAAACTCTGAGTCCCACACTCCCCGGTTCCCTAAACAAGCCCAAAGAGCTCAATGCAGTACCCCCCTCTCTATGGCCAGAACCTGATGCCTTAGAGAGACCTGAAACCTTGAGTAAGACGTGAAAACTCGAGAGAGACATTGGGACATAAGAGGCACCTGGAGGACCTCAAGAGAGACTGGAGAAGCTTGACAGTGAGAATGTTGAATAAACCTTGGAAACCTTGAATAGACCTCAGGAACCTAGAGAGCCATAGGAAACCTTGACGATTTGGAGAACCTTGATGACGTGAGGAACCATGAGGACCTTGAGAACCTGGAACACCTGGACCCAGAAAGAGCTCTGAGATGCAGAAAAAACCTTGAATGTAGACTAGAGAAGCTCAGAATGTGGACTTGAGTCACTCAGAATGTAGACTAGGGTCTATCAGAGTGTTAATTTATTAACTGGACTTGAGAAACTTAGAACTTAGACTAGAAGCACTCAGAAAGTAGACTTGGAACATGGACTTGAGGAACTGAGAATGCAGACTTGAGAATAGATGACATTTTCACCTAAAGCCAACCGATGACAAAACTCCACTGTTCAACCTCCGCTGTGTCCATTACTTGGCAAGGTTCTTACATCATGTTGCGTACTGGCAATGTCAGAACCCAAGTGCCGAGGAATGACAGACTCTGATGTAGAAACAGCGACCAAAGTTTATTCATAAGAAGGTCAATAGAACATTGGTGGCCCAGCCGAGCAATACCACGAGACGTAACATTCTCACAGCTATGACCCTACAATTAGTGCTAATTGGAATCTACTTAAATACGTAATACAAGTAACATGGAACCCCCAAGCCTATCAAGATAAACTTTAAACAGAAAGACACAGGGTACCACATTATAAAAGCAAGTTGCTCAAGAAAAAACACAGGGTGGGGGGCGTCACGTGATGACGTGGGATTGAGACGTGTAAATCCAGCTCTCCCATAAAAAAATCAGCAAAGTACCGTTTAAACAAAGTAAAGTTAATAAATACTTTCCGAAAACTACTTATAAACTTCGTAAGACTACTCTACGATATGCCTCGTAAACTGCAACAGAAAAAGTCTGTTGTTGTGAAGTCGCCGCGAGATAAGAAGAAAAAAGGGCCTACTGCAGCGATGGAGCCTCGGATTCAGGTTGGATCCCCTTCAGAGGAGACACATTTTATCTCTGGTGTAGAAGAACAGGGAGCAGTGGCGGCTGTAGCGGTCTCTCGGAAGAAGATGCCGGAAATGCGCATGCGCAAAAAAGTACGCATGGGCAAATCGAAACAACTTAAACTACAAGAACCAACGGCCACTGCAACTGAAAGTGCCTCAGAGTCAGAATTGGATTCCGCAGAGAATACAGATGAGGAAGAGGAGGAAGAATTGGAAGAGACTGGAACTAAAGGAGACGACGGAGACATAAGAGAGGCTTGATTGCAATTAACGGCTGAACTAAGAAAATTAAGAACAGAGCTTAGAGACGTGAAGATGTGCTATGATAAAGCTATGAACAGACAGGATAAAATGGATAAGAAACTTCAGAAGGTGGAAAGAACAATGGAGCATATTAACGATAGAGTGGAAAAAACAGAAAATGATATGCTTGTCTGGAACACGGAAAGAAATCGACTCTTGGAGAAAGTGGACGTTGGAAAATTTTGGTAAACGTAATAATATTAAAATTGTTGGTCTTAAAGAAGGTATAGAAGGAGATAATCTAATAGAATTTTTTCAAAGATGGATCCTGAAAACCTTGCAAATGAAAGAGGAAGACCGATCAATTGAAATTGAGCGGGTACATAGAGCTCTAAGACCAAAACCACAAGATGACCAATATCCACGATCAATTTTAATAAAATTCTTAAGATTTCAGAATAAAGAAAGGAGTCTGCAGGTGGCTGTCCAAGCTGCCAAGAAGAGAATAGGGCCACTGATGATAGAAGGGAAGAAAATTTTTTTCTACCCTGACGTAAGTTATGAACTTTTGAAGAAAAGGAAGAAATTTAATGCAGTGAAAAAAGCCCTATGGGATCACAATTATCAATTTATATTGCGTTATCCTGCAACCTTGAAGATTTTTTTGACTGGTGGAGAAAAAAGATTTTTTGACGATTACCAGAAAGCGGAGGAGTTTGTGCGAGATTCTTTGAATATTTGCCAGATACAAGAACAAACCCAGGGGAGCAAGATGGATTGAAGATGAAGACTGGATTAAGGAATAGGCCTGTTGGATTTTTAGGCGGATGAATATATAAATATATTATTAATTATATGAGGGTGGGGAAGAAAGGTTAAAATTTGAGGAATACTAGCTGGGAATAATGACATTAATTTCTTTTTTATATATATATATATAATTTTTTGTTACGGGGGAGCTGGAAGAAACACTGACCAATTGCTACGTTATTCATGTGTGCAAACGTGGCAATAGCCACGACCTGCAAAATGGAGGGGGGTAGTGTTGTGTATCTTTTCATTCACAACATTAGTGGGGGGGGGGATTTTGTTTTTTCTTTTTTTGTATCTCATCTTTTTTTTTTGCCTGGATGATTGAGAGGGAAACACATAGCAACATGGTGAAGTTCAAAGAGATTCCCCAGGAAACTATGAGAGTTGAGAAGCTAAGTAATGTTTTTGATATGATAAAGATCTTGGTTCCTTGGGGAAAGTAACAAATATATATTAAATTTATTTTTAATCCAATGGACCATGCGGAAACCTTCCAATATTCAGGCGGTTCTTCTTTTTTTTCTTTTCTCTTTAGGTAGTAGTATGTATCGGGGGGGAAGGTTAAGGGGGGGGTAGTTTTTTTTTCTCTTGTATTTACTTTGAAAACTCAATAAAAATTATATTAAAAAAAAGAAAAAAACACAGGAATTCTGAACGATTAACAAACAACTCCTGTTAATCAAGAATTAACCAATTCAGGTGCTCTAAAAACTTCAGAGCACCTCTCACTCTCTCTCTCCCCGCACAAGACCGAAGAGCTCATTAAAGATCATATTGCAGTTTTTTCTTGTTTTTCTTGCTGAGGACTTGTATATAATTGACCAAAATTATCACCGTTGTCTAAGTCAATTTAAATACAGTAATCATTTTCAATTTGTGACAGCTAAAAGTTATAATCCTGTTACATGATATTAAGTCTGAGCAGTACTTAGACCATTAGACCATAAGATATAGGAGCAGAAGTAGGCCATTCAGCCCATCAAGTATGCTCCACCATTCAATCATGGGCTGATCCAATTCTTCTAGTCATCCCCACTCCCCTGCCTTCTCTCCATACTCTTTGATGCTCTGGGTACTCAAGGACCGATTTATCTCTCCCTTAAATACACCCAATGGTTTGTCCTCCACAGACTTTCATGGCAAAAAATTCCACAGATTTACCATCCTCTGACTAAATTAATTCCTCTGCATCTCTGTTCTAAATGGATGTCCTTCAATCCTGAATCTGTGCCCTCTTGTCCTAGACTTTCCTACCATGGGAGATAACTTTGCCATATCTAATCTGTTCAGGCCTTTTAACATTCAGAATGTTTCAATGCGATCCCCCCTCATTCTCCTGAATTCCAGGGAATACAGCTCAAGATCTCCCAGACTTTCCTCATACGGTAACCCTTTTATTCCTGCAATCATTCTTGTAAATCTTCTCTGAACCCTTTCCAAGGTCAGTATATCCTTTCAAAAATAAGGAGACCAAAACTGCACACAATACTCCAAGTGTGGTCATACATCTAGCAATGAATGCCAACATTTCATTTGCCTTTTGCACCACTGAATCAACCTGGAGGTTAACCTTTATGGTATCTTGCACAAGGACACCCAAGTCACTTTGCATCTCTGCGTTTTGAATGCTCTCCCCATCTAAATAATAGTCTGCCCATTTATTTCTTCCACTAAAGTGCATGACCATACACTTTACAACATTGTATTTCATTTGCCACTTCTTTACCCATTCCCCTAAACTATCTAAGTCTCTCTGCAGGCTCTCTGTTTCCTCAACATTAACTACTGCTCTACCTATCTTTGTATCATCGGCAAATTTAGCCATAAATCCATTAATATTGTAGTCCAAATCATTGACATATATTGTAAAAAGCAGCGGTCCCAACAATGATCACTATGAAACTCCACTGGTAAGCAGCAGCCAGCCAAAGTACCAGAATAAGATCCCTTTATTCCCAACCTCTGTTTTCTGATGACCAACCAATGCTCCACCCATGCTAATAACTTCCCTGTAATTCCATGGGCTCTTATCTTGCTAAGCAGCCTCATGTGCGGCACCTTGTCAAAAGCCTTCTAAAAATCCAAGTACGCCACATCTACTGCATGTCCTTTGTTTATCCTGCTTGTAATTGCCTCAAAAAATTGCAATAGGTTTGATAGGCAGGATTTTCCTTTCAGGAAACCATGCTGGCTTTGGCCTATCTTGTCACGTGCCTCCAAGTACTCCGTAATCTCGTCCTTAACAATCGATTCCAACAACTTCCCAACCACTGATGTCAGGCTACCAGGTCTATAGTTTCCTTTCTGCTGCCTCCCACCCTTCTTAAATAGTGGAGTAACACCTGCAATTTTCCAGACATCCGGTACAACGCCAAAATCTATCCATTCTTGAAAGATCATCGTTAATGCCTCTGCAATCTCTCCGGCTACTTCCTTCAGAACCCAATGGTGCATTCCATCAGGTCCAGGAGATTTATCCACCCTCAGACCATTAAGC
Organism: Mobula birostris; assembly: GCF_030028105.1. Classification (NCBI taxonomy): domain Eukaryota; kingdom Metazoa; phylum Chordata; class Chondrichthyes; order Myliobatiformes; family Myliobatidae; genus Mobula; species Mobula birostris. The sequence continues at coordinate 77,870,259 of NC_092381.1, forward strand.
TTCCTGATCACCTTCTCAGTCGTAATTTTCACTGCACCTCCCTGACACTCTTGAATGTCCAGTAGACTGCAGATATCTTCCACTATGAAGACTGATGCAAAATATGCATTTAGTTCCCCTGCTATCTCTGTGTCTCTCATTACAATATCTCCAGCATCATTTTCCATTGGTCCTATATCTACCCTCAACTCTCTTTTACCTTTTATATACTTAAAAACGCTTTTAGTATCTTCTTTGATATAAGTTGCCAGCTTCCTTTCATAATTCATCTTTTCGACCTAATGACCTTCTTGTTTTCCTTCTGCAAATTTTTAAAAGCTTCCCAATCCTCTATTTTCCCAATAGCTTTGGCTTCCTTGTTTGCCCTCTCTTTTGCTTTTACTTAGGCTCTGACTTCACTTGTCAGCCACGGTAGTGTCCTTCTTCTATTCAAAAATTACTTCTTATTTGGAATGTATCTGTCTAGCACTTCCCTCATTTTTCACAGAAACTCCAGCTTTTGCTGCTCTGCTGTCCTTCCTGCTGGTGTCTCTTTCCAGTCAACTTCGGCCAGTTCCCCTCTTAAGCCATTGCAATTTGCTTTATTCCCCTGAAATACCGACACATTGGATTTTATTTCCTCCTTCTCGAATTTCAAAGTGAACCCGATCATTTAAGATAATCATTGTTCCCTAAGGGTTCCTTAACTTTAAGCTCTCATGTCACCTCCAGAACATTGCACAACACCAGCACCAATCCAGCACCGCAAATCCCCCAGTGGGCTCAACATCGAGCTGTTCTAAAAAGCCATCCCTTAGACATTCAACAAATTCTCTCTCTCGATGTCCAGTGCTGGCCTGGTTCTCCCAATCCACTTTTTTGTTAAAATTCCCAATGTGTATCTTGACATTGCCCTTCTGACGCACCTTTTCTATTTCCTGCTGTAATTTGTAATCCACCTCCTGGCTGCTGTTTGGTGGCCTGTATACAACTGCCATTAGGGTCCTTTTACCCTTGCCATTTCTTAACTCAACCCATAGAGACTCTATACCTACTGATCTTATGTCATCCCTTTCTAATGGTTTAATATTATTTCTTATACACAGAGCCACACCACGCCCTCTGCCTACTAACCTATCTTTCTGATACACCGTATATCCTTGGACGTTCAGCTCCCAATGGCAGCCATCCTTTAGCCAAGTTTCAGAGATGGCCACAATGTCATACTTGCCAATCTGTAGCTGAATTTCAAGATCCTCCATTTTATTTCTTATACTGTGTGCATTCAAATATAACAATTTCAGTCCAGTATCTGTTGCTTTCTCTTTTAATTGCACCACATCTCTATTGCCCGTTAACTCATCCCACTGGCTGTGATTATGCCTCATCTCCTGCCTGTCCTTTCTATCATCTCTGTTGCATGCTATCTTTGATTTATTTCTGTTTTCCCCTTGCTCAGCCCTATCACTCCGATTCCCATCCTCCTGCCAAATTAGTTTAAACCTGCCTTCTAGGATATTGGGCTCAGGTGTAAGCCATCCTTTTCATACAGGTCGTACCTCCTCCAGAGGCCTCAATGATCCAGGAATCTGAAGCCCTGCCCCTTACACCAGTCTCTCAGCCACACATTAGTATGCCTGATCATGTTATTCTTGCACTTGTTAGCACGTGGCACAGGCAGCAATCCTGAGATTACTAACCTGGAGGTCCTGCCTTTTCAGCTTCCTACCTAACTCCCTGAATTCTCTCTTCAGGACCTCCTCCCTTTTTCTACCTTACTTTAACATACTTCATAACGTTACAAGATTGTTTTATAAAATAACACATCAGATGACAAGTCTGTTAATATGCTGCCTGAGTTTATGATTAATGGATTGTTTACCATGAAAAGTGATGTAGTGGTAATAGTTTTATTTCCTAATCTCTAACATGTTCAGTCCCTTTTCACCCCACCAGCAGAGATCATGTCTTTAGCTATCTCCACAGTTTGTTCTAAAAGTCATTGTATTCCTTCACATTTCCATCTCTGATTGCAGGTATGGATTTTTTTTTTCCTTACCTTTAGTTTTGCTGGGTCTCCTTTGGGTTATTCTTGGTTGAGTGTTACTATCTTAGATGCTATTGAATATTTTCTATTGCTTCCCAAAATATCAGAAGTTGTAATTATGTAGTTGTTTAAGGCAAAATATATATTTCCTAGAAATGGAGACACAAGATATGACACGAGTATATGCTGATCTCATTATGTCCATTTCTCTCATCTCTTCAAATGAGTCATATGTTTCTCCCTGTAGGTATATACTGTGAAGTAGATGGTGAATGGACAGCACCATCACTGCTCTACAAGAGTTATGCTATTTTCAAATTCCAGTGAACGTATGCCAAATAAAGACTCTGGTGGAGCACATAGGTTCGTGAGGTTTAGAAACTAACTAGCCTCCAACCTGATGGCATGAACATTGACTTCTCTAACTTCCGCCTATGCCCCACCTCCCCCTCTTACCCCATCCGTTATTTATTTTTATACACACATTCTTTCTCTCACTCTCTTTTTTCTCCCTCTGTCCCTCTAACTATACCCCTTGCCCATCCTCTGGTTCCCCCCCCTTGTCTTTCTCCCCGGACCTCCTGGTCCATGATCCTCTCATATCCCCTTTGCCAATCACCTGTCCAGCTCTTGGCTCCATCCCTCCCGCTCCTGTCTTCTCCTATCGTTTTGGATCTCCCCCTCCCTCTCCCACTTCCAAATCTCTTACTAACTCTTCCTTCAGTTAGTCCTGACGAAGGGTCTCGGCCTGAAACGTCAACTGTACCTCTTCCTAGAGATGCTGCCTGGCCTGCTGCATTCACCAGCAACTTTGATGTGTGTTGCCTGTCATCTGAAATTAGTTTGACTTGGTGACAGGGAAACAATGGGAATATTGTTGGCAAGGTTTTCAAATCCTAGATGACCACTTGAAATCAGAACCAGAAAAATACTATCAGTATTGTCACCCCAAATCCATTGGTAGAACAGGTGAACCAAATGACAGCATCCTCCCCCAGGCCAATATTGCAGCATTGAGGCCCTAATTTACACTTACTACTCTCTTGGGCAGGGAATTTGTTTTTTAATGGCTGATAATAGGTTGCCAAAACAGACATTTTGTTATGAGTTCTGTCCTGGAAATAGTTGGAATAGATATAAAGGAAAAGAGTGAAGGATTTTCTCAAAGCCTATTGGAAGAATTGGAACATGTGTACTTTGAATGCCAGACCCATGGCCATTCAGTGAGAAAGGAAAAATTGTTTTTCAACTAGGAACATTAAGTCGCATCATCAAGTCCAACATAAATGATAGATGAAGTGGACTACATTACAAACTCTGCATTCACCCCATTTGTGGTTGCAGTTTTGTCCTTCTTAGTGACTTCAGAAACCACCAAACTAGAGTGAATTTACCCCTGATCATGAAGGATTGCCAAAGAAGAGGAGGTAGTAGAAGATATATTGTTTAGATGAAAAATTGGTTTGAATCATTTTCTTGAGGAGTCTTCAGCGGTCCTATCAAAAACCAACCCGAAGGTTCCAAAAACAGATAGAAGTAGGCAGTACATAGCTCTAATGGACTGAGTTGATCAGACACAACAATTCCAGTGTCTAGGAGATGTGGTAATAAAGTGAACACACTCAACAAAGTAAGTTAAGCCTAATTTATTATCATAAAATAGAAATCATAAATAAAATACACCAAATACTATGTAGCAAGTCACCAAGGTTTCAGGGCTCATAATTCTTAGACACCACTTGATTGTTCTCACTGTCAGGGGCACTCCAAATTCTGACTCACTCTTGAAACCACCTTGGGTCCTAGGCATTGATTGTAGTTTCCCACCCCAGTTGAAATCCAAAGAATGAATGAAAAATGATTTAATTTATACAAGTTCTACAAGGGCTGAGCAACGACAAGCCAGACAAACCCCTTGATCTCACTGCAGCCTGTTCAAACCAAACAACACATTGTGTGTCCATTAACACAGCATTCATCGTACCCTCATTAATCAGCTGGACACTTTAATAGTCACACTTTTCAATCCTTGGGCTTTCAAAAGTACATTAAGGCTTACACATATAAACAATAAGCCAGAGTCTGGGCAGACAAACCACTTGACAGACATTTTCAATACTTACTCACTAACAGATATTTGCATTTTAATGGTTACTCGTTGTTGACTCCAGAGACCCTACATGCCAAAAGTTCAGAAAGTCTTAAATTGTCATTGACCTCATAGACATTCACTCAATTATACAAAATTTAATATGGTTCAATATCTGACAGAGTATCTTCCAATTTAGGGTTGGTTATTGATAATGAGAACCTATTTTGCGTATGGAAAGTGACATCTCACTGTCCCCACGAGTCTCCTGCTGAGATTGCAACAGTTAGAGTAAAGTGGTAACAAGTGCTCTGCTGGTGTTTTCAAACTACATCTATCCATCTTATGTTACATGTTACAGATAAACTTAACCCCTTCATAGGCAATATCCTAGGGAATTGGGTTCTATCAGTAAATGCATTTAAGTATTGTGATTCATTAAGAATTAATACAATAATGCAAAGCAAACACTAGTATCATAATGGTGTCAGTTACTACAAAGGCAAATCAAAATATAGGCCTTCAGTTTATTGAAATATATCAGTGAGTGTAGTGCTTTCAAAGAGATATTGAAAACATTTCATTTATAGGGCCTAATTATCTCATGAACATGTTTTACTTTAGTGCCCCTAAACAATGTGCCATTTTGCTATTCAGAGTGTATTATAAAACATAAAAATAAACCAAAGGCTGTTATTATTTAGCACTAGTCCATATAGTTGTAATAATCAACGAAAGTGCAGTGGTTGAAAAGTAAAGATGATACTGAAGACTAGACTAAAAAATAGCTTCATTTGTCACAAGTACATGGAAACATCAACACACTGAATACACATATAGTGAAATGTGTCATTTCCGTCAATGACCAACAGTCTGATGATGAGCTTGGGGCTGACTGAAAATGTTGCCATGCTTCCACCACCAACATTGCATGCCCACAACTTATTAACTCTAACTCATATGACTTTAGAATGTGGGAGGAAACCATAGCACCTGAAGTTAACACAAGTGGTTTTGGAGAGAATGTGGCAAGCTCTTTTCAAACAACAGCTTAGATTTAAGTAATTTCTCTTTTTTAATGTATTTTATTATATGTTTAGACTCTTCAACTCTTATGAATCCTTTGGGATATTCTTAGATGAAATTTACTTGTGAAAATCCATAATTATTGCATATCACCTTCACAATGTGTCGGCTCAGAGGGGGTCATCCAGCCTTTACCAATGCCTAGCAGTACAGTCCAGTAAGTTTCATTTACCAGCCTTTTTCCTTAGTCCAGTAAATTACTTTTTCCCCAGGCTTATCTAATTCCTTCTCAAAGGCTTTGATAGATTTTGTTTTCACCACCCTCATAAGCAGTTAGTTTCAGATGAAGTTTAATTATCGTTCAACCATACATGATATAGCTAAACCAAACAATGGTCCTCTGGAGCCAAGGTGTAAGACACATTTCCAGCAGCATATAGCACAAATAGCACATGTGGCTACAATAGCAGAAAACACAGAAGCACAAAGCGCAAAAATAATAGAGGCTAAGTCGCTGAGTGGCATGTCCTGCAGATTGAAGGTAAGTTGTCCTGGTCCAATCAAGTTCCACCAAAGGAACACCAGAGAGTAGCACTGAGTACACACCGAAGGATGGCAGTGAGTGAACACTAGAGGGCAGCACTGATGGGAGGGCCCAATCCCCAAACTAATACAGATTCCAGCACATCCACAGAGGCCTTTGCTCTTCCCCACACTGCCTCTGTTATCTCCTCCCATGGGTTATTGCAAACAGGCAACCCCAAGGCATGAGGGCCTAGTTTGTGCAACAACCAAGGCAACTCAGCTCCCCTGCCGTTGGTGAACTGGTCTTGTGGTATTCTACATCACCAATGTCCAACGAGGTCTTGTGATCACAATAAAAACATCTGACACAATCATTCACACAATGTGCTACCTCAGCACGACAATGGGTACAGAGTCCAGCAACAATGGCAACAAGTCCAGGCAACAACACGACAATAAGACCAGCTCCATTGCTATCAAGCAATTCGCTGATGGGGTACTCTTGTAGCACATGATGTTCTTAGTATCCAGCAGTGTCTTGTAATTGTAAAAAAGATGCAAAGAACAAACAATTACGTGTTTGATTGGATCCAGAGTGACCCCTGCGTCCCAGTGCACTGCCATCTTACCAGAAGCCTCTTGGTACGCTAATAGTTAATCTCCGCATAAAATGATTTCCTTCATATTCCAATTTACTACTTGACTTAAATTTAAAATCTGCTGTCAATCATCTTTGTTCAATGGAGAACAACCTTCAGTAGAACATGTCTTACATGTGTAAGTGATGGAATCATTTTGGCATGAATCTTGTAGAAGAATATTGAGCAGCCTAATAGCAGCGCAGGCATGGAAGGTGATAAAACCAAGTACCCGTGTGTGATCTTAACATCATCTTAACTTCCACAGCAAAAGATCAGGATAAATTTGGATTGGCAAACAACATTTCTCAATGTAAGGCATGGTTTGTGATGAGGAACCTGTACTGCCTCCAAATCTTCAGTACATAAAATAATCATGCTTCAGTGACATTGCAATGTATACATTATTTGTGGTTTTTGAGTAATAGGATAGGCATAGGAAAGCAGAAGTAAAGCATTTAGAGACTTCAGTTGAGAAAATAATACACTTTGATAGGAATTACATTTTTGTTCTGTCTGCAAAAATGTGATTGGCAGAAATTATTCTCTGCTGGTCTTTATTCTTTTTCATAATGTTAAATCAGGTGATGTGATGGTCAGTAAGTGAAGAAAGGTAAGCTTTGGGACTGTTGGTGAATGTAGAATTGGTTGTGGCTGCTGGTATTGTATTTCGATGAATTCTTCATAAATTTCTCCAAGCAGAAGGAGGTTAGTTACGTTTCCTACTCCTCCTGATAATCAACCAAGGACCAGCGGTCAACATTCCAATCATCAGTTCTTCTAACACAGTAGATGGCAGCAGCTTACAAAACTATCATGGTGTGACACTGGAAGGTCTGGGCTAGATCAGAGTATGATATTAAATCTGTATGCCATAGCCATATAAGTAAAAAAAGATGAAGATCATGGTAGGAGAAATGGTAGTGGTTGGCACAGTAGTGTTGTGGTTAACACAGGGCTTTACAGTACCAGTGACCTGGGTTCAATTCCCTCCGCTGCCTTTAAGGAATTTGTACATTCTCCCAGTGACTGGGTGGGTTTCCTCCAGGTGCTCCTGTTTCCTTCCATAGTCCAAAGATGTACCGGTTTGTAGGTTAATTGGTTTTTGTAAATTGTTCCCTGATTAGGCCATGATTATATCAGGGGTTGCTGGGTAACACAGCTCGAAGGGCTGGAAGGGTCTACTCTGCCTTTATCTCAATAAACAAATAAATGTGAACTTTAAATATACCTTGTGTTTAATTTTCAATTCTCCTATTACAAAATAAATAAATTTTGCTCAGAAAACAGAAGATATTCTGTTTTGTTGCTCTGGGGGATTGACGAATTGAATGCATGATATAAATACAGTAGCTCAGGAAAGATAGGAAATCTCCTGAACTGTGTAATGCCCTGAATTCTGAATACTGCCTGTCCTGGGGTTAGGGAACTGTCTCTGTGTATGCATGGGTGGGTGGGAGGAAGGTAAGGGGCTTGTTTTGGTATCGTTGTTGTTGCTTGTATGTTCTCCAAACATGGTAGGTATGCTATGGTGGCCCTGAAATGTGTGGTGACACTTGCAGCTTGACCCCCAACACATCCTTAGGTTGTGTTGGTTGTTGGCGCAAGTGACAAATTTCACTGTATGCTCTGATGTACATGTGATAAGTGACTCTGAAACTCAATTTGAATGAACTCAGCAGCGTATTAGAAATCAATACAATATACTATAATTTGATTAAGTGATTGGGGAATTATTCTTGTTCTGTTCTATGCTAGCATGTGATTTTATTCGCAACCTTTTCTTCTTCATCTTGCAACTGAAATACAGTACATTTGCTAACCCAGGTGTAAGTTGATAGTCTAGTGAAAGTTTGGCTTTTGTTTAGATGTTCCATTGCACCATGTTTGAAAAGAACAGTTGTATGTTTTGGATCTAACACCAGTGTCACTGATTCCAGAGTACAATGAGTGAAGCTTATTATAAGCATTCCACTGAGTGCAGAGATCCTTCCTGATGGTGAATCATGCATCCAGTTTGTAGATTGCTATATTTTACAAATCCCAGCACAGAAATGTGCCACTTCATCCATTGCTGTGGATATGTGGCCCAGATATTGTCCACCATTTATCCACCCTACATTATAGAATTTTATTGGAAAGTTGTTTTCTCTGAATAATATATCACCAGTGACTTGCTGTGTTTTTCTACAGATATTGGTAAATACCTTCCAGGTCTCACAGATGATGTATATGTCACCCTTGACCACAAAACATAAACCTCTTCCCAACCCACTCCCCTTTCCATCCTGTGAAGCACAATATATGCTTGAACTTTGAAGAAGCAGGCTTTCAAAACTATGTTAAGTTGACATGCATTTTGCGTTGCCTGTGTGGTGAAACTTTTCCTTATCGAAGATTTTCTGGACTTATGCACGCTTTCTAAATGAAACATCTGGTCTAATCCTATGCTTCTGTCTCAACAAATCCATTAGTGTTACAGTTTGCTAATGATTACACAACACAGTTGTAAAATGATTAATGTAAAATAAGCATGTTAGATGATTGGAGATTTTACTTATGTATTTATAAGAGTATGAATTTGGTTTTGAAGAACTTTTCTTATTCACCCAATAACTTTCTTAGCTGCAGTCATCACAGATTCCTCATAACTATAGTCACAGACCCTGTCAAAATCCTAACACCCAATTCTCTTCTTGCCTCTTTAATGGAATGTCAAAAAATGAATATTAACAGCATTTTAGTGTGTATTCTGTTTTCAAGTTTTTAAACAAATAATTGTCTGGCTTTCCATTGATATCAAAAAGTAGTTTATAAAGAGATATAATGGATTTATGGAGGAATTGAACAGAAAATGATTCATGATTGTAGTCAATCATTCCCTGTTTGCAGTTTAATACAGATCTAATTTGTATTGCAAATCAGCAACCATGAAAGAACAGGTACCCATTAAAAAAATATGCACTCAGTAACCATTTTTTAAAATACCTCCTGTACTTAATAAAGTGGTCACTGAATGTATGTTTGTGATCTTCTACTGCTGTAGTCCATCCACTTCAAGGTTCAATGTGCTATGTGTTCAGAGGTGCTCTTCCCTACGCGACTGTTTTAATGCATGAATATTTGAGCTACTGTCGCCTCCCTGTCAATTTGAACCGGTCTGGACATTTTCCTCTGAGCTCTCTCATTAACATGATATTTTCCACTCTCAGATCTGCTGCTCACTTGATACTTTTGTCTTTTGCACAATTCACTATAAACTATGGAGGCTGTTGTGTGTAAAAATCCCAGGATATCATCAGTTTCTGAGATACTCAAACCACCAACAATACTTCCATGGTCAAAGTCACTTCAATCACATTTCTTCTTCATTCTGATGTTTAGTCTGGACAACAACTGAATCTCTTGACCATGTCTACATGCTGTTATGCTCTGAGTTGCGGCCACATGATTAACTGATTAGATATTTGCATTAACCAGAAGGCGTACAGGTCTAATAAAATGTCCACTGAGTGTGTATTACAGTCTAACTAACTACTCTTTTACAGACATTATTAATCTTTCTCTCTCCCAATGTAGAGTGCCCTCCTGCTTCAAATTATCCACCATTGTCCCTGGACCAAAAAAGGACCAAGGTAACATGCCTGAATGTCTGGCGTCCTGTCACACTCACCTCAATAATAAGCAAATACTTTGAGAGGCTGGTCAAGGACTACAATCCGCCTACTGACACAATCGATTGACAGATGATGCAGTAGTCACTACTCTACATACTGTCCTTACACATCTGGAGAAGAAGGATGCTTATGTGAGAATGCTGCTCTTGGACTACAGTTCAGCATTCAACACCATCATTCCATCCAGGCTCGACAGGAAGCTCAGAGACCTCGGCCTTGACCCTGCCTTGTGCAGCTGGATCCTGGACTTCCTGTCAGATTGCTGGCAGGTGGTAGGAGTGGGCTCTCTCACCTCCGCTCTCTCACCTCCACCCCTCTGACTCTCAACACAGGAGCTCCTCAGAGCTGTGTACTACGTCCCCTCCTTTACTCCCTGTATACCCATGACTGTGTCAGCTCCAATCTGCTAAATCAATTTGCAGATGATACTACATTGATTGGCCTTATCTCAAACAATAACGAGGTGGCCTACAGGGAAGAAGCCATCTCTCTGACACAGTGGTGTCAAGAAAACAACATCTCCCTCAATGTCGCAAAAACAAAGGAGCTGGTTGTGGATTACAGGAGGAATGGAGATGGGCTAACCCCTACTGACATCAGTGGATCTGGGGTTGAGAGGGTAAACAGCTTTAAGTTCTTCTGCATCTACATCACTGAGGCCCTTACATGGTCTGTACACACCAGCTGTGTGGTGAAAAAGGCACAACAGCACCTCTTTCTCCTCAGATGATTAGGGAAGTTTAGTATGGGCCCCCAAATCCTACAAACTTTCTACAGGGGCACAATTGAGAGCATCCTGACTGGCTGCATCGCTGCCTGGTATGGGAACTGTACCTCACTTAATTGCAGGATTCTACAGAGAGTGGTATGGACAGCCCAGTGCATCTGTAGTTGTGAACTTCTCATGATTCAGGACATTTACAAAAACGGGTGTGAGAAAAAGAGCCCGAAGGATCACTGGGGACCCAAGTCACCCCAACAACATCTATTCCAGCTGCTACCATCCGGGAAATGGTACTGTAGCATTAAAGCCAGGACCAACAGGCTCTGGGACAGCTTCTTCCACCAGGCCATCAGACTGATTAACTCACACTGATTTGTGTGTATTCCTATGTTACATTGATTGCTTTATTTATTATAAATTATTATGATTACACATTGCGCATTTAGACAGAGACGTAACATAAAGATTTTTACTCCTTATGTATGTGAAAGATGTAAGAAATAAAGTCAATTCGATTTGATTCAAATTTTTGACAAACCACTAGAACAAAACAGTGAAATCATTAAGAACTCAATTTAGTTTCCATGCAGAAACACAAAATTGTTACAACCTGAAAAGATTCAGACAATAATATTAAGTCCATACCAGCTTTTTTCCTTACTCTAAGTTCTTTACTCTTGGACACGTATCTCAAATGCTTAGTCTGGTAAAATTCAATTTCTTCCCATTACATTGCATTCTAGACCCTTATCACTTGTGTGAAAATAATTCCCTGAAACACTCTTGCAAATCACTTTCTTGCTGTGGTCTCCTGGTTCTTAACATATCTAGCATTAGGGAAAGTTTCTTTCCACCTACTCTGTCAATACCCTTCATGGTTTTAAATACCTCCATCATACCTCCTTACACCTGGCTCTGTGCCAAGGTGAATAACACTAAATTGGATTTGTACAGTACAAAAAAATTGACCATTCACATTATTGCCCATTCACATTAATTCCATTTACCTCCAATCTTGTCTTAAATATATTTACTAAGGTAGCTCCCATTGTTTGCCTCTTTCTTGCCTCTTACACTTTCCCTAAAGCTTTCACATCTTTTCTAAAATTTCTAACCCAGAACTAGATACAATACCTCATTTGCAGCCAAACCAGTGTTAAGAAACTTCATGTTTATTTTTGACAGCCTTCACCCATGTTTTAAAACTATTTTGATGGAAGTTTAATTCTTAGGTTTTGCAATGACAGTTAAATGTAGAAAGATGGGTTTATTTATTAATCATTTCAGAAGACCTTCAAAGGAAGGAGCAAATGAAAACTGCAGCATTTCATGCTTACAGTATTGGAGCAGTGGTTTGGGAGAGCCTGCCTTTAGGTACCTTTCTTCAGACCGTATCAAATGGAAGTGCAGCATTTAATCTTGGAAAGACAGATTTTAAATGAAAAACACATTAGAGCAATAGTCCAGCTTCTGCAGGGCCCGACAAGGTAATGGATCAAGAATGGTGAAGATGGATAGAATCAGAATTTATGCCAGGGTTCAAAGATAATGGCTTCTGTTTTCACAGTGTTTAGTGAGGTGAAATTGTGGTTCATCCAATAATAGATAGCTGATTAGTTTTTCCTGCTTCGTAGGTGACAGAAATAATTAAGTAAGAAAATGCAAGTTCAGCAGATGAAGTTTAGGAGTCATATACAATTGAACTGAATATGATATTGATAATTCAGTCAAAACCCCTGTATCATAAATGAAATAATATATAATGTAATAAGGCCCCGAGTTGTAGGTCAGCAAAATGGTTATCATACAGGTACAGAAGGACATGTATTCAGACAAACTGCCGATTTTGTTTTTCTTGCGTAGTGGGAGAGAGGAGACAAAGCAAGTGCATGATCCTCGGTCTTGCCCTGAGCATGCTGTGAAAAAGATTGGTTTGTAGGATTGAAAATTAAATCTGCCATCTTGCCTCAGAAATTTACTCTCTTGGCTGAGAAGCCATAGCAACTGCATTGCCTGTTCAGCAAAGCCTCCTGAAGGCACTCAGTAATAAAGCAATCTAGCATTTGAGATGTAACTGTCTATAAAAGTTATTATTGTCTGAGACACATTTAGTATATTGGGTACTCAACACTGAAGTGGCAGATATTCCAATTAATTTGTAATAAGTAATATCCAAGGTAACTTGAGTCTCCATATGGGTATTAATCTTTTATGATTCAAATATTAATTCAACACATTGTTGTAAACTAAACGAAATTTGTTTCTAATGCTGATATAAAGAAAATCCATTATTATTCTTTAGAGTGATTTTTGTTATACCCTTTTTCACAAGTAAATTGAGTTTCATTTGAATCTAATCTTGCTGCCTATCATGTCCACGTACACTATAGGTATTTGAAAAGTTAAGGAAAATGTGCAATAACTCACAAAGTTAGAGAGAATATGATATTATCAAAATTGAATAAAATCAGAAAATCCTGGAAATACTCATCATGTGAGGCAGCATTTGTGGAGAATGAAAGAGAATCAGTGTGAAGCATTGATTCAGGCGCTGTCTGACCTGCTGAATATTTCCAGCTTTTTCTTGCTAGAGTTTAAGAATCTGCAGATTTCCTTTGCTTGTCAGTTACCAAAACAGAGTAAGGATATAGATTCAATATGATCTAATTAAATGCCAGATCATGGTTGAATTGTCACCTTATGTAACATGATTACATTGCCCATCTTCTCAAGATACCACATGCATCTTTATCTTTTAAGCTGATGCCAGGTTGAAATATATTTTTATCACCAAGTGCTGCTGGAAGTTGAACCTGTGCTTTCTTTTGTACTCTCAGAGTCCTGAGAGAGTATTAATTTGTTGTTGACTCAGCAAAACAATCCTCTCTTGTCCAGTTTCCCAAAGTAGAAGGATTATAGTAGCTGATGATGTCCAAGTCTGATAAAGTTGCTGCACTGTACTACAACAGAGAACATTGATGACTGATTGTTCAGAATTTTTGCGACAAAAGCCATACATTAAACTAAAGCGTAATACTTTAATTATTTGTTCTACAGCAGACCCTATCATGTTTGAAACTGTCTAAGTAATAGTTTTACTGTCTTTTATTATGAAAGTCAATAAATCTGAAAATAGGTTGCATATTCTTTTTCATTCACAGAGTACAAGTTGAATTTTATGTGAATGAAAACACTTTCAAAGAGCGCCTGAAACTGTTTTTCATCAAAAACCAAAGGTCAAGTAAGTATTTTGACAATATCCATTTTAGAGCTATAAGTTTGTTAAAATTATCTTTAGAAATAGAATTTTGCATACAACAGAAGAAAACAAAACTTTTTTAGACTTTGTTCATTTGTGAGAACCTGTTGTTTAACTCTGCATTGCTTCGCAGTTAATCTACCATTGGTAGTATTGTGGTTAGCACAAAGCTTTACAGGTTCAGTTCCTGCCTCTGCCTCCCCATGACCATGTAGGTGCTCCGGTTTTCCCCCACAGTCCAAAGATGTACCAGTTGGTAGGTTAATTGGTCACTGTAAATGGTCTGGACATTAGGCTAGGATTATATCAGGGGATTGCTGGATGGCATGGCTCAAAGCATCACAAGGGCCTGTTTCACGCTATATCTCAATAAATAAAATACCTACAAAATACTGAAACTCAGTAGTATAAAATTTGTGGTCAGCAACAATCTATGCACATATTTGCCATAGAACTCCAAAGAAAATTTAGACTTAATCTTATGTAATTCCAGTGTAGCTCCTTCCCTCAAGGCAAAGCCTTTGAAACACCAGGGTATTTCACAATACAATAGTTAATGCAAGGAGCTGCAAGAAAATACATGTTCAATTCAGTGCTGAAAAAAATCTTTGACAACTAGCTAAGTCACGCTGACAAAAAAATTCTGATATTTATCCAAGTTCAACAATTGTGCAGATTTATTAAAAAATCTAATCAATTTAAATTTAAAACAATGAAGCCTTATCACAAACAGATGAAAAACATTTAATTTAAATAAAACAGTTTAACCAGTGCATTGTCCTTCACAGCTGTTTTATTGCGCTGATATCAATGAAGTAGCTGCTGATGATTTAGCTTCAAAAGCAGAGGGCAGAATGTTCCAGTTAATGCTCCCATGCAAAACTCAATGAGAAGTTGAGCTTTGGAATGTAATTACAAAAAGAAGTGGCTAAAACTGACAACAGTATTGTGGTTTTGAATAGAAATCCTTAAGTCACATGGAAACAGCTGCTATTCCCTAGCAAGTTCTGGGCCAGTAACTGATTTACAAATCATCTTGTCCACTTCGTCTAGATGCCCAGTACTTGATGTACTGCCTTTTTGTTTGTATTTAAAGGCTTACTGTGCATTGATAAAAGCTGAAATATTAATTTTTATTTCATTCACTTTTGCTGTGTTTTACATTGTTTTTAATTTCAGATTTCCTGTATTTGTAGTTTTTTTCTTTATTAACCTATTAAGACTTATTGAAATGTTCCATCATTCAGAAATTATGTCTTCTAGGTTAAATATGACTGACACTATTCTATAGGGTCCACTGTTAAGCCAAGAGCAATGCTATTAAGTGTGATTCAGTCTGCACTTCATTCTTCACCTGGAACTTTATTTGTAAAGATAAGCAGACCTGCACAATGGACTAGTTACCAGCTGGATGAAATTTCATGTTAGAGGTTCTTTAAAGGAAAATCATACTTTAGGCCAAGAAAGTACACCAGCATCTCCACTTCCTCAAGAGGCTAAAGAAACTTAGCACGTCCTTTGAACCTCACCAATTTTAATTGATGCACCAATTATCCAGACGCACCATGACTGTTGCTTTGTCTGAGAAAGCAAGAAACTGCAGATAGTTAGGGACACAACTGAGCACATCATGAAACACAGCCTCTTCTCCATGGACTCTTGTCCATGTTTCTCATTGCCCCAGTGAAGTTGCTAACATAAGCAAAGACCCTACCTATCCCAGCCATTCTCTTCTCATCCCCCTTCCTATCAGGAATAGGATACAAAAACCTAAAAGCCAGACCCAAGGACAGCTTATATCCTGCTGTTATAAGACTACTGAGTGGTCTTCAAGTACAATAAGAAGGACTCTGAGCCTCACAATCTACCTTGTTATGATTTTGGACTTTATTGTATGCCAACCCTGCACTCTTTTTTGAAATGTAACACTTTATCCTGCATTCTATTACTGGTTTTTCTTTGCAGTGTTGTGATGCAATTATCTTTATAGATGGCATTCAAAAGAAAATTTTTCAGTGTACCTCAGAACATGTGACAATAATAAACCAATTTACTGAAGCTGAAATCTCTCAGACAAAATCAAAAACTTTTGACCACTGGGAACTGATTATTATTCAATTCCCAGGTAGTATTGAACCTTTAATTTAATGATGTATACCTTATTTTGGTGGACTGTGTTAGAAAGGAACATGCTGCCTATTTCTGTTTGTTTTTTTTCAGAAAGCTGCATATATGAACCTTTGTACTTGATTGTGGGATTGTTTCTTTCTAACTTTTTGAGATAGATTAATTGTGTCCAAGCTAATTGATTATCTAAATAACATTCTTTTGTTGTGACAGAAGTAACTGAACTTTCATTATCTTGCTTGGCTGGTCTCTAGACTTTGACACATTTGAACACAGCATCTTCCTTTTAATATCTTTCACTATTGCTCTGCAATGAGGACTGTATCAGGCTACTTCCATTCTTAATCCAAATATTATGATAAAATTGCACGTTATTCCTACTGGTGTCTCTGTAATGAACTGATACGCTGGTACGGATAACTTGTGTGCACATATAATCCTTAGAATCACATCTGGTAAATAAAGATGAGATGATAAGTTAAGAGCAAACAAACCCAACAAAAACTATTAATTAAGTTCAAAGTTCAAAGTAAATTTTATTATCAAATTACATATATGTCACCATATACAACTCTGAGAAACATTTTCTTGTGGACAAACTCAATAAATCTATAGAACAATAACCATAACAGGATCAAAGAAAGACCGCCCAACAAGGGTGTTCAACCAGAGTGCAGAAGACAACAAACTGCAAATCCAAAAAGAATAAATTATAATAATAAATAAATAAATAAGCAATACGTATTGAGAACATGAGTTGTAGAGTCCTTGAAAGTGAGTCTATTGGCTGTGGGAACATTTCAATGATGGGGCAAGTGAAGTTGAGCAGAATTACCCTCCTTTGTTCAGGACCCTGATGGGTGAGGGGTAGCAACTGCTCCTGAACCTGGTGGTGTGAGTCCTGAGGCTCCTGTACCTTCGTCCTGATGGCAGCAGTGAGAGGAGAGCATGTCTTGGGTGATGGACATCCCCTGATGGTGGATGCTGCTTTCCTGCAACAATGCTCCATGCCGATGTGCTCAATGGTTGGGAAGGCTGTATCCATTACTTATTGTACAATTTTCCATTCAAGGGCATTGGTGTTTCCATACCTGACTGTGAGGCAGCCAGTCAATATATTCTCCACTACATAGCTATAGAAGTCTGTCAAAGTCTTCGATGCCATGCAGAATCTCTGCAAACTCCTGTGGAAGTAGAGGCACTGCTGTACTTTCTTTGTTATTGCACTAAGGTACTAGGCTCAGGATAGGTCCTCCGAAATAAGAACACCAAGGAATTAAAAGGTGCTAACCCTCTCCACCTCTGATCCTCTGATGAGGACTGGCTCATAGACCTCTGGTTTCCTTCTCCTAAAGTCAATTTCAGAATCAGAATCAGGTTTAATGTCATGAGTGTATTTCGTGAAATTTCTTAACTTTGCACCAACAGTACAATGCAATACATGATAATATAGAAAAAAACTGTGAATTACAGTAAGTGTGTGTGTATATATATATATATATATATATAAATTAAAACGTTGAGAGTGTGTCTTCATACTTTTTTAACTCCTTCCTGATGGTAACAATGAAAAAGGGGCATGTCCTGGGACGCTGCCTTTTTAAGATGCTGTTCTTTGAAGATGTCTTGGATACTTTGGAGGCTGCTGCCCATGATGGAGCTGACTAATTTTACAACTCTCTGCAGCTCACTTCGATCCTGGGCAGTACACCCTCCCCACCCCCTCCATACCAGACAGTAATGCATCCTGTCAGAATGCTCTCTACTGTATATTTGTAGAAATTTGTGAGTGTTTTAGGTGACATATCAAATCTCCTCAAACTCAGGATCAAATATAACCACTGTATTGCCCTCTTTATAGCTGCATTGATATATGGTGTGACGAAAGAGGGTTACAAAAGTACACATAGACTAAGATGTTAACTGTCCTGTGCTAGCACCAGTGGGATCAACAGTTGATCTGCCACCTGCCTTCAGGAGAGAGAGATAAGTAAGACAATGGAGCAGCATTTGGAAATGTTAATGAAGAGACGAGAGAGTTTAACGGAAGGAGACATCGGTCTGAGTATTGTCAAGACCGGCTCCTTTTAAACCCCGAACTGTTTGAAGTGTGATGGACAGGCGATACCCCAGCAGGGGGATAAAAAAGGGCAGGTTCGCTAAGGCACACACGACACCACGAGGTAACGAGACCGTGGAAGCGGTGCGCCTCCACAAGTCGGTGGGAGTTTTTGGAGGTCTGGTCGCGGGACTAGCCATAGACGCACAGGGTGGAAAGATACGGTCGGTGGGAACCTGGTGTGTGTCCGCACTTGCCTGGGTGCCGGGTTCACCACTGAAGAACGATCGTGTCTGGGACGGAGGGGTCACAGTCGGTGACCTCAGAAGACATTACCAAGGACTCGCCCGAAAGCTAACTGTGAGGAATATCGAAGGTCTGTGTGGAATCCGTTTTGAATATTCATTCGCTTTCACTCTCTCTCCTTTTCCCCGCCCAACGGCACAACAGTGATTACTGTGAACTGAACTGAACTCAATTGAATTGAACTTTGCGTCACTTGAAACTGGTCATTTACCCCTAGACGGCGATAGAGCTTGATTGATCCTATTATCCTAGTTCTGTGTACATGTGTGTTTATCATTGCTGAACTGTTGCATTTATTATCCTTTTGATTAGAGTACTGTGTTGCTTATTTCTTTAATAAAACTTTCTTAGTTCCAGTAATCCAGACTCCAACTGAGTGGTCCATTTCGGCTGGTTTGGCAACCCGGTTACGGGGTACGTAACATAAGTGGGGTTCTCGTCCGCGATTTTGAACGCTAAATTTGGGACGGAGTAAATTGATTGGGTTAAAATTCCTGAAAGAAAGAAAAGACAAACAGCAAAAATGGAGATTGAGGAATTTCTAAAGGCGCCGACCTTGGAGGCATTAGAGGATGCCAGGAAAGCGGAATTGGCAGCTGTGGCCAAACGGTTGAATCTTGTTAGGGGGAAGTCGACAATGAGGAGAGAGGAGATACACAGAGCTATCGTAGAGCACTATGTATCTAAAGGTGTGTTTCCCCAAGGGGAGCTGGAGGTGATATCTATTGGAAAACCTGGTGGAGACGCAGTACAGGTGCAGCTTGAAAAACTGAGACTCGAGCACGAGTTCTGGGTACGGCAGCTAGAACGCGAAGAGAAACAGAACGGCAAGAGAGAGAGAAACAGAACGGCAAGAGAGAGAGAAACAGTTAGAATAGCAAGAGAGAGAGAGGGACAAACAGTTGGAGCGAGAAGAGAAACAGCGGGAAAGGGAATTCGAGCTGGAGAGGTTAAAGATAAGGGCAGAGCAGGGGCCCATGCCGAACCAAGGTGGAGGGTTCAGGGCGACCCAAGAGGTTAGGCTGGTTCCCCCATTTGACGATACCGATGTGGATCGGTACTTTCTCCATTTCGAAAAAGTTGCTGCAAGTCAGGACTGGCCGAGGGATAAGTGGGCTGTTTTGCTTCAGAGTGTACTTAAAGGAAAGGCCCAACAAGCTTACTCGGCTTTGTCCACGGAAGATGTCCAGAGGTATGAGGTGGTGAAAGAGGCCATCCTCAGGATTTATGAGTTGGTCCCGGAGGCATACCAGCAGAGGTTCCGGAATGCGAGGAAACAGTGGGACCGCACGTATTTAGAGTTTGCCCGTGAGATGCAGGCATATTGTGAGCGTTGGTGCGCCTTGAAGGGGGTAAATGGGGATTATGACAGACTGCTACAGCTGATCCTGATTGAGCAGTTTAAAGGTTGTGTCTCTGAAGGTATGAGACCCTACCTAGATGAGAAAGAGGCAGGCACATTAGCCGCAACTGCTAAGTTAGCGGATGTGTACGCGTTGACGCATAAAATGAAATTTGCCCCGAGTAAAGGCTACCAGAAGGGTAGTCAGGACGGCGGGGAGAGTCCGCCAGAAAAGTCAGTAAGTAAGCCGGGGACTAGTGAGAAGGATAAGGTAGACCGGGAGCAGTTTGGTAGGAAGTCTCCCGGGGTCATCTGTTATAATTGTGGGAAAGTCGGACACTTTGCATCCAGGTGCTTTGCCCTAAAGAAGGAGACGGGGAAAGGAAAAACGGCGGTTCCGACTGGCTGTATTGAGCCGGCAAACCAACCTCCAGGGGAAAGGAGGTCTGATAAAGTTCAGGAAGGGCGCAAGAGGTTTATCTCGGCCGGATTCGTGTCGGTGAAGGGGAGGTTAAACCCAGTTCCAGTACGGATCTGGAGAGACACGGGAGCTTGTCAGTCACTGATCTTGAGGAGTGTTTTAGACTTTAGTTCAGAGACCGAGACTGGGGAGGTCAGTGTGATCAAAGGCATTGGAAAAGGGACTGAAGCCGTGCCTTTGCACCAGATATACCTACAAAGCGACTTGATCTCTGGACCAGTCACGATCGGGGTGAGACCTGAACTACCGATGAAAGACGTGGAAGTCTTACTCAGTAATGACCTCGCGGGGGAATTGTGTTCCCAGCAGTGAGATTGACAAATCAGCCTGCCAGCCCATGGACTCACAAGTTTATCCCGTTTGCGCAGTGACTCGGCGTATGTCGAGAAAGGCTGCAGAGGCTGATATAAAGTTAGCTGAGACGTTTCTACCAGCCCTGTACCAGGGGGAGGTAGGAAGTGCAAAGAAGGAGCGTAGTGGAACAAGAGGAAGTGAGGGAGCTGAGGCAGACTTAGCATTAGCCAGGAAGGACTTTATACAGGTACAGGAGCGAGACGAGGAGCTGATGGATTTGACGGAGACAGCTCTCTCTGACGCAGAATTAAAAACGGAGCCAGTAGGCTATTATGTGAAGGAGGGAGTACTAATGAGGAAGTGGAGACCACATACTGCGCCCGCAGATGAGGAATGGGGAGTTGTACACCAGGTGGTAGTGCCGAAAATTTATAGGGGCAAGATTTTTAACCTGGCCCACAAGGTACCCCTCGGTGGACATTTTGGGGTGAGGAAGACAGTTGACAGAATTATGAAAGAGTTTTACTGGCCGAACATGAGGAAGGATATTATTGAATATTGTAGGCGATGTCATTTATGTCAGGTGGTAGGAAAGCCGAACCAGGTCCTGCCTAAAGTGCCCCTTCGACCGATACCCGCTTTCGGGGAACCTTTTTTCCCGAGTGATTGTGGATTTTGTCGGTCCCTGCCCAGAACTGCGAGTGGGCGAGAGTATGCGATGACTATGATGTGCGCCGCCGCCAGGTTTCCGGAGGCGGTGCCCCTGGCAAGCGTCAAGGCTCCCGCAGTGGTAAAGGCGCTTGTGAAATTTTTCACTACGGTGGGGCTGCCCAGGGAAATCCAGTCAGATCAGGGGAGTGTCTTCACATCTCACACAATCCGACGGATGTTGGATGAGATGGGAGCAAAGCAGATTTTGGCCTCCCCGTACCACCCTGAGTCACAAGGGGCGTTGGAACGATTCCACGCCACATTAAAGACCATGATTAAAATTTACTGTCAAGAAAACGCCAGGAGCTGGGATGATGCTTTGCCCCTCCTGTTATTTGCCGTGAGGGACACGGTTCAAGAGTCATTGGGGTTCAGCCCATTCGAGCTCGTCTTTGGTCATCGGCCCAGAGGACCAGTGACCTTACTAAAAGAGCAATGGTCCAGTCCGGCAGTCCAAGTTAATGTGATTGATTATGTTTTAAAATTTCGTGAGAGGCTTGAAAGGATCTGTGACCTTGCCAAAGAAAATCTGCGACACTCCCAGACTAAAGTGAAAAAATGGTATGATAGGCGTGCCCGCGAACAAGTGTTCCAAGTGGGCGATCAGCGAGATTCCATGGTCCGTATAAGGTAATTAAAAAGATAGACCCTTTGAATTATGTTATCGAAACGCCGGACAGGCGTAAACCCACACAGTTGGTACACATTAACATGTTAAAAGTCCACCACGATCAGAAAGAAAACCTGGTTGGTGTTATCATGGAAATTAATGAGACTGGGGTGTCGAATGATATGGGAAAACCCATCTTGAAAAGATGAATATGGTGCCGACCCGATTGGAGAACTCTATTGTTCTGGCTAATTTTGCTGATAAGGTCTCTCACCTAACCCCCGAACAAAGCGGGCCATTGATAAAGCTAATTAACCGGCACGCAGATGTATGTCTGGATGTCCCGAGGTGATGCAAAGGGACGGTGCATGATGTTGTGGTCACCTCAGACCAGCCTATTAAACAACACCCCTATAGGATGAACTTGGAGAAGGGCAAGCTAGTGGAGAAAGAAATTGAACACATGCTAGCCACAGGTATTATTAGGCCATCCAAGTCGGAATGGGCGTCCCCCTGTGTGGTTGTCCCGAAAGCCGATGGGAACATCCGATTCTGTACAGATTACAGAAAGGTGAACGCTATCACGAAAACTGATGCTTACCCCATCCCAAGGGTAGACGATTGCATCGATAAAGTGGGGAGAGCTACGTACATCACAAAAATCGATTTGCTGAAAGGGTACTGGTGTGTCCCTTTAACCGACCGGGCTAGAGAAATCTCGGCATTTTTCACTCCCTCCGGTTTATACGAGTATAATGTTCTACCTTTTGGCATGAAAAACGCCCCAGGGACCTTCCAGAGGATGATTAATTCAGTAATAAAGGGACTAAGGAACACAGAAGCACATATTGATGATTTAGTGGTCTGGAGTGACACGTGGGAGGAGCACATTGTGGCAGTAGAGGAGCTGTTTAAGAGGCTGTCGGAAGCCAACCTGACAGTGAACCTCGCAAAAAGTGAGTTCGGCCACGCGAAGGTCACTTATCTGGGATTTGTGGTAGGATAGGGGCAGCTGGCTCCGATGCAGACTAAGGTGCGGGCTATCTCGGAGGTCCCCACCCCGACAGACAAGAGAGCCCTGAGAAGGTTCTTGGGGATGGTGGGGTATTATAGGAAGTTTTGCAAAAACTTTGTGGATATTACCCTCCCTCTCACTAAGCTTTTGCCAAAGAATGCAAAGTTTGTGTGGAACGACCTTTGTCAACAAGCCTTCGAGAGTCTGAAGGCGATTCTGTG
The DNA here is from genome assembly GCF_030028105.1 of Mobula birostris. Taxonomy (NCBI): domain Eukaryota; kingdom Metazoa; phylum Chordata; class Chondrichthyes; order Myliobatiformes; family Myliobatidae; genus Mobula; species Mobula birostris. The sequence goes on from NC_092381.1 coordinate 77,893,389, forward strand.
TTACCATCCTGTGCTAAGTGCGCCTGATTTTTCAAAACCTTTCTCCCTAACAACAGATGCTAGCGACGAAGCTGCCGGGGCGGTGCTGTTGCAGACAGACAAAGAGGGGGTTGAGCACCCAGTCGCTTATTTTTCTAAGAAATTTAATATCCATCAGAGAAATTATTCCGCTGTGGAAAAGGAGTTACTGGCCATCATACTAGCATTACAACATTTTGAAGTTTATATTTGCCCGGCACAGAAACCACTGGTAATTTACACTGACCACAACCCATTAGTGTTTTTCGCCACTATGAAAGATAAAAACAAAAGATTGCTAAGTTGGAGTCTGGTGCTACAGGAATTTGATATAAAAATTACACATATAAAAGGAATGGAAAATGTGATTGCTGACTGTCTGTCAAGGTGTTGACAACTTAAAATTCTCTGTATTAGCCAAATAGCTGATGAAGATGTATATTTGTGTGTATCTAATAATGTATTCATGCTTATAATTTTTACCCCGGTAAAAATCCTTAAAGGGGAGGGGCGTGACGAAAGAGGGTTACAAAAGTGCACATAGACTAAGATGTTAGCTGTCCTGTGCTAGCACCAGTGGGATCAACAGTTGATCTGCCACCTGTCTTCAGGAGAGAGAAATAAGTAAGACAATGGAGCAGCATTTGGAAATGTTAATGAAGAGACGAGAGAGTTTAACGGAAGGAGACACCGGTCTGAGTATTGTCAAGACCGGCTCCTTTTGAACCCTGAACTGTTTGAAGTGTGATGGACAGGCAATACCCCAGCAGGGGGATAAAAAGGGGCAGGTTTGCTAAGACACACACGACACCACAAGGTAAAGAGACCCTGGAAGCGGTGCGCCCCCACAAGTCGGTGGGAGTTTTTGGAGGTCTGTTCGCGGGACTAGCCATAGACGCACAGGGTGGAAAGATACGGTCGGTGGGAACCTGGTGTGTGTCTGCCCTTGCCTGGGTGCCGGGTTCACCGCTGAAGAACGATCGTGTCTGGAACGGAGGGGTCACAGTCGGTGACCTCAGAAGATATTACCAAGGACTCGCCCGAAAGCTAACTGTGAGGAATATCGAAGGTCTGTGTGGAATCCGTTTTGAATATTCATTCGCTTTCGCTCTCTCTCCTTTTCCCCGCCCAACGGCACAACAGTGATTACTGCGAACTGAACTGAACTTTGCGTCACTTGAAACTGGTCATTTACCCCTAGACTGCGATAGAGCTTGATTGATCCTAGTATCCTAGTTCTGTGTACATGTGTGTTTATTCATTGCTAACCTGTTGCATTTATATCCTTACTATTAGAGTACTGTGTTGCTTATTTCTTTAATAAAACTTTCTTAGTTCCAGTAATCCAGACTCCAACTGAGTGGTCCATTTCTGCTGGTTTGGCAATCCAGTTACGGGGTACGTAACAATGGGTACCAGGTTAGCTCCTCAGTGATATTAACACCCAGGAATTTGTATGTTGCTCACTTTCTCCGCTTCTGATCCCTTTATGTGGACTAGTATGTGTTCCCTCGTCTTACCTTTTTAGAAATCCACAGTCAGTTCTTTGGTCTTTCCGACACTGAGTACAAAGTTGTTGCTGTGACACCACTCAACCAGCTGGTATAGCTTGCTTCAGTACACCCTCTCGTCACTATTTGAATATCTGCCAACAATGGTTGTATCATCGGCAAATTTATAGATGGCATTTGAGCTGTGCCATGAGTGTCGAGAGGGTAGAGCAGTGGGCTAGGCACACATTCCTGAAGTGCGTCAGTGTTGATAGTAAGTGAGGTGGAGGTGTTATTTCCAGTCTGCTCAGGTTGTGGTAACCTGATTGGGAAGTTGAGAGTCCAGTTGCAGAGGGAGGTGCAGAAGCACAGTGTCTGTAGCTTTTTGATCAGTTCTGTAAGAATGATGGTGCTAAATGCTGAGTGGCAATCAAAAAACAGCATCCTTTCATAGGTATTTGTTCAGCTCCTTGGCCTTACTGACATTACAAGGTTGTTGCTGTGGCACCACTCAACAAGATTTTCAAGCTCCCTCCTACAGTACCTGCTGACTCATCACCACTTTTGATTTGACCTGTGAGCAAACTCAAATGGGGCACCGAAGCTGTGCTTAGCCCCACAGTCATAAGTGTAGTGAATAGAGCAGAGGGCTAAGTGACCAGCCTTGTGGTCCACTTGTGCTGATGGTGGTTGTTGGAGGAGACGCCAATCTGAACTGACTGGTGTCTGCAGGTGAGGAAAGCCAGGAACCAATTGCACAAGGAGGTATTGAGGCCAAGGTCTTGGAGCTTATTGATTAGTTTGAGGGGATGGTGGTATAGAATGCTGAGCTACAGTTGATAAAGGACATCCTGATGTATGCACCTTTGCTGTCCAGATGTTCCAGGATTATGCAGATATAAAAGGGATACTCATCAGCAGTGCAGTGATGGATGATGGCAGCAATAGAGAGAAGATCTGGTTGTCCTGGGTATACATGTCATGGGGTTCAAGTTTCCTTCCAATCAAAATCTCTCTGCTTGCTCAGTTAAATTGTATTCCTGTTATATACAGAGCACATGCATGCTTCTTTCATTAAATCCAGAAGTGCTGAACTTGCTCTCAGGAATTCACCTCACTTACATCTGAAAAAGCAGTGCAATTCTAAATGGCTATCAAGGAATTTGGCAAGAAGTACTTGCAAAAATTTCTGAACCATGAAATGATGATGATGGATAGCAACATCCGACATGTTCTGTAATACCCAGTTGTTAATGTTCATGCTATCCACGAACCACAAAGAAACTTGACAGGCTACAAAATACACAAAAAGTAACAAAGCTCTGATTGTGATTCTGTTGGGTTTTTTAAAGTCTACGGGGAAAGTGTGATGAACAAGCATGCTCTTCAAATGCTAGAAAAATTGAGGGAATTCAAACTGACCTCAGGAATGCCAACATGGACACTATTTCCATAGAGGGGTGCTAAGGTGCTTCCTTGCTTTCCATCACTTGAAAGCTGCTTGATCAAATCTCGGTGAACTGATGTCTGCCTTTTGCTGATGAAACGTTTAGAGTTTTGATGTGCCCTCAATCTGTTCAGAGGCTCTATGACATGAATTTTGAAGTTCAGCAGATGTAAGAGAAATTTTCAGACCAGCACCAACTATTGTGATTCTCTTTTACTGAACTGACTAGATCAAATAATTATGTTGATTGTAGGAGCCTTTCAAATGTGTCAGCTGTTTGGCTGCCTAGAAAAAATTACCAATAGACTACTGTCTCCCAGATCATTACTATTCTCAAGAGATCAGGAGATCTCCCCTCTGCAGCCTCAAATCTCAAAGTGATCTAACCCCCATATGACCAATTATCTTCTACTCCAGATGTATAAACAGGGCTGCCCTAGAAAGCCCACTATTTCCACCTGCTCTTGCCTCACTAAACTCGATTCTTCATATCTCAAATTCCTTCCTTGCCCAGTCTATTCCCACTTGTATCCAGGATTTCCCTCATGGCTACCACCATTTCAATAATTTACAATTTCCTTATTCCAACCGGTTCATCCTTTGCCATGGATATCCAGTCTTCGTACACCTCCATTCCACATTGGAAAGGTCTGTATTTCTTTCTTAAACAAAGACACAACCAATTTTCCTCAAAAAAATCTCTCATCTACTTAGCGGAACTTGTCCTTACCCTCAACAACTTCACTTTCAATACAAATCAAAGGGTTCTCACAAGGTCGAACTACACCTGTCTTTTTATTACTACATGAGAAAAAGTTCTAAGCTTATTCCACCATCCCACACACTCTTCCGCCACTACATCAACAAATCCATTGTGATGCTTCCTGTATTCACATGCAGAACACATCGGTTTCATCACTTTCACCACTGACTTCCAGCCTATTTGGCATCAAATTCTCCTGAACTGAATCTGACACTTCTTTTTCTTTTCCAGATCACTCTATCTCCATCTCAGGATAGAATTGCCACTGACATTTTTATGAACCCATCGACACAGCTACTTTGACTACACCTTCCCTATCCTGCCTCTTGTGTGTATTCCAACAGAAATGGCTGGATTAGTCAAACCCAACATTTCAAGTGTCCGGATGATATGTTAATAAATGTACAATCACAACAAAGTAATTTAGGCTTAATTTATTGTCATAAAATACATAGCATAGATAATACACACAAAAATACCACATAGCAAGTCATAAAAATTTCCACATAGATTTCAGGGCTCATGATTCTTCATCACCACTTGATTGTTGTTGTTGCTGATGTAACTCTGAATTCTGACTTGCTAGTGAAACTATCCCTGGGTCCCAGGCACTGATTGCGATCCCAGTCTGGGCAAAATCCAAAAAATGGATGGAAAATTTCATTCATTTATACAAGATCCACAAGTTCAGAGGGACCCAGAAACAGACAAACTCTTTGATCTTTTGCCTCAAAAGAGCCTGTCTTTCTTCAATCACAAACTGTGCCCCGTATTCAGCAGTGTCGAGTTTACCCTTAAAACAATTAGATATTTTAATGGTCACTCCTTATCTATTAGTCCACCAGTGTTTTGAACACAATATTCCTTTGGACAAAGAAGAGCATTAATCTTTACTATAAAATATTCACCCCCCTTTGTAAGTTTTCATTTTTTATTGTTTTACAACATTGAAACACAGTAGATTTATTTTGGCTTTTTTAACACTGATCAACAGAAAAAGACTCCTTCATGTCAAAGTGAAAACCGATCTCTACACATTGATCTGAATTGAGGTTCACTCCCCTTTAATATGACACTCCAAATCATCACTAGTGCAGCCAGTTACTTTCAGAAGTCACATAATTAGTTAGATGGAGATCAGTTTGTGCAATCAACATGTTTCAATTGATTGTAGTAAAAATACACCTGTACCTGGAAGCTCCAACTGCTGGTGAGTCAGAATCCTGGCAAAATCTATACCATGAAGACAAAAGAACACTTCAAGCAATTCCACGACAGGGCTATTGAAAAGCACAAGTCAGGAGATGGATACAAGAAAATTTCTAAGTCAGTAAATATCCCTTGGAGTATAATTAAGTAACTCATCAAGACATGGAAAGAATATGGCACAGCAGTAAATCTGCCTAGAGCAGGCCATCCTCAAAAACTGAGAGACCGTGCAAGAAGGGAACAGGTTAGGGGGCCATCAAGAGACCAATGAAAAATTTTGGAGGAATTACAAGCTTCAGTGGCTGAATTGGGAGAGACTGCACATGCAACAACTGTTTCCCGGGTGCTTCATCAGTCGCAGCTTTATGGGAGAGTGGCAAAGAGAAGGCCACTGTTGGAAAAGAAACTCACATGAAATCTTGGCTCGAGTTATCCCATGTTGGATAGATCCATATGTAGTCCGGCTCTACTGAATAAGTTGGCTGCTCTTATCAACTCTTTTATGACTGATTCTGATTTCAGAAATTTGGAGATTTCTACACCCAAAGGACAAAGAGTTTTCATCCTTTTCACATGTTTATCATTCTTATTCTCGAATTGACTACTTTTTTATTGACTCTCGTTTAATTCCATCTGTAATTGATAGCAATTATGACATTATCGCCATTTCGGATCATGCTCCAATGAAACTTTCTATTAAGTTAATGGATACTTCTTCTACTAATGAACAATGGCGATTTAATTTTAATTTGCTTTAAGACTTGGACTTTGTTAAGTTTATGAAGGAACAGATTGATTTCTTCTTTTCAACTAGTATTATGGAAGAAATTTCCAATGGAACAGTATGGGATGCTTTTAAAGCTTATATTCGTGGACAGGTTATTTCCTATTCTGTTGGTTTGAAAAAAAATGTATTAAGAATGAAATACTTTTGCTGGTTGATAAAATTAAAGAATTGATAAAAAATATGCTATTGCTCCTAGTAAGGAGCTTTATAAACAGAGAGTTGAACTCCAAATGGAACATAGTTTACTATTAACATCCTCGATCGAAAATCAATTAATGAAAACTAGAAGTGAGTTTTATATTCATAGTGATAAATCGGGTAAATTATTAGCTAATCAATTGAAAACTACTTTGGTTAAGCATTAAGTTACTAAGATCCGTAAACATGATGATACTTTGCCAGTTGATCAGGACGAGATAAACAAAACCTATCAAGAATTTTATACTTCTTTATACCATTCTGACATTCCTCATGTTTTTAATATCATGCATGACTTTCTAAGAAAATTGAATTTTCTGAAATTATCACCCGAAGACTGTTTAACATTAGAAACTCCTATTACAGAGGAAGAAATAACAGCTGTAATCTCCTCAATGAATTCCAGTGAAGCACCTGGTCCTGATGGCTTTACAGTGGAATTTTAAAAATATTTTTCCTTTATTCTGTCTCCTTGGTTGTCTAGAATATTCAAAGAAGCAATCAGATTAGGTAAATTACCACAATGGTTTTATAAAGCTTCTATTTCTTTAATTCTTAAAAAGAATAAAGATCCTACTGATTGTGCATCATATAGACTGATATCTCCTTTGAATGTAGATTCAAAAATTTCTTTAAAACTTTTAGCAACTAGGTTAGAGAAGGTATTACCTCAAATTATCTCTGTGGACCAAACAGGATTTATTAAAACTGTTATTCATCTTTCAATATCAGGAGGTTAATGAATATTGTTTATACTCCCTCACTTAACACTCCGGAATGTATTATTTCATTAGATGCTGAGAAAGCTTTCGATGGAGTTGAATGGCCTTATTTATTTAGTGTGTTCGAGAAATTTAATTTTAGTCCGATATTTATATCCTGGATTAAATTGTTATATCATACCCCTGTAGCTTTGGTTTGTCCTAATAATCAAAGATCTCCCCTTTTTTCGTCTATCTCGGGGTACCAGGCAAGGATGCCCTCTTAGTCCATTATTATTTAATATTGCCATTGAACCTTTGGTAATTGCTATCCGAGACTCGCCTAACATTTTTGGTATTACCCGTGGAAATGAAATACATAAATTATCATTATATGCAGATGATTTGTTATTATATATCTCTAATCCAGAGAAATCAATTCCTGTTATTTTATCTTTGTTGGCTCAATTTAGTAACTTTTCTGGTTATAAATTGAACCTTAATAAGAGTGAACTATTTCCCCTAAATAAGCAGGTTCCTATTTATGGATGTCTACCATTTAAATTGGTTACTGACTCTTTTATATATTTAGGGGTTAAAATCATGAAAACGCATAAAGATTTACTTAAAACTAATTTTTTACCTTTAATTGATCAGAATAAACTTTTGTTTACTAAATGGTCTCCATTGTCTTTGTTAGTGATCGGTTGGATCAATGCTATCAAGATGATTATCTTGCCTAAATTTTCATATATATTTCAAACGGTACCAATTTTTATTCCAAAATCTTCTTTTGATAATGTTGATTCAAAAATTTCCTCATATATATGGCAGAACAAAAACCCTAGGTTAGGTAAAAGGCATTTACAGAAATCTATAAAAGAGGTGGGGGAGGGGTTAGCGCTCCAGAATTTTAGATTTTACTATTGGGCAATTAACATTCGATACTTAAAATTTTGGTGACAGGACTTAGATGTAATTTCAAGTCCACATTGGGTAAATCTTGAATGTAATTCTTTACAAGGGTTTTCATTGGGTTCTATTTTAGGGACCTTGCTTCCTTTTATTCTTTCTAAATTATATAAACAAATGAATAACCCAATAGTTAAACATACTTTATGTATATGGTTTCAATTTCAAAAATTTTTTGGGTTGAACCAATTTATTTTAGCAAGTCCTGTTATATCTAATTTCTTTTTTCAATCTTCCACTATGGATCAAGCTTATTTAGATTGGAAAATCAAAGGTATAGTACAATTTCGTGATTTATTTTTGGATAATTGTTTTATGTCCTTTGAAGAATTATCTAGTAAATATAATTTGCCGAGATCTCACTTTTTTAGATAACTACAGGTTAGAAACTTTTTAATTACTGTTTCTCCTAATTTTCCGCATCTATATCCAATGGATATTTTGGAAAAAAATTTAGATTTAAATCTTTTTCAGAAAGGTGTTGTAGCAATTATTTATAACATAATTATGAATTTATGTCCTGATGTATGTAATAAAATTAAAACTGATTGGGAAAGAGAACTTAAGATCACGGTACCGATTGAAAAATGGGAAAAAATTCTTCAATTAGTTAACTCATCCTCTATATGTGCTAAACATGCATTGATACAGTTTAAAGTAGTGCACAGGGCTCATATGTCCAAAGATAAATTATCTCGTTATTACTCTTATATAAATCCTATATGTGATAGATGTCATTCCGAGAGAGCTTCTTTAGCTCACATGTTTTGGTCATGTCCTTTGTTGGAAAAATATTGGAAAGATATTTTTGGTATTATTTCAATGGTTTTGAATATAGACTTACAACCTCACCCAACTACTGCTATTTTTGGGTTACCAATGATAAAATCAAATCATCTGACCTCTTCAGCTGGTCGGATGATTGCATTTCTTACTTTAATGGCTAGAAGATCTACTTTGCTGAATTGGAAAGAGATTAATCCTCCTACCACATTTCATTGATTTTCTCAAACTATGTTGTGTTTAAATTTGGAAAAAATTAGATGTGTTGTTTGTGATCCCTCTATTAAGTTCAAAAAGACTTGGAGGCCATTTATTCAACATTTTCATATGACCTAATTTGACCTTTTCCAAACTTATTTTATTTCTTTGTAATATTGGTTGAGAGGAACGGAGTCGTCGACACTGAGGTTTTCTCCTTTCTCTTTTTTTACGATGTTACAAACAGCCCATGTCTTTTTTTAGTTTAGTTGATTAATTCTGTTTAGATTAGTTTTTTATTGGGGGGTTATAATTTTTTTTTCCTTTTTCATGAATTTTTTTAGATATTTTTCTTTTTTATATATTGTTCATTTGTATCCTATATTGTTGGGAGTTTTATTATGTAAGTGTCAACTGGCTTTATAATCACTTATGCTAATTATAACAATGTATTCCCAATAACTTTGTACCATTATCATGTTATGTTTATTTTTATGAAACTAATAAAAGGATTGAAAAAGAAAGACATCTTGGTTAGAGTTTGCTAGAAGTCATGCGGGAGACTCTGATAAAACCAAAATTGAGCTTTTTGGCCATCATACTAAATATTATGTTAGGCGTAAGCCAAACACTGCATATCATCAAAAACACACCATTCCTTCTGTGAAGCATGGTAGTAGCTGCATCATGCTCTGGGGATGCTTCACTGTAGCAGGCCCTGGAAGGCTTGTGAAGGTAGAGAGTAAAATGGATGCAACAAAATACAGGGAAAACATGGAGGAAAACCGGATGCAGTCTGCAAGAGAACTGCAATTTGGGAGAAGATTTGTTTTCCAGAAAGACAATGACCTCAAGCATAAAGACAAGATTACTCAGTAATGTTTTAAAACAACAAAGTTAATGCCCTGAGGTGGCCAAGTCAGAGTCCAGACCTCAATCCAATTGAGAGTTTGAGGCTGGACTTGAAAAGGGCTGTTTGCTCATGATCCCCATACAATCTGACTGAGCTTGAGCAGTTCTGTAAAGAAGAATGGGGAAAATTTGCAGTGTCCAGATGTGAAAAGCTGATAGAGACTTATCCACACAGACCCAAGGTGGTAATTGTTGCCAAAGGTGCATGGACTAAATACTGACTTTAAGGGGGTGAGTAATTATGCAATCAATTATTTTGCGTTGAATAACTGTAATAAATTTAAACCAATTTGTGGAAATTTGCTTTCACTTTGACACAAAGGAGTCTTTTCTGTAGATCAGTGTCAAAAGAGCCAAATTAAAGCCACTGTGATTCAATGTTGTAAAACAATAAAACATGAAAACTTCTAAGGAGCGTGATTAGTTTTTATAGACACTCTATGTGAGTGATAGTACACCTGATTCTGCTATGGATTTCTATTGTGGACAGAGAGTGGGAAGGAGTCTGGGAGAGGAAAATCATGGTTGGGAAAACGGGAAGGCAGAGGGGAGAGAGCAGGAAGCACCAGAGGGACATTCTGTAATGATCAATAAATCAATTATTTGGAATCAAATGACCTTGTCTGATTTCCCAGGTCTGGGTGTGTCTGCACCCACGCCAATCCACACTGAAGATAAGTGCTACTGAACTTATCATTATTTTCAGTGATTTATTTATTACAAAAAGTAACTGTGTAGTGACATGCATTTCCTTTGTATCTGCATTCTGTTATTTGGAACAATATAATACAATGGATATATACAAATATTCTGACTATCTAAATGAAACTTCAATTTGAATTATTTCAGGTCTGAGAATACGCCTGTTCTACTTTTCTCTAAAGCTACTAAGCTGCTTTTTGTATATTGTTCGTGTGCTGCTCGATGATCCCAGAGAAAGAAATGGATGGTACGTACAAAATCAAAGTTTTATTCTAACTCTTATTGATATCTTATTACAGTACATTTTAAAAACTTATCAAAATAAAGCACCATAATTATAAAGCATTCCCCAAGAAAAGTGAAGTTCTTCTTTGTGTCACTATTCATTTAATGCTGCTCTATCAAAATCATGTGACCACTAAATTTTTGAATTATTTGCTGAAACGTGTGAATTGCATACCAGGTTTTGGACAAGTGAAGGCTAATTGTACAATATTCTCATGTGGAACCATGTGGGATGCTGATTATGTAAGTTGCACTGCCTTTGGCCGCTTCAGTTTTGTGTACTTTGAGGGAGCTTTAAAAATGCAATCAGGACTTCTGTGTGCCTCTGCTAATTTCATTTAAAATATGTATATCCCGAAACATCCAAATTTTACATCCAAAATTCACTTTGTACATTGCACTAGAGGGCTTTAGATGGTGTTGAATAGATCTTTTGAAAAAAAAGAAAATATTAATGATGATTATGAAGACACGTAGTCCTCTTTTATTGTCATTTAGTAATGCATGCATTAAGAAATGATACGATATTTCCTCCAGTGTGATATCACAAAATTATAACATATAGTTACAACAGTGCAACAATACCATAACTTGATTTAGAAGTCCATGAGCATAGTAAAAGTTCAAAGTCTCTCAAATGTCCCACATCTCACGCAGGCGGGAGAAAGAAGAAAAATTCTCCCTGCCATGCCGACCATAGTCCAACTCTGAGTCAACCGAAAACTTCGAGCTCTTCTCAGCTCTTTGACACCGAGTACTGAGCGCCATCTCTGTCCGAACGATTCGATCTCAACCTCAGTCGCCAATAGCAGGCAAAGCCGGGGATTTTGAGGCCTACCCTCTGAAAGATTCCCGACCACGCAGTAATGACAGCAGCGAACGAGTGTTTCAGAAATTTCTCCAGATGTTCCTCTATGCTTTCACGTCCATTCTCCATCAAATCAGAATTGTCCACAGCCCCTATTTAACAGATACGATACCATTTTTCACCGGAGGGCTGCGCACGCACAGGCGCGCTACTCTCTCTCCTCCTGCCTATTAATATTAGAATCTTTTCACCACTGTGTAATATTCAATATAATTTACAGTAACAATTAATATTGTATGTTACAAAGTAAGGAATAATGGGCATAATTCTGTAATTTGAGAACATATTGGTCAATACATTTTTCACTAGATCACCATAAATATCATGTATCTAGTTTTAATGATTTCAACCAAATGTCACTGAAATTAATCAAATTTATTACCGTAAATCTAATCACTTGGCTTTTCTCAAACTTGGCAATAACTATTGATCAACCATAAAATTATGACTTAAAAATGACAGGTGGAATTTCTTGTGATTTTTTAAGAATTGTTTTTAATTGTAGTATCTAAAGTCATGGAGCCTTAGAAATGGACAGCTCATAAGCTGGTCCTTCAGGCCATCACATCTATACTGGCTATCTATACCGGGGGTCCATGGACCTCTCAGTTAATAGTAGGGGTACGTGGCATAAAAAGGGTTGGAAACCCCTGATCTATGCACATTCTGTGGCATTCAGTGCCTCGGTAATTCAGACGCTCATCCAGTTACTTCTTAAGTGTTGTAAGGGTAGCTGTTTCCACCACTGTATAAGACAGTGCAGTCCAGTTTGTAGCCACCCTCTGGATGAAAAATAACTTCCTCCAGTTACCTCTAATCCTTTTATTCATCACTTAAACTTATGCTGTCTGGTTTAGACATCTGGAAAATAGAAACATACCTTACTATCCACCCTATCTATGACCCACATTATTTTGTTGGATCCCTCCTCAGCCTCTCCCACTCCACGGACCATAAACCCAGTTTAACCGGTCACTCCTCTGTCCCTGAAACTGCCCATTCCAGGCAACATCTTATAAATCTCTTCTGAACCTACCACAGTGCATTCACGTTCTTCCTGTAGTGTAGTGGCCATAAGTGCATACAAAAGACTAGTTGGGCCTAACTAAGGTTTCATAAAGTTGTACTATGTCTTCCATGCTCTCATTTTATGTGCCCTGGTAATAAAGGCCAGGATCCTGTATGCTTGCCTGTTTAGGCATCCACCTACAAGTAAACCATGGTCCATTATGTAAACAGAACCATCATTTCAACTTTTGTGCTCTGTGTTCCATGTAATACTAGGCATACACAGTCCTGCTTACCGCCCTCCTTCACAGCTCTGTCCACTTTCACCCTTCCCTCCTCTCAACTGCCTTGGTTTTATTTGCCTCCATCTATCACCACCAACACCACCCCCTCCCTCCACCTCCTCTCTTTCAACTCCCTTACCTGGATCGATCTGCTTACCATCCTTCGGTAACTTGGGTCCACTTCATCACTCCCCCATCCTCTTTATACCAGCTATCTTTCTTCACCTCCCTTAGGGCTGATGCAGGGCTTTGACCCAAAATGTCGACAGTTCCTTATCCTTACCCCCCCCCCCAAAAATGATACTGCTTGATCTGTTCAATTCCCCCAGTAGGCTGTTGCTTCTTTTTCCCATATTGTCGCATTTACAGTTTCTGAGTCCCCTTGAGTGTATGTTAAGGTATATTCTGAAATGAACTGACTTGATTGTGGAATGTGTTCGAATCATCTAGTATTAGGTTTTGAGATTGTACTGTAGGTCATGTCATTGGTTGGAAAGGCAAAAACCATCACCATTCATCTTCCCTTTCTGTTGACTGAGAAAGATTAAAATTTCACCCAGGCTTTACTATTAACATTTATGTAGGAGTGATACAAATGAAGGAATTGAAAATTATGTGGTTGATGGTTGATCTAGCAGTCCTCATGGGTCTGGAAACTTGATAATATAAGGCAAGGGGGAGCTTTGTACTAAGGTTAAAAAACCATGAAAATATGCAGACATTTCCTCGTCAGTAGCTATAGCTGGACTTGATGCCAGGAGTAGCAGCTGCAATAGAAAATTAGATGACACGCTTGGTTAGTAAAAGATCAGATATTGCATTCATAAGTAGGAACATGCACAACCATTTCTCCCAAAAGGAGATCCCATCAACACTGGCTTTACATTGGAGCAATTCTAATCCCACCTTGGATGAAATCAGTCTCAATGTACTGCTGATAAGGAATGTATATTTTGGACTACTTGAAAAATTTCAGAAGAATATATATTGCGACTTTTATCAGTTGGTTACGTGACATTAATAAATGTTGCAATTTACAATTATAATTTATTACTAAAACTAAATGTGCAAAACATACTATTTAGTGAATAATGGTGATGTACAGACAAACATTAAATCCACCAGACTGATCTGAAATGTTAATTTTGTGTTTTGTTTTATAAAGCTGGGGCTGCTCCAGTCAAAACCACACTCTCAGCAAGATTGACCGGTAAGTTCTCAGTTGTTTTGTAAGTATTATTTACATTTTATATGCATTAATTAATATAAAATATGCTTAATAGAATAGGAGCATGAATCAAAGTTTCCTCAGCAGAAATGTCACAATTAAGGTGGTTGGCATGGAGTGAATAAGTACAGTAAGTTCCCAGACCTCTTATTAATTTAGAACAGGTGTTGCCAACCTTTTAAATGCCATCAACTCCTACCATTATTGAAGGGGTTTGTGGAGTCCAGGTTGGGAACCCCTGCTTTAGAATTTATGAGGATTTCCCAAAAGGCTAAATCTTTTGAATTGAATTCTTGAAATTGCTACATAATTACAGTCATAGTTCAGCCAACAACACCCATATACTTGATCAGGAGCCCTCTGTGACTTTGTTTCACATGCTCATCTAGATAGTTCTTAAATGCAGCAAGAATGTTCATTTTCATTTTTAATTTTTTTTTATTAATTATTATTGAAAATCAACAAAAAACATTAAAGTAATCAAGTCAACATATCAATATGTAGAATAAGAGTTAAACTATCAACCAAGCTAAACAATATATCAATAATAGTAAGAAAAAAACAAAATGTTAAAGCATTTTTTTTGGAAAAAAGAAAAAAAGGAAAAAAGAACCCCTACTAACTAAAACAAAAAAAAACCCTACTGACAAAAAAAAAACGAATAAAAAAATCCATTGGGAGCACAAACCCGGAGCTGTACACCATACAAGCTTCCATAAAAGAAAGACATCAATCTGCCAACCAAATCCATTTACCCAAGAATCAGAAGGGGACCACCTTAACTAACTCAAATCAAATGATAGTAGCAGGCAAAAGAGCTCCACCTTTTCTCAAAGTCAAATTGAGGATCAAAAGATTGACTTCTGATTTTCTCCAAACTAAGACATAACATCACCTGAGAGAACCATCGTATCGAAGTGGGAGCAGAGGCATCTTTCCATTTTAATAAAATAGCCCTTCTGGCCAATAATATGACATATGCAATTACATGTTGGTCCGATATAGAAATACCGTGAACAAACTGTCAATTTAGTAGGTTGTAAATTAATTTTTAAAGCTTTAGAAATTATAGAAAAAATAGATTTTCAAAACTGTTTCAATACAGAACACGACCAAAACATATGTGTCAATGTAGCTGTCTCAGTTTTACATCTATCACACTGACTATCAACATTAGGAAATATTTTAGACAGTCTCTCCTTTGTCAAATAATAACGATGTACAATTTTAAATTGAATTAGAGAGTGACTGGCATAAATCGAAGAAGAGTTAACCAACTTCAAAATTTGCAGCCAATTCTCTGTAATCAAGGTCATGTTAAGCTCTCTTTCCCAATCTTGCTTAATCTTAAGTAAAGGATATTTAACCAGCTGTAATAGTAATTTATAAATTTTCCCAATAAAACCTTTCACTAAAGGATTCATTTTTAAAATAATGTCTAACAGGTCCAAATCTTGTATATATGGAAAATTACTTAAATATTCTTGTAAGAAATGTCTAACCTGAAGATATTGCAAGAAGTGTGAGTACAAGAGAGAATATTTAGTTACTACTTTCTCAAAGGACATCAATTAGCATTCTTGAAACAGATCCATGCAGGAATATACTCCTTTATTCCTCCAAAGAGAAAAGGTAGGATCACAAAATGAAGGTTTAAATAAATAGTTTTGATAAATTAAACTAAGAAGGTTAAATTTTGTTAAGATTTTAAAAAATCACGAAACTGGTACCAAATTCGTAATGACTGCTTAATCATAGGTTATAAATTTAGAATAGAAATTTTGGCTAGTTGTGCAGGTAAAGAGGCTCCTAATAACGAAGTTCAGTAAAATTGTAAAATTGTAAAATTGTCTCACAGTTTTCAATTCCCAATCAACCCAAGGTTCATTTTTATCAGTCCAATATAACCAGGAACACACATAATGTATATTAACCGCCCAATAATAAATTATTAAATTAGGTAAAGCCAGACCTCCATCTTTTTTTAAATTTTTGTAAATGATATTTTCCAATTCTTAGTCTTTTATTATTTCAAACAAAAGATGAAATAATGGAATTAACCTGATCAAAAAACTTCTTAGTTAAAAAAAAGGAATATTTTGAAATACATATAAGAATTTTGGTAAAATCATCATTTTAACTGCATGAATTCGACTGGCTAACGAAAGTGTAAGTGGATTCCATCTAGAAAATAATTGCTTCATAAAATCCACTAAGGGAACTAAATTAGCTCTATAAAGGTCTCCATAATTTTTGGTGATGATAATACCTAAATATTTGAAAGAGTCCGTAACTTTAAAAGGAATGTCATCATATATAGTAGAGCTACTAGGACTTGATTTTTCAATCCCTGTGGTAAGTTGGCACTCTCGATGTTTGCAGTGGGTTTGGAGTGGTGACAAGGAGGGAGGGTAGGTATGTCATTGGGGTCATCTGGTGGGCACCCTCCTTCTTTGACGTTTCGTTGATAAGCCCACGATGTCTCCAGAGGGCTCAACGGTGCTACCTGGCGTCCCAGATACACCCCCCTCAGTTCCATACCCTCCTGTCTTCATCTTGCAGCCCAGTTGTTGTCTTTCCTTTTAATCCAAATCCAATTGCTGCTTTCTTCTGCTGCCCTTGACAAGGACTTGAAGGAGAATCATTTAGAGGAAATAATTAACTTTTATGCAGGTTTAATTTATATCCTAAAAACTTTCCAAATTCATTTAATAATTTGAATAAACTAGGAATGGATTCTTAAGGATTCGAGACATAAACTAAGAGATCATCAGCATAAAGGGAGATCTTATGAATAATCCCATTTATGGAAATTCCTTGAATTTGTTTAGCTTCACGAAGTGCAATAGCCAAAGGTTCCAACACCAAATTAAATAACATGGGACTTAACGGACATCCTTGTCTCGTACCCCGCAAAAGGTGAGAAAAAGGAGATCTGCAATTATTAGTAATAACAGTGGCAATAGGGCTTTTATATATCATTCTAATCCACTTATTAAAATTAGTATCAAAGTTGAATTCCTCTAAATGTTAAATAAGTATTTCCATTCAACTCTATCAAATGCCTTTTCAGCAACAAGAGAAACAACACATTGGGGAGTCTTAGAAAGGGATGAGTATATTAATATTTAACAGTTTCCGAGTATTAGAAAAGGAATAACGGCCCTTTATGAAACCTATTTGGTTCTGAGAAATAGTTTTAGCTAGAATATTCTCCAGTCGATTAGCCATTATTTTTGAAAGAATTTTAGCATCCACATTTAATAATGAAATAGGTCTATATGAAGCACAATCAGTAGAGACTTTATCTTTCTTAAGAATTAAAGAGATAGAAGCTTCATAAAATATGGAAGGTAACTCTCCTAACAAAAAAGAATCTTTAAGCATTTCCAACATATAAGGAATAAGCAATTCTTCAATTTTTTTTATAAAATCCTACAGAAAAGCCATCCAATCCAGGAGCTTTACCAGATTGCATTGAAAGAATAGCTTTCTGAATTTCTTTTTCAGTAAAAGGAGTATCAAGAGTTTGTTGATCTTAAACAGATATTCTAGGAAAATCAATCTTTTGTAAAAAGACATTCATTTTAGAAGGATCAGCTGGAAACTGAGTTTTCTAGAGTTCACTGTAAAAGTCTTGAAAAATTTTATTAATGTCTTCATAATTACAAGCTAAACTATCATACCCCTTATGCATTTTAAAAAAATTGTCTTTTAGCTCTAGCTGCCTTTAGTTGGGATGCTAAGAGCTTATTACTTTTATCTCCAAACACATAAAATTGACTTTTTAATTTAAGCAAATTTCTTTCAATAGGATAAGTTAATAGTAAATCATATTGTGATTGAAGTTCAACCCTTTGTTTAAATAAATCAATATTAGGAGAGACTGCATAAGTATTATCCAAGTTTTTAATTTGTTTTGAAATCCTCTGTAACTCCTTTTTTGTCTGTTCCTTAAGCTTAGCCAAATAGGAGAGTATCTGACCTCACAAATATGCTTTAAATGTATCCCATATAATCAAGTTCGACACATCTCCCGTATTATTAAAAAGAAAAAAATCTTTTTTCTGGGTCTCAATAAATTTGACAAAGTCCGAACTTTGTAATAAATTTTCTGGAAAACGCCAAGGCAAGTTTACATTACTAACATCATTTAATTCAAAAATAAGCTTAAAGGTGCATGATCCGAAACAACAAGAGCGTCATATTCACATTTCTGGACTTTCATCAAAAATCAGAAATCAGCTATAAAATAATTAATTCTCGAATTTTTTTATGAATATGTGAATAAAAAGAATAATCTCTATCATTAGGATGTAGATTTCTCCGGATTTCGATCAAACCATAATCAATTAACGAGGAATTAATAAGTGATGCTGAACAACTCAGAAGCTGCTGATTGGTTGAGCACTTGTCAATCAAAGGATTTAAACAACTGTTGAAGTCACCCCCACCATCAGCAACATATATTCATTTAAGTCTGGTAATAAACCAAAAACACTTTTTAAAAAAGGATCATCTACATTAGGTCCATACAGATTAAACAGGACAATTTTTCTATTACTATTTGTTCCTTTAACAATTAAAAATCTACCATTAATATCTGAGATGACGTCTTCTTGGATAAATAAAATGTTAGATTTAATAAAAATAGATACTCCCTTTGTTTTATTTTGACAAGTAGCATGGTATAAGAATGTCCACTTTCACCACCCAGTTAGGTAGTGCAATGCCCTCTAGATGAATAATGTTATTTGTCAGAACCCCCTCAATGTCTTATCCCCTTCTCTAAACCTATTCTGTTTATTTTTGACACCTCCATCTCAGGGAAAATTTTCAACTTTCTAGCCTTTCTGTGCCCCTCATAATTTCATGTATCTCTATCAGTCCTTCCTTCAGCTTTTTCTACCCCAAGGAAAACAAGCCCAGTCTATCCTGTCTCTCCTCATAAACAAGACACTCCATCCCAGGTAATATCTTAATGACTATTCTTTGCACACTCTCTAGTCCATCCATGTATTCCTTACAGTATGGTGGCCAGAACCGCACACACCACTCCAACTGTGACCTAACTAATGTCTTATAACATTGTTCCATAATCTCTTTGCTCCTAAATCCTATTTTCCGGCTAATGAAGATTAATATCCTATGTGGTTTCTTCATCATCTTAGCTATTTGCACTGTCATCTTCCCGAATCTTTATTCATATACGCTGAGAGTCCTCTATTCCTCAATACCTTCTAGGACTTTACCAGTCATGGTATATATTCTACTCATAGTGGTTCTTGCAATGTGCATCATCTTGCTCTCAGAGGATTAAATTCAATCTGCATTGCTCCGCCTGTTTTACCAGCTAACTAGTATCATCCAATAGCTTAAGACTGTCCTCCTCTCCATGAAATATTGATGCAGGGGCTCTACCTGAAATATCAACCATCACTCTGCCTCCATACGTACAGAGGCCACCAGGCTCCAGGACCGCTTCTATCCTGCTTTTATGACTATTGAACAGTCCCCTAGTATGATAAAATAGACTCTTTTGACCTTGTAATCTACCTCATCAGTTTTGGCATCCAATTTGTCAACTTGCCTTGGATCCCATGGACACATGATTGCTTGTGTCCTTTGAAGTACATGTTGATTGGCACTTTTGATGTCTACTTGTGGCTGCACTACATACAAAATGAAGTGCTACTCTTGCTGACAGCACTTATCAAACCTGTACCCTTGATACCCTGGGTTCAACTAGGTGGACGATTAGCCAGTTGTTTTCCAAGTGCCATCACACACTGATCTGAGAAATGTATATCACCATTTCTTTATTGTTAATCAGTCAAAGTCAGAGCTAAAAACAATACTCCACACCAGAGATGCTGCAATCTTGCAGTCAGTACTTCATCATGCTAAAAGCCTTGGGAAATTAGTACTATCAGTAGCAATGCTGACAATCTGGACAGAATCATTAAAAGAGAAGTTTTTGCTTTGGTCACTTTAGAGAGGTCATTGATTTTTTTTCTGCCATCGTATCTTAAGCTTACCCACTTACATCACAAATGTCATTTTAAAGATGAGGTGGTGTGTGTGTGTGTGTGTGTGTGTGTGTGGGGGGCGGGGGAATGAGGGTAGATAGTGAGAATTACACCCCGCTATCTGGACTAGATCCTCCGCAGCTTGGAAGTACTGATGCCCAAACTGAAGGTGTTGCAGACAGATCTCTCCTTATGGACTGACTTTCCATCTTGCATGTAGAATACACCATTCTGAGGTGCTGACTGACTTACCACCTGTATTAAATAAAATGCAGATGTTAAAAGATTGAAATAAAAACAGAAATATATGAAACACTTGGCACGTTAGGAAGTATCTGGGGAAGGAGAAGCAGAGAAGTACCTCACCTGAAACATTAACTCTGTTTCTTTTTCCTCAAAAACAGCCTGACCTGATGAGTGTTTTCACCATTTTCTGCTTTTATCATCAAATGCTTGAGTTCCAGGACTCGGTCCCTTTTCCCATCATCTAAACAACCCTCACCCTTTCTCCCTTACCTGAACAAGGAACAGTCAGTGGTACTGCCAGACAAACACCTAAATCATTATAACATGAAATTTATGGACTTTAAACATTATATGGTAGGTTGAAATGCATAATGTTTATCAATTTGAAGTTAGGTTCATGAGTTTATTTTGACTAAGCGTGTCAAGTTATACTTTTATTTCTGAGATGACAATTTTAGTAATTTTACTGGTATATTGTACGTCATTTTCCATAAGTACCTTGTATATTATGAGCTGAAAGTAAGCTAATATGAGCATTGCCTCAAACATAATTGAAATACAAACTAACCAAAGTTACCAATTTGATTTACCATCAGGTCTCCTATAATCTGGGTAGAAAGAAGTCTTCCCTTATGGGGTTTACAGGTAAGAAATGACCATTGGTACAGATAACTTGATAAGAAAACAATCACTAGAAATAATGCTAATTTTTTTCTGAGGTTCTGAGGCTAGACTTGGATTAGAAAATTGAGCAACAGACAAAATAGCTTTTCTCTCGTTACACTTGTTGATAATTCTGCTTTGATAGTAAAGAGACTATCAAAGATAATGAAATTTACAGGAAGATCTTGTTTCCTGCTTGACATTGCTGCCTGATACACCTCCAACAGTGCCCAGATGTGAGCTGCAGGGTCGTCAGCCGGAGACCACATTCATTGGTGTTTCACTCCCTTAGCCCTGGTACATCCCCTGGTGACGGAGCAATAGCAGGGATGTCACCCTGACACCCCCTGCAGCTTGCAGTTGGGTTAGTCGTCCCCCAATTTCTGTCCTTCCTCCTCAGTTACTGCCAAAAACTGCCCTTTCCTGCCTCTTCAGCTAGGATAGATGATGGTCCTCCTGCCAGCCAGCTTCCTTACATTCAGCTGCCAGGTCTGACTACTTCAGCCTCTTCCACTGGTGGGCAGCCTCCACACCTTCCTTCCATGGGATGGTTAACTCAGTGAGGATGGCTGTCGTGGCAGCTATGGACCACAATACTATGTCTGGACAGAGAGATGTGGTGGTGATTTATGTGGGGAACTGTAGCTGTCTGACGAGATCTGTCCTCATGTTCCACTCCACTCCTTGCCTGTGGAGAGGAGTGCTGTCTTAGGCGGATGCATTCAGAGCTTTTAACAGCCTTAACAAATGGGGTGAGTTGTCATCCCATTAGGGAAATGCTGCTTCTCACATCCCACCTGCAGGTCTCTAGGAAAATTCCACCTGGTTGTGCCACTATCTGTAGCATCCTTGGGACAGTGCAGTCTTGTGTTTTGCCTGGATGTGTTGGAGGTTGACATTGGTGGTATCACACAGAGGGCAGCTTTCCTCACTGCCGAACCACTGGTGAAGGTTTCAGGGACAGGGTAAGGTGTCATAGGTTGCCCTGATGAGGAAGCTAAGTCTGGCTTGTGGAATTTTCACAGGTCAAGCCAGCTGAATGACCTGTTGATAGTGCCATCTCATGTTGCCCACCTTTCCAGTCAGCCCTGTGCCACTGCCTTCATCCTGTCGCGCTTCTCCTCTGTCCTTATCACCTCCTTCACTTCCATGGCTTTCCTCTCTTTCTTCAACGCCTTTGATCAGAAGTGTGCTGCCTTCCCCCAGCCAAGTCCTGCATGTCCAGCCTCGACGCTGCTGACAAACTCTTGGTGTTGCAGCCTGCTGATGGCCTGGTCTACTTCAGCTTGAGCTCTCCATTTACGGCCGGTATGGATTGGGGCATTGGGACTCCTCACCAGAGGGTGATGGACTCCTTCAGCTCAATGACCAGTCGGGTTTTCTGCTGCTTGTACCCCAGGCTGATGAATCTCAGTGACGGCTGCAACATGTTCTTCCCAAAGAGTCCAGTGTCCGAGAAACAGTGTGGCAGCCCCTGCCGATCCTGGGTGTTTGAGTTAGCTGTCCCATCCATCCTGCTGGCTGTTGATGAGGGTCATTTTATACATTTTCGAAGGCTACATCACCCTCTGCGAGCTGTTTCTGTGCTACTTTTCCCATCTGCCTGTCAGAGAGCTCTGCAGTGTATTGCCTCCCAAGGCTTTGGTTGGGGTGCCTGGCCAACAATGAGATTTTCTCACCCCCTACATCAAAGGTGATGTTGTTGCTTCTGACCCCTTATCAGAAGGATAGGCTTCGTGACTTGGAGGGCTTGATCTTCATCTTTGCCCATGTCACTAGCTCGTCCAGCCTCTTCTGCAGTCTTCTTGTGTGTGCAGACGTCTGAGGGATGCTTGTGACATCATCCATGCAGCTTCTCAGTGGAGTGAGCCTCTGTCCGGACTGTAGCTTTATCCCTCCAATCACCTGCTTTGCTCCAATAATGATGATCTCGAAGACTGCCACAAACAGGATGGCAGAGATGGCACAAGATGCTGCCACCCCATTGTAAAGTCTCGGAAAGAGAAGCCCATCTGGAGGTCACCGAAGTAATCGGAAACCAGGCCTCTAATGCAGTCGGGAATATAAATGAACTCGGTCGCAAAGTTGGTGAAGCACAGATCCACAGGCATTCACAAGATCTAGCCACATGATGTGTAGGTCACCTTTCTCATGCTTGGCTCGTAGGATCTGGTCCTATATCAATGATGCATGCTTCACACATCCTGGGACACCTGGAACTCCTGCCTTCTGACAGCTGATGTCACTGTATCCATTGCCCATGAGGAAATTGGTCATCCTGTTAGACATGACAGAGAAGACAATTTTCCTGTCGAAGCTCTTGAACCAGTTGATGGAACTGAAGTTCTGCTCTTTGGGGATGAACACTGCCACAGTTCTTTACCACTCTGATGGGATGTGCTGGCTTTTCCAGGCAGTTCTCATTAGGTTCCACATGATCTTTAGCGCATGACGGCAATTTTTGTAGAGCTTGTAAGGAATTCAGCTGAGACCTGGTGCTGACACTGACCTTGCCTTTTTGATGACATCTCTGACCTCACTTTGCTTGGTGGCGGTTGGGAGGGTGGAAGAGGAGTCAAACTGGACCTTTGGAGGAGATACACTGGTAATCCAAGAGGAGTTTTCCTGGCTGGATCACTGAACTGGCCCCTGACGTACTGCTCCAGCTCTTTTTTGGTGGCTTCCAGATTCCCGCTCTTTTTATCTTCCAACAGCTGTCAGGCATATTAATAGGTTAATAATCATTAGGGTGTACGCATTATATACGAAGTATATCAACATATTTTGCCATTTCAAATAACTTAGTAAACCGGTTGGCAATATTCCCTCTAATTTATTTTTACAGCTGTGAGGACCAACCATTGCTCTGAGCAGGAAATTTTTACATGGTCTGAAAACTGCACAGCACATTAAATGTTTTGTTTGTAATATGCACACTGTGAATATTTAGAGTGAAAATTTAAAAATATTTAAAATTTATTAATTGAAGGATATAATGAAGTATCGTAGGAGAAAATCTTTCACCTTTTGTAAACTTTTGCTCGTCTGTCTTTATTACAAAACTATTGTCTATAAAGAGTTTCCAGATTAATTAAGTATCCAGATGAAAGATATGTCTTAATCCTCATTAGATCATCCAAGTGTTCCACTTCTAGTCTATTTCTGGAATTACATTTGATTGAATTCGTAAACTGAATCCAGGTTTGCAGTCAGTACTAGAAGCTTGGAATGTTTCAACGATATCAACAAGAATTGACAGTTCTTAAAATTTTCATTTCAGCATGTAGTTTAATGTATCAGTGAACATCTTAACTGAAGCAGTCTTAAATTTCTCAGAATCGATAAATTTGAAATCACAACGTTGCTGCGATATTTTTGAGGCAAAGCTTTCATCATAGTTCGTAATAGTAGCTGAGTATTTTTTCTCAGTTGTACAACATTCTCTTTTCCAAGTTCAAAATTGGGTACATTTGCAATGGCAACTGTGTCAAAAGCTTGCCTTTCTCTTCGATGATTATTAGGAAATCTATTATCCACGTGATTGCACACACCTTTGAATGAATTGAATAATATTGACATCAGAACTTATACATGCAAGCAGATCTTTCACCTTGTCACTCTAATAAATGGTATAGCCAAGATAGTGTGACTGTAATTGGTTAATTCAAGCACACACATCAAAGTTGCTGGTGAACACAGCAGGCCAGGCAGCATCTCTAGGAAGAGGTACAGTCGATGTTTCAGAGGGGTTTCGGCCTGAAACGTCGACTGTACCTCTTCCTAGAGATGCTGCCTGGCCTGCTGCGTTCACCAGCAACTTTGATGTGTGTTGCTTGTAATTTGTTAATTTTTGCTTTTACATATTGCAGTGCTTCAATTGTATTCCAACAGCTTTTCTGAAGGAATTTACAAAGCAATGCCAGATCTCCTAAAATATCATTGAGGATAGTTAATGCTACTTAACATAGAAGATTTGTCAAAATCCTCAAGCAGTGGTTGCTGATTGGATCATTACATTCATTAACTTGCTCTTTACGAAACCGGGTTAAAACTTTGTAATTCCTCACTAAAGCAGTAACGACAAAATGTTTTGACAGCCACCTTACTTCGTTTAGTGGTCTAAATGACACAACATCACATTCTGTGACATTAGCTAATTCTTCTAGCTATCCTTTTTAAACTGATGACCTGCTGAACATTGTATACACTGTTCATCGCAGTGTTTCTATAATCCTGCATTTTTTATACTGTTTTCCATGTGTTGTCTAATCCCAGATCTTCTCTGTGTGCAATGCAATGTTGTTCAGGCTGATGCTTTCTCATTGCAAAAGTGCTGCCATTCTATTATTCTTTCCAAGCATAGTATTTGCTGTGTCTGATGTAAACATCACCATTTTTTGAATATCAAAATTGTTGTTCAGATAAAATGTTTTTATTGCTTCAACAATAGTGATATTGTCATGTGCAGTGTAAAAACATCCACAAACACAAGTTTCATAGGATGTTTCATCTTACTGTTAAAACTTAAAATAAAAAATTAACATTGTCTGTACAGAAATGTCTGTACTTTTATTAGTAATTCGTGTGTGGAAAGAAGATTCCACAATTCTGCCATTATCTGCTTCTGAAATACAAAGCTGATGCACTCAACAAATTCAAATACATAGTTCTTGCTGTACCAACTCTCTGGTATATTTACATATTTGGCCATATTTGCATGGTTTTCTTGCACAGAATGCATAAAAATAATTAATTGTAATTGCTAACATAATGTTATCAATTACCATTTTGACAATATCAGAGTTAGACTCTTTTGTGCATCTTTTTCTCTCTTGCTTCACCAGATGAAGGATATATCTTAATCCTCATTAGATCATCCAAGTGTTCCTCTTCTAGTCTATTTTTGGATTTAGATTTGATTGAATTTATAAGACTGAATCTAGGTTTGCAGTCAGCACTAGAAGTGGAGTTTCAGTTAACATGTGCAAAATTCCACATTTCGTCTGGTTGCATAATTTGGAAACTGCACCTTTATGAATTCTCTGGTTAAGACATTGTTTTAAGTAATCTAACTTCCATTCTTCCCATATTTTCACCATTGAACTCACCTCCAAATTTTCCTTCTGCACAAATGACCTTGATATGGAAAAAAATCACCAACTTTAATTTTTGGTTTTTGATGCGAAGACGGTAGTTCAGTATTAGTTGCAAAAACCATTCTCCCATAAATTAGACTATAAGATATAGGAGCAGAAGTAGGCCATTTGTCCCATCAAATATGCTCTGCCATTCAATCATGGGCTTATCCAATTGTTCCAGTCACCCCCATTCCCCTGCCTTCACCCTGTACCCTTTGATGCCCTGGCTAATCAAGAACATAACTATCTCTGCCTGAAATACACCCGATGATTTGGCCTCCACAGCTGCTCATGGCAACAAATTCCACAGATTTACCACCCTCTGCCTAAAGTAATTTCTCCACATCCGAGTTCTAAATGGATGTCCTTCAATCCTGAAGTCATGCCCTCTTGTCCTAGAATCCCCTACCATGGGAAATAACTTTGCCATATCTAATCTGTTCAGGCCTTTTAACATTCAAAATGTTCCTATGAGATCTCCCCTCATTCTCCTGAACTCCAGGGAATACAGCCCAAGAGCTGCTAGACTTTCCTCATACGGTAACCCTTTTAGTCCTGGAATCATTCGTGTGAATCTTCTCTGAACCCTCTCTAGTCAGTGTATCCTTTCTAAAATAAGGAGCCCAAAACTGCACACAATACTCCAAGTGGGGTCTCATGAGTGCCTTATAGAGCCTCAACATCACATCCCTGCTCTTGTATTCTATACCTTTAGAAATGAATGCCAACATTGCATTTGCCTTCTTCATAACCAATTCAACCTGGAGGTTAACCCTTAGGGTATCTTGCACAAGGACTCCCAAGTCCCTTTGCATCTCTGCATTTTGAATTCTCTCTCCATCTAAATAATTGTCTGCCCGTTAATTTCTTCCACCAAAGTGCATGACCATACACTTTCCAACATAGTATTTCATTTGCCACTTCTTTGCCCATTCCCCTAAACTATCAAAGTCTCTCTGTTTCCTCAACACTAATCGCTTCTTCACCTATCTTTGTATCATCATCAAATTTAGCCACAAATCCATTAATAGCATGGTCCAAATCATTGACATACATCATAAAAAGCAGCGGTCCCAGCAGCGACCCTTGTGAAATTCCAGTGATAAGCTGCAGCCAGCCAGAATAGGATCCCTTAATTCTCACTCTCTGTTTTCTGTGGACCAGCCAATGCTCCAACCATGCAAGTAACTTCCCTGTAATTCCATGAGCTATTACCTTGCTAAGCAGCCTTATGTGCAGCACCTTGTTAAAGGCCTTCTGAAAATCCAAGTACATCACGTCTACTACATTTCCTTTGTCTACCCTGTTTGTAATTTCCTCAAAGAACTGCAGTAGATTTGACAGGCAGGATTTTCCTTGCAGGAGACCATGCTGTCTTTGGCCAATCTTGACATGTGCCTCCAGGTACTCCGTAATCTCATCCCTAACACTCAATTCCAACAACTTCCCAACCACTGATGTCAGGTTAACAGGTCTATAGTTTCCTTTCTGCTGCCTCCCACCCTTCTTAAATAGTGGAGTAACATTTACAATTTTGCAGTCATCCTGTAAAATGCCAGAATCTATTGATCCTTGAAAGATCATCATGAATGCCTCTGCAATCTCTCCAGCTACTTTCTTCAGTACAAACCTTGTACTTTGTACAAATTTTATACTTCAAAGCATTTAATTTTTCTGCTTTCTATTTTGACATCCTTAGGATACTAAAAATAATAATTATTATTTATGAATACTAAACATAATAATAATTATTTTATTATTGCTTAATTATTTTTAAATATAAAAATTTAACAAATTACAAATTTATAATTTTAATAAAATAACCACAGTCACGCAAACAATTTTACAGTATCAGATTTTTACCTTGCTTTAACAATTTTTTTATTTAAAAATTCTTTGTAGATTATGATTGTTTTGAAAGATTATTACCAAAAAGTCAGAACTTAGAAGTTTTCACATCAAAGGAAGGCAAACCACAATTTTGAACCCAAGTAAATGATGTCAAGCAGCCAAAACAGCTGACAGGCACAATGGTAAAAGTAAAATATTTTGATTAGATGGCATTGGCGTTCAGCAGGCTGGCAGTTTATTAACAATGAACTACCGACTTCCATAGTATAATCACTTTTATAAGTTGTAACTTGAAACCTTGGCAATGTAAACACACTGAAGCTCTTAAAATATTTCAAAGTAAACTTTGTGGTACATTTATTATTTAGAAAATGAATGGATTATATTCATTATCATAATTAATTACAGGGTATGTTAACATTATATAAAAGAAAATTGCAGCTGCATGGCAACAAAGACTAAGTGTGATTCAGTTACTGCACGGTCACACACCTGTGCAGCTTAGAAGGGACAGTGCTGATTGGAAACATAAGTTCTCACAGACTTTCTGTACAAATGGGCTGACAGTCATACATGTAGCAAATTAGTTTCCATCCATTAGCTTGCTCATAGTTTTGATTACTTTTCAGATAAGGTCAGATTTCACCGATTTTTTGAAAGCTTACAGACAAATCTAATGTGGCTCTCTATTCTTTCTTTCTCTGGCTTGCATTTAACTACACAAGCTGATTATTACTGTCTGAAATTTGAAAATAATTTATGCTGTCTGCACAAAATAGTCAGGAAATGTTATTGTTTTTCAGTGAGCCATTTATTTTTGGCAGAGGGTATTGACTGCTTTGACCCTTTCATGAGCCTTGGGAAATATTAAAAGGCTATCAGTCTATACGATATTCCTAGTACTACAAAATATACGAAATATAAGAAATATGCCATCATCGTTGGTGCTGGAGTTCCTACAAGACAAAAAGCAGATACCACACATCGGGAACAGACTGAGCCACTGTTTATAGTGAAAAAAACGACTCAGTCTGAAAGGAACCACCCACTCTTTTTCTACCTCAAGGATGAAAATTTTTTTAAATATCTTAGCTCAAATTTTGTTTTTACAGTCTGATTTCATGGTGACATTAATAATTGCTACTGTGATGTGAGACTCGTGTCTTGGTGCAACTTTAAAAAGGCTAATGTTATTAGTCTAGCAGTTCAAAAGAAAACAAATCATTTAATTTATACAGTGCCTTTCATAATATATGCTTCATGTGCTATATTTTTCTGTGGTTCCTTTAATGCTGTTAGCTAATGGATTGTATTATATGGCAGGATTAAAAGAAACACAGAACAATATAGCACTATTTGGGGATGAGTTTCCACACAGAAAGGCTATTTGTGGGGGAAATAAAACAACAGTAAGCTCTGTTGTATCTGTATTGATGGTTGTACTTATGAACCACTTTCACAGGTTATAAAGTGATACTGAGTGGACATCTGGTAGCTGATGAAATTCTGAAATGTAGATGCCATTCCTGATTTGGAATACCTGAAGTTGGGCTTAATCATTCCCATTTGAGATAATGAATTAAGTGATTCAGTTGGAAGGACAAACATTGAAACAAGTAAAGTTGCCCAAGATGTTGGATTTCCAGGGATGTAACTTATCTAAAAAATGGAGATGGTAATAGGAACTGTTCACACTGTACTTTGATCTGGCCGTAGCAGACTGCTGGTAATAAAGATTTGATTGTAACTCATTGGTTAAATGGAAGACAGTTGTTATGTAATATAAAACTCATAAGTGAGATTAATGGAGCATGCTTATAAATGTATTATAACCATATTGCAACCTGCCCAAAAATGTATCATTTGGTAGTTATTGTTCATTACCTGCAACCAGGAGTAGGAAAATACTTTGATCTGCTCTGAATGGAAGAAATACTGCAGCAGATAACTCCAGTTGAAAAGTATGTACCTGGTGCCAAACAAAATCACAACTGTGGAAGGAATAACCATTAGATATAGTTACACCAAAACTTCAGTGCAGGTGTAACCAGTACTACAGTATCTTAGCATGACTCTGGACCAATGCATAATGTCTTGCTCAAGCAAACTGTCGCTTTCAGGTGGATGCCATTAAAACCAGCAAGTCATACGCTGTTGAAGTACAGAAAGACTACACTGAAGGCAGCCGAGAGATATTCTCTGAAGATGCTGAACTTTAAGAATCTTGAGAGTCATTGTCAAGCCTACATTCTATAGTTTATGATAAGCAGCAGACATTTGTAAGCAAGCACCTCCAAGAGTGTCTGGGAGCAACAGTATTGCAGAAAAATCAGCCACATGCAGAGTTGTGATGGTTATGGAGAGGAGTTATGCACAAAGAGGGAAGGAGCCACTTGCTGCGATCTTTGGATAGAAGTTTCACTGGTGTACAAATCAAATAGCTACATACGTGCACAGTGATTGCAAACCACTTGAAAACATTGTTATTAAGTATTAGAGAGTTGTGGGCTTAGCCAGCATGTTGAACAGAATGGGTACTGAGGCCATAAGAGAAGCTTTGGATTCAGAGCATGAAAAAATGTGGTGAGATACTCCAATCACTGCAGGAGATGAAAGAGGCTATCAGACAAGCTGGCACAAGGCATTGCCTGAAGCAAATGATTCAGACAGGATAGAAAACATCAAAAGGTAGCTCTGCTCTTGCCTCCACAGAAGATAAAGGTTGGGTAACAATGCAAATAGATCTTCAAATGTAAATGGATAATTGTTATGAAGAAATTATGTGATCAATTCACCTTCCTCATATATTTATGAGGGAAGGGGTGCTTATATATAATGGCATGCAAAAGTTTGGGCACCCCTGGTCAACTTTTCTGTTACTGTGAATAGCTAAGTGGATAAAAGATGAACTGATTTCCAAAAGGCATAAGGTTAAAGATGACACATTTCTTTAATATTTTAAGTAAGATTGCTTTTTTATTTCCTTCTTTTATAGTTTCAAAATAACAAAAAAGGAAAAGGGCCCGAAGCAAAAGTTTGGGCACCCTGCATGGCAGTACTTAGTAACACCCCCTTTGGCAAGTATCACAGCTTGTAAACACCTTTTGTAGCCAGCTAAGAGTCTTTCAATTCTTGTTTGGGGGATTTTCGCCCATTCTTCCTTGCAAAAGGCTTCTAGTTCTGTGAGATTCTTGGGCCGTCTTGCACGTACTGCTCTTCTGAGGTCTATCCACAGATTCTCAATGATGTTTAGGTTGGGGGACTGTGAGGGCCATGGCAAAACCTTCAGCTTGCGCCTCTTGAGGTAGTCCATTGTGGATTTTGAGGTGTGCTTAGGTTCATTATCCTGTTGTAGAAGCCATCCTCTTTTCATCTTCGGCTTTTTTACAGATGGTGTGATGTTTGCTTCCAGAATTTTCTGGTATTTGATTAAATTCATACTTCCCTCTACCAGTAAATGTTCCCCGTGCCACTGGCTGCGACACAAGCCCAAAGCATAATTGATCCACCCCCGTGCTTAACAGTTGGAGAGGTGTTCTTTTCATGAAATTCTGCACCCTTTTTTCTCCAAACATTCCTTTGCTCATTGCAGCCAAAAACTTCTTTTTTAACTTCATCAGTCCACAGGATTTGTTTCTAAAATGCATCAGGTTTGTTTAAATTTTTCTTTGAACCTTCTGAATAGAACTTTTTAGCTGCAATGAGCAAAGGTATTTGCTCTCCAACTGTTAAGCACGGGGGTGGATCAATCATGCTTTGGGCTTGTGTCGCAGCCAGTGGCACGGGGAACATTTACTGATAGAGGGAAGAATGTATTCAATTAAATACCAGCAAATTCTGGGAGCGAACATCATCACACCGTCTGTAAAAAAGCCGAAGATGGAAAGAGGATGGCTTTTGCAACAGGATAATGAACCGAAACACACCTCAAAGTCCACAATGGACTACCTCAAGAGGCGCAAGCTGAAAGTTTTGCCACGGCCCTCACAGTCCCTTGACCTAAACATCATCGAGAATCTGTGGATAGACCTCAAAAGAGCAGTGCATGCAAGACGGCCCAAGAATCTCACAGAACTAGAAGCCTTTTGCAAGGAAGAATGGGCGAAAATCCCCCAAACAAGAATTGAAAGACTCTTAGCTGGCTACAAAAAGCTTTTACAAGCTGTGATACTTGCCAAAGGGAGTGTTACTAAGTACTGACCATGCAGGGTGCCCAAACTTTTGCTTCGGGCCCTTTTGCTTTTTCGTTATTTTGAAACTGTAAAAGATAGAAATAAAAAAGTTTTCTTGCTTAAAATATTAAAGAAATGTGTCATCTTTAACTTCATGCCTTTTGGAAATCAGTTCATCTTTTACTCGCTTAGCTATTCACAGTAACAGAAATTTTGACTAGGGGTGCCCAAACTTTTGCATGCCACTGTATAAGAAGAGAAAAGTTGTACTGGCTTAGGATGAAAAGGAAGGTGAGAGACAATGTGAGGGAGTTTGAGACCTACACATTTCAATTATTAGGTAGATCAAATGAAACATTTCTCCCTTACTGGTTTTCAGATAAATCCTGAGCAAAGATCACTTATGTTCCACCTAGAGGGGAAATTGTGTTTGGTTACAGGTGAGCATTTTACAAATTTCTGGGGGAGGGATTTCACAGAGAGCAGCTATCTAACAACAGTAATTCCCAAGCTTCCAATACAGTCTGCCAGCTCAACATCCTGAAGGTACAGATCACATTTAGAGGCTTCCTATTCATTGCAAGTAACTTTGGGAAGTTCTTAAATGACTGGCTGTTTGATCACCAGGTATCAGCTTGATTTCCACAGAGTAATGGAAAGAATTTCTGTAGAAGGCTGCAATATCACCATCAGATTCTTGTTGAGTTTCTTGACTTTCTGCAATACTGTGCCCGAAGGATGATGATCGGCAAAGTGCAAAGATTTCCTTCTGAATGTGAACCAGAACTCTGCTCCTTAAACTGAGCTGTTGAAAATTGAGGACAACAGGGGATAGGCAGAGGAATACAAAGCTACCAGAACAGAGATCTACAGATGGAGCAAGGATAAAACCTACAAAAGATTGACACCATACAGACCAAAAAGTACCCTATCCTAGATCATATGAATTCCTTGCAGAGGAAGACCTCCCACCATCAATACAAGAACTGCCATATTAGCAAGATGACTATAAAGGAAACTGATATGGGGATGTTTTACTACCTCTAGAGCAGGGGTTCCCAACTTTTTCTTATGCCATGGACCGCTACCATTAACCAAGCACACCGTAGACCCCAGGTTGGGAACCTCTGCTCTAGAGAGAAAACATTACAGACCAATAATAGGCCTCTGATGAACTACAACCAGTTTGGATTGGCTTGGGAAGGATGGACCATTAACCCAAACATTGTTTGGACTGTCTTTCATCTTCTATTAAGTAGGGACACAATATTTTTTTTTATGTAATACCAGTCCATGAAGAATCTATGTTCCTACAATCATGTTATCCCTTTAGTGCTCATGCATCTAAATGCAGGCTTTTATTGGGACAGTGTTTGGGAACAAAAGGCTCTGTAGGAAAAGATGTGTTAGAGAGAAAGTAACTATAAGCATGCCACCTGTCTCTAAACCATTTCACGAATAAAGTATCTTTCATTAAATTACTACCTGTTGCTGGTATCATCCGGAGTTAATACGGTGAACACTGAGACATCTCTTACTTGCTGCCTTAACAGAGCCATGCAGCACAAAACAGACCATTTTGCCCAAATAGTCCATATTGATGAAAGTGCCCATTTAAACAAGTTTCACGGTCCTTTGCAATTGCTGTCATTACTTACACCATAAGACCATAAGATAAAGGAGCAGAATTAGGCCATTTGGCCCATCAAGTCTGTCCACCATTTCATCTTGGCTGATCCAAATTTCCTCTCAGCCCCAATCTCCTGCCTTCTCCCCATATGCTCTGACCAATCAAGAATCTATCAGTCTCTGCCTTAAATATACATAAAGACTTGATCTCGACAGCTGCCTCTGGCAAAGAATTCCACAAATTCACCACTCTCTGGCTAAAGAAATTCCTCCTCATCTCAAGTCGAAAAGGACACCTCTCTATTCTGAGGCTTTGTCCTCTGGTCTTAGACTCTCCCATCATAGGAAACATCCTCTCCAGATCCACTCTATTGAGGCCTTTCATGATTTCATAAGTTTCAATGAGGTCTCCCCCTACCATTCTTCTGAATTCATTTTCATAAATCCCCTTTGAACCCCCTCCTTTTTCAGCACATCCTTTCTAAGGTAAAAGGCCCAAAATTACTCACAATTCTCCAAGTGAGCTTTTACTAGTGCTTTATAAATTCTCAAAATCCCATCCTTGCTTCTATATTCTAATCCTTTTGAAATGAATGCTAGCATTGCATTTGCCTTCGTCAACACAGACTCAACCTGCAATTTAACCGATAGGGAATCTTGCACAATGACTTTCAAGTCCATTTGCACCTCATTTTTTTGTGTTTTCTCTTCACTTAGCAAATAATCAACTCTTTCATTTCTTCTACCAAAGTACATGACCATACACTTCCCGACACAGTATGCCATCTGCAATTTCTTTGCCCGTTCTCCTATTTTGTCTTAAGTCTTGTAGTCTTTCAACGTCCTTAAAACAACCTGCCCCTCCACCTATCATCACATCGTCTGCAAACTTTGCAACAAAGCCATCAATTCCATCATCCAAATCATTGACATATAACGTAAAAAGAGTAGGTCCAAACACAGACCCCTGTGGAACAGGACTAGTCAATGGCAGCCAACCAGAAAAAGACTCCCTGTATTCCCACTCTTTGCCTCCTGCTAATCAGCCGCTTCTATATCTATGCTAGAACCTTTCCTGTAATCCCATGGGCTCATAGCTTGTTAAGTAGCCTCATGTGTGGCACCTTGTGAAAGGTCTTCTGAAAATCCAAATCAATAACATCAACCGATTCTCCTTTGTCTATCCTGCATGTTATTTCTTAGTAGAATTCCAAACAACTTGTCAGGCAAGATTTTCCCTTAAGGAAACCATGTTGACTATCACCTATTTTATTGTGTGCCTCCAAGTACCCTGAGCCCACATCCTTAATAATCAACTCCACCATCTTCTGAACCACTGAGTTCAGACTAACTGACCTATAGTTTCCTTTCTTCTGCCTCTATCCCTTTTTGAAGAGTGGAGTGACATTTGCAATTTTCTAGTCTTCCACAACCATTCTGAAATCTAGTGACTCTTGGAAGGTCATTACTAATGCCTCCACGATCTCTTCAGCCACCTCTTTCAGAACCTTGGGGTTTACACCATCTGGTCCAGGCAATTTATCTACCTTCAGACCTTTCAGTTTCCCAAGAACCTTCTCCCTAGTCATGGTAACTTCACACACCTCATAACCTCTGATACCTGGAACTTCCACCAAACTATTAGTGTCTTCCACAGAGAAGACTTATGCGAAATACTTATACAGTTCATCTGCCATTTCCTTGTGCCCCATTACTACCTCTGCAGCATCATTTTCCGGTGGTCTCTTATGCACTCGACCTCTCTTTTACACTTTATGTATCTGAAGAAACTTTTAGTATCCCTTTAATATTACTGGCTAGCTTACTTTCATATTCCATTTTTACCTTCTTAAATACTTCTTTGTTGCCTTATGTTGGTTTTTAAAAGCTTCCCAATTCTCTAACTACGCACTAATTTTTGCACTATTATATACCCTCCCTTTGACTTTTATGTTGGTTTTGACTTCTTTTGTTAGTCACGCTTGTGCCATCTTCCCTTTAGAATACTTATTTCTCTTTAGGATGTATATATCCCGTACCTTCCAAATTGCTTCCAGAAAT
Organism: Mobula birostris; assembly: GCF_030028105.1. Classification (NCBI taxonomy): domain Eukaryota; kingdom Metazoa; phylum Chordata; class Chondrichthyes; order Myliobatiformes; family Myliobatidae; genus Mobula; species Mobula birostris. The sequence continues at coordinate 77,929,031 of NC_092381.1, forward strand.
TCTAGCCATTGCTGATCTGCCATCGTCCTTGCCAGTGCTCTTTTCCAGTCAATTCTGGTCATCTCCTCTCTCATGCCTTTGTAATTCCCTTTACTCCACTGTAATACTGATACATCTGACTTTAGCTTCTTCCTCTCAAATTTCAGGGTGAATTCAATCATATTATGAGTATTTATCCATAAGGGTTCTTTTACCTTAAACTCTCTAAACATTTTGGTTCATTGCCAACACACAATCCAGTATATCTGGTCCACCAGTGGGCTCAACAATGAGCTGCACTAAAAAGCAATTTCACGGGCACTTCAGAAGTACCCCCTCTTGAAATCCAGCACCAAACTGATTTTCTCAATCTACCTGCATATTGAAATCCCCCATGACTATTGTAACATTGTGTTTTTGGCATGCATTTTTTTTATCTCCTGTTGTAATTAGTAGACCACATCCTTACTACTGTTTGAGGGTCTGCACACAACTCATCAGAGTCTTTTTACCCTTGCAGTTCCTTAGCTCTATCCACAATGATTTAACACCTTCTGACTCTATGTTACCTCTTTCTAATGACTTGATTTCATTTTTTACCAACAGAGCTAGGCTGTCCCCTCTGCATTCCTGCCTGTCCTTTCTATACAATGTTTATCCTTTGACATTAAGCTCCCAGCTATAATCTTCTTTTAGCCATGATTTAGTGTTGCTTACAACATCATACCTGTCAATCTGCAACTATGCTACATGTTCATATATACCTCATTCCTTATACTGCACACAATCAAATATCACACCTTCAGACCTGTACTAACCCTTTTCAATTTTGTCTGCCTTTTATGTTGCAGGACATCCTGTTGACTGCAGTTTTGTCCTATCAACAGCCACTCCTCGTGACACATTGTCCCCGTTTATATACCAGCTGCCTCATCTTTAGCACTATCACCTGCCTTTCCTACAATATTTCTTGCATTGAAGTATTGAATTGAATTGACATTATTTCTTACGTCCTTCACCTGAGGATCTTTACGTTACATCTCCATCTAAATGTGCAATGTGTAATTTATAGTAATTTGTAATATATAATATGTACAACAGGGCAGTCAATATAGCATAAAAATACAATTCGATCAGTGTGAATTAATCAGTCTAATGGCCTGGTGGAAGAATCAGTCCTGGAGCCTGTTGGTCCTGGCTTTTATGCTGTAGTACTGTTTCCTGGATGGTAACAGCTGGAACCTTTTGTGGCTGGGATGCCTCAGGCCCTTAATGATACTTTGGGCCTTGTTTGTGCATCTTTCTCTGTAAATGTCCTGAATAGTGGGAAGTTCACATCTACATATGCGCTGGGCTGTCCATACCACTCTCTGCAGAATCCTGTGATTGAGGGAAGTACAGATCCCATACCAGGCAGTGATAGTGCCAGTTAGAATGCTCTCAATTGTGCCCCTGTACAAAGTCCTTAGGATGGGGACTCATGTGCTTTTTTCACCATACAACTGGTATGTACAGACCGCGTGAGATCCTCAGTGATGTGTATGCCGAGAAACTTAAAGCTGTCCTCCCTCTCAACCCCAAATCTATTGATTGCAATAAGGGCTAGCCTGTCTTCATTCCTCCTGTGGTCCACAACCAGCTCCTTTGTTTTTGCGACATTGAGGGAGAGGTTGTTTTCTTAGTCACCACTGTGTCAGGGTGATGACTTTTTCTCTGTAGGCTGCCTTGTTATTATTTGAGATAAGGCCAATCAATGTAGAATCATCAGCAAATTTGATAAGCAGATTGGAGCTGTGGGTGGCGATACAGTCATGGGTATACAGAGAGTAAAGGAAGGGGCTTAGTACACAGCCCTGAGGGGCACCTGTGTTGAGGGTCAGAGGGGCAGAGGTGAGGGAGTCCACTCTTACCACTTGCCGGCGATCTGACAGGAAGTTTAGGATGCAGCTGCCCAAGGCAGGGTGGAGGCCGATGTCTGGACTTCACAGCTCTGGACACTAGTCGCACCATGCTCAACCTTTTGAATCCTAACCTTGTCTGAGGTCTTACCAACATCTGCCTCCAAAACCTCTCAACTAACTGTTCTAGCTCTCTGGTTCCCATCCCCTGCATCTCTAAATTAAAACCCACTGTACAGCATTAAGAAACCTTCCCACTAGGATGTTAGTTAATCCCCATCTAGTTCAGGTGCAAACTGTCCCATCTGTACCGGTCCCACCTTCCCTGGAAGAGAGCCCAATGATCCAAAAATGTTATGCCCTCCCTCCTACACCAACTCCATAGCCATGTATTAAACTGTGTAGTCGTCCTAGTTCTGGCCTCCATAGCACATGGCATGGGTAGCAATCCAGCGATCACAATCCTTGAGGTCCTGCCCTTTAACTTAGCACTTAACTCCCAGAACTCTCTGTGTAGAACCTTGTCACTCGACCTACATGGACCACGAATTCTGGCTGTTCATCTTCCCACTTCAGAATACTGAGGAGTCGACTCAAGATATCCCTGGCACCTGAGAGGCAACGTACCATCTGGGAATCTTCAGAACCTCCTGTATGTGCCCCTAACTATTGTATCCCCTATGACCACAGCGTGCCTCTTCTCCCTCCTTCCCTTCTGAATCACAAAGCCGGACTCAGTGCCAGAGACCCAACCACTGTGACCTTCCTCTGTTAGTTCAACCAAACCCTACTGCCCCTAACCAGAGGTTTCCCTGCCTTCCCACATCCTGCAAGAGGAGCATTTCACTATCCTGCCTGACATCTTTACTGTCCTAGCTGAGCATATATAAAGGAGGGAAGGAAAAAGAAACATAACCTAGAGCCTTTCCTTCCTTTTGCTTTCTCTGACTGAAGCCTTTCTTCGCTGAAGCCTTGAAGAGCCACAAGGTAGCGGAGGCTTGAGATGAGTGTTTTCTTTCTCCTGCCAAAGAAAAGCCATCAGACTAACCTTGCTTTTCAATACTTGTTCCATAATTGTGCAGAATATGACATTGCAATTGCTTATCTAAATGCATTGCCACCATCCTTCCTGACAACGTTTCCCCAACTTCATAGAAGATTTAGAGGGTGAAGTGGCTTTTGTCCTTTTTCGTCCTAGTTACTGCTCACCCTGTGAAGGGAAATAAAATGTTACACATTTACCCTATCCAAGCCTCTTTCAATTTTATACACTTCAATAAATCGCTAAGCCCCTAGTGTTCTGAAGAAAATAGCTAGTTGTGGTAACAACCGAACTTCTGCAGCACTGGCAATATCCTTCTAAGTCTCCTTTTCATGTTCCTTATTTACTGTGATGTGCTAACCAGCACTCTGCTTTCATGTTTTATGTAATTTTAAGATGATGTACAGTACCTTGTCTTACATTCTGTGGTCTACATGGTGTAGGAAAACATCTTGGATGCTGCCTTAACTATCTTTCCTTATTGTCTTGTGTTTGTTTTACATCCCTGTGTTCCTCTGTAGATCTTCAGAATTCTGCTGCTTGTTGTGTATTCCCTTGCCTAGGTTGCCCTCCAGACAGTTCTGTAGATTGAGTTCCATTTTCCAATTTCAAGGCCTCATTGCTAGTCTATTGAAATCTCCCTGTAGTCTATGACTTCCTTTTGCATGTCAATTTTTGCATCAGCGACCTTTATAACCCATCTCCTTATATTTACATAATTAAAGGAATCTGCTTTGATCCCCTGGAATTCTAACCTTTTGATCAATCTACAATATGGGATCTTACAGTGACCTTCACTTAAATCAGGCTATCATTTGTGGTCAGAATACTAACTACACAATTATGTCTACCGAATCACTGCAGAAGCAAGAGGAAGCAGCATGCAAGGATGCAGAGAACTAGTTGCAAAAATGGATATGAAAATGAGTTAGAGACCATTTGTTTTCCCCACTTATTGCCACCACTGCCATTATCTCTTATCTTTAGCTCGTATACATTTTCTTGCAGTTTAACTATCCAATTTTTCTACTGTCACTTGAGCAAAGCTTTTTGACTGCTGATGTTCATGCTTTATTGATTTCAGCTTGCTATTATTAATACTGTATACAAGTTTTGTCAGTAGGTGTTTGAAGATCTTTAACTGTCTTCAGTCAGCATCTACAATTGCACAGTAGTTAGATTTGCAGGCTATATATCATGCTGTGTTCTGCTGTCAACACTAACAGATCAGCCAAACTGCACTCATTTGGGATTGAGCTGTATCCTTCCTGGTGATTATGTCATACCTACTGGGTAAATTTCTTGAGACATGAAATTAGCCAGGGAAAGTGCAGAGGTGGTAATCAATTATTATTGTGGAAGTATATGCGTTTTGGTGGTGGTGTGGAGATATGTCTCTACCAAAGGAGGTGTAAGGTGCTTCTCCCCCTTTTTTTTAGAGGAGGGAGAAGTCAATATTTATGCCATCAGGTTGGAGCCTACCCAAATGAAATACCTCTGCTCCATCTGCCAAAAGCAGAACTTTCCAGTGGTCAAATATTTTAATTCCCATTCACATTCCCGTTCTGACATGTCAGTCCATGGCTTCCTATTGTACCAAGATGAGGTCACCTTCAGTGTGGAGGAGCAACACCTTATAACCCATCTGGGTAGCCTCCAGCCTAATGGCATAAATATTGATTTTCTCCTTCCTGTTAAAAAAAATTCCTCCACCCCCCTCCCCCCTCTCCTTCTGTCGCCCACACTGGCCACTTACCTCTTCTCACCTGCCTATCACCTCCACCTTCCCTTTCTCCTATGGTCCACTCTCATCTCCTATCAGATTCCTTCCTCTCCAGCCCTTTATCTTTCCTACCCACCTGGCCTCATCTATCATCTCCTTGCTATCCTCCTTCCCCTCCCCCCACCAAGAATAAAAATTATTGTGAGACCGCTTCGTCGAGCACCTCTGCATCATCCACCACAAGTGAGATTCCCCGGTGGCCAAACATTTTAACTCTGATTCCTATTCCCATTTCAACGTGTCAGTTCTAGGCCTCCTCTTGTGCCAACATGAGGCCACCCTCAGGGTGGAGGAGTAACACTTATATTCCGCCTGGATAGCCTCCAACCTGATTTCATAAATATTGATTTCTCCTTCCACTACCTTTCCAGTCCTAAGGAAGGGTCTTGGCCTGAAACATCATCTGTTTATTCATTTCCATAGATGCTGCCTGACCTGGTGAGTTCCTCCAGAATTTTGTGTGTGTTGCTAGCTAGACACACACACACACACACACACACACATATATATATACCTAAGACTTTTGCACAGTACTGTAAATACCACATATTTTTGTGAAAATCAGATACCATTAATACAATCTGACTCTGAAATGATACTTTGAAATTGTCTTGATAACATGCCACATCCCTTCCATTTCTTCCCAACTTGACTGTATTATGTTCAGTTGATTTAAGGGTTCCGTCGGGACTAAAAGCACTTCATTACAGTGTGTGCAACTGAACTATCTGCAAGATGTCAACAACATTACAAGCCATAACCACATGACAGTCACTTAAGGTAGCAGCAACACACCTACTTCAATTTATCAGGATACGGAGGCATACATGGTCTGATGAGTCAAAGCAGGCAAAATACATATGTTCATAAATGCACTGTTGTCTGTAAAGCACAACAAATTCCCATCAATGAATACATTACTGTTCTACTGTTCTTATTTGCAAGTGTTGTATACAATGTGATCAAACATATAAATGTGGATTAAAAAATTTTGCACAAAAGCACACATCCACATGAAAAACACTTTCAAAGAAGCAAGTTCACCTGATATGCCTCTTGCACTTCCTTGCAGCTTGATTCTTCTTTGCAGACAAGTCTTTAATTCCAAGGTTTGTGCATCTCTCCACCGTGCAGTGATGTGGTCGTTTCTTCAGACACCGTGCTTCTCCTTCCTTCATCTTCCCTTTTTTGGATTTTGGCTGCACATTACTCCTTTTCTCGACTGCCTTTGACTGCGACTTGATGCTTCAAAATTGTCTTCAAATTATTATTAATTCTTTCTACAACTCCTCCAACGTTAGCTGTATTTAGTTTTCTCTATTTTAAGGGTTCCACAGGTCCCAATAGACTTATGGACGAAAGTCAGTTCCTTACAGTGTGAACAGGACCCCATTGTACTATCAATAGACAATAGACAATAGGTGCAGGAGTAGGCCATTCAGCCCTTTGAGCCAGCACCACCATTCACTGTGATCATGGCTGATCATCCACAATCAGTCCCTTTTCCTGCCTTCTCCCCATATCCCTTCTCCACTATCTTTAAGAGCTCTATCTAACTCTTTTTTGAAAGAATCCAGAGAATTGGCCTCCACTGCCTTCTGAGGCAGAGCATTCCACAGAACCACAACCCTCTGTCTGAAAAAGTTTTTCCTCAACTCCATTCTAAATTGTCTCCACCTTATACTTAAACTGTGGCCTCTGGATCCGAACTCCCCCAACATCAGGAACATGTTTCCTTCCTCTAGTGTGTCCAATCCCTTAATAATCTTATATGTTTCAATCAGATGCCCTCTCATCCTTCTAAATTCCAGTGTATACAACCCCAGTCACTCCAATCTTTCAACATATGACAGTCGCTCCATCCCGGGAATTAACCTCGTGAACCTATGCTGAACTCCCTCAATAGCTAGAATGTCCTTCCTCAAATTTGGAGACCAAAACTGTACACAATATGCCAGGTGTGGTCTCATCAGGGCCCTGTACAACTGCAGAAGGACCTCTTTGCTCCTATACTCAATTCCCCTTGTTATGAAGGCCAACATGCCATTAGCTTTCTTCACTGTCTGCTGTACCTGCATGCTTACTTTCAGTGACTGATGAACAAGGACACCTGGATCTCGTTGTACTTCCCCTTTTCCTAACTTGACACCATTCAGATAGTAATCTGCCTTCCTGTTCTTCCTACCAAAGTGGATAACCTCACATTTATCCACATTAAACTGCACCTGCCATGCATCTGCCCACTCACCCAACCTGTCCAAGTCACCCTGTATTCTCATAACATCCTCCTGACATTTCACACTGCCACTCAGCTTTGTGTCATCTGCAAATTTTCTAATGTTACCTTTAATCCCTTCATCTAAATCATTAATGTATATTGTAAATAGCTGTGATCCCAGCACCGAGCCTTGCGAAACCCCACTAGTCACTGCCTGCCATTCTGAAAAGGAACGGTTAATCCCTACTCTTTGTTTCCTGTCTGCCAACCAATTTTATATCCATGTCAGTACCCTACCCCCAATACCATTTGCTCTAATTTTGCACACTAACATCCTATATGGGACCTTATCCAAGGCTTTCTGAAAGTCCAGGTACACTACATCCACCGGCTTTCCCATGTCCATTTTCATAGTTACATTCTCAAACAATTCCAGAAGATTAGTCAAGCATGATTTCCCCTTTGTAAATCCATGCTGACTCAGACTTATCCTGCCACTGCTATCTAAATATGCCGCTAATACATCTTTTATAATTGATTCCAGCATCTTCCCTACCATTGATGTCAGACTAACTGGTCTATAATTGTCTGTTTTCTCTCTCCTCCTTTCTTAAAAAGTGGGATAACATTAGCTACCTTCCAATCTGCAAGAACTGATCCTGAATCTATAGAACATTGGAAAATGATTACCAATGCGTCCACGATTTCCCGAGCCACCTCCTTAAGTACCCTGGGATGCAGACCATCAGACCCTGGGGATTTATCAACCTTCAGTCCCATCAGTTTACCCAACACCATTTTGTGCCTGATGCGAATTTCCATCAGTTCCTCTGTTACCCTAGGTCCTCTGGCTACTATCACATCTGGGAGATTGTTTGTGTCTTCCCTAGTGAAGAGAGATCCAAAGTACCTGCTCAGCTTGTTTGCCATTTCCTTGCTACCCATAGTAATTTCACTCGTTTCTGTCTTCAAGGGCCCAACTTTGGTCTTAACTAATTTTTTTCTCTTCACATACCTAAAGAAGCTCTAACTATCCTCCTTTATACTCTTGGCTAGCTTACCTTCGTACCTCATCTTTTCCCCCCGTATTGCCTTTTTAGTTATCTTCTATTGCTCCTTAAAAGTTTCCCAATCCTCTGGCTTCCCACTCATCCTTGCTATGTTATACTTCCTCTCTCTTATTTTTGTACTGTTCTTGACTTCCCTTGTCATCCACGGTCGCCCCTTACTCAATCCTCATCAGCCTATGGATTTTACCCGCTCCAGGTCTGTACAAAGCCCTTCCCATTGCAGACCAACAACCGTACCCCATTTGTTGCCTTGAGACAGGTCTTCAATTCTGAAGTAAACTGCTGGGCTTTAGTTTTACTTACCACTTCCTTTCACCAAGTTTTCTCAGCCAAAGTTTCGTGAAAAATCTTGATTATGCCTTTATCCGCCATCTCCTGTAAAAAAAAATCTTGACTGCACCTCTTTCCTCCCTGCCTCCTGTTTCTTTGCCTCAGCTGCAACTGTTCCCAGAATGTGACTTTCCATTTCAGGACATCACAGATGTCCCCTTTCTTTAAAGAACAGGGTTTCCCTCCCTCTTTGACTGATGCTGCCCTCACCTGCTTCTCCACCATTTAGATTATGAGGACACTCAGTCCTCGTTTATTGTCATTTAGAAATGTATGCATTAAAAAATGATACAATGTTCCTCCAGAAAGATATCACAGAAACACAGGACAAACCAAGACTAAAACTGACAAAAAACACATAATTATAACATATAGTTACAACAGTGCAAAGCAATACCGTAATTTGATAAAGAGCAGACCAAGGGCACGGTAAAAAAAATGTCTCAAGTCCCGATAGCCCCATCATCTCGCACAGATGGAAGTGCCGCAACTTGCCGATGCATTGGAAGCACCCGACCGCAGCTGACTCTGAGTCCGTCCGAAAACTTCGAGCTTCCGACCAGCCCTCCGACACCGAACACCATCTCGGCCAAGCGCTTCGACCCTGCTCCAGCCGCCGAGCAACAAGCAAAGCCGAGGACTCGGGGCCATTTCGCGTGCATCTGCACTCACACCATCTTCCACTGTTGTAATAGTGATAGAGTCCCTCTTGTCCTTACCTATCACTCCATCAGTCTCTGCATCCAACACATTATCCTCCGCAACTTCATCTCCAAGGGGACCCCACCACTAAACATATCTTTACTTCCCCCCACTCTCCACTTTCTGCAGGGATCACTCCCTCTGTGATTCCTTTATCTATTCATTCCTCCCCACTAATATCCCTCCAGGCACCTATCCCTGCAAGCAGCTTAAGTGCTTCTCCTGCCCATACACCTCCTCCCTCACCACCATTCAGGACCCCAAACAGTCCTTCCAAGTGAGGCAACGCTTCACCTGCAAGTCTGCTGGTGTCGTCTATTGTGTCCGGTGTGCTTGAAGCAATCTCATCTATGCTGGTGTGACCCAATCTAATTAAATGAAATGTTTGATGGACAGATTGTTATGTACACTAACCATAGGTGGAAATAGAATTCACTATATCTATCCCTATTCACTTTTTGTGACAATTTCAGCTAGCATTTTTTCTCATAGACCAATTAGTAAATTGATCTAACATTTTGACAAAATTCAGAAAAATGCATGAATTCAGTCAGAATGTTGCAACAATCAAATTATTGTTACTTTATAACACCGTTATTTAGAAGAAGGTTTTGTAATGCCCAAGTAAACAATTTTGAAGGTTGCCTAAATCACAAAAGGAGACATTAACTGATTACCCAGCTTACAACCAAATGTGCAAATCCAGGTACAAAAACAAATGTATGTTCTATAAATCAGTTCCGTGATAGGATGGAAGAAATTAGCTGGAAACTGGAATATTAAAGCGAGGCAGAGTATGATTTAAAAATAAATGTGTATTTCACTGTAGAATTTTGAGTAAACTCATCATAGAATGTTGTGTTTATTAAAACATGGAGCTCATTGACTGTAACATCTGTTGCACTTAACAGTTCTGTGTAACTAAACACAAAAATGTGATTTAATGAATCTTAAATTAACAAAGAGCCATGCAAGGGCTGCTAAAGAAATTATTAATAACCATTTTCCCTATCTAAAAAATAAAATTTTAAGTTTGTGGCTTTTGTAATAATCTTGTAAAATTTGGAAATCAGCAATGTTAATATTGAATTTGCCCTAATTCAACATTTAAGAATGAATTGCCGGTATAGCCTGTAATATCTTAAAAAGATTATTTAATGATTAGTTAAAACATCAGAGGCTGAATTCTTCTGATAGCGCATTGTATTAATTTCTATTATTTCCTTTCAGGTTACCGTGGCCTTGATAAGTTTCTTTGAAACAATGCTGTTGGCTTATCTCAGCTATAAGGTAAGCTTTTTGATTTGAAATGGTTGCTTGGCAACTCCCTGCTTGCACAAACTCTCTAGATTCAAGGGATCTTTCAGATTGGTTTTACTAGCTGGCCATGAAACAAAGGTCAGGAGAACTTACATCAAATAAAAATACAAGAGGTAACAGCCTTTTCTGGGTCATGCTGTTAAAATGGTGGATAGTATTTCCATTCAGTACATGTATGGCCAAGAATTATGAGTAGCTGGCTAATTGCGTTAAAGAATACTTACCACACTTTGGTGCAGAATTGATTTTAATTCCTTTGAATAATTCAATCAGTTGATAAGCATTGAAAAGTTAAAAAGATTTTTTTTAAATTAGCTTTATTTGTCACATGACAATCAAAACATCGAAACATACAGTAAAATAAGTTGCTTGTGTTGGGATGTGCTGGGGACAGCCAGCAAATGTCAGCATGCTCCCACGCCAACACAGTAGGCCCACAATTTACTAACCCAAACCAAGATGTCTTTGGAATGCGAGTGGAAACCAGAGCACCCGAAGGAAAACCGTGCTGTCTTACAGATGGCATTGTGAAGTTTTATCTTAAATAAACAGCAACAATTTCAGCTGGTGGAAACGTGGAAGTAAAACTGAATTGGGTTGCTCTCTTTTTTTTGAAGCAAACATTAATTTGTAAACAAGGGTGTTAAGTCTTTGTTAATGAACCTTCTTAAGGTACAGCTGTCTTCCATGAGGAATAATTAAAGCATTTAGGAAGGAATTAGTTCAGTTGCAAAACTGGATCAATCCTTTTGGATCAAAAACCTGCTGGCATTTTTTTTTAAGTGTGCAGTTGGTATCACTTCATGTTTTTTTCTCTAGAATTATGGTAAAGAACCAACTGGGAAGATGGGCTTACAGGAGAGACAGGCAAGATGTACTGGAATAGTTAAAGGGATGAGCATTTGTGGTTAACAGAATAGATTCAAAGTTTTTTTTAAGATTATGAGGACACTCAGTCCTTGTTTATTGTCATTTGGAAATGCATGTATGCATTAAGAAATAATGCGATGTTCCTCCAGAGTGGTATCACAAAAAAAACAAAAACCAACCAAAGACTAACACTGACAAGGCCACATAATTATAACATATAGTTACAGCAGTGCAAAGCAGTACCATAATTTGATAAAGAGCGGACCATGGGCACGGTAAAAAAAGTCTCAAAGTTCCGATCGACTCCCGATAGTCCTGATAGTAGGTGGCAAAAGGGAGAAACTCTCCCTGCCATAAACCCCCAGGCGCCGACGACTGCCGATGCATTGGAAGCACCCGACCACAGCCGACACTGAGTCCGTCCGAAAACTTCAAGCCTCCGACCAGCCCTCCAACACCGAGCACCATCTCTGCTGAGCGCTTTGACCTTGCCCCGGCCGCCGAGCAACAAGCAAAGCCGAGGACTCGGGGCCTTCTCCTCCAGAGATTCTGGATCACACAGTAGCAGCGGCAGCGAAGAAGGCATTTCAGAAGGTTCTTCAGTTGTTCCTCTGTACTCTCATGTCTGTCTCCATCAAATAGGATTGTGCACAGCACCCTACTTGACAGATTACAGAGATCAGAGTTCAAAGTATGTATATAATTTTAATGAAAGGTTAGAAACTGGTGGACATGAAATTAAGGCGATTGGCAAAATTGCAGGTGGTGTGAAGAAACTTCAGTGGTTAAAATTTGAATGAAAAGCATAAAATAAAATAGTAATTTTCAGAAGGGAGTTGGATAAATAATTGAATCATAGAAATTTATGCATTGGAAGAAGTAATGCAATCCATTTGTATCTCCACTAACCAAATATAGACACCATCAGTTAAGCCCATGCTCTTAAATTGTGGACCTTAAATTGGTCATTCAAATACTTTAAACTTCAGCTTTGTGTTATTTGAGGGCAGTGAAATTCTCAAGGACATCAGCTAACTCAGTTGCTTTTTGAATGTGTTGATGTAGACTGAGCGGGTTGAATGGCTTCCTTTGTGTTGTGTTGCCGAATACCTACCTCCCCTAGCAACCCTGTATAAGTGGAACAGACAAACAATATAATCAATTATATACAGTCAGAATCAGGTTTATTATCACTGAAATTTGTTTCTTTTGCAGCAGTCATTGCATAGACATAAAATTTGTAATTATTTAAAGAGTAATTATTGTAATAAAAGGAATAATGAAATAGTGTTCACGGACCATTCAGAAATCTGATGGCAGAGGGAAAGAAGGTGTTTCTGAGTCATTGAATATGGGTCTTCAGGCTTTTGGATCTTATCCCTGATGATTCTCATAAGAAGAGGGCATGCTCCAGAAGGTAATTGTCCTTAGTGATGTAACTCTCACTTCGGCTAGTGGCTTAATACAGGGGGTGATAGTCCCTGGCCCGGCCAAACTTAACAAATCTTGTTTGGGTGGATGCTGCGCGATGTGTCCCCTGTAACAAGTCAGTACCCTGAAATAACAAACAGTATACAATATGCGATTAAATGATTGGTAAGTTTTATAATTCTTACTTTGACTATATGATCAGTAAAGGAATGAAAGAAAAGGAAAAAAGGACCCAATCTTATGAAACAGTCTGTTGCACAATGTTGGAGCTCACTGATAAGCTGATTGTTTACCATCGACCTCCTCCGATTGTAGCTGCCCTTCGAACCCTCGCTCCAAGTCCACCCCGTCCGGCGGTCTACCCACTCTCTCCATTTGCGTCTTCTATCCTCATCTCTCCCTGGCAAAAGACCGCAAAAATCTCTGTTCCAGACTCACAAGAAAGAACAACAGCATTCCAAACCCCGCTATCTCTAGTCATAACCCAAACATTGCTGCTACAGAGAAACCGTTATATTATCAGTGAAACCTTACAGCATGTTACACTGCAGTGAAACCTTACAGCATGTTACCCTCTCCCCTACCAAATTTAGTCATGTCCTCATGACGTTGAGATAATTCCCCAACCCTTCCTGCAAAACACAAAGCCCAATCCAGGTGTAAAAGGCAGTGACATGGCTCCCCAACACAGTAGGGGTCACGCTCTGTTCCCCTGGTGCTACGTAGGCCAACCTATCTGGTGGTCTCCTAATTCTCTGAGACCTCCGCACCCCATCATCTAACTCTTCAGGTTCCGACACTACTGGGGATACTTCTGATCTACCTGGCGAGGCCTTCCCCGACCTATCAATCGTGCCCACCTGCAACTCGGAGCCCTCTGTCCCCTGATCAAACCCTGCTTCCTCCCTTGCAGAGTCCTGCTGCAACCCAGGCTGCCCACAGGTAGCACCCCCCTCCACTTCACTTGTCTCAATGGGAGAAGGGCCGGGAGTCTCTTCCTCAGTCACTGGGGAGTTAGCAAAAGGCAGCATATACCACACATCCAGGCACTCATCCTTCGAATCAGTATCGCTCTCAGGGGTGGGGGCCGGCCTAACCTTGCCTGTTGGGGGCCCGGTAGTAACCCTGCGTTTCCGATGGGTCCTCTTACTAGGTGTAGGCTCCAAGTCGGGCTCTGGGTCTACCTGGGTTCTGATGGAGAATCTTGACAGGCGTATTCCCATCCTCTGGTTTCACCTGGAAAACTGGTAGGCTTAGCATCTGACTCTCCACCACGTAGGGCGTAGCCGCCCAGCCGTCTGCCAACATATGCTTTCCAGGTCGCCCCAGTTCCTTATAAGGACTCTGTCTCCCGGCAGGGGTTGGAAGAACCTTACCTTTTGATCATACCTCCTCTTATTCCCTTGATTCTGCATGGCTGCCGCGACCCCAGCTAATTCATAAGCCCTTTTCAACTCTCTTCTCATGTCAGACACATACTTCAGATAAGTCTTCAGTGGTAAGTCGCCCTCGTCAGTCCCAAAACAAAAGCCAATGGGCAACCTCGCATCGCGCCCAAACATCAGATAATATGGCGAGTACCCAGTAGCTTCATTTCGCGTACAATTATAACTGTGAACCAGATGCCCAATATGTTAACTCCACCTGCTCTTCTTGCTGATCTCCAGGGTCCCGAGCATATCTAGCAAGGTTGGATTAAACCTCTCAAGCTGGGGATCACCCTACGGATGATAGGGTGTGGTCCTCAACTTCTCGACTCCAAGCATGCCCAGTAACTCACGGATGAGTCTGCTCTCAAAGTCCCATCCCTGGTCACTATGTACCTGCCTGGGAAGGCCATAATAAATGAAATACTTCTCCTATAACACCTTTGGCACTGTAGACGCCCTCTGGTCCTTGATAGGAAAAGCCTGAGCATATCTGGTGTAGTGGTCCATGGTGACTAAGTCATTCACCATGTTGCTGGCATCGGGTTCTATTGACAGGAAATCCATATACGCCAGGTCCAGGGGCCTTGCACTCTGCAAGTGAGATAAGTGAGCTGCCCGCGCTGCAGTGTCTTCTGCCATATGCAGCGAAAGCATAACTTGAAGTATTCTTCGACCTCCGACTTCATTTGGGGCCAGTAAAACTGGTCTCTGAGCAATCCATAGGTCTTTTCCACTCGCAAATGTCCAGAATCATCATGAAGTGATTTTAACGCCATCCTCCGATACTTCGCAGGCAGAATCAGCTGGCAACGCTGGGGTCGGTCTGGGGGTAACGTGATCCGGGATGAGATCTGGTTCTTGAACTCCAACCGAGGCCATTCTCGTAGTAATGGAGGCACCGACACATGTTTTGTCCTCTCTGCCTGAGCCATGTCTCCCTTTTTGACTGCTGTCCAAATGGGACAAATGTCCGGATCATCTCGCTGAGCAGCAGCCACTTCCCCAGAACTCAACTCCGGCAGCTGACTGGTCTTCAGAGCAGTCAGGTTACAGTAAACTTGGGAGGTGGCATCATCGGAAGCCCCCAATTGATCCACCTCTTGCTCCTGCCCCTCCTTTCCCTCTGCCTTCACGGTGATGGCAAACTGACACAGGGCCTTCACCCCCAGGGCAGGAACGCTCTCCCACTCCTTGTCCCTGATTAGTCCCTCATGTGCCCATCGGGACAAAGCTTCCGCATCAATGTTCCAGCTTCCCAGCCGGTACTTCAGGCTGAAATCATAGGCTGACAACGCCGCCACCACCGATGGCCTGTGGCATCCAGTTTCGTCGAGGTCAGGATATAAGTTAGGGGGTTGTTGTCCGTACTCACCTCAAACTTGGCCCTGTAGATGTAGTCACTCAGCTTATCCGCCACCGCCTATTTCAACACCAGAAATTCCAACTTGTGCATGGGATAGTTTCTCTTGGAGGGCGACAGACTCTGGCTGACCAACGGGTCTCAACCCGGAGCCCTGATCCTGATACGGTGTCTGCCCCCTAAACCCTCTCAGCTGGCATCCATGTGCAGTACATACGGCAATCGGGGGTCTGCAAAAGCCAGCACCGGCACCTGAGTCAGCAACTCCTTCAGCGGCTGAAAGGCCTCTTCACATTTTACATCCCACCTCGGTTCAAAGAGCTCTGATGGGCTAAGATACTCTCCACTCTCCTGTCCTTTTCCCCCCTCCCTTTCTTCCCCAAGTGAGGGTAACTGCACAGAAGCTGATTCTCAGGGTGACTCACTTTCGTGTAGCCTTTCACAAACCTCTGGTAGTAACCACAGAACTCGAGGAACGAGAGCAGAGCACTCACAGTCTGGGGTCCTGGCCAGTTAGCTACCCTAACTGTGAAACTATGTGCCCAACGTAGCTAACAGACGTTTGGCAGAACTGGCAGCTGTCCAGGGAAAGTTTTAACCCTTCAGCTTTCATACGGCCCAGCACCTTCAGCAGCCTTGCTTCACGTTCTTCCAAGGTGGATCCAAATATTATGAGGTCATCCAGATTTACCAATACCTCAAGCAAGTTCATATCACCCTCCACATTCTCCATGACCCACTGGAAGGTTGCAGGAGCTCCGAGATGCCCTGGGGCATCCTTTAGAACTGGAAAAATCCCAGGGGACATATAAATGCCATTTTCTCTTTGTCAGCCTCACTCACGGGGGTCTGGTAATATCCACTCCTCAAGTCCAGCACACTGAACCACTTCGCACCACTCAGGCAGGCCAGCACATCTTCAATCCTCAGGACAGTATACTGGTCAGGGATGGTGTGCCTGTTCAGAGTCCTATAGTCCACACACATCCGTACCTTCCCATTCTTCTTTTGGGCTACTACTATCGGGGACGCATAGGGGCTTCGGGACTTGGTGATGATCCCAACTTCCTTCGACTTACACAAATGCTGCCGAACGTCCTGAACCTCTGCAGCAGACAGACTCCACGACCTCTCTCTAAACGGGGTGTCCTCGTTCACCCGGATAGTGTGACGAGTGCTCTTGGAACAGCCCACGTCAAACTCGTCTGTAAATAAGACACCTTCCAGCTTCAACATCTTCTCTACCAGCCTCCTCTTCCAACCCACAGGAACCGGGGAGTCCCCGGTTGAATGACTCAGTGGTCAACTTTCGCCCCATTTCCAATAGTTTCTCCCCGGCGTGCCTCACAGGGACACTAGACATTACTGTCACTGGGAACAAATGCGCCAGGGGCATCCCCCGCTTGAAGGTGACCTTCTTCTTCATAGTGTTCCTGACAATCACTGCCATCCTGTGTCCTGTACATCTGAGGGCTTCTGCAATTTGGGTCCCACCAGTACCCCAGCAGGAAATCCTGACTCCCCCTCGTGGTTGTCCAGAGCATCCACTAAGAGGGCCCTGCCCTCAGGCATTCTGGGAAATTTGGGGGTCCCCATCACTCTCGCTACTTCCCCGGGCCGTACCACCATGGGCTTTAACTGGGTGAACCACACAACCCCTGTTTAAATTCAGTATCCGGCCCAGTGCTGCCACACACTTCCTCAAAAGCAGCTCGAAACCCTGGGTGAATGGACAATGTTCCCAGAAGGCTCTCTCGAGTCTTCTCCTTACAGGCCCCCATGAGCCTCCTCACAAGAGGGGTGTTGGTCTCCACCAGAATTGAAACGCTGCCCTTCTCAGTGGGATCCGGACAAACCAGCACCAATGTATCAAGGACCTCAGTCACTCCCACTTCGGCCTCTGAGAACTCCAACTTCAGTGACAAATAACTGTCGTATGGATAATCATTGGCACTAAGCCCCCAGATCTCCAGTGTCCTGAATGGTGTCAATGGTAAATGTTTCAGATACCGGTTGTAAAATGAATGGTACAGCAACGTGATCTACGACCCGGTGTCGAGTATGGCTTTAGCATAAATACCCTCTATTCGTAGTGGCATGAACCCACTTAGCCTTCAGGAATTGGGTCTTTTGCTTTCGGGGGTTCTTTGGTACATTGCTGGGAACGTGTTCCCCCAGAGACACCAGGTCATTCCCTCACTGGATCTTCTCTTGGTTTTCCCAACGATTCTCTGTGCTGAGCTCCGTGCTGAGCTATCTGGCGTGACACTTGCTGCCAACAGCCCTCCGCATTGTTCGTCCCCTTGGGAAATCCGCCGCCCTCCATCTGCTCTATCACATGGGGGGGGGGTGTCACACCCGCTGATAACAGCCGACATATCTCCGTTTTCAACTCTGCCACTATCTCCTCTACCGCTCCCTGGGGTAGGCTATCTGTGGTCACCTCACCACAGGGGACTACTACCAAGGACTGTACCCTGCTGACAGAGTCCTCCTGTGCCTCCACCGTGTTCTCCTCTTCCCGTAACTCTCTGATCAGCTCAACAAAAGATGGAGGGGTGTGTGTCTTACGACACTGTCGGAGACCCCAAGCAATCAGGTCATGGGACTAGACACCCCTGGCTATCTGCTCCATTCTTAACTGATCCACCTCAGCCACCCAAATGACCCCTCTGCACTGCAAGCAATTTAGCTGCCTCTCTAGCTGAAAAATAGAAGCAGAAAGCTTCTCCCGCTTCTCCTGACACGTGTTCTGAAACGCCACCATGAGCTCCATTGAGCTTCCAGTCGGACCAAAAGCATTGTCCAGTGCTTGCAGATAATTGACAGCTGTCGCTGACGGCTCTCATAACGTCAGCGGCCTACCCACTCAAACTCTCAATCAATCTCTGTCGCTTTACATCATCAGAGCACTGCCAGTCATCTAAAAGGTCTGCTCCGCCCAAGTCTCATACTCCTCCTCCCCTTTAGGGGTGGGCAATATTCCACGAGCCTGCCATAGCTGAGACTTTGAATCTGAGTTTTCCATTTATTTATAGTAAGGGCGGATACTAACTCAGAGTTCTCACTCTTCACCAGGGGACATGGACTAATTGGACATTCCAAATCTGACCACTCTTTCCCCTCACTCCTCAGAAATGAGAGAACCCTGTCTTTGAAATCTCCGCCGCCAGCTACCGCTACCTCATTGCTGGTCTGCATTAAAAGGAGAGCTGTGCTGGCCATTTTATCAAACCTCCACCCACAATCGCAACTTCAACAGTACTTAACAGTGGAATTAACAATTCATCCGGTGTACAGATTTGTGCCCCACTGGTTCATTGCTCAGGGTAATCATGCAGCATCCAAAGGAATCAATCCCGAACGTAGCCCCCATAATTGTAACTCCCGCTTCAGGGGGTGATAGCCCCCAGCCTGGCCAAACTTAAAAATCTTGTTTGGGTGGATGCTGCACAATATATCCCCTGTTACAAATTAGTACCCCGAAATAATAAACAGATATGCAGTTAAACGATTAAGCTTTATAATTCTTACTTTGACTATATGGTTAGTAAAGAAACAAATAAAAATAAAAAAAAGGGCCCAATCTTATTAAGCAGTCTGTTGCGCAGTATTGGAGCTCATTGATAAGTCGATCGTCCACCATCAACCTCCTCTGATTGTCGCTGCCTTTCAGATCCTCGCTCCAAGTCCACCCCATCTGGTGGTCTACCCACTCTCTCCATTCGTGTCTTCTTTCCTCATCTCTCCCCGGCCAAAAAGACTGCAAAAATCTCTCTTCTAGCTTACAAGAAAGAACAACAGCATTCCTAACCCCGTTATCTCTAGTCATAACCCAAACATTGCTGTTACAGAGAAGCCATTACATTATCAGTGAAACCTTACAGCATGTTACACAGCAGTGAAACCCTATAGCATGTTACAGAGCCACCTTTGAGCTCTGCTTCTTAAAGAAGAAGGAAGTCTGAGAATCGGAATCGGAGCGGGAGTGGGGCGGGAGCCATTTTGATTTTTTTCTTCTTATCATTGGAGTTAAGAGAGGCGAGACTGCGCAGACGTGTAACGTCGGGCAGTGAAGCGCGGAAGATTTAAAAGGAACACAGCCTTATTCAGCGGGCAGCGGAGTGAGCCAGGAGCAGAGTGAAGGCTTAAGGACTTTGGCTCAACGGGCTTAGGTGGAAACGGGCGAGGCAAAGTAGATTTGGTTTTCAATTTTTCCTGATATTTGAGGAAAGGGGCAAGTATGAGTGTGAGGGCAGCTTGCTGTTCTATGTCTCGGATATGGGAGGTCCTGGAGTCTCCTAGTGTTAGGGAACTGGAGCTGCAGCTCGGTAACCTTTGTCTGGTCAGGGAGGGTGAGGAGTTGACAGAGAGGAGTTACAGCCAGGTGGTCACACCGGGGCCACGGGAGGCAGAAAAGTGGGTCATGGTTAGGAGGGGGGAAGGAGAAGAATCAGGTACTAGAGAGTACCCCAGTGGCTGTGCCTCTTGACAATAAGTACTCCTGTTTGAGTGCTGCTGGGGGGGACAGCTTACCTGGTGGAAACAACAGTGGCTGTGCCTCCAGCACAGAGTCCGGCCCTGTAGCTCAGAAGGGTAGGGAAAGGAAGAGGAGGGCAGTAGTAATAGGGGATTCGATAGTTGGGGGGTCAGATAGGTGATTCTGTGGACGCAGTCAGCAGACCCGGATGGTAGTTTGCCTCCCTGGTGCCAGGGTCCGGGATGTTTCTGACCGCGTCCAAGATATCCTGAAGTGGGAGGGTGAGGAACCAGAGGTCGTGGTACATATGGGTACCAATGACATAGGTAGGAAAAGGGAAGAGGTCCTGAAAGGAGAATATAGGGAGTCAAGAAGGGAATTGAGAAGAAGGACCGCAAGGGTAGTAATCTCGGGATTACCGCCTGTGCTATGCGACAGTGAGAGTAGGAATGGAA
The DNA here is from genome assembly GCF_030028105.1 of Mobula birostris. NCBI lineage: Eukaryota > Metazoa > Chordata > Chondrichthyes > Myliobatiformes > Myliobatidae > Mobula > Mobula birostris. Next base: position 77,949,399 of record NC_092381.1, read on the forward strand.
TGAGGTGCAGGATGAATGCGTGGCTGAGGGATTGGAGTAAGGGGCAGGGATTCAAATTTCTGGATCATTGGGACCTCTTTTGGGGCAGGTGTGACCTGTACAAAAAGGACGGGTTGCACTTGAATCCTAGGGGGACCAATATTCTGGTGGGGAGATTTGCGAAGGCTACTGAGGTGACTTTAAACTAGAATGGTTGGGGGTGGGAATCAAATTGAAAAGACTAGGAGAGAGGTGGTTAGTTCACAAATAGAGAAAGCTAGTAGACAGTGTGTGAGGGAGGATAGGTAGGGGACAGAGAACGGGAGCACTCAGACTGAAGGTGTAGGGGAGAAGGAAGAAAAAGATAACAAAGTTGTTTGCACCATTAGGGATAAACAGAGAGTAAGAGGTGGAGAGTTTCTTGAATGCATCTATTTTAATGCTAGGAGCATTGTAAGAAAGGTGGATGAGTTTAGAGCATGCATTGATACCTGGAAATATGATGTTGTAGCTATTAATGAAATATGGTTGCAGGAGGGGTGTGACTGGCAACTAAATATTCCTGGATTTTGTTGCTTCAGGTGTGATAGAATCAGAGGGGCAAGAGGGGGAGGTGTTGCATTACCTGTCAGAGAAAATATTACAGTGGTGCTTTGGCAGGATAGATTAGAGAACTCATCTAAGGAGGCTATTTGGGTGGAACTGAGGAATGGGAAAGGTGTAATAATGCTTATAGGGGTTTATTATAGACCACCTAATGGGGAGCGAGAATTGGAGGAGCAAATTTGTAAGGAGATAGCAGATATTTGTAGTAAGCACAAGGTTGTGATTGTGGGATATTTTAGTTTTCCACGCATAGACTGGGAAGGACATTCTGTAAAAGGGCTGGATGGTTTGGAGTTTGTAAAATGTGTGCAAGATAGTTTTTTGCAGTAATGCATGGAGGTACAAACTAGAGAAGGGGCATTGTTGGATCTCCTGTTAGGGAATGAGATAGGTCAGGTGACAGAGGTATGTGTTGGGGAGCACTTCGGGTCCAGTGATCACAATGCCATTAGTTTCAATATAATTATGAAGAAGGATAGGACTGGACCCAGGGTTGAGATTTTTGATTGGAGAAAGGCTAACTTTGAGGAGATGTGAAAGGATTTAAAAGGAGTGGATTGGGACAATTTGTTTTATGGGAAAGATGTAATAGAGAAATGGAGGTCATTTAAAGGTGAAATCTTGAAGGTACAGAAACTTTATGTTCCTGTTAGGTTGAAAGGAAAGGTTAAGATAAAGTATGACTATAACTTTAAAAGTTTGAGAGAGCCATGGTTTTCAAGGGATATTGGAAACTTGGTTCAGAAAAAGAGAGAGATCTACAATATCTATTTCCTGAGGGGACTGAGATCCTTTGACATCTGTCGGACAATGCTGAGGATTGTTACGTGCCCCGTAACTGGGTTGCCAAACCAGCCGAAATGGACCACTCAGTTGGAGTCTGGATTACTGGAACTAAGAAAGTTTTATTAAAGAAATAAGCAACACAGTACTCTAATCAAAAGGATAATAAATGCAACAGTTCAGCAATGATAAACACACATGTACACAGAACTAGGATAATAGGATCAATCAAGCTCTATCGCCGCCTAGGGGTAAATGACCAGTTTCAAGTGACGCAAAGTTCAGTTCAATTGAGTTCCGTTCAGTGCACAGTAATCACTGTTGTGCCGTTGGGGGCGGGGTGGGGAGAGAGAGAACGAATGAATATTCAAATCGGATTCCAAACAGACCTTCGATATTCCTCGCAGTCAGCTTTCGGGCGAGCCCTTTGTAATGTCTTCTGAGGTCACCGACTATGACCCCTCCGTTCCAGATACGATCGTTCTTCTGCGGTGAACCCAGCACCCAGGCAAGGGCGGACATACACACCAGGTTCCCGCCAATCCGTACCTTTCCACCCTGTGCGTCTATGGCTGGTCCCGCGACCAGACCTCCAAAATACTCCCACCAGCTAGTGGGGGGGGCACACCGCTTTCAGGGTCTCGTTACCTCATGGAGTCGTGTGTCAATTGCCTTAGCGAACCTGTCCCTTTTTATCCCCCTGCTGGGGTATCGCCTGCCCATCACACTTCAAACAGTTCAGGTTTCAAAAGGAGCCGGTCTTGACAATACTCAGACCGGTGTCTCCTTCCGTTAAACTCTCTCGTCTCTTCATTAACATTTCCAAATGCTGCTCCATTGTCTTACATATCTCTCTCTCCTGAAGACAGGTGGCAGATCAACTGTTGACCCCACTGGTGCTAGCACAGGACAGTTAACATCTTAGTCTATGTGTACTTTTGTAACCCTCTTTCGTCACAGGCCTCTCCTTTAAGGATTTTTACCAGGGTAAAAATTATAAGCATGAATACATTATTAGATACACACAAATATACATTTTCATCAGCTATTTGGCTAATACAGAGACATTTAGGTTGTCAACACCTGGACAGACAGTCAGCAATCACACTTTCCGTCCCTTTTATATGTGTTATTTTAATAATCCTCTAAACCAGGCTCCAACTTAGCAAACTTCATAGTGGCCGAAAACACTGATGAATTGTGATCAGTGTAACCTCTCACTGGGTTTCGTCCCGGACCACGATAACAAGGGTCGCCCCATCCCGACTTAGTTTTCTTTCGCAAGGGCTTAGTAGGAGGGGGAGGGGTAGTACCCGCAAAGTTATTGCAAAACTTCCTACAGTACCCCACCATCTCCAAGAGCCTTCTGAGGGCCTTCTTGTCTGTCGGGGTTGGGATGTCAGAGATAGCCCGCACTTTAGCTTGCATTGCTGCCAGCTGCCCCTGTGTTACCACAATTCCCAGGTAAGTGACCTTCGCGTGGCCGAACTCATTTTTTTCAAGGTTCACTATCAAGCTAGCTTCAGACAGCTGTATTACATCGCCAATATACACTTCTGTGTTCTTTAGCCCTTTTGTCACTGAATTACTCATTCTATAGGGATGTGGCTCACTAGGCTGACCTAGCGTGACAAACACCACCCAACGTCCCAGTTCTTTGCATCGCCTTGGGACAATCAAACACACGTGTGCGAGCCGTTTAATTAGCTCTCCTAAAGGGTCGCTTTGTTCGGGGATTAAGGGAGAGACCTTATCAGCAGGGCTGGCCAAAACAGTAGCCTTCTCCCATCTGGTCGGTACCATACTCATCTTTTCAAAATGGTTTTTCCCCTTATCAGGTGGCACCCTAGCTTCATTGATTTCCGCGCTAACACCGACTAGGTTTGTTAGCATATCAAAAGCTTGTGACCGTCTCAGTTCGCGTCTGCAATAATCAATAACATCTTTCCTCCTGTGCAGCCAGAAAAACTCTCTCATGGCTCCGCCAACTGTTTCCTTCAGCACCTCAAAATGTCCACCTAGGGGTACCTTGTGGGCCAGGTTAAAAATCTCATCCCCATAACTCTTTTGCACCACCCCCATTCCTCATCTGAGGTACTTGGTCTCCTTTCCTTCCTTAGCACCTCCCCCTTCGCACCATAATTCACTGGCCCCCTTCCTAATTCTGTTTCACAGAGAGCTGTTTCCTCGTCTCGCTCCTGTGCCTGTATAAAGTCCTTCTTTTCTAATGATAAATCTACCTTAATTTCCCCACTTCCTCCTGTTTCATTACGCTCCTTCTTTTCACTTTCTACCCCCTCCTCATACAAGGCTGGTAGAAGCATCTCAGCAGTGTCTCTGGACATACAGCGAGTCACTGCGCAAACAGGATGAACCTGTGAGTCCATGGGCGGGGCCTCAATGCTGGCAGGCTGACCTGTCAATCTCACTGCCGAGAACACAATTCCCCCGGCGAAGTCACTACCGAGCAAGACTTCCACGCCTTTCATCGGTAGTTCGGGCCTCACCCCAATCATGACTAGTCCAGAGACCAAGTTGCTTTGTAGGTGTATCTGGTGCAAGGGTACTGCTTCTGTCCCTTCCCCAATACCTTTGACCCTGACCTCCCCAGTCTGGGTCTCTGAACTAAACTCTAACACAGTCTTCAATTTCAATGACTGACACGCTCCCGTGTCTCTCCAGATCTGTACTGGAACTGGGTTTAACCCTTCCTTCACCGACACCAATCCGGCCGAGATAAACCTCTCGCGCCCTTCCTGAACTTTGGCAGACCTTTCCTCTCCTAGCGGTTCATTTACCAGCTCGATACAGCCAGTCGAAATCGCCATTTTTCCTTTTCCCGTCTCCTTCTTTGGGGCAAAGCACCTGGACGCAAAGTGTCCGACTTTCCCACAATTATAACAGACGACCCCAGGAGACTTCGTACCAGACTGCTCCTGGTCTACCTTATCCTTCTCACTAGTCCCCGGCTTACTTACTGACTTTTCCGGCGGACTCTCCCCGCCGTCCTGACTACCCTTCTGGTAGCCTTTACTCGGGGCAAACTTCATTTTATGCGTCAACGCGTACTCATCCGCCAACTTAGCAGTTGCGGCTAACGTGGCTGCCTCTTTCTCATCTAGGTAGGGTCTCATACCGTCAGGGACACAACCTTTAAACTGCTCAATCAGGATCAGCTGTAGCAGTCTGTCATAATCCCCATCTACCCACTTCGAGGCGCACCAACGCTCACAATATGTCTGCATCTCACGGACAAACTCTAAATACGTGCGGTCCCACTGCTTCCTCGCATTCCGGAACCTCTGCCGGTATGCCTCCGGGACCAACTCATAAATCCTGAGGATGGCCTCTTTCACCACCTCATACCTATGGACATCTTCCGCAGACAAAGCCGAGTAAGCTTGTTGGGCTTTCCCTTTAAGTACACTCTGAAGCAAAACAGCCCACTTATCCCTCGGCCAGTCCTGACTTGCAGCAACTTTTTCGAAATGGAGAAAGTACCGATCCACATCAGTATCATCAAATGGGGGAACCAGCCTAACCTCCTGGGTCGCCCTGAACCCTCCACCTTGGTTCGGCATGGGCCCCTGCTCTGCCCTTATCTTTAACCTCTCCAGCTCGAATTCCCTTTCCCTCTGTTTCTCTTCTCGCTCCAACTGTTTGTCCCTCTCTCTCTCTTGCCGTTCTAACTGTTTCTCTTCGTGTTCTAGCTGCCGTACCCGGAACTCATGCTCGAGTCTCAGTTTTTCAAGCTGCACCTGTACTGCGTCTCCACCAGGTTTTCCAATAGATATCACCTCCAGCTCCCCTTGGGGAAACACACCTTTAGATACATAGTGCTCTACAATAGCTCTATGTATCTCCTCTCTCCTCATTGTCGACTTCCCCTTAACAAGATTCAACCGTTTGGCCACAGCTGCCAATTCCACTTTCCTGGCATCCTCTAATGCCTCCAAGGTCGGCGCCTTTAGGAATTCCTCAATCTCCATTTCTGCTGTTTGCCTTTTCTTTCTTTCGGGAATTTTAACCCAATCAATTTACCCCGTCCCAAATTTAGTGTTCAAAATCCCAGATGAGCCCCCACTTATGTTATGTACCCTGTAACTGGGTTGCCAAACCAGCAGAAATGGGCCACTCAGTTGGAGTCTGGATTACTGGAACTAAGAAAGTTTTATTAAAGAAATAAGCAACACAGTACTCTAATCAAAAGGATAATAAATGCAACAGTTCAGCAATGATAAACACACATGTACACAGAACTAGGATAATAGGATCAATCAAGCTCTATCGCCGTCTAGGGGTAAATGACCAGTTTCAAGTGACGCAAAGTTCAGTTCAATTGAGTTCAGTTCAGTTCACAGTAATCACTGTTGTGCCGTTGGGGGCGGGGTGGGGAGAGAGAGAACGAATGAATATTCAAATCGGATTCCAAACAGACCTTCAATATTCCTCGCAGTCAGCTTTCGGGCGAGCCCTTTGTAATGTCTTCTGAGGTCACCGACTGTGACCCCTCCGTTCCAGATACGATCGTTCTTCTGCGGTGAACCCAACACCTAGGCAAGGGCGGACACACACACCAGTTTCCCGCCAATCCGTACCTTTCCACCCTGTGCGTCTATGGCTGGTCCCGCAACCAGACCTCCAAAATACTCCCACCAGCTAGTGGGGGGGGCACACCGCTTTCAGGGTCTCGTTACCTCATGGAGTCGTGTGTCAACTGCCTTAGCGAACCTGTCCCTTTTTATCCCCCTGCTGGGGTATCGCCTGCCCATCACACTTCAAACAGTTCAGGTTTCAAAAGGAGCCGGTCTTGACAATACTCAGACCGGTGTCTCCTTCCGTTAAACTCTCTCGTCTCTTCATTAACGTTTCCAAATGCCGCTCCATTGTCTTACATATCTCTCTCTCCTGAAGACAGGTGGCAGATCAACTGTTGATTCCACTGGTGCTAGCACAGGACAGTTAACATCTTAGTCTATGTGTACTTTTGTAACCCTCTTTCATCACAGGATGTTCTACAATTCTGTGGTGGCCAGTGCTATAATGTTTGCTGTTGTGTGCTGGGGCAGCAGACTGAGGGTAGCAGACACCAACAGAATCAACAAACTCATTCGTAAGGCCAGTGATGTTGTGGGGATGGAACTGGACTCTCTGACAGTGGTGTCTGAAAAGAGGATGCTGTCCAAGTTGCAATGTCTCCCATCCACTACATAATGGGCTGGTTGGGCACAGGAGTACATTCAGCCAGAGACTCATTCCACTGAGATGCAACAGTGAGCGTGATAGGAAGCCATCAAACTTTACAACTCCTCCTTTGGAGTGTCAGACACCCTGAGCCAATAGGCTGGTCCTGGACTTATTTCCTGGCATAATTTACATATTACTATTTAATTATTTATGGTGCAACTGTAACGAAAACCAATTTCCCTCAGGATCAATAAAGTATGACTACTTCGACTACTACTACTACTAATAAACATGTGTAGCTTGGAGTAAATGGGGTGCTCGAGGAATATAAAGAATGTAAAAGGAATCTTAAGAAAGAAATTAGAAAAGCTAAAAGAAGATATGATGTTGCTTTGGCAAGTAAGGTGAAAATAAATCCAAAGGGTTTCTACAGTTATATTAATAGCAAAGGGATAGTGAGGGATAAAATTGGTCCCTTAGAGAATCAGAGTGGACAGCTATGTGCGGAGCCAAAAGAGATGGGGGAGATTTTGAACAATTTCTTTTCTTCAGTATTCACTAAGGAGAAGGATATTGAATTGTGCAAGGTAAGGGAAACAAGAAGGGTAGTTATGGAAACTATGATGATTAAAGAAGAGGAAGTACTGGCGCTTTTAAGGAATATAAAAGTGGATAAGTCTCCAGGTCCCGACAGGATATTCCTTAGAAATATGAAGGAAGTTAGTGTGGAAATAGCAGGGGCTCTGACCGGAATATTTCAAATGTCATTAGAAACAGGGATAGTGCCGGAGGATTGGCGTATTGCTCATGTTGTTCTATTGTTTAAGAAGTGTTCTAAGAGTAAACCTAGCAATTATCGGCCTGTGAGTTTGATGTCAGTGGTGGGTAAATTGATGGAAAGTATTCTTAGAGATGGTATATATAATTAGCTGGATAGACAGGGTCTGATTAGGAACAGTCAACATGGATTTGTGCGTGGAAGGTCATGTTTGACAAATCTTATTGAATTTTTTGAAGAGGTTACTAGGAAAGTGACGAGGGTAAAATGGTGGATGTTGTCTACCTGGACTTCAGTAAGACCTTTGACAAGGTTCCACACGGAAGGTTAGTTAGGAAGATTCAATCGTTAGATATTAATATTGAAGTAGTAAAATGGATTCAGCAGTGGCTGGATGAGGGACGCCAGAGAGTAGTGGTGGATAATTGTTTATCAGATTGGAGGCCGCTGACTAGTGGTGTGCTTCAGGGATCTGTACTGGATCTAATGTTGTTTGTCATATACATTAATGATCTGGATGATGGGGTGGTAAATTGGATTAGTAAGTATGCAGATGATCCTAAGATAGGTGGAGTTGTGGATAATGAAGTAGGTTTTCAAAGCTTGCAGAGAGATTTAGGCCAGTTAAAAGAGTGGGCTGAAAGATGGCAGATGGAGTTTAATGCTGATAAATGTGAGGTGCTACATTTTGATAGGACTAATCAAAATAGGACATACATGGTAAATGGTAGGGCATTGAAGAATGCAGTAGAACAGAGGGATCTAGGAATAATGGTGCATAGTTCCCTGAAGGTGGAATCTCATGTGGATAGGGTGGTGAAGAAAGCTTTTAGTATGCTGGCCTTTATAAATCAGAGCATTGAGTATAGGAGTTGGGATGTAATGTTGAAATTGTACAAGGCATTGGTAAGGCCAAATTTGGAATATTGTGTACAGTTCTGGTCACCGAATTATAGGAAAGATCTCAACAAATTTGAGAGAGTACAGAGAAGATTTACTAGAATGTTACCTGGGTTTCATCTCCTAAGTTACAGAGAAAGGTTGAACAAGTTGAGTCTTTATTCTTTGGAGCGTAGAAGGTTGAGGGGGGACTTGATTGAGGTATTTAAAATTATGAGGGGGATAGATAAAGTTGATGTGGATAGGCTTTTTCCATTGAGAGTGGGGGAGATTCAAATAAGAGGACATGAGTTGAGAGTTAAAGGGCAAAAGTTTAGGGGTAACATGAGCGGGAACTTCTTTACTCAGAGAGTGGTATCTGTGTGGAACGAGCTTCCAGCAGAAGTGGTAGAGGCATGTTCGATGTTGTCATTTAAAGTTAAGTTGGATAGCTATATGGACAGGAAAGGAATGGAGGTTTATGGACTGAGTGCAGGTCCGTGGGACTAGGTGAGAGTCAGAGTTCGGCATAGACTAGAAGGGCCGAGATGGCCTGTTTCTGTGCTGAAATTGTTATATGGTTATAAAAGTGTCCTCAATGGTACGAAAGGTTTTGCTTGTGATGGAGCTGGCTGAGCCTACAGCTCTCTGTAGTATCTTGTAATTGTATGCATTGGAAGCTCCATACTTGGACGCGATGCAACCAGCCGGAATGCTTTCTGCCTTATATCTATGGAAGTTTGCAAGAGTCCTTGGTGAAATGCCAAATCTTCTCAAACTGTTGCTGTGGTACCACTCAACCAGCTAATTTATCTCTCTCTCCTGCATACCTTCTTGTTACCATCTGAAATGTTATCCACAGTAATTTCATCTGTGCACCTAAATTGTAGAAATAAACAAATTTAGAAATACAAATTGAGTTAAATCAATGCCAGTCACATAGCTTTTAAATATTCAATTATAAATTTTAATTGTCATTTTCAAATCGGGATGCTGATTCCGTGTCAGAAAACAAATAGATTTGGGTGATGGAGTGGGCTTTGGTTTTAATTGCCAAGTGGTTTTCACTGAGAATAAATAGCTTATTTTAATTTCTTCTTCTGCGTAGTAGTATGGGATCAAGGCAATTTTACCTGCTTTGTTTCTCAGTAACAAGTTGCCAGCCTAATGTTTCTCTATAACAACATATGCCGACTTCTGAGTGAAGTTCATGCTTAACAACCTTGAGGAGCTAGGTTTAGGAGGAAGCCTCCAGCTTGGACTGCAAAATATGGATGTTTAATTACATAATTGAAAAGAATGAACTACAGATGCAGGAATCCAAAATAAAATCAGAAAATGTTGAATACACTCAAAAGGGCAGACAGTATCTGCAGAGAGAAAGACATGCATTTAATATATTGAGTTGATGACTTCCTTCAAAACTAGGAAAAGTGAGAAACTGCATGTTTTTATTAAACCATCTAACAAGGACAATGCCGTTATTGTTGAAAAACCATCCCAACCCCCTACCTTTGCAGAGGCTGAGCTTCATTGGATAATATTATGGTTATGGATCCCGCAGCCCGCCTGGGTCATAAGAGCACTGCACAGATGAGCACTGCACCAGTTGCTTCTGTCCCTCACGGTTGCGGGCAAGTGCCTGGGTGGCAGCAACTGTCTCACTGGTCCACACTGCAATGTTGTCCACCCGTTTCTTCCTCTGTCTGCCCCTTTTTCTTTTCTCCAACACCGTTCCCTGTAGAATGGTCTTTGAGAGTCCACTTCATCTTGTTATGTGGCCATACCATCTCAGTTTCTGTGTCTTTACTGTGGACAGTAGATCTTCATAGTGCCTCATGTTGTTGGGTGATGGGTCTTTGTACTTTGTCGTTTGAGACATGGTCTGTATAGGAGATGCTGAGGAGCCTTCTGAAGCATCTCATTTCTACTGCCTGGATCTTTTTTGCAGTTCTGTTGTCAAAGTCCATGATTCACATGCATTCAAGAAGATGGAGAGCACAAGTGCATGCAGGAATTTCAACTTGGATCTGAGTGCAATGTTATTATCTCTCCAGATTGGTTTTAGTTTAGCCAGCAAATTCAGGTTGGTTTTCTCTGTGCTGATCTCCCATGTCATATCTAGCATGTTGGCCAGATGGTTCACAAGACAGGCCAATTCATTCTCATTTCCTGCCAGCCCATCAATGTCATTGGTAAACCTGAGGTTGGTTATGATCTGTCCTCTGATGCTGACTTTGCCAATATAGACTTCCAGGTCATTATTTGCTCCAGGAAAGTATTGAATAGCATGGGTGAAAGGAGGCAGCTTTGTCGGACTCCAACAGATGTGTGGAATAACTCTCCAACTGTGCCTTGAGCAAGTACCACAATGCTAGCTTCGGTATATAGCTACTTGTTGGTTTGGATCAACTTCTAGCCCATGTTGTCTCTCTTCATTGTGGCCAGTGTGCATCGAATGCCTTCTTGAAGTCTATGAACACGTGGAGGATTTCCTGTTGATGATGGTGTATTTCTGTCACAGTACTCAGAGGCTGAATACCTGTCCTGCTGTAATTCCTCTTCTGAATCCAGCCTGCTCTTCGGTGATTATTTCTTCTGCCTGTGGTTTCAGTCTGTTCAAGATGACTTTTAACGTCATTTGGCTTGCATGGCTGATAAGACTTATTGGGTCTATAATTCTAGCACTGCTGTAAGTTGCCTTTCTTGGAGAGAGTGATGATGAGTGGTTTTTGTCCAAGATGTTGTCCATTCCTTAGTCTGCCAGATTTTGTTGCAGATATTGGTGAGGATGTCTATCACTGTCTCTCCTCCATGTTTTATCAATATTAGTCTACTAGGTCATTCAAACTTGTTCTGTCATTCAATAAACTCATAGCTGGTCTCAACTCCTCTGTTAGTTCCCTATATCCCTGCAATTCCTTAACTTTTAAATATTTTTTCTATCTCTGTCCAAGAACCATCCTCAGGGAAAGAGAATTCCAGAGATTTACTACTCACTGAGATAAAATATTGCTGTGCATTTTAGTTTTAAATAATCGGCTTCTTATTTTGTAGCTATATTCCCTTGCTTATGACTCTGTTATTAATAAGAAAAAGACTTAAGTCTAAAAGCATCTATGGAGGGAAATAAACAGTTGTTATTTTTCAAGGAATACAAAGTAGAAGCATCTACCCTAGATCATAAGACCCTGCACTGAATACCAGTCAATGACTTTGTTTTCTCCTGGCACCTTCCTTCCATGGCTTCCAGCCTTAAAAAGCCTACATCTACCTCCCCAGTTTCCACAAGCATGCCTGCACCCACAGGTTCTTTGTTCCAATTTGTTCTTTCCCCAAACAATTTCTATCTTGAATCTATTTTTTCTCCACTTTCTCGTCTTGTCACAGTTTTTTGATGGCACTCTGATCCATTGGCACTTAGGGGCGTTTCAGTTTCTTGATCCCAAGTACAATTTTCTTTGCACCTCCATCCACCACAAAATCACTTGAGCACTCCATGCTTCTTGCATTGAATAACTTCTTTGTTATCTGCACTCATTTTCTCCGAGTCAAAGATGTAATTAAAGGAGGTTGACTTGGATGAAGCTTTGCTTGGTTCTATGTGGGATATGTGGACAAGCCCCTGTATCATTACTCTTGTTTTTCCTTTCTTGTTTCTTTTCTAGCACATTGATCACTATATTAGTGCTGCTTCTTAGGCTTGCATGGGTGTTGTCTGTTTCTAGTTTTACATGGGTCATCTGATTTTCCCTTTCTAGATTTGTCTTTCTCCAACTTGGGCAATAAATTAGTGATTAAAACAGATTTTCAAACAATGAGCAAGATTTTGGAGGAACTTAGTACATCAGGTATCATCATTGGAGGGAAATGGACTGTCAACGTTTCTCTTTGAGACTGTTTATCTGGACTCAGGTGATTCCTTTTCTGATTAAAATTTCTGCTGTCTTATTTCCTGTGAGGCCTCCCATACCTCTACCTCAGTCATGTCTTTCATTTCCACATGAGTACTTCTAAGAGGTCCTGTTTACCTTAATGTTCTGTTTGCTATCACCTTCTACCTCAACAGCTTCAAAGTTTGTGGGTTAATTTCCATAATTTCCACCGCCTTTAAAGTGATGCCACAGTCAAAACCACTTTTCCAGCAGAGCCCAACAAAAGCTTGTCCACCTACTAACACATTACCTGCCACAGAACTCAACATTAAATTGAAATATTTCAGATTACCAGACTTGTGTTAGAACCAGCCAGCACTGATTAAAGGTCATGAACATTAGTTTTAACTTAGTATTTTCTCTCCACAGATGTTCTTGGATCTGGTGTTCACTTTTATTTCAAATTTCCAACAATCACAATGTTCTTACTTCTTCACTAGACAGATAGGCTACATTTAGTGAAGTATTATCACCCCCACTTGAGCTGGCACCAGTGTAATTTGTGTTATTGGGTTTCTTATGGTCTCTATCAAAGTTTTCTTTGTTTTCTCTCCTACTCTTTCTTCATTGGAACTGAAAAGATGTTCGTTTTTTCTCTTTTTACTTGTCCTGATGAAAAGTCATCAACCTGAAAAGTTAGCACTGAATTTCTCTCTCCACTAATTGTGTTGGATCTGCAGGATTTTCGATTTTCATCTTCTTTATTATTCACTACCCATTGTGTACCTGTTGAGTAGGTAGGATGAAGATGACCCACTAATTCTAATATTATTAGAATTGTAAGTCCCGTGCATTTAGAATAAATACAACAGTGAAAACTACTGGCAGATTTTCTGCAATGCCCTTTACTTCTTGTGCACAGTTTCTGAATGACTTTTCCCATGGCTTGGATGGTTAAGTAGTTGTTGAGTCGCTACAATCCCATGAGTATGAATGCTATTGCAGGCCGACTCTGAAGGGGCAAATCTGCATTTAGGCTACAATATTGGAAATAACCAGCACCCCCAGAAATACAAATGATTGAGTTTTGTGGTGCTTATAAAGAAAATGTTTTAAAATGGCAAGATTTATATCTTTGTTCCTGAAAGTACACAAGATTCAAGATCCGAATACTTTTATTATCAAAGAATGTATAAATTATACAACCTTGAGATTTGCTTGCACACAGGTAGCCACAAAGCAAGAAACCCCAGAGGACCCAATTTAAAGAAAAAAGAATACAAATAAACATAAAAGGACAACACATGATGCATAAGAGAAAGAAAAAGCTCTTTTGGTGCAGGTATGATCTGTTCAAAAAGGACAGGTTACACTTGGATCCTAGGGGGACCAATATCCTGGCGGGGAGATTAGCGAGGGCTGCTGAGGTGACTTTAAACTAGAATGGTTGGGGGGGTGGGAATCAAATTAAAGAGACTAGGAGAGAGGAGGCTAGTTCACAACAGGGGAATGGGAACAAGTACAGAGAGACAGAGGGGTGTAAAATGTGGGTAGAAGCAAAATGTAGAAAGGTGAGAAGTAAAAGTGGCAGGCTGGCAAATCCTGGGTAAGAATCAAAAAGGGCCACTTTTCAACATAATTGTATAAGGGCTAAGAGTGTTGTAAAAGCGAGCCTGAAGGCTTTGTGTGTCAATGCAAGGAGCATTCGTAACAAGGTGGATGAATTAAAAGTGCAGATTGTTATTAATGAATATGATATAGTTGGGATCACAGAGGCATGGCTCCAGGGTGACCAGGGATGGGAGCTCAACATTCAGGGATATTCAATATTCAGGACGGAATGACATGAAAGAAAAGGAAGTGGGGTAACATTGCTGGTTAGAGAGGAGATTAACACAATAGAAAGGAAGGACATTAGCCGGGAGGATGTGGAATCGATATGGGTAGAGCTGCATAACACTAAGGGGCAGAAAACGCTGGTGGGAGTTGTGTACAGGCCACCTAACAGTAGTAGTGAGGTTGGGGATAGTATTAAACAGGAAATTAGAAATGTGTGCAATAAAGGAACGGCAGTTATAATGGGTGACTTCAATCTACATGTAGATTGGGTGAACCAAATTGGTAAAGGTGCTGAGGAAGAGGATTTCTTGGAATGTTTGCGGGATGGTTTTTTGAACCAACATGTCGAGGAACCAACTAGAGAGCAGGCTATTCTGGACTGGGTTTTGAGCAATGAGGAAGGGTTAATTAGCAATCTTGTCGTGAGAGACCCCTTGGGTAAGAGTGACCATAATATGGTGGAATTCTTTATTAAGATGGAGAGTGACATAGTTAATTCAGAAACAAAGGTTCTGAACTTAAAGAAGGGTAACTTTGAAGGTATGAGACGTGAATTAGCTGAGATAGACTGGCAAATGACACTTAAAGGGTTGATGGTGGATATACAATGGGAAGCATTTAAAGATCGCATGGATGAACTACAACAATTGTTCATCCCAGTTTGGCAAAAGAATAAATGAAGGAAGATAGTGCACCCATGGCTGACAAGGGAAATTAGGGATAGTATCAATTCCAAAGAAGAAGCATACAAATTAGCCAGAAAAAGTGGCTCAGCTGAGGACTGGGAGAAATTCAGAGTCCAGCAGAGGAGGGCAAAGGGCTTAGTTAGGAAAGGGAAAAAAAGATTATGAGAGAAAACTGGCAGGGAACATAAAAACTGACTGTAGAAGCTTTTATAGATATGTAAAAAGGAAAAGACTGGTAAAGACAAATGTAGGTCCCCTACAGACAGAAACAGGTGAATTGATTATGGGGAGCAAGGACATGGCAGACCAATTGAATAATTACTTTGGTTCTGTCTTCACTAAGGAGGACATAAATAATCTTCCGGAAATAGTAGAGGACAGAGGGTCCAGTGAGATGGAGGAACTGAGGGAAATACATGTTAGTAGGGAAGTGGTGTTAGGTAAATTGAAGGGATTGAAGGCAGATAAATCCCCAGGACCAGATGGTCTGCATCCCAGAGTGCTTAAGGAAGTAGCCCAAGAAATAGTGGATGCATTCGCGATAATTTTTCAAAACTCTTTAGATTCTGGACTAGTTCCTGAGGATTGGAGGGTGGCTAATGTAACCCCACTTTTTAAAAAAGGAGGGAGAGAGAAACCGGGGAATTATAGACTGGTTAGCCTGGCATCGGTAGTGGGGAAAATGCTAGAGTCAGTTATCAAAGATGTGATAACAGCACATTTGGAAAGCAGTGAAATCATCGGACAAAGTCAGTATGGATTTGTGAAAGGAAAATCAAGTCTGACAAATCTCATAGAATTTTTTGAGGATGTAACTAGTAGAGTGGATAGGGGAGAACCAGTGGATGTGGTATATTTGGATTTTCAAACGGCTTTTGACAAGGTCTCACACAGGAGATTAGTGTGCAAACTTAAAGCACACGATATTGGGGGTAAGGTATCGATATGGATAGAGAATTGGTTGGCAGACAGGAAGCAAAGAGTGGGAATAAGCGGGACCTTTTCAGAATGGCAGGCAGTGACTAGTGGGGTACCGCAAGGCTCAGTGCTGGGACCCCAGTTGTTTACAATATATATTAATGACTTAGATGAGCGAATTAAATGCAGCATCTCCAAGTTTGCGGATGACACGAAGCTGGGCGGCAGTGTTAGCTGTGAGGAGGATGCTAAGAGGATGCAGGGTAACTTGGATAGATTAGGGGAGTGGGCAGATTCACGGCAGATGCAATTTAATTTGGATAAATGTGAGGTTATCCACTTTGGTGGCAAAAACAGGAAAACAGATTATTATCTGAATGGTGGCCGATTAGGAAAAGGGGAGGTGCAACGAGACCTGTGGGTCATTATACACCAGTCATTGAAAGTGGGCATGCAGGTACAGCAGGTGGTGAAAAAGGCGAATGGTATGCTGGCATTCATAGCAAGAGGATTCGAGTACAGGAGTAGGGAGGTACGAGAGTGCAGTTGTACAAGGCCTTGGTGAGACCACACCTGGAGTATTGTGTGCAGTCTTGGTCCCCTAATCTGAGGAATGACATCCTTGCCATAGAAGGAGTACAAAGGACGTTCACCAGATTGATTACTGGGACGGCAGGACTTTCATATGATGAAAGACTGGATCGACTAGGCTTATACTCATTGGAATTTAGAAGGTTGAGGGGGGATCTTATTGAAACTTATAAAATCCTAAAGGGATTGGACAGGCTAGATGCAGGAAGATTGTTCCCGATGTTGGGGAAGTCCAGAACGAGGGGCCACAGTTTGAGGATAAAGGGGAAGCCTTTTAGGACCAAGATTAGGAAAAACTTCTTCACACAGAGAGTGGTGAATCTGTGGAATTCTCTGCCACAGGAAACAGTTGAGGCCAGTTCATTGGCTATACTTAAGAGGGAGTTAGATATGGCCCTAGTGGCTAAAGGGATCAGGGGGTATGGGGGGAAGGCTGGTACAGGGTTCTGAGTTGGATGATCAGCCGTGATCGTACTGAATGGCGGTGCAGGCTCGAAGGGCTGAATGGCCTACTCCTGCACCTATTTTCTATGTTTCTATGTTTATAAAAAAAATACAAGTCATACAAACAATTGAAGTGATCAGCAACATTCCGAAATGAGTCCTCAGATCCAAACCCTGGTGCAGCCTGTAGTAAGTCCAAAACCTCGCTTATCAGCTCCTCATATTAGTCGGCATAGAGCACAGCAAGCAGGACAACCTTCATAGCCTCAGCCCCATGGAGATGGCCATCGCAGAGAATGAGTGCAGTTGACTCATGTCCTGACTGAAACCCTGTCTTTTCAGTTTATCTGGGATGGTGCTTATATTGACTCAATGGTGGAACAATGAAGGGTTTCACACCCCTGGAGAGAGGAGTGAACACTGCAGTTAGTGAGCGAAATCAGCTCTCATCTCCAATATGGGCCAGTGTTTAAATTGTCTAAACAGCGAATTGTACATTGCACTAGGACCCAGGCACCACTGCTGTGAAAGGCCCCAGGCCTAGACCACACTGCTCAGTGACTGGCTTCAGGCCCAGATTTTGTCACCCAGCCAGAAGCCACCCTCAAGCTCTTCAAATCAGCTCGGTGCCCAGAGTGAACCAGCCTCGCACCTAGGCCAGTTGTATGCACGTCACAATCAAATCTCCTCTGCCCGGGCCCCGACTTCTCCTTGTGGCACCTAGAGCGATCCAGCCTCACTCCCAGGCAAGCTCTATGGGCATCGGAACTCCAACTGCATTGATTCAACCCTAAACTCGCCTTGCATCGCTCACTCCTTCATTGTTTGTGATGATAATTTAACACAATTTACCTCAGAAAAGGTATTTTTAGTGATGTTTTTAGTCATATTTCTTAGCTTTTGACAACCAGAAACTTGTTGTACATATTTGGTAGAGCCATCTTAACCAGAAGACACAGCATGATAAATGCTAGCTTTTCAGCAATACTTTTACTAAAATATAGAGTAATGATGCTACATCTGTAAACTACAGAAATAATATCAGTTACCTATTCATTCTGCACTCATAATATCTTGATATTTCAAAAATAATGATTTACATTGACATGTCTTGTTCAGGATAATTGCAAAAACGAAAGAATTATTTCCAATTGAATGGGAAATTATCCATGTATGGTGATTTAATTCATGTAAATTGTATTTAAATAATGATCATTCCATCTGTGTCTCAAATGTTATGGATTTCTGAAAGCAGTTCATTTGCAGTTGTTTAACTTTGACATTTGAAATATTATTATTTTTGAGAATAACATTGCCCTGTTTACAAGTTGAGAGAATGGGTAACAAATTATTCTCAGGACTAAGTCAATAGCCAAATAATTTTGGGTAATGCTTTCTTTCAGCAAATTAGAATTATATATGACAGTTAAAATAAACATTTTGCTTTGATGTACGGTAGTTTTATCTTCACATTAAGTAAAAATATGAGGTGTCATTTGTCATTGAAATCAGAATTGGATAAGCAGTGAGAAGACAGTGTGAAATCATGTCAAGCTCCATCTTTGCATTGGTTACATCCAGAACTTAAAGTAATGTTTCATTATATCAACAGTAACTCTGGAAACCTTTTAACTTAATTTGCTCCATTTTTATTTTTAGAACAGCGATGCCTGTCTCAATTGAGGCGGTATTTAGGTACCAGTGAATGGAGAACTTAATTTTCCTTGGAGTGATGAGATTGTGGTGCATGTTTGGACAGTTGCCAGACTTGTAACTGTTGTGTTTTTCTCCATCAGCTGCAGCATATGAAGGAGTTTCAGATCATTTTCTTTATTTTACCTTAATCATTATATAAGATGTCACATTGTGGTCTCAACTTTAATTTACATTCAGAATAAATTATACTCTGGTAGTCTCATACAGTCAAGTGCTGGAAATTCATCCCCAGTTAGTAATGTTAACAAAACATTTAGTTATAGTTGGCATGTTTTACTCTAACTCTGAAATTCATTCCTTTGACCTTAATGCAGTGTACAAAGAATCTATGCTATGATAGAATGTTACTGACAGAGAATTAAATTCTGAGGATGGATTTTGGGCAGCCTTGATATTTAAAAAATCCCTTGGAGCTGCAGAAATAATTTACCAGCAGCAAAGTTCATAAGGTGCACTTCGGTGGGAGAGAGGCGGTTTAATGGAGATCTGAGGGGTCAATTTTTCATAAAGTAGGTGGTATCTTTAATGAGCTGCCAGAGCTGGTAGAGGAGGCCCAAACAGTAACAGTATTCAAAAGGCATCAAGGCAAATACTTGAATGAGCACGGTGTTGAGGGACAGGAAATTAATTCAGGCAAGTATAGGTGGGAGCAACACACATCAAAGTTGCTGGTAAACGAACACACATCAAAGTTGCTGGTAAATGAACACACATCAAAGTATAGATGGGCATGCGTTTGCTGCTGATGTGGTAGATTGAAGGGCCTATGTCCATGCTGTTGAAATGACTCTACAACTTGATTAATTCCGAATCTGTCAGAAGCTACCTTTATCTTTATCTGAAAAGTGTGTTTTATAGATTCTAGCAAATATATCTCTGCACCCGTTATTCTCATACATGGAGTCCATACAAAGCAAACAACATTTTTTCATTGAATTACCACTGCCTGCTGTCTTACACTCATCTGTTTTGTAAGGCCATTTCATAGTGTGCTGAATATTTCAATAAATGGCAAAATAGGAATTTTACGGCAGGTAAAATTAGAGTGGGATTTAATTTAGTCACTTAGTCCAATAGTACTCACCAAAATAGTGATTATAGAACTTCTTTTCTTTCTGATAAAAGGAAGAATTTTCTTTTTTACACAGATAGGAAGCATAGTTTAATAATGATTAGTCAGAAACACATCATCACTGAACTGTCTTTTTTAGAGGTCATCCCTCTGCAGAAATACTATATAAAGCCATAATATAATTGAACTGTAATGCATTTGTCAAATGCATTAATTTAGTGAGATTGCAATAATGCTTTATTGGAAAAGAGAGGAATCACTCAGACATAATGGGAAATGATATGATGAAAAATTAAAGCTAAATTCAATTCTGGCATGTCACACAATTATCTTACTCCTCTGTAAAGGAACAAATCCAATAAATAGGGCCCTGCTCTGAATTCAGTTACTCAATTATACATTATTTGCAGACAGGAATATCAAAGTAAAATTGTGCTTGGACATGATCAGTTTGACAATGAACAGCTGTTAGTGAGGGTTAAGTTTTGACATATGGCATGATGCCTGTCCCAGGATTTACAATTGGTTCTTACCCCTTCAGCACCTACATTTTTTGGAGCATAGTGAAGTTGTCAAACTTTATTTCCTATATGTTTTTTCCCCCACAATCAAGAGACTGTTGGCTTTGCTGACTGCCATAAGATGATGTATTATTTTCCCCAGAGATAAAGAATTTCATTATCCATGCACTGAATGTAGGTGATAGAGCCACAACTCTGTTCCATGCTCTGTACTGCCATGTACACAACAACGGATTTTGTCTGATCATGCAAGATTAACAAACTAACACCATTTCAGTGTTCCTGCTGCATGTAGCATAAAGTGTTAGGACTAGAGGAACTGTGGTACCTAGTGCTCCTAAGGTACATGTCATTGCTGGCCCCAGCAGTTCACAAAACTATGAGCATTACTAAGGTAGAGAAAGTACTGAGGCAGCCACAAGCTGTGCCTTAAGATTCAGAGCTTACAAATGAACTTTGTAAGCACAACAAGAAGCTCTTTGATGTGGTGTCATCCAGAATATTACACAATGGAGCATCCTAGGGCATGTGTGCAGTCTGCACTGGCATAGTGCTGCTTAATTCTCTGCGTGAATCTGCAGTAGACCATGAAGTGTGCCACATTTGTAGCTGAGGTTCCGAGATTATCTTAGAAGTGGACGGACAGCTGCCATAGTGATCTGAGTTCAAGTCCAAAAAAAGGAGGTATGTCGTCTAAATTAATTTGACTTGCAATTACACTGATAATGTGTTATTTTTAACCCCTTCATGCATGTACAGAGGTCTTTTGTCTACTGACTCCCAGCTCATTCTGACAGAATGCCCAGCAGCAAATGAAGAGCAATAGCTAATTAGCCGATATTGCAGGTTAATAACGTATACATAACTCCCTGTTACCTTTTTTTCAAGCAGACATTTTGAAATAACTGTACTTCTTTATCTTAGACCCAGTTTCTGATTGAGTAGGAAGAGTGGGTTGTACCTTCTGTCCTATATGGCAGCAGATAGAACCCTTAAGATAACCTCTTCGGTTAGTTGTAGAGAGAGAACAATAGCAAAAAGATATATTTTGTATGAATTAGTCAGTGGTCAACACAGAGGCAATAGTTTATAATGGTATTACGGTGATGGTTACCAGACTAATAGCCCAGATACATGGACTAATGACCAGAGACCTGACCTTTCATCAAGACTGGAAAGGAAGAGGGGAGAGGCCAGAAAGGGGCTCGTTCTCCTGCCTTTCTAGTCCTGTCTCAGCCTGAAGTATCAACCATTTATTCCCCTTCATAGATGCTGCCAGACTTACTGTGTTCCTCCAGCATTTTGCATGATTCCTTAAGATTTCCAGTATCTGCAGTCTGAGATCTGACTTCATCTTCCACCATGGTCACCAAAGCATCAAAGGACAGTTAATAATCAGGATTTAAAATAAAGTTATTATTATTAATGCCAACCACAAAACTAGTAGATTGTTATAAACTACGTGATTGTTCACTAATTTCCTTGGGGGAGGAAGCATACCATCTCTGCCTTGTCTGGGCAACGTGTACCCGAAGCCCATGCATGACCTGGTAATTGAGGAATAAATGTTAGCCTTACCAATACTGCCACATGGTAAAAAATGAGTAAGTTAAAAAAGACACATTGAATGGCATACACACAGTTAATGTAAGTAATATTGGCATATTCTGGAATGCTTCCTATATATGAATCTTGATGCATTGCTGGACTCTGTTGGCAATAAACAGAAAAGCTTCTGATAAAATATGTGTGCTGTTAGATTTGTTCCATTGACTTCAGGAGTATTGACAATCTTTCTCTTTTGTGCTTGTTATCTTCAGATATTTTTCTCTGCATAGGTTCATGTTGGACCACATTTCAAAATGAAACTGTGGAAGATGTAGAGCTATTTGTATTTTGATTAAATAGTCCTGTAGAGCACTACAAAGCATTAGGATCAATGGTACTGAAATGCAAAATATGTGTTTCATCATGCCTCAGTTGGATGCTTGACCCATCCTGTAATCTTGGCTTCAAAGTGTTAGAACATAGCCCTAGAACACGCAGACCACTTTGGAAACTGTTGGGGTGGTGGGGTGGGGGGAGAAGAAGCAACCTACCAGGGAAATCCACAACAACCAGACCTCTGACACTTGAGTCTGGCTCCGAGGCTCAGAAGGGATATGGGGAGAAGTGGAGAATAGTGGTGAGAGGGGATTCAATAATTAAAGGAACAGACAAGAGATTCTGTAGATGTGAAATTGATTTGTGATAGCTATGTTTCCTCCCAGGTGCAGGGGTCAGGGACATCTCAGATCAGATCCACACCATTCTTAAGGGGGAAGGTAAGCAGCCAGAAGTCATGGAACATATTGGTACCAACGGTATAGGTACGAAAAAGGATGAGGTCTTGAAGAGTAATATGAGGAGTTAGGTAGGAAGCTGAAAAGTAGAATCTCAAGGGGTGGCAATCTCTTGCTTACTGCCTCTGCATTGTGCCAGTAAGGGTAAGAATAGGATAATTTGGCAGGTGGATGTGTGACTGAAGAATTGATGTAGGGGGCAGGATTTCAGATTTGTTGATCATTGGGATCTCTTCTTGGGAGTGTATGACCTGTACAGAAGGTATGGGTTACACCTGAATTTCAGGGGGAGGGCAATATCCTTGTGGGCAGGTTTGCTAGAGCTCTTTGAGAGGGTTTAAATTAATTTAGGAACCAAAGTGATAGCTCAGAGACTCGGGAAAGTGAGGTTTGTGTAAAGGTAGATGTAGTGTGTAAGGAGATTGTGAGGAAGGATAGACAATAGAAGGGGCACAATTGCAGTCAGTTGGATGGATTGAAATGTGTCTGTTTTTAATGCTAGAGATATCAGGAGCAAAGTCGATGAACTTAGAGCATGGCTCAGTACATGGAACTATGACGTTGTGACCATTACAGAGATATGGCTGTCAAGACGGCAGGAAAGGCTGCTGGAAGTTCTGGGGTTTAGATACATAGAAACATAGAAAATAGGTGCAGGAGTAGGCCATTTGTCCCTTTGAGCCTGCACCGCCATTTCTTATGATCATGGCTGATCATCCAACTCAGAACCCTGCCCCAGCCTTCCCTCCATACCCCCTGATCCCCGTAGCCACAAAGGCCATATCTAACTCCCTCTTAAATATAGTCAATGAACTGGCTTCAACTGTTTCCTGTGGCAGAGAATTCCACAGATTCACCACTCTCTGTGTGAAGCAGGTTTTCCTAATCTCGGTCCTAAAAGGCTTCCCCTTTATCCTCAAACTGTGACCCCTCGTTCTGGACTTCCCCAACATTGGGAACAATCTTCCTGCATCTAGCCTGTCCAATCCCTTTAGGATTTTATGAGTTTCAATCAGATTCCCCCTCAATCTTCTAAATTCCAACTAGTACAAGCCCAGTTCATCCAGTCTTTCTTCATATGAAAGTCCTGCCATCCCAGGAATCAATCTGGTGAATCTTCTTTGTACTCCCTCTATGGCAAGGATGTCTTTCTTCAGATTAGGGGACCAAAACTGCACACAATACTCCAGGTGTGGTCTCACCAGGGCCTTGTACAACTGCAGTAGTACCTCCCTGCTCCTGTACTCGAATCCTCTCGCTATAAATGCCAGCATACCATTCGCCTTTTTCACCGCCTGCTGTACCTGCATGCCCACTTTCAATGACTGGTGTATAATGACACCCAGGTCTCGTTGCACCTCCCCTTTCCCTAATCGGCCACCGTTCAGATAATAATCTGTTTTCCTATTTTTGCCACCAAAGTGGATAACTTCACATTTATCCACATTAAATTGCATCTGCCATGAATTTGCCCACTCACCCAACTTATCCAAGTCACTCTGCATCCTCTTAGCATCCTCCTCACAGCTAACACTGCCGCCCAGCTTCGTGTCATCCGCAAACTTGGAGATGCTGCATTTAATTCCCTCATCCAAATCATTAATATATATTGTAAACAACTGGGGTCCCAGCACTGAGCCTTGCGGTACCCACTAGTCACTGCCTGCCATTCTGAAAAGGTCCCGTTTATTCCCACTCTTTGCTTCCTGTCTGCTAACCAATTCTCTATCCACATCAATACCTTACCCCCAATACCGTGTGCATTAAGTTTGCACACTAATCTCCTGTGTGGGACCTTGTCAAAAGCCTTTTGAAAATCCAAATATACCACATCCACTGGTTCTCCCCTATCCACTCTACTAGTTACATCCTCAAAAAATTCTATGAGATTCGTCAGACATGATCTTCCTTTCACAAATCCATGCTGACTTTGTCCGATGATTTCACTGCTTTCCAAATGTGCTGTTATCACATCTTTGATAACTGACTCTAGCATTTTCCCCACCACCGACGTCAGGCTAACCGGTCTATAATTCCCCGGTTTCTCTCTCCCTCCTTTTTTAAAAAGTGGGGTTACATTAGCCACCCTCCAATCCTCAGGAACTAGTCCAGAATCTAACGAGTTTTGAAAAATTATCACTAATCCATCCACTATTTCTTGGGCTACTTCCTTAAGCACTCTGGGATGCAGACCATCTGGCCCTGGGGATTTATCTGCCTTTAATCCCTTCAATTTACCTAACACCACTTCCCTACTAACATGTATTTCGCTCAGTTCCTCCATCTCACTGGACCCTCTGTCCCCTACTATTTCTGGAAGATTATTTATGTCCTCCTTAGTGAAGACAGAACCAAAGTAATTATTCAATTGGTCTGCCATGTCCTTGCTCCCCATAATCAATTCACCTGTTTCTGTCTGTAGGGGACCTACATTTGTCTTTACCAGTCTTTTCCTTTTTACATATCTATAAAAGCTTCTACAGTCAGTTTTTATGTTCCCTGCCAGTTTTCTCTCATAATCTTTTTTCCCCTTCCTAATTAAGCCCTTTGTCCTCCTCTGCTGAACTCTGAATTTCTCCCAGTCCTCAGCTGAGCCACTTTTTCTGGCTAATTTGTTCAAAAGGGACAGGGAGGGAGGTAACATAGTGGCATTGCTGAACAGGGAGAGTTTCATAACTGCAGGAAGTGAGGATATCATGAATGGACCATCTGCTGAGTCAGTGTGGGAGGAAGTCAGAAATAAGAAGGGAGCAATTACTCTATTGTGAGTATTTTATAGACTCCCCAATAGAAACAGAGACAAAGAAGTGCAGATCCAGAGGCAGATTTTGGAAAGATGCAAAAAATAACAGAGTTTACTTCAGCTTCCCTAATATTGATTGGCACATCCTCAGTGCAAAGAGTTTGCATGGGGTAGAGTTTTTTAGGTGTGACCGGGAAAAATTCCTGATGCAGTATGTAGACAGACCAACTGGAGGAGATACCAAACTAGATCTGGTACTAGACAATGAACATGGTCAGATGACAGATCTCTTGGTAGGCGGACATTTCCAAGACAGTGACCACAATTCCCTAATCTTTACCATAGCCTTGAAACGGTATAGGAGGAGATGGTATGGGAAAGCATTTATTGAGGGGAGGGTGAATTATGACGCTCTTGGGCTGGAACTGGGGAGCATAAATTGGGAGCGGATATACTCAAGGAAATGTACAACAGAAATGTGGATGGTGTTTAGGGAACGTGCATGATTTTCTGGATAGAATTGTCCCATTGAGGCAGGGGAAGGATAGTAGGGTTAAGGAGCTATGGTTGACAAGAGATGTGGAACATCCAGTCCAGAGCACGATAAAAGCTTGCAAAAGGTTTAGAAAGCAAGGATCATTCAGAGCTCTCGAGAGTTACAAAGTGGCAAGGAAGGAGATTAAGAATGAATTTAGGAGAGCCAGAGGGGGACATGAATTAGAGAGCATGTCATGGGGATAAGGCTGGGATTAGAGAGCATGTATTATGGGGATATGTTGAGCAAGCTAGCACTCTTCTCTTTTGAGAGAAGGAGGATGAGAGGTGATTGATAGAAGCATACAAGATGATAAGAAGCATAGATAGAGCGGACAGCTGGAGACTTCTTCCCAGGGCAGATATGGCTAATACGAGGATGCATAATTTTAAGATGTTGGTGGAAAGTTTGCGGGGATGTCAGCTGTTGGTTTTCTTACACATGGAGTGGTAAGTGCATGGAATGCACTCCAGGGGTGATGGTAGTAGGTTGTGATTCATTAGGGGCACTTAACCATCTCTTAAGCACATGAATGAAAGACAGATGCTGGGCTTTGTGGGAGGGTGGGGTTAGATTAAAGGGCTTGTACTGTGCTGTATTATTCTTCTTATGTTTTGTAACTTCAAAACAGTAAATTAGTTCAAAGAAAGCCATGGGAGTCCAAAATGTGATACTAACTTCATGTAGACTTTAAGCAAGGAGCGCACTTATCACAAGGTAGCATGATGATGTATGTAATTCATGCATTTATTGCATATAACTTGTAATGAATTATTTAAATGAATAAGAATGTTTAAATAATATATGTTTATACACACACACACACACACACACACACACACACACACACACACGCATAAGATTACTCAAATATTAAATACACAATATCTGTGTGCTAATGAATCATGGTTATTCGCCAAGTAAGGTTGGCGTTATTTTGAATGCAACTGGATATAAGATGCAAGTTGCCAAGGGAGTGCATGAATGATTTTTATGCTTGAAATCCATTTGTAAGATTGGCAGACAATATAGTTGATTACAATTATGGCCATATTCAATTTGAAGGACATTATGGGACTCTACTTAAATTAGTACATAGATTTATTATTGTCACACGTACTAAAGTACAGAGTTAAAACTTGGTTTTGCATGCCATCTACATACAGTGGTGCTGGGAAGTTTCACGTCACGTGCCGGTGATAATAAACCTGATTCTGATTCTGAACTCTGTAGAATTTTATCTGTTTCTGCATAAATGTGACCGAAAATATGATCAAATCTTCACATAAGTCCTAAAACTAGGTGAACAGAACCCAACTAAATAAATAACACAAAAAGCATTTTACTTGTTCATGTACTTATTAAGAAAAATGCTCCAATATTACATGTATTTGTTGGATAAAGTATGTGAACCTTTGCTTTCAGGAGCTGGTATGACCCTCTTGCACAATGATAACTTCAACCAAATGTTTCTCGTAACTGTTATCAGTCCTGTGCATCAGCTTGGGTGAATTTAAGGCCATTCCTCCTTATGAAACTGCTTCAACACTGGGATGTTGGTGGGCTTCCTTGCACGAACTGCTTGCTTCAATTCCTTCCACAACATTTCTAAAGGATTAAGGTCAGGACTTTGACTCAGCCATTCAAAAATACCAATTTTCTTCTTTTTAAACCATTCTGTTGTTGATTTACTCTTGTCCACTTGATCATTGTCTTGTTGCATTATCCAATTTCTATTAAGCTTTAGGTGATGGACTGCTACCCTAAAATTCTCCTATAAAATGTCTTGATCCAATTTTGAATTCACTGTTCCTGCAAGCTGTCCAGTCCCTGAGGCAGCAAAGCAGTCCCAAACCATGATGCTCCTTCCACCACTTATCACAGTTGGGATGAGGTTTTGGTGTTGGTGTGCAGTGCCCTTTTCCCTTCAAAGTCAGCAGAGTGCATTTCTGCCAAAAGGTTCAACTTTTGGCTCATCTATCCACAGAACGTTGTTCCAGAAGCATTGTAGAACATCCAGGTTTTCTTTTACAAACTTGAGATGTGCCCCAATGTTTTTTTGGAGAGCAGTGGTTTCCTCTGTGGTGCCCTTCGATGAACACCATGCTTGTTCAGTGTTTTGCTCCTAGTGGACACATAAGCAGAGACTTTAGTAAGTTCTAGCAATTTCTGTAGGTCTTTTGCTGTTCGCCTTGGGTTCTTTTTCTCTTTTAGCATTGCGCTTGTGCTCTTGGTGTGATCTTTGCAGGATGCCCACTCCTAGGGAGAGTAGCAACAGTACTGAGTTTCCTCCATTTGTAGACAATTTCTTTCACTGTGGGCTGTTGAACACTCAGGTATTTACAAATGCTTCTGTAGCCTTTTCCAGTTTGATGCATCTCTACAATTTTCCTTCTAAGGTCCTCTGAAAGTGGTTTTGATTGAGACATGGTGCACATAAACAGAACTTTCTTGAGAAGAGCAGGCTCTGTCAGTCACATGACTTTGCGGTGTTTCTTTTATAGGTCAGGGCACCTCTAAACCCACATCTTCAATCTCACCTCATTGATAGGAATACCTGACTCCAAATAGCTTTTGTAGAAGGCATTACCCCGAATGTTCATGTACTTTTTCCAACAAATACATGTAATATTCGCTAAATGTTCTGAATAAATAATTGAACAAATATAATGTTTTTGTGTTGTTTATTTAATTGCGTTCTCTTTATCTATTTTTAGGACTTGTGTGGGGACCTGATCACATTTTAGGTCATATTTATGCAGAAATAAAGAAGATTCTACAGGGTTCACCAACTTTCTGGCACCACTGTAGATCAAATCATTGTTTCCATGTTTTGATATCATACAAGGAAAAACAATAAAAGAATGCAGAATAAGATGTTACAGTTATAGAGAGAGTGCAGACAGACAGTATGGTGCAAGGTGATAACAAGGTGGATTGTGAGGTCAAGAGTGCTTTCTTATATGACCATAAGATATAGGAGTAGAATCAGGCCATTAGGCCCATTGGGTCTGCTCTGCCATTCCAACATGCTGAGTTATTATCCCTTGCAAAACTATTCTCTTGCCTTCTTTTCATAACTTTTGACACCCTTACCAACCAAGAGCCTTTCAGCTTCTGCTTTAAATATACACAATCATTTGGCCTTTGCATCAATCTGTGACAATGAATTTCACAGAATCATCACCATCTTGTTAAAGACATTCTTCCTCGCCTCTTTTTAAAGGAACATACTTCTATGCTGAGGTTGTTTCCTCTCATCCTCGACACCCTCAATATAAGAAAAATCTTATCTATGTCCTCACGCAATACACATCGAAGTTGTTGGTGAACGCAGCAGGCCAGGCAGCAACTCTAGGAAGAGGTACAGTCGACATTTGGGGCCGAGACCCTTCATCGAGACTAACTGAAGGAATAGTTAGTAAGAGATTTGAGAGTGGGAGGGGGAGGGGGAGATCCAAAATGATAGGAGAAGACAAGAGGGGGAGGGATGGAGCCAAGAGCTGGACAGGTGATTGGCAAAAGGGATATGAGAGGATCATGGGACAGGAGGCCCAGGGAGAAGGAAAAGGGGGAGGGGGGGAAATCCAGAGGATGGACAAGGGGTATAGTCAGAGGGACAGAGGGAGAAAAAGAAGAGAGAGAGAAAGAATGTGTGTATATAAATAAATAATGTATGGGGTACGAGGGGGAGATGGGGCATTAGTGGAAGTTAGAGAAGTCGATGTTCATGCCATCAGGTTGGAGGCTACCCAGACGGAATATAAGGTGTTGTTCCTCCAACCTGAGTGTGGCTTCATCTTTACAGTAGAGGAGGCTGTGGATAGACATGTCAGAATGGGAATGGGATGTGGAATTAAAATGTGTGGCCACTGGGAGATCCTGCTTTCTCTGGCGGACAGAGCGTAGGTGTTCAGCAAAGCGGTCTCCCAGTCTGCGTCGGGTCTCGCCAATATATAAAAGGCCACATCGGGAGCACCGGACGCAGTATATCACCCCAGTCGACTCACAGGTGAAGTGTCGCCTCACCTGGAAGGACTGTCTGGGGCCTTGAATGGTGGTAAGGGAGGAAGTGTAAGGGCATGTGTAGCACTTGTTCCGCTTACAAGGATAAGTGCCAGGAGGGAGATCAATGGGGAGGGATGGGGGGGACGAATGGACAAGGGAGTCGCGTAGGGAGCGATCCCTGCGGAAAGCAGAGAGAGGGGGGAGGGAAAGATGTGCTTAGTGGTGGGATCCCGTTGGAGGTGGCGGAAGTTACGGAGAATAATATGTTGGACCCGGAGGCTGGTGGGGTGGTAGATGAGGACCGGGGGAACCCTATTCCTAGTGGGGTGACAGGAGGATGGAGTGAGAGCAGATATGCGTGAAATGGGGGAGATGCGTTTGAGAGCAGAGTTGATGGTGGAGGAAGGGAGGCCCCTTTCTTTAAAAAAGGAGGACATCTCCCTCATCCTGGAATAAAAAGACTCATCCTGAGAGCAGATGCGGCGGAGACAGAGGAATTGCGAGAAGGGGATAGCATTTTTGCAAGAGACAGGGTGAGAAGAGGAATAGTCCAGATAGCTGTGAGAGTCAGTAGGCTTATAGTAGACATCAGTAGATAAGCTGTCTCCAGAGATAGAGAGTGAAAGATCTAGAAAGGGGAGGGAGGTGTTGGAAATGGACCAGGTTAACTTGAGGGCAGGGTGAAAGTTGGAGGCAAAGATAATGAAGTCAACGAGCTCAGCATGCGTGCAGGAAGCAGCTCCAATGCAGTCGTCGATGTAGCAAAGGAAAAGTGGGAGACAGATACTAGAATAGGTTTGGAATATAGGTTGTTCCACAAGCCAACAAAAAGGCAGGCATAGCTAGGACCCATACGGGTGCCCATAGCTACACCTTTAGTTTGGAGGAAATGTGAGGAGCCAAGGGAGAAATTATTAAGAGTAAGGACTAATTCCGCTAGATGGAGCAGAGTGGTGGTAGAGGGGAACTGATTAAGTCTGGAATCCAAAAAGAAGTGGAGAGCTTCTCCCCCTCCCCCTCCCACTTTCAAATCTCTTACTAGCTCTTCCTTCAGTTAGTCCTGACGAAGGGTTTCGGCCTGAAACGTCAACTGTACCTCTTCCTAGAGATACTGCCTGGCCTGCTGCATTCACCGGCAACTTTGATGCATGTTGCTTGAATTTCCAGCATCTGCAGAATTCCTAGTGTTTGCGTTATCTATGTCCTCTCTACCTCTCTAGATAGGCATTTCAATATTCGATAGGTTTCAATGAGATCACCCTAATTCTTCTAAACTCCAGGCCCTGAACCATCAAACACTCCTTATACATGAACTCATTGTACATGCTCCTGAATCTCCTCTGGATAACCTCCAGTGCCAGCACATCCTTTCTTAGATAAGGGGGCCAAAATTGCTTTATAATACTCCAAATATATTCTGACTAATTCCTTATAAAGCCTCTAAATTACATTCTTGCTTTTATATTATATACCTCTTGAAATGAATGCTAATATTCCATTTACCTTTCTTAAAATTGACTTTCCCTGCAAGTTAACTTTAGGGAATCCTGCACAAGGACTTCCATCTCTGATTTCTGAATTTGCCCCCCATTTTGAAAATATTTTACACCTTTTTCCATCTACCAAAGTGCATGGTCAGACACTTCCCTACACTGCATAACATCTACCACTTTTTTGCTCATTCTTCTAGGCTATTGAAATCCTTCTACAGACTCCCTGCTTCCTCAATACTATCTGCCCCTCCACCTATCTTTGTATCACCTTCAAACTTGGCTACAAAGCCATCAATTCCATCATCCAAATCTTGTACTCGAATGCACTGGCCTATATGAGGACACCCAAAGGTGTTATTGTCTTTTTTACAATTGCAAGACATTGACAGATATTAACAACTTCAAGTACTGTAGGTCTATCCCATCAGCGAGTTGTCCATTGGCAGAGGAGCTGGACTTGGTGCGGACCACATTGCTGCCTGCAACAGAGAGGCGTTGGAGCTGAATGCATGAGGGTGTTATGCAGTCTAACAACAAATGGTAGTCTTAGTCATTTTTCTTGTGATGCAGGACCCTATTGGACATTTATAATGTGTTATGCAGCAAGTCCGGTTCACTGAGTTAATGGTGGGATTGATGGTGGGGGAGCTGCGTGACCTCGTCACAGCATGGGCTGGTCCTTGTACCGTGGTGTTGCCTGTTGCAGCCACCCAGGAGGGGTGATGCTGGAGACGGTGTGGCACTCTGTGGAAGACGAACTGGATTACGTTCTTCTGCAGACTGCCGCAGGCTTGTTCATGCCGTCAACATCCATGGGCTCAGGGACTTGCGCTATGTTATATATATTTTTTTGTGAGTATGCTTAATGCTATCTTATATGCTAATGTTTCTTAAGCTGCATATGACTGTTGGTAACACATAGAAAATGATGGAGGAACTCAGCAGGTCAGGCAGCATCTATGGAAAAGAGTACAGTGGACGGACATTTTGGGCTGAGACCCTTTGGTAGGACTGGAGGAAAAAGATAAGGAGTAGAATTAAACAGTTGGGCGAGGAGAGGAGAAGCACAATGTGACAGGTGAAACCGGGAGGGGGAGGGGTGAGGTAAAGAGCTGCGAAGTTGATTGATGAAAGAGATATAGGGCTGGAGAAGGGGGAACCTAATAAGAGGAGACAGAATGCCATGGAAGAAGGAAAAGGTGGGAGGAGCACCAGAGGGAGACGAAAGGGGGATGGGAATGGTGAAGGGGTTGCAATACCAGAAGCTTCAGAAATCGATGCTTATGCCATTGGGTTAGAGGCTACCCAAACAGAATATATGTCATGGTCCGGTCCGTGGAGTTCGTATTCCGGTTGACAGTCCGGTCCATCGACCCTTGCTCCAGGTTTTCCTGTCTACCCTGTTTCTGTTCTTGTTGAGCTCTAATTGAGGCAGCTGATGCTCGTTGGGGCTGGCTGCATAAATACCTTCAGAGACTGGGGCATGGGGGCTGGATTCTTCTTGTCCTTACTCCTTCTACCCCTTCCCCTGCCTTCTGTTTCCTGGCCTGAAGCCCTGCCTTGTCTTGCCGGTAACTCTCGCCTCGCCTGAAGTTCTGTCTTGCCTTGTCTTGCTGCCTTGTCCTGGAGCCACCCCGTACCTAGCTGCCTTCCTGACCCTTGCCTCCGCCAGGTAAGTCAGACTGTCTTGCCATTATCCTGTGGTTGGTTCTGTCCCTTCCTGTCCCTAGCCTCCGTCTGGTAAGTCAGGCCATATTGCCGTTACCTACGGTTGGTTCTGTCCATTCCTGTCCCTAGCCTCCGTCGGGTAAGTCAGGCCGTATTGCCGTTATCTACAGTTGGTTCTGTCCCTTCCTAACCCTTGCCTCCGTTGGGTAAGCCAGGCCGTCTTGCTGTTACCTGCGGTTGGTTCTGTCCTTTCCTGTCCCTTGCCTCTGTCAGGTGGAAAACTGCACCCTGCCCAGGAGAACCGCATCCTGCCTAGCCTCAAGCCTGAAGACTCCAGCCTGCTGCCTAGCCTCAAGCCTGAAGACTCCAGCCTGCTGCCTAGCCTCAAGCCTGAAGACTCCAGCCTGCTGCCTAGCCTCAAGCCTGAAGACTCCAGCCTGCTGCCTAGCCTCAAGCCTGAAGACTCCAGCCTCCTGCCTAGCCTCAAGCCTGAAGACTCGTGCCTCCTGCCAAGCCTCACCTTGAGTCTCTAGCCCTAAGCCTGAAGCCTCGCCTCATCCCCTGCCTCCTGCCAATCCTTGCCTCAAGTCTCCTGCCTCCTGCCAAACCTCGCCTCAAATCTCTAAGGCTCCAGCCTCATCCTGCCTGCCAGCCAAGCCTCATCCTTGCCTAGTTCTGGGGTCTGAGCCAGAGACAAGACCCAGGTACTGGGTCCTTGTCCAGTCTCTGGCTCAGAGTCCAATCCCGGGCTCCTAGCTCTCTTGTCCAGTCCTGTCTCGGGTTCCCAGTTTTCGTGTCCATGTCCTTGCCCTCACCCTGTATCCCAGTCCTGTCCCTGGTACTTCAGTGTCTGTGTCTTGCACTTGGGTCCATTCCCAGCCACCTCCTTATGAAATAACAATCCAGCCAACCATGGACCCAGCGACACAGACACTGTCGTTTTCCTCTTGCCACCTGGGGTTCCTTTCTGTTTAAATACCCTCCCACCCGCCCGGGTCGTCCATAGTCTGGATATCCTGTTTGGTCACCAGGAGGCTCCCGTGGGGGGCGGGGGGAGGTGGGGTACTGTCATGGTCCGGTCCATGAATTCCATATTCCAGTTCACGGTCTGGTCCATCGACCCTTGCTCCAGGTTTTCCTGTCTACCCTGTTTCTGTTCTTGTTGAGCTCTAATTGAGGCAGCTGATGCTCGTTGGGGCTGGCTGCATAAATACCTTCAGAGACTGGGGCGTGGGGGCTGGATTGTTCTTGTCCTTACTCCTTCTACCCCTTCCCCGCCTTCTGTTTCCTGGCCTGAAGCCCTGCCTTGTCTTGCCGGTAACTCTCGCCTCACCTGAAGTTCTGTCTTGCCTTGCATTGCCTGAAGCCTTGCCTTGTCTTGCTGTCTTGTCCTGGAGCCACCTCGTACCTAGCTTCCTTCCTGTCCCTTGCCTCCGCCAGGTAAGTCAGGCCGTCTTGCCATTACCCTGTGGTTGTTCCTGTCCCTTCCTGTCCCTAGCCTCCATCGAGTAAGTCAGGCCCTCTTGCCGTTACCTGTGGTTGGTTTGGTCCCTTTCTGTCCCTTGCCTCCGTTGGATGGAGAACTGCGCCCTGCCCAGGGGAACCACACCATGCCCATGGGAACCAGCCTCCTGCCTAGCCTCAATCCTGAAGACTCCAGCCTCCTGCCTAGCCTCAATCCTGAAGACTCCAGCCTCCTGCCTAGCCTCAATCCTGAAGACTCCAGCCTCCTGCCTAGCCTCAATCCTGAAGACTCCAGCCTCCTGCCTAGCCTCAATCCTGAAGACTCCAGCCTCCTGCCTAACTTCAAGCCTGAAGACTTGTGCCTCCTGTCTAGCCTCAAGCCTGAAGACTTGTGCCTCCTGTCTAGCCTCAAGCCTGAAGACTCCAGCCTCCTGCCTCCTGCCAAGCCTCGCCTCGAGTCTCTAGCCCCAAACCTGAATCCTCACCTCGAGTCTTTAGCCCCAAGCCTGAAGCCTCACCTCGAGTCTCCTGCCTCCTGCTAAGCCTCACCTCAAGTCTCTAAGACTCCAGCCTCGTCCTGCCTGCCAGCCAAGCCCCGTCCTTGCCTAGTTCTGGGGTCCAAGCCAGAGGCAAGACCCAGGTACTGGGTCCTTGCCCAGTCTCTGGCTCAGAGTTCAAGCCCGGGCTCCTAGCTCTGTTGTCCAGTCCTGTTCCGGGTTCCTGGTTTTCGTGTCCATGTCCTTGCCCTCACCCTGTATCCTAGTCCTGTCCCTAGTACTTCGGTGTCTGTGTCTTGCACTTGGGTCCGTTCCCAGCCACCTCCTTATGACAATATAAGGTGTTGTCCCTCCAACCTGAGTGTGGCCTCATTGTGACAGTAGAGAAGACCATGGATGGACATATTGGATTGTGAATGGGAAGTGGAATTAAAATGAATGGCCACTAGATGATACTGCTTTTTCAGGCGGATGGAGCATAGGTGCTCGGCGAAGCGTTCTCCCTTTCTACCCGGGACCCATCTATATATAGGAGGGCACACCGGGAGCACTAGATATAGTATATGACCCCATCAGACTCAAAGGTGAAGTGTTGCCACACCTGGAAGGACTGTTTGTCCTGAATGGTGGTGAGGGAGGGAGGAGGTCCCTGCCTCTCAGCCAATCTCCTATCCATGGTAGTATAGTTCCTCTAATACCATGGATCCTTGTCTTGTTTTGCAGCCTCATGTGCAATACCTTGTCAAATGACTTCTGAAAATCCAA
Organism: Mobula birostris; assembly: GCF_030028105.1. Taxonomy (NCBI): domain Eukaryota; kingdom Metazoa; phylum Chordata; class Chondrichthyes; order Myliobatiformes; family Myliobatidae; genus Mobula; species Mobula birostris. The sequence continues at coordinate 77,984,788 of NC_092381.1, forward strand.
TTACATAACATTCACTGACTCTCCTTTACTTAGCCATCCTGTTATATCCTCAAAGAATTCCAACAGATTTGTCTGGCAATATTTTCCCTGAAGGAAGCCATACTGACTTTGTCCTACTTTGTCACATACCTCCAAGTAACCTTAACCTGAATCTCGCAAACAACAGGAATTCTGCAGATGCTGGAAATTCAAGCAACACACATCAAAGTTGCTGGTGAACGCAGCAGGCCAGGCAGCATCTCTAGGAAGAGGTACAGTCGACGTTTCAGGCCGAGACCCTTCGTCAGGACTAACTGAAGGAAGAGTTAGTAAGAGATTTGAAAGTGGAAGAGGGAGGGGGAGATCCAAAATGATAGGAGAAGACAGGAGGGGGAGGGATGGAGCCAAGAGTTGGACAGGTGATTGGCAAAGGGGATATGAGAGGATCATGGAACAGGAGGCCCAGGGAGAAAGACAAAGGTGGGGGGGGGGAACCCAGAGGATGGGCAAGGGGTATAGTCAGAGGGACAGAGGGAGAAAAAGGAGAGTGAGAGAAAGAATGTGTGTATAAAAATAAATAATGGATGGGGTACGAGGGGGAGGTGGGGCGTTAGCGGAAGTTAGAGAAGTCGATGTTCATGCCATCAGATTGGAGGCTACCCAGACAGAATATAAGGTGTTGTTCCTCAACCTGAGTGTGGCTTCATCTTGACAGTCGAGGAGGCCGTGGATAGACATGTCAGAATGGGGAATGGAATGTGGAATTAAAATGAGTGGCCACTGGGAGATCCTGCTTTCTCTGGCGGACAGAGCGTCGGTGTTCAGCAAAGCTGTCTCCCAGTCTGCGTCAGGTCTCGCTAATATATAGAAGGCCACATCGGGAGCACCGGACGCAGTATATCACCCCAGTCGACTCACAGGTGAAGTGTCACCTCACCTGGAAGGACTGTCTGGGGCTCTGAATGGTGGTAAGGGAGGAAGTATAAGGGCATGTGTAGCACTTGCTCCACTTACAAGGATAAGTGCCAGGAGGGAGATCAGTGGGGAGGGATGGGGGGGACGAATGGACAAGGGAGTCGCGTAGGGAGCGATCCCTGCGGAAAGCAGGGGGGGGGGAGGGAAAGATGAGCTTAGTGGTGGGATCCCGTTGGAGGTGGCGGCATTTACATCGACGACTGCATTGGCGCTGCTTCCTGCACGCATGCTGAGCTTGTTGACTTTACTAACTTTGCCTCCAACTTTCACCCTGCCCTCAAGTTTACCTGGTCCATTTTCGACACCTCCCTCCCCTTTCTTGATCTTTCTGTCTCCGTCTCTGGAGACAGCTTATCCACTGATGTCTACTATAAGCCTACTGACTCTCACAGGTATCTGGACTATTCAGGACCCCAAACAGTCCTTCCAGGTGAGGCGACACTTCACCTGTGAGTTGGCTGGGGTGATATACTGCGTCCGGTGCTCTCGATGTGGCCTTCTATATATTGGCGAGACCTGACGCAGACTGGGAGACCGCTTTGCTGAACACCTACGCTCTGTCCACCAGAAAAAGCAGGATCTCCCAGTGGCCACACATTTTAATTCCACATCCCATTCCCATTCTGACATGTCTATCCACGGCCTCCTCTACTGTAAAGATGAAGCCACACTCAGGTTGGAGGAACAACACCTTACATTCCGTCTGGGTAGCCTCCAACCTGATGGCATGAACATCGACTTCTCTAACTTCCGCTAATGCCCCATCTCCCCCTCGTACTCCATCTGTTATTTATTTTTATACACACATTCTTTCCCTCACTCTCCGTTTTCTCCCTCTGTCCCTCTGACTATACCCCTTGCCCATCCTCTGGTTCCCCACCCCCCTTGTCTTTCTCCCTGCGCCTCCTGTCCCATGATCCTCTCATATCCCCTTTGCCAATCACCTGTCCAGCTCTTGGATCTATCCCTCCCCCTCCTGTCTTCTCCTATCATTTTGGATCTCCCCCTCCCCCTCCCACTTTCAAATCTCTTACTCACTCTTCCTTCAGTTAGTCCTGACGAGGGGTCTCAGCCTGAAACGTCGACTGTACCTCTTCCTAGAGATGCTGCCTGGCCTGCTGCGTTCACCAGCAACTTTGATGTGTGTTGCTTAACCTGAATCTTCTTACTTAATAATGGGCTCTAACTCCTTGCCAATCACTGAGACAGACTAACTGGCCTCCCTTCTTAAAGAGTGCAGTGACATTTGCACAGTTCCAGTCCTCTAAAACCATTCTAGAATCTAGCGATTTTTGAAAGATCTCTACTAATGCCTCCAGAATATCTGAAGCGACATCTATCAGAACCCTGGGGTGTAGTACATCTGGTCCAGAAGAATTATCTGCCTTCAGGCCTTTCAGATTCCCAAGCACCTTCTCCTTAGTTATAGTACCTACACTCACATCAGCCCCCTGACACACTTGAATTTCTGTCATTGTTTGTGTTTTCCACAGGAAAGACTAATGCAAAATACATACTGAGTTTGTGAGCAATTTCTTTGTCCCCCATTGCTACCTCTCCAGTGTCATTTCCAGTGATCTGATATCTACTCTGGCTTCTCTTTTATTCTTTATACTGTATATCTGAAAACATATTGGTATCTTCTTTTATATTATTGGCTAGCTTAACTTCATATTTCATCTTTTCTCTCATACTTGCCTTCTCTTGGTTTTTAGAAGCTTCCCATTCCTCTAACTTCCCACTATGTTTTGCTATATTGTATGTCCTCTCTTTTGCTTTAATGCTGCCTTTGACTTCTATTGTCAGCTTTCACAGTTTCATCACCCTCCCTTTAGAGTACCTCTTTTTTGTGATTAATTGATCTACACCTTCTGAATTGCTCCCAGAAGCTCTAGCCATTACTATTCTGCTGTCATCCCTGCTAGTGTCCCCGTAGCATCAACTTTGGCCAGCTCCTCTCTCATGCCTCTGTAGAACACTTTACTCCACTAGTACATCTGATTTCAGCTGCTCCCTCTCAAACGGGAGGGATGAATTCTATCACATCATAATCACTGACTCCTCAGGGTTCCTTTACCTCAAGCTCTCTGATCAAATCTGGTTCATTACACACAGCAGTTATCATACCAAGCTGCGACACACCTGGATGGGATAGTTTATTGTGCATTGATAAAACCTGATTAAGGCTGCTGTCTGGGATACATTTATGAGGTACAGTCATTGGTGTCAGTGTATGAACAGAGTATGAAGAAATGTTGCATTCAGATATTGTTGCTCTGTGTCTAAAGCTGATGCTGTAAGTTAGCTTTTAGAAATGTTATAAAATGAAGTTGTTTGTAATAATTAGCAAGGTAATCAATTTAGATATATGCAATTGTTTTAATGTGGATTCGTGTTTCAAGGACATTCACAATGGCACATTGTTGATAACCCCAGTAATTTCTAGAATAATTCCTTACTGAATTGAACAGACTTTTCTTGAAGTACTTGACCTAACCAGCTGCTTAAGTCAACAGAACTGTGAAGCAATTCCCAATTCCATCATGGGAATTTTCTGTTATTAAGATGTAGTAGATTGAATTTAATGGGTTTTGCTGGGAGTCTTGCAGGGAACTGCTGGTATTTACCCTTGTAAGGGCTGACAATTTTGAGACATATGGGAATGTAGAAGCCTTGAACCTGCTGGCTGAGCTGCACCACCCTGGATTTTAAAGTCAAAGTCAAACACGTGTTTATTGCTGTATGCACAAGTACATGTATTTACTTGTGCATACCCATGGCAGCTTCATAGGCACATAGTACCATTTAAGCAGCATTCAGAAAGAAAGCATTACAAACGTATACAACTTTTACAATAATCATAATAATAAGTACTTTATTGATCCTGAGTGGGGAAATTATTTTGTTCCAGCAGCAACATTTAAAAACACACTTAGCAATAATAATAAATAATAAGTATAATAATATTAACTAATAATAAAGTGCAAAATAATGTACACAATAATTTACCAATGTGCAATAATGTGTAATACGGTGCAATAATAATGTGTGAACTTATAAAACAGAGACTAGTGTGCCATGATGTGTGTTCTCTCGTCGCACAAAGATGAACTGTTGTATATGCTTATTGCATTTGATCAGAAAGATTTTCTGTAATGATTCTTATGAGAGTGGAGCAGAATGATGGACACAATTAAAATAAAATTAAGGTCCATTTTAGTGTAAACTAGTCATTGTGTTGCTTAACTTTAGTGGTTCTGGTATTGCTGGTTGGTTCAAGAACCAAATGGTTGAAGAGAAGTAGCTTGCCTCGAAACTAGTGCTATGGGACTTCAGTCTTCTACACCTCCTTCCCACAAATTGGGGAGACTACTTTTTGAACTCTCCAATCCAGTGCCAGTTTGGATTTAGTGGATGAAGTGTGAGACCATTTCATCACTGTGAAGATTTCACACCTGTGAACAAGATGAGAAGACAAGATACGTTTTCTGTTTAAAAATAAAAGCAGATGGTGCTGGAAGCACTTGGTAGGTCAGGCAGCCTTTGTGGAAAGAACAATGGTGAACTCCAAGTCAAAAACCTTTCATCAAAACTTCTTTTAGTCTTTGACCTGGTGTGACGAATAACTATTAATGTTTGATTTGCAGTCTGTTGAATTCTATTATGCAGCTAGGCTGGGCATTACTTGAGGCTAGATGTGAAGATCAAATATTTAATTAATGTCACCTAAGAAAAGATGCAAAAGAGATTTATAAGAATGGACCCGAAAGAGAAATCACTCCCTTCAGAAACCTGAGATTTTATAAATGTGTGTGTCAATCGTGAATAGATGTAATGGAAATCTTTTTTACCAGTAGTGTTATGCTGTAGTTGCAGATTTGAGATAATCTGCAAAAAATACAACTTTTATTACGTACAAGTGATGAGTTGAAAAACACTTCTTGATATGCAGATTGAAATGCAATTACCTGGTAAATGCTTTAAAGAAAGCATCATTACAGGCCTGAAATCAAAGTGTTCTGGGACACATTATAACAAATGGGGTTCTTCTATGCTGTCTCATTCCAATGTGCTAAACACATCAGGAATGAAGGTAAACATGGACTTCTGTCAGCAACTTCATAACATGGTTATAGACTTAAGCAGGTCAACTGCTCTTTCATATTGAGCGGCTTTGGATATTAATGCATATTTATATTTTGTAGTTTTTTGATTTTTGTACTGGAGATATTGAAGTCACTGACCTTTGATCTGTGGTTGTTTTCTTCTGAAAGGGGAACATTTGGGAACAAATTCTACGAATACCCTTCATCCTGGAGATGATCAACACTGTGCCCTTTATCATCACAGTAAGTATATCTCTGACATCAAATATTAAGTTGGGCCTAGCTGGCAGGAATTATTGAAACAAAATCATTCAGGTGTGAGGAACGTATTGAACAGATTGCTTATGACTTTCAATGGGGCTGTTTTTCAATAATATGCATTTTGATAGTTTTATATAAAAGCTTTGCTGCTTATTACTGAAAAATTGTATAAAGGTCACACTTGACTGCTCAAAGATGTATTTTATAGCATTTCACGGAAATTTAATTAAATCTGCATTGCATGTCTTGTTGTGTTCTCCCTCTAATTCAAGAATTAAGCAAGTTAGTACTGGGTAGGCTTCAAATATCCATTGAATTTGCACACAATGATTGTGAGTCAATGCAAAATAAGGTGACAAGTGTTCTTTTTGTTTTCATTATGAAAAATATGTCCTGTGTTTGCTAAGCAGAATTCAGATTTACTTTCAGCTGCATAAAACTGTCAATAAATTTAATTAAAACATTGATATTATCAATGTACTTAAATGTGACAACAAAATTATACTACAGCTTTCTGTACCTTATTAAGCTCAACTGGTACTTACACCATACTTTAATTATATTAGTTTAGTAAAGAAGTAATGTAAAATAAAAGGGGGTAAGACTCACCTTTGGGAGAAAAAATATTTCTCGCCTCAGTCTTAAATAAGCACCCCTTTATTCTGCAATTATGCCTTCTGATCTGAAATTCTTCTATGAGAAAAATCAACCTCCCAGCGTTTACCCCCATCAAGCCTCTTGATATCAATTGTACCTTAAATAAGATTGGCACTCATTCTTCTGAACTCTAGTGAGGAGAGATGAACTCTATTGAGCCTTTCCTCGTAAGGCAACCTCTCCATACTTGTGCATCCTATAAACCCTCCTTTGAACTGCTTCTGTTGATATATCTTTCCTAAAATAAGGGAATCAAACATATTCAATATATTAGGTCTCATGAGTACCTTGTGCAGTTTTTATGGAGGGACCATACTGAATGATGTAGTCAGAGGATTGTACTTGGTATTCAAGAGATATTACTGACATCTACAGCATTAATATAAGTGTTCTCCAATTTATGTTTATTATTCTCCAGATCAGTAGAATCTTTTGGCTTCATCTTACTGGCTACTCTTAAGTGATCTTTGCAAGTCAATGTACAAACTAGAATGAAAATAGAGCATAGAACAGTACAGCACAGTATGGACCTTTTGACCCAGAAGTTGTGCCGACCTACATAAACCTGCTCCATGATTAATTTAGCCCCTTCCTCCTACATGGGCCATAACCCTACATTTTTCTTTCATCCATGTGCTTATCTAAGAGCCTCTTAAATATATCATAAACACAAGAGATTCTTCAGATGCAGGAAATCCAGAGCAACATGCACAAATTGGTTGAAGAAGTCAGCAGGTCAGGCAGCATCTAGGGAAATGAATAAACAGTCAATGTTTTGTGCCCAGAACCTTCACCAGGACTGGAAAGGGGGAGAAGCCAGAATAAGAAGATGGGGGAAGGGCAAGGAATACAAGCCAGAAGATGATAGATGAAAATAGGTGGGTAGGGTAGGGGGATGAAGTAAGAAGCTGAGAAGTAATGGGTAGAAATGTTAAAATGTTGGATAAGAAGGAATTTGATAGAGGAGAGCCAACCATGGGAGAAAGGGAAGGAGGAGGGGCATCAAGTGACAAGAAGAGGTAAGAGGTGGGGCCAGAGTAGGGGATTCAAGAAGGAGGAAGGTGAAGAGGAAAAGTCACCAAAAGTTAGAGAAATCGACGTTCATGCCATAAGGTTGGAGGCTATCCAGATGGAGTGAGGTGTTGCTCCTCCTACCTGAGTGTTGCCTCATCATGCAGTAGAGGAGGCCATGGATTAACATGTCAAAATGGGAATAGGGTTTGGAATTGAAATGGTTGGTCACCAGGAAATCCTGCTTTTTGTGAATGGACCATAGGTACTCGACAAAGTGGTCCCCAATCTACGGCTGGTCTCAACGTAGAGGAGGCTGCATCGGGAACACCAGGTACAGTAGACAACCCTGACAGATTCAGGCTGGGAGGACTGTTTGGGATTCTCATTGGGGGTGAGGAATAAAGACGTATTTGCTGGTAGGATCCCAATGGTCGTAGGATCCTTAAATGTATTAGCCTAAACCACTGCAACTGGCAGTGCATTCCAGGCATTTATCATTCTCTATTTAAAAAAGAACGATCTCCCCTGAACTTGCTTCCATTCAATTAACCATTGACCCTTGAAAAAAAAGATGCTGACTGTCCACTCTATGCTCTTATCATCTTATGGTATACATCTCTATCAAGTCAACTCCTTCACTCCAAGAGGTGCCAGGTTGGGTAAAGAAACCCCTCAATTATTGTAGTTGTGTATCACAAGAGTGGCAAGTAAAAGGTATTGCATGGTTTATTCTTGTAATTTTTTTTAAATATTAGGAATCACTTTTATTTTGGTGTTAAAAACATATCCTCCTTCACCTCAAGGAGAAAAACACTATCTTGCTCAACCTTTCCATATAAGACATTTTCTCTCTTCTAGGTAGAATTCTCCTCTGCACCCTTCTCTAAAGCTTCCAAATCCTTCATTTTAATGAGGTGATTAGAAATGAACACAATATTCCAAGTGTGGCCTAAGCAGAATTTTATAGAGCAGTAACATTATCTTGCAGACCTTGAACTACCATATGCCTTCTTAACCCTCAGTCCTCCCCATCAACTTGTGCAACAACTTTGAGGGATAACTGGACTTGGAACACACATTGTAAGAATCCTGTCATTAACCTTGTATTCTGCCTTCAAGTTCACCTTCCAAAGTGCACACTATTCTATACATGCAAAACTGCCTGACCCTTTCCATGGCAGATCTTTCATCTAGGTTGTAAAGTACTGAACGGGTGTCAGTCCAATTTAGTTGCAAAGTGGTCATGCAGTCACTCATAGTTTATTTTTCATAATAGATGTAGTCTTTAGAAACAGAATAACCTTTTGTCATTTCTGTGGGCCTGACCATGTCATAGTCTAAATTCAGATCCACCAAGGCTGCACCAGTCATCTGCTAACGTGCTACCTTTCTAGAGTAGGGTACAGATGAGAAAGATGGAGGAGATTTCCCTATTAATAAAAACAGATAGTCATTTCAAAAATAATCTGGTATTTTGCAAACCTAAACTGATATTGTACTCGAATATAACAATCTTCAGATGAGGAGAAAAACATCTATTTTAATTAACACACATCAAAGTTGCTGGTGAACGCAGCAGGCCAGGCAGCATCTGTAGGAAGAGGTGCAGTCGACGTTTCAGGCCTTATGTCTTGATGAAGGGTCTCGGCCTGAAACGTCGACTGCACCTCTTCCTACAGATGCTGCCTGGCCTGCTGCGTCCACCAGCAACTTTGATGTGTGTTGCTTGAATTTCCAGCATCTGCAGAATTCCTGTTGTTTGCGTTTAAATTCACTACTGCGAAGCCTCTTCCGGTGATGCCTACACCGAAGAAGTTTAGATCCTCTCTTCGACGGGAGTTCAGTGAAACCATCTCTCACTGCTCCCCATCTGTAATTTCTTCGGCTCTTCAACTTTTCGACCACAGTCCTGACGAAGGGTCTCGGCCTGAAACGTCGACTGCACCTCTTCCTACAGATGCTGCTTGGCCTGCTGCGTTCACTAGCAACTTTGATGTGTGTTGCTTGAATTTCCAGCATCTGCAGAATTCCTGTTGTTTTTATTTTAATTAATGTTAAAGTCAAAAATATTTATATCCTTTATTTTCAGCACTTTATGTATCTGCTTCTCTGGAAATATGAAAATGAAAACAGATTTATTTGTCTGATCTTTGGAATGTCCAAATACATCTTACATTTGAAGTGAAGCCTTACATTTGTGAGAATTTTTGTGTAGCAATATCCCACAGTAACAATGTATTGAAATTACTTGTGTGTAAGTAATTACATTATCTATTCCACTTGCTTCAGACTCTTCCTATTTACATCCATGACATGTCATGTGCTCTGTATCTCTTCAACTATTTTCGGTTCACTGGTCCTGTTCGCCTCATTTTCACTATTGATCTCCAGTCCCAAGACACTTCTATTCCCAAGACACTTCTATTCCCACATCAGGAAGGCCCTAAAGTTCTTTACTTCTTTCTAAACAACAGACCTAACCAGTTCCTTTTCTCCACCACCTCCTCTGTCTGGCAGAACTGGTCCTCACTCTCAACAATTTCTCTTTTGTCTCCTCCCCTTTCTCCAGACTTGAGGGGTAGCCATAAGCCCCAGCTATCCGTGCCTTTTCGTTGATTATGTGGAACATTCTATGTTCCAAATCTACTCTGGTAATGTTCCCTAACTCTTTCTGTGCTACATTGATGACTGACTGCATTGGTGCTGCTTCCTGAACCCATGCTGAGTTTGTCCATTTCATTAACTTTGCCGCCAATTTCCACCCCGTCCTCAGATTTACTTGGTCCAACTCTGACACCTCTCTCCTGTTCCTCGATCTCTCTCTGTCTCCTAATACCTTTTATATGCCTACTGACTCTCACAGCTATCTTGACTATACCTCTTCGTACCCTGTCACTTGTAAAAATGCAATTTCCTTTTTTTCAGTTCCCAGTCTTCAGTGCATTTGTTTTCAGCCTGAGACTTCTAGTACCTCCTTCTTCAAAAAATGGGGTTTCCTGCATATTCACCCTCACCCCCACCTCCCCACGGCCATGATAGGGATAGGGTTCCCCTTGTCCTTGCATACCACCGCATGAGTCTCTGCATCCAGCACATCATTCTCCGTAGCTAATCCCATCTTCAACGGATCCTACCACTAAACACATCTTTCCCTCTCCTGCTCTCTGCTTTCCACAGATTTCAATCTATCCATTGCTCCTTTGTCCATTCATCCCTCCCCACTGATCTTCCTCCTGGCATTTATCTCTTCACTTAGTCCATCACCATTACTCAGGGCCTCGAACAGTCTTCCCAGGTGAGGCAACAATTCACCAGCAAGTCTGTTTGGATCAGCTACTGTATCCACTGCTCCTGGAGTGGTTTCTATATCAGTGAAACCTGATGTAGATTGGGTTGGGACGTCTTTATCAAGGACCTTCACTTTGTCCACAGCTACAGATAGGATTTCCCAATGGCCCCACATTTTAATTCTATTGCTAATTTCCATTCCAATATTTCAGTCCATGGCCGCTTCTCTATCACGATGAGGTCCCTTTCAGGTTCAAGGAGCAACACCTTATATTCCATCTGGGCATCCTTCAACCTGATGGCATGCAAACCGATTTCTCTAACTTCTGGTAATTCCTCCCCCACCCCCTTTCTCGCTTTTTCCATTCTCTATTCTGGCTTCTCTCTAACGCTTTCCCTTAACATTACCTGGCTATCACCTCCCTCTGGTGCCCCTCCTCCTTCCCTTTCTCCCACTGTCCACTCTCCTCTCCTACCAGATTCCTTCGTCAGCCCTTTACTTTTCCATCTATCACTTCCTAGCTTCTCACTTCATTCCCTTTCCCCCACCAACGCACTCACTTGGCTTCAACCATCATCTGCCAGCTTGTACTCCTTATCCTGCCTCCATCTTCTCATTCTGGCTTCTTACCCCTTCCTTTCCAGTCCTGATGCAAGGACTCTGGTCTGAAATGTCAACTGTTTATTCCTCTTCATTGATGCTGATGGATCTACAGATTTCCAGCATTTTGTGTGTGTGTGTGTGTGTGTGTGTGTGTGTGTTGCTTTGGATTTCCACCATCTTCTTAATCTTTTGTGTTTATATTATGATATTTTTAAAATATTTTATTTAAAATTTCTCTGAAATTACATTCAAATAAATGATTCCTTTTCAGATATTTTGGTCGCCTTTAAGAAATTTATTCATCCCAGTGTTTCTGAACTGCTGGTTAGCCAAGCATGCCCTGGAGAATATGATTGTGAGTATGACAAATTTCAAGGGAAGGAAATAGCTTTTAAGTTCCTCAGTGAGTCTTGAAACGCAAAAATTGCATGAAACATTTTAATTTAATCCAATCACAAGAATTCAGAAATCTGTAGGTTACTAACAATAAGTATCTCACAATTGAAGAATTTTCTAATTTAAGAAAACATTGGCTATTTCAGTAAGTAATTGTAAGTAACTCGTGAAATCTGTTGATAAATACACCCATGTTGTTCGTACCTCATCTTGTTTTCGGAAAGTTATTGCAAGTAGTAAGCCTCAATATGTCATCAACACACACAAGTTGTCTTTCAAAAATAAAAAGAATGAAACAAAACATCCTTTTCATTTTTGAAAGGTAAGTTGTGTGCTTTTTGCATATTTAGATTAAAATAGATTATTGGCTTTTATTTTGATTGTTCTTAAATGTTTGTATTCATTTAGAATGATCTCCACAGAGCAATTCAACGAACCCAGTCAGCAATGTTTAACCAGGTTCTAATTCTTATATCAACTTTATTGTGCCTCATTTTTACTTGGTAAGCAATTCTGAATTGGTCCAGAAAGAGATTGTTATGTGATTTAAACATGTTTTCCTACATTTTAAAAAAACGTAATTAAAGCCAAAAATATTCAATTCACCTACTTGAACTTGATAAATAATTCTCTTTCAATAATGTGTGTGATATAATTTTTCTTAGTCTATATTATGAATACTGTTTCTACTTATGACTACACTTTCTGCAATTAATTGTCTTAACAATGGAGCAAGAATGCCATAGTTTATAGGAATAGTGACACTATTTTGCAATGCTGCTTTAGTAGCTTTGGATTTTATGAGCTTGGATTTTGAAAATGTAAAGCTTCAAGAATTAACTTACACGCTGTATTTGAATACAAATCCCTTCTACGTCATCAAAGATGTGTCTTAGTTTTCAAGTCAGTTCCTGCTTGTTTAGTTTCTAACTCTGATTATCATTAATTCAAAATGTATTATCCTGATGTGTGTTGCTTAGTCTCCACTTTCCTGAAGCTTTATCCATGCTTGGAGCAATCTTTGTTCATTTTAGTAGAGACAGAAACATATGTTTGACTTTGTGCACTGATTATGAATAAAAGGTCATTGTTGCATTTTGTACCCTGATTGAAATACAGCACATTTGCAATTGTTGTTGTATATGCATACGTATTGCAGGCAAACAACAATTGAATTCCCACCTCTTAAACTTTTCATGTATGTAGACCAGGGCATTTTGTCAATACCTTGATTTGCTTTTCGACTGCAATAGATTGACATATTTACAAAATTAGATCAAAGTTCACGGAAGACCAAATTAAATGTATATTAGTCAAAAGTTTTCTAAAATCATTTACTAAGATACAATATAAAATCAATCAGGTGTGCCATTTGCTAATTATAAGTTTTTCTTTATTATGGATGAAGTTCAGAATTACTTCATGTACTGTAAAAATTGAATGTGTTCTGAATTTTGAACAGAGATTAATCAATTTCATACGAGTATTGAAAATGCACAATGGGATCCATAATGATTTAATACTTAACCAAGTCCAGCTTATTAAATAGAACAGGAAGAGAAAATTTTCAGTTCATGGAACGATAATGTTAGAATTATGGAGATTGCAAACTGCATTATGTGGATTAGGTAATGAGTAATTCCAAAGAAAAAGAAAATATTTTCTCTTGGAATGGAGCAAATGTTTAAATGAACTGCAAATGTTTTTGGCAAAGTAGTTGAAGAGAATCCCTGAATTCTATGTCAATTGATGCATAGAGAGCAACTGATAAGGCTTCATGGAAGATTACTTTAAAATGTAGGAACTTGGTAAACAGACACATTTTTGGCAAAAGTAGGAATTTAGTTGAAAACAGGGAATAAAAATCTGGAATGAAGTAAATGATAAAATTTCACAGTCTAGCTGTGTCTCAACCAACCTACTCCTTGGAATAGGATTGGCGGCTGCACTGTGCTGTTCACTTTAAGGGAGATTAGCCATGATTTCAGATGCACCTATTATATTAAACCTTAAAAAAAACATGGCAGGAAAATTGGAAAGGAAAATATAACTAAGCAAAATAATGGTAGACCCATTACAAAATTCATTTAGGTTGAGTTGAAAGAAGTAAAACACATTGTCTGGTTTTCTATCAGAGATACAAAATTTGAACGTGATAAGTATTACTGCAAGCATATGGAATCCTAGTTAGACATTGTTTAATTTTATTTTTTCACAATATAATTTTTAATCCCATTATAGAAGGAAGTAATGGTCTTTGAGAAAGTCTAGTAATGAAATCCAGGATAGGATCTGGAATGAAGGAATTAGTTATCAGTGTTATTTTCTTGAAGCTGAATATGATTAGCATTAAACTGCAAGAGAGATTAAAATAGACGAAATAATTCACATTATTGATGGAAACATCTGATGGAAGTCTAAAGCTAATGAAAATTTTGATTAAATAGCTTGATAAAAATCTCAAAAGTAAAATACAGGATACCCTCTATAGTACAGTAATATATGTATATATTTAAGAGTGCTATGTACAGTGAGGTAATAAGAAAGATTGAGGATTATATGGAGTTTTCAAAGGATAATGGCCTATTCCTGATCCCACAGTCATGTAAGATAAGCTATTGGGTGATTAAATGGAAAAGAGTTATTTGTAATTTTCAGAAAATATTTAGAAACTTCTGCCAATTACAAATATTTAATGTCCTAGAAATGATGCTGGAAAGTTACAGCTTTCTGGTAATGTTCTGGAAAGCTGGGTTTTTTAAAATCATTTCTCCCATTGCTCACTCTAATAGCTTATACTTTAATGGCTTCTGCCTGAATAGAAAATATTTAGAACAGCATTTTTTTCTCTCTACGAGCATCCCAAACCTGAAAGTGAAAATGAAAAGAATAGCTAATTTCCTTTGTATCCACTTTTGAAAACTTCTCAAAACACATGAGTCCAAGACGAAACTCTAAAATTGATTTGTAGTCAAATGGAAGATGGTTGGAAAAATTTGAATCACAAAAGTTGTTGTGAAAATTATGGCAAGAAAGGCCAAATACCTTAAATAAAGATCTAGGAGAAATAGCTGATATACATACCTACAATCAAAGTTGGTCTTGGGTACAGAGAAGAATATTAATTAACAGAATGTGTGCCACAACTCGCTAAGGAAGTTGTTAAAAACCACAAAATTAAGAGGATTATCCTCAGCTCTTGTTCCCACACAACTGAATTATTCTTGTTCAGATCGTTAGATCTTATTGTGAGAACTGGAAATCAACATAGCAATGTGAACAGCAATAAAAAAAAATCAACTGAATCATCAACAGAATTGGGGGAAAATATACCATATAATAATTTTAGTCCAGGATATTTAAGAAAAAAGATTTGGAGGCTTTTATTAAGTAATTAAAAATAACTGCTCAATGATAGAAGATAGTAATAATCAAAGCATGACAAAGTTATTAGAAGATACCTGCAGAATGATTGGGAAATTTTTAAAGCGAACATATACATTTCTAACAAAGCAAGCTTGTTATGTGCATGATGAGATTTCTGGCTGAGCACAACTTAAATTGAATATTTGTTATAAAGGTGTCCCCCGCTTCCCGAAGGTTCGCTTTACAAAACCTCACTGTTACGAAAGACCTACATTAGTACCCTATTTTTGCTTTCAGAAGGTGTTTTCACTGTTACGAAAAAAAAATTCAGCGCACGAAGAAATCACCGCGCGATAAAAGGCAGCGCGCCCCGAGCAGCTGCTCTCCCCCAGATTCTTGCCGGCATTGCTTAAGCATGAGCCTGTGAGCAGCCGTTTGCCAGATGAGTTCTATGGTATCGGAAAAGCCTGAAAGAGCTCGTAAGGGTGTTACACTTACAGTAAAACTAGACATAATTAAGCGTTTTGATCATGGTGAACGATGTAAGGACAACGTGAGTTTGGCTTGTGGAAGTTGACGAAGATGATGTTGAAGAGGTTTTGGCATCCCATCACCAAGAACTGACAAATGAAGAGCTGATGCAATTGGGAGAAGAAAAGGATAACAATCGAAACCGAATGAGTAATGATAAAATACGACTTTAATTTTGAAAGGGTACGTCTGTTTAGGGGATATTTGCAAGATGGTTTGAGTCCTTATTAAAGAACTATGTGATAGAAAAATATGGGAGGCTCAGGAGTCAAGCAAGGAGCCATATCAGCCACAGCAGACGACGAACCTCGACCTTCGACATCGAGGCGGGCAGTCATTGGAAAAGATGAGCTGCCTGCTCTAGTGGAAACAGGCGACGAGATGACACCCCAGTGTCCCACCACTCCAACCCCCAGGCCACGGACAGATACCGATTTGCGGAGAATGCAAAGGTAGCTGGGAGGCACACAGCACATCTTTAAGAAAAAAGCCGAAATAAACATGCTAATTAATTAGGTGCCGCCGACATGTAATTGTCGGCCCAGAGTAGAGACGATGCAATCGGAAATCGGCACTGATCTGGGCCGAAAATTATGGGCGGCACCTAATTAATTAGCATGTTTGTTTCGGCTTTTTTCTTAAAGATGTGCTGTGCACCTCCCGGCTACCGCTGAACCCCTGTGTTCTTCGTGGCAATGTATCGCTCATCGGTCTGGAGGGTGGGGGGCCACTGCACCACCCAACCTCCAACGACTCAGTCTAACACACCATCATCAGTGTGCTCAGCGCTGTCCCGATTCCCGTAAGTGATACTACACTGTACATACATTATTTCTACTTTATATCGGCTGTGTATTTTTACGTGTTATTTGGTATGGTTTGGCAACTTCATAGCTTAAAGATTACTGGAGAGCACTTGCGCGTGTTTTTGCCAACAGCGCTTGCGTGAGATTTTCGCTATGGAGAACAGTTCAGTAATGATTGTGGAAAAGTATTTCTACTTTATATAGGCTGTGTATTTATCATATCATTCCTGCTTTTACTATATGTTATTGTTATTTTATGTTTTATGTGTTATTTGGCATGATTTGGTAGGATATTTTTGGGTCTGCGAACGCTCACAAAATTTTCCCATATAAATAAATGGTAATTGCTTCTTTGCTTTACGACATTTGGGCTTACGAACCGTTTCATAGGAACGCTCTACCTTCGGATGGCGGGAGAAACCTGTATTTGATGTGTCGGGCTTGGTGGCGCAATAATATCTGCGCCGGATTCTGGAGCGAAGGTTCCCGAGTTCAAATCCAAGTCGGATTAAGCATCGAGCTATCAACTCGGCCTCATAAAAACAAGAATAGCTTGCTGCGGAAGCAGCGTCATGACGGTGCCCCGATAACTCCACTGCCGAGTTAAGGGTTCTTCTTCTCCTTCTTCTCCTTCTTCTCCTTCTTCTTCTTCTTCTTCTTCTTCTTCTTCTTCTTCTTCTTCCTCCTCCTTTCATGAGAAATATCTAGTTGGGGTTTCATAGATATGGGGATTAAAAACAAATTAATGTGCGATTCTAATTAATGGTCTACAATAATTCATATGGAAAAAATTGTACACAATAAAATTCAAACAAGCAAACAGATTTTGATGTTTTCCCTTTTAAAATCTTATGCAAACCCAATTTACTGCATGTCTGTGCCCAGCTCAATGTAGATCAGTAAAGTCAACAATATCTCAAAGTCAATGGGGTCAAAGAATAATATGCATATCTGAAGTTGCTCTGAAGCATATAATTGACTTTGAATATGCTCCAAGCCATTATGGGCCTGCTGTCTCAGGGCATCCCATGCCAGTTTTGGAATCAGGATGTTATTTTAGTTACTATACAAACTGAGGACAGCGATGAAAACATTCTTGCAGAGACTCCTCAATCATAACCTCAAGCTGAAGCAAAGCAAGTGTACTTTGCAGAAGGAAAGTCTACCTTGGCCTAAAGAAGAATTAAAAAGGTCTGTACCCAGTATTAAAGGCAATAGCATTTGTACTTAACAAAAATCATTACAGAGCTAAGATCATTGCTGGGTGTGCTACAATAGCTTGCTGGGATTTTACCGCAGTTGTTCCCACTGCCAATACCTCCCTTAAAATTGCTAAGGGAGGGTGAATGCTAACATTGGTATGAGGATAAGGACGTGACAAATTTAAAATGAGTGCCAGCAGTAATTCAAACTGTAGCAGAGGAATGGTCATTGCATATAAAAGATGCAAGTCAGGAAAGGGTGAATGTGAAGTTTCTCATCCACTGTCAAATTGTGAGTAGAATATTGTCCTGTTGAACAATCAGAAGCATTGGAATCATTGGAGTCTTGGTTCATTTCTGACACCTCCCTCCCGTTTCTCAATCTCTCTGTCTCTGGAGACAAACTGTCAATTGACAACTTTGATGAACCTACCAATTCCTACAGTTATCCTGACTATACCTATTCCCACCCTGTCTCCTGTAAAATTGCTATACCTTTTTCTCAGTTCCTTCGTTTCCACTGCATCTGTTCTCAGGATGCAGCTTTCCCTTCCAGGACATCAGAGATATTCTTCTTCTTCAAGGAACAGGACTTCCCTTCCTCCACTATTGATGCTGCCCTCACCCCCATCTCCTCCAATTCCAGAACATGCACACTCACCCCATCTTCCTGCTGCCTTATCAGTGATAGAGTTTCTCTTGTCTTTACCTGCCACCCCATGAGCCTCCGCATCCAATGCATCCTCTGCAACCTCCGCCATCTCCAAAGGGATCCTACTACCAAACATATCTTTACCTCCCCCCCCCCCCGTTTTCTGCAGGGATTGCCTCCTCCATGATTCCATTGCCCATTCATCCCTCCCTATTAATCTCCCTCCCAGCAAATATCCCTGCAATTGAACCGAAGTGCTACACCTGCCCATTCAGCACCTTCTTCAACTCTGTTCAGGGCCCTAAATAGTCCTTCCAGGTAAGGCAACACTTCACCTGCAAATCTGCTGGGGTTGTCTATTGTGTCCAGTGTTCCTGATGTGGCCTTTTTTACATCAGTGAGACCCATTGTAATTTGATGGATCATTTTGTCGAGCACCTTTGCTCCATCCACCAAAAGCAGAACTTCCCAGTGGCCAAACATCTTAATTCTGATTCCCATTCCCATCCCAACATATCCATGGCCTCCTCTCGTGACATGATCAGACCACCCTCAGGATGGAGGAGAAACACAATATATTCTGTTTGGGTAGACTCCAACCTGACAGCATGAATATCGATTTGTCCTTTTGGTAAAAAAAATCTCTCTCTTGTCCCTCTTCTGTTCCTCCTCTAGCCTCTTATCTCTTCTCACCTGCCTATTACATCCCCCTAGGTCCATTTCTTTATGGTCCACTCTCCTCTTCTATTCAGCTTCCTTCCTCTCCTGTCCTTCACCTTTCCCACCTACCTGGCTTTACTTACCATCGTCTAGACATCCTCCTCCTGCTTCTCCCACTTTTTTTATTCTGGCATCTTCCTCCTTCTTTTCCCATCCTGAAGGAGGATCTCAGCCCAAAACAGTAACTGTTTATACATTAACATTGTTGCTCCCTGACCTGCTCAGTTCCTCCAGCATTTTGTGTCAGTTGCATTGAAGTCATTGATCATCAACTTTGATGTGGCTCATCTTCACACAATTCCTCTCAGAGTCGCCTTTATATTAGCGATGGATCATACGCTCTTGACCATTTTTAGATTAGTCAGCTACTCCCACAATAATATCATGGAACTAACATGAACAAAGTGTGCTACCCATCCACTATCATAACAGTAAAGATTATGGTACATAACCACTTGATGCTTGCGTGAGAATATCTTATGAAAAGGTCATGGTGATCTCGTATACAAGATACTTAAGCTGCTAGCAATTTCATATTGGTGGATGAAGAGACTACAAAGGACTTCCAAAGAATCTGTAATTGAGTCGTAAATTTATGACTTGGGTAGACCAAACCTGAGAGTGAAAACAGTCAGCCCTTTCATTGGAGGAGTTATGAATTGTCCATAAATCAGTTATGTATTAGGTAGGTTGCTTTTAAATCACTGGAGCCATCCATATTCCAGGCATGTACATCAGGTAGGCTAGGAGATTGCATTTCTAATCAGTTGCTTTGAACTTGGAGCTACACACTCCACTGACTCATGACCTTCAACAGCTTATTCCTCTTAAAAGTGAGAGTCATCAAGTTCAAACCAAACCCTAACTCGACTGAATAGATATCAACTCTTCTAATGATATTTACAGGTTCCAACTATAACTGCTGAGCACATAAAAGCCCTCCCACAACAAAAATCAACACTAAGCCTTAAGTTGTATTAGCATTAAAAGAGATGATACAGAATGTGGAATTTCTTCCACATTCCCCATGTAGTTTCTGGCTACCCTCTGCCCTTTGAGTCACCGTATTAATATTTTCTGTGAAGTCAGTTAATATTCCAATAGCTTCACAGGTGTATATTTTAATGCATAGAACTTGTGTATAGGTTGTTGGCTGTCATGATACCTAAATTACAGTTCCAGTAGTAAGAATGTGGAAATACATTATTGATATACATAAATATTTTGAATTTTACAAGGATTGATAGTAAAATATAATCTTGGCTTGGGAGTATTTTGATTACTCCTGAACCTGAACTTTTAAAAATAGATGTGATGTTTTCAATTATTCAACTAATGTATAAAGAATATTGCTGTGATTATTTTGTGAACAAGATGGTAATAAATCAGGATAGGAATCTGTCAGATATTTATGGCTGATACTTAACCACAGATTATGTATCAAAATTTAACTGTTTTTGAAATTTGATAAGTAGATTTAGATTATGCTCATGTTTTAACTGCATTTTAGTTGCTCCAATCATTCCATTTAGTTGTCTTCCCTGTTTTTCCTTACTTTCCTATTCCGTCCTTGATTCTCTCATTATTTCTTCCTTATTGCCTAACACCACCACTTCCTTTTATATTACCGTATTCCCTGCTCCTGTTTGGTTATTCTAGGTATACTTTCTATTATATTACCTTATTTATTTTATAATACCTTATCCCCTGCCTGTCTTTAATTTTATTTCTTAACATTTTTCCATTCAAATATCAGTAGTAACTCTCCAGCCGTGAGTTTGTTTTTCATGAACTTGAGTTGTTTTCGCTGTAAATGATAACATCTGTTTTCTTTTATGCTTCAGAGACCAACTTAACTGAATACTTTGTATTTAATCCTTTGAGGCTTCTTCCCTTCTATGCATGATTGTACATCTAGGTGACAGCTAGATAATAAATCAAAAATGAATCTACAGTTATCAATATGCCATAAAAACGATTTACATTCAGGTGTTTAAATTCATGCTTGTACATTGAATGATATATATGGTTTAAGTGTCAGTCATATCTCAAGAAGAACCATTTGAAACTTGAAGGACGCATACAGACAAATGTTTATTTCTTAATGTGGAATAATGAAGAAAACTTTTTTGATAAATATGAGAATGTGGAATTACTACCCCAGGGAGTGGCTGAAGTCAATATATTTAAGGGAAACAGAAGAAGGAGAAAAGGATAGTTTTAAATAAGAAATTACTAGAGCAGGCTTGAGTAGAGTAGAAGTAGTTTTAAAGGTTGGTTGAATTTAATGCCATTCTTTTACGTACATATTCTGAGTATGAGTATAACTAGCACACATATGTATACCCATTTCTAGGCTTGCTGAAATGTCCATAAAGCGAACAACCCAGATTTTTGCCTTCTGTTCCAGCCCAGTCTGGACTTCAATCAACCTCCTCACCTGCGTACCCAACCCTCCTGCATGGCAGGGGTTTATTCTGGAAATTGAGGTCGCTGTCTCTCCTGTACTCCTGCCATTATAAATATGGGTATTGGTGTCAATATCTCTAGTATTTGACATGGGAGTTTCAGCATTTCAAAGTGGATGTACAAGTTTTACCACATCACACTATTGCTCATGCAAAAGGCTGTGCTTGTTTTCTTTTGTGCACTTATGCAGATTGAAGTCCTTACTATTCTTGTAAAAACAAAATCAATTTTGTTACTTCTTAGAATAAAATTCATTTCTTTAAATTTCTTTCTGCTGGCTACAGTTGGGTTGTTAAGCTAAGCCCATATGGGTCTCTATGAGGACATAATTGGAGGCTCTTGGCCACAGAGGTTTCCATCAGAGTCAGTGACCTTCCCAGAGCCATGATGCATGCTTTCACCTCAGACATGAATTGCCATTTCAAACAGTCTCAGAATATCAATCACTAAGAGTGTTGGAAATTGACTGAGAAACTTACTTTGGTTTAATATTTATAATATAAACAAGACCATTTCTGACTCTCATGCATTGATTTTCCTCAGCATGACAAATTCTGATTATAACTGTAATCAGAAAACTCTCAGGAGAGGCTTTTAAAACTGAAAATGTAACGCAATCCTCCAATTTTTTTGATAAAATCCAGCAGAAAGCAAGTCTTTTAAAACCAGCAACAAGCAAACCAGTGCATATTATTACTTAATGTTCTTAGGCCTCCTTATTTTCAGAAGCTTTGTAACGATGAAAATGGTTATCTTGTGCAATCAATAGAAAGTAGTTAATGTATCACAACAGACTCTGAATATTTAGGATAGTCAAGTCAGACTGAAGAATCTGATGAATCATCTTATTGGAGAGAACAGAGTTTTGATCAGATCAATGGCTCTCATCGGAACTAAGTTATAAATGATATGAGTTGCAAATTGCAGAGAAAGGGGAGGGGGGTTGATGAGTACAGAAGAGAAAATTTGCGGCTGAGTGCTGGGGAAAGAGGCTAAGTGACACAAGTAGTGGTGGTAAGCTGCACTCTCCATGCTCTCCTTGAACGCTAACTACAGCTGACTAACCTGTACCTCTGTGTTCATGCTTGCATGTTTTGTGCATTGCTCCATTCCGAATTTAAAGGCCCTGGAGTAAATGGTTACCTATTTTCTTAAAGAGTTGATTGAAGAAAATTAATTAAGTATTTTTCCAATTTAAGTGATGTTAGTCTTGTTGACTTTCAGAGTTGAATTTATCAATAGAAACTGCTACGCCTGGAACACTTTAAAAAATAGATTTCAGTTGTCAATATAGTTTCCTGAATCCCTCTATAAGATTAGTCTTTTGTATTCCTTTATTCTCTTCCAGTCATCAACAGTGGAACCAGTAAAAATACTGATATGTGCATAATGAACATTACTGTGATATAGTACACAGGGGTTAATTGTACCAGACGCTTGAGGGAATAAACGTGAATAGCTGGAACTCTGGTCTGTCAACATTGGAGGAAAACTTTGAGTGATTTTTTCCCTCTTATTTACTTCAACAGCTGTGTAGTTATGATTAGCAGAGAGACAAAATGACCTTTTGGCTCTTGGCAAAAAATCTATGGACAACAGAAAACTGAAATATACTGGCAATAGGAACTTATGCAAAATTTTTCAATAACCTTTTCAACTAGAGCTGGCAACCGAAACTGACAGATACCTTCAAATTGGTGACATTCTATTGTGTTGCTTCTTGACAATTTTACTGGCAATGGACTGCCATGTATGTTTATGAGCCAGAGAGTGCAGAACTCTTCATTAGGAAACTAATTTTGCAACTGTAACTAGTAGCTTGGTCAAACTGTGTTTTATGGATGACCTTAATGGAAAAGAGGGTAGGTGAGATGGTGAGAGTGTGTAGTATTGAGGCTATGGCTGCTCTGGGACACTGGACAATACCCCTGTCTCCCACTCCACCCGTTTCTCCCCGTCACTTTCAATATGGCTTTAACTACAGTCCTCCTGGAGTTGCAGCACTAGGGCTGTAACCCGAATCTAGGAAGCTGGATTAGAGTACCCATTTCAGATTCTCAATATGAGATTCTGCAGATGCTGGAAATCTTGAGCAAGAGACAGAAAATGCTGGAGGAACTCAGCAAGTCAGGCAGCATCTGTGAAGGTGAATAAATAGTGAATGGTTCAGGCAGAAACCACTCATCAGAGCTGGAAAGGAAGAAGGCAGACACCAGAATATGAAGCAATACACACACAAAGTGCTGAAGCATCTATGGAAAAGAGTAAACAGTCTTTTTACTCTTTTGGGCTGAGACACTTCATCTGGACTGGAAAGGAAGGGGAGAAGTCAGAATAAGAAGGTGGGAAGAGGGGAGGAATGTGAAGGTAGGCGTAGGGGAATGAGTACAAATCGGCGGGTGTTTGGTGAGACCAGATAAGGAGGAAGGTGGATGGGGGGGTGGGGTGGGTTGGCAGTTTCTGGAAGTAACTAGCTGGGAGGGAATATGTGGAAGAGATAAAGAGCTGAAAAAGAAGGAATCTGATGAGAGATGACTACGGACCATGGAAGGAAAGGAGGGTGGAGGGGAACCAGAGGCAGGTGATGTGCAGGTGAGAAAAAGAGAAATGGTGAGAAGGTAACCAGAATAGGAAAAAGTAAAAAAGAGAAAGAGGAAGAGATTAATAGAAGTTGGAGAATGTCACCAGGTTGGAGGTGACCTAGATGGAATATGAAGCATTGCTCCTCCAACCTCAGTTTGGCCTCATCATGGCTGTATAGGAGGCCATGGATAGGTGTGTCAGAATGGGAATGAATTTGAATTTACTTTATTTCTTGCATCCTTCACATACATAAGGAGTAAACATCGTTGTTACTTCATTTTCTAAATGTGAAATTTATAGTAATTTGTAATAATTAGCATGTACAACAGGACAGTCAATATAACATAGAAATACAATTGTGTCAGCGTGAACTAATCAGTCTCATGGCCTGGTGGAAGAAGCTGTCCCGGAGCCTGTTGGAGCTGCATTACCGTTTCTCAGATGGTAGCAGCTAGAACAATTTGTGGCTGGGGTGAATCGGGTCCCCAGTGATCCTTTGGGACCTTTTAGGTTGAATTGAAATATGTGGCCACCTGTGGATCCAAATACCTTCAACCTGGAGATCCTGCCTCTTATGCTGGACAGAGCGAAGGTATTTGGATCTCCCACTTCAAGATTTTTAAGTATCTAATAATTATAAGTAGTTTTACAAGGGCTCCTTGGAGAATCAATTAGTCAAATGCTAAATTGATGCCAAAGTTGCCATGGAGTTCATTCATTTTGCCCCTGTTTGCAGGGGTTCCCAACCCTGTTTTATGTCATGTACCCTTACCATTAACTGAAGGGTCTGTGGACCCCAAGTTGGGATCCCCTGGTTATTGGTTGTAATTAGTTGGATCCATGTTGTTTGGCCAAAATCAATCTCAACTGTGGTGAGCAGGTTATCGGCAAACAGTAGGCTAGCAAATTTTAGAGGCTCCGCCTCTACTTCTGGCAGTTTCCACTCCATCATATTATTCTTCCTTTCCATTTCTCCACTTGAATTAAAAGGTGACTTAAGTGACTTAATCTGCAATGAAATTACTTGCAATTCTACTTTCTGTCAATACAATTGGATATACATCTCCTGTACGCTCACTTTAAGAGGAAGAAGGTGGCCACTGAGTGTACGTTCATGGTCTTCTGCTGCTGTAACACATCAACTTCAAAGTGCAAAGTGCTGTGCATTCAATAATCAGAATCAGAATCAGGTTTGTTATCACCGACATGTGACGTGAGATTTGTTAATTCAGCAGCAGTTGTTCAATGCAATACATAATCACGGACTGCACGGCGTCTTTGGGCAAGACGAGGGGAGGTGGTGTCTGCCTACTGATCAACACTGCGTGGTGCTCGGACATAGTGGCACTGACAAGCTCCTGCAGCCCGGACCTGGAACACCTGTCGGCGAAGTGTCATCCCTACTATCTGCCACGGGAATTCACCTCGGTCATACTGACAGCGGTCTACATTCCCCCCCAGGCGGATGTGGAGTGTGCTTGGAACATACTGTATGCCAACATCAGTGAACTTGAGACCAGGTATCCAGAGGTTTTGCTCATTACAGCCGGGGGCTTTAACCAGGCCAACCTCAGAAAGGCGCTGCCAAAGTTATACCAACATGTCTCCTGCCCCACTAGAGGCCCGAATATACTTGACCACTGCTACACAGCAGTCAAAGATGCCTACCGTTCCGTCCCACGACCTCACTTCAGAAAATCGGACCATCAGGCCGTACTCCTCCTCCCGGCTTACAAACAGAAACTGAAGCGGGAGGTCATGGTGTCAAAAGTAGTGTCGCGTTGGACAGAGGAAACGGATGAGGTCCTCCGTGACAGCTTTGAATCGGTGGACTGGATAGTATTCAAGGACTCGGCAGCTAACCTTGATGAGTATGCTTCAGCTGCCACGGACTTTATCTGGAAATGCATGGAGGACTGTGTGTCTCACAAGATGATCCGGGTATTCCCTAACCGGAGACCTTGGATGAATTATGAGGTCAAGTCCCTTTTAAAGGCTAGAGCTGCAGCTTTTAGGTCTGGGGATACCAGTTGCTACACGGAATCCAGGTGTGAACTCCGGAAAGCCATTAAGGGTGCCAAAAGGCAATATCGAGCCAAGTTGGAAGCCCAGGCTAACCAAAGGGATGCCAGTAGACTATGGCAGGGTCTAAATGAGGTCACTGGGCACAAAGAAAAGGCTGGGAGTATCAAAAACTGTGACGCTTCTCTTCCTGACAAACTTAACGTATTCTACGCAAGATTCGAACCGAAGAGGAGCATCCCGCTCCCTCCGGATGAACCGGACCTGGTGGCATCGACATTCATCGTCACTGAGGAGGACGTTAGAAGGGCCTTCATGAAGATAAATCCAAGGAAGGCGACGGGCCCAGATGACATCCCACGACGGGATCTCCGGGCCTGTGCAAGCTTCAACTGCTCATTGCTTCAGTCTAAGATCCCCACGTGTTTTAAGAAGGCAACGATAATCCCAGTGCCTAAGAAGAGCAAGGTGGCATGCCTGAATGACTATCGACCTGTTGTTCTGACATCAATTGCTATGAAGTGCTTCGAGAGATTGGTTATGGCACACATCAACCACAGCCTACCGGTCAACCTCGACGCTTTGCAATTCGCCTACCAGAGCAACAGGTCAATGGCAGATGCCATCTCTCTGGCCCTATGTTCCTACTTAGAACACCTGGAGAATAAAGATGCATACATAAGGCTCCTTTTCATTGACTACAGCTCTGCCTTTAATACCATCATTCCAAATAAACTGATTCCTAAGCTCCGGAACCTGGGCCTTAGCACTCAAATCTGCAGCTGGATCTCCAACTTCCTCACAGACAGGACCCAGGCTCTATAAATAGGGGACAAGCTCTCCTCTACAAACACTCTGAGCACCGGTGCCCCACAAGGCTGTGTACTCAGCCCCCTGCTGTACTCACTGTACACCCATGATTGTGTAGCCAAGTTTCCATCAAACTCAATGTATAAGTTTGCTGATGACACAACAATTGTAGGTCGTATCTTGGGTAATGATGTGTTTGAGTACAGAGAGGAAATTAAGAACCTGGTGGCATGGTGCGAAGACAATAACCTATCCCTCAACGTCAGCAAGATGAAGGAATTGGTTGTTGACTTAAGAAAGAGTAGTGGACTGCATGACCCAATTTACATCGGTGGTGCGCAAGTGGAACAGGTCAAAAGCTTTAAATTCCTCGGGGTCAATATCACAAATGACCTAACTTGGTCCAACCAAGCAGAGTTCACTGCCAAGAAGGCCCACCAGCGCCTTTACTTCCTGACAAAACTAAAGAAATTTGGCTTGTCCCCTAAAACCCCCACTAATTTTTATAGATGCACCGTAGAAAGCATTCTTCTAGGGTGCATCACAACCTGGTATAGAAGCTGTCCTGTCCAAGACCGAAAGAAGCTGCAAAAGATCATGAACACAGTGCAGCACATCACACAAACCAATCTTCCGTCCTTGGACTCACTTTACACCGCACGCTGTCGGAGCAGTGCTGCCAAGATAATCAAGGACACGACCCACCCAGCCAACACACTTTTCGTCCCTCTTCCCTCTGAGAGAAGGCTCAGGAGCTTGAAGACTCGTACGGCCAGATTTGGGAACAGCTTCTTTCCAACTGCGATCAGACTGCTGAACAGATCCTGACCCGGATCTGGGCCGTACCCTCCAAATATCTGGACCTGCCTCTCGGTTTTTTTGCACTACCTTACTTTCCATTTTTCTAATTTCTATTGATGATTTATAATTTAATTTTTTAATATTTGCTAATTTTAACTATTTTTAATATTTAATATTTGTAATCCAGGGAGTGGGAAGCGCAGAATCAAATATTGCTGTGACGATTGTACGTTCTAGTACTAATTGTTTGGTGACAATAAAGTATCAAGTAATCTAGCAGACAGGGAAAAAAAATAAAATAAAACATAATAAATAAACAAGTAAATCAATTACACATATTTAATAAATTATTTTAAAATGTGCAAAAACAGAAATACTGTATATTAAAAAAGTGAGGTAGTGTCCAAAGCTTCAAAGTCCATTCAAGAATCGGATGGCGGAAGGGAAGAAACTGTTCCTGAATCGCTGAGTGTGTGCCTTCAGGCTTCTGTACCTCCTACCTGATGGTAACAGTGCCCTGGGTGCTGGAGGTCTTTAGTAATGGACGCCGTCTTTCTGAGACACTGCTCTTTAAAGCAGTGGTCCCTAACCTCCAGGCCGCGGACCGAGACATTGCCATGAAGAATGCAATGGTGCAGCGGTAGTCGGAACACACCCAGCACATCTTTAAGAAAAAAGCCAAAATAAACAAGCTAATTAATTAGATGATCTGGGCTGACATTTATGTGTTGGGAGGCACCTAATTAATTAGCTTGTTTATTTTGGCTTTTTTTCTTAAAGATGTGCTGGGTGCGTTCCGACTACTGCTGCACCACTGCATTCTTCTTGGCAATGTATCGGTCCGCGGCCTGGAGGTTGGGAACCACTGCCCTAAAGATGTCCTGAGTACTTTGTAGGCTAGTGCCCAAATGGAGCTGACTAGATTTACAATCTTCTGCAGCTTCTTTCGGTCCTGTGCAGTAGCCCCTCCATACCAGACAGTGATGCAGCCTGTCAGAATGCTCTCCACGGTATAACTATAGAAGTTTTTGAGTGTATTTGTTGACATATCAAATCACTTCAAACTCCTAATAAAGTATAGCCACTGTCTTGCCTTCTTTATGACTACATCAATGTGTTGGGACCAGGTTAGATCCTCAGAGATCTTGACACCCAGGAACTTGAAGTTGCTCACTCTCTCCACCTCTGATTCCTCTATGAGGATTAGTATGTGCTCCTTCATCTTACCCTTCCTGAAGTCCATAGTCAGCACCTTCGTGTTGCTGATGTTGAGTGCCAGGTTGTTGCTGTGGCACTATTCCACTAGTTGGCATATCTCACTCCTGTATGCACTCTTGTCACCACCTGAGATTTTACCAACAATGGTCGTATCGTCAAATTTGTAGATGGTGTCTGAGCTATGCCAAGCCACAGTCATGTGTGTACAGAAAGAGCAATGGACTAAGCACATACCCCTGAGATGCGCCAGTGTTGATCATCAGCGAAGAGGAAATGTTATCACCAATCCGCACAGACTGTGGTCTTCCAGTTAGGGAGTCAAGGATCCAATTGCAGAGGCCCAGGTTCTGCAACTTCTCAATCAGGATTGTGGGAATGATGTTATTAAATGCTGAGCTATAGTCAATGAACAGCATCCTGACGTACTATAGGTGTTTGAGTGTCTAAGTGGTCTAAAGCCGTGTGAAGAGCCATGGAGATTGCACCTGCTGTTGACCTATTGTGACGATAGGCAAATTGCAATGCGTCCAGGTCCTTGCTGAGGCAGGAGTTCAGTCTAGTCATAACCAACCTCTCAAAGCATTTCATCACTGTCAATGTGAGTGCTACCGGGCGATAGTCATTAAGGCTGCCCACATTATTCTTCTTTGGCACTGGTATAATTGTTGCCTTTTTGAATCAAGTGGGAACTTCTGCCTGTGGCAATGAGAAGTTGAAAATGTCCTTGAATACTCCCACCAGTTGGTTGGCCAGGTTTTCAGAGCCCTACCAGGTACTCCATCGGGACCTTCTGCCTTGTGAGGGTTCACTGTCTTTAAAGACAGTCTGACATCGGCCTCTGAGACAGAGATCACAGGGTCATCAGGTGCAGCAGGGATCTTCACAGCTACAGTTGTGTTCTCCCTTTCAAAGCACGCATAGAAGGCGTTGAGTTCATCTGGTAGTGAAGCATCGCTGCCATTCATAATAGTATTAGGTTTCACTTTGTCGGAAGTAATGTTTTGCAGTCCCTGCCAGAGTTACCATGCATCTGATATCGACTCCAACCTCATTCAAAATTGTCCCTTCCCCCTTGAAATAGCTCTCCGCAAATCATACCTGGTTTTCTGGTATAGGCCTGTGTTGCCAGACTTGAATGCCACAGATCTTGCCTTCAGCAGACGACGTACCTGCTGGTTCACCCACGGCTTTTGGTTTGGGAACGTACAGTAAGTCTTTGTAGTCACACACTCATTCACACAGGTTTTAATGAAGTCGGTAACAACTGCAGCATTCTCATCCAGATTCAAAGATGAATCCCTGAATACAGTCCAGTCCACCGATTCAAAACAGTCCTGTAGGCGCTTCTGTGCTTCCCTTGTCCAAACTTTCTTGCTCCTCACTACTGGTGCTGCAGTCTTCAGTCTCTGCCTATACTCAGGGAGTAGAAGTACAGCCAGGAGATCAGACTTCCCGAAGTGAGTGCGTGGAATAGCACAGTAGGCATTCTTGATGGTGGTGTAGAAATGGTCCAGTGTGTTGTTTCCTCTGGTATTGCAAGTTATCTGTTGAAGGTACTTGCTTGGTGATTTTTCTCTCATTTAATATCAGAGAATGTATACAATATACAACCTGAATTTCTTGTTCTTCACAGATGTCCATGAACACCAAAGAGTACCCCAAAAATTGAGTGACAGTTAAAGTGATAGAACCCCAACCCCCTGCTACTTCCCGACACAAAGGCAGCAGCAAAGTAATGACCATCCCCTCCCGCACGTACTTCAGCAAAAAAAAGCATCAGCACCCTCCACCCACCAAGTAAGCAATAGCAAAGCCCTCAAGAAAGACCATGATCTGCAAAACAAGATAAAGTAATTGTTCACCTGACAATTCGACATACCACAGGCTCTCTCCCTCCCTAATAAAGGGTCAGAGAGTTGATACTCTGTTACAGTGAAAGGGGAGAGAAACAAAACAACTCACTGATATACAATCATGACGTCTGCTGCATCACTTTTTTACCGAGTTCCCCAATTCAAGAATCAGCAAGAAACTCTCCCCCGCCAATGAGAGAAAAAGAGAACGCACCATTCACCAAGTACAGAGCCCCTGACAGCCAGTCCACTGTTCCCAATGTTCGGCTTTCTCCTGCGACGCTTCAGTCAGCGGCACAGTCTCGTCCCTACGGCCACAAAGCCTTGGCACTCCAAAGGCATGTTCTTCTCCTAGGCCAGGTGAATGGGATATTGAAAAATGGTCACAAAGGATTGAAGTTTGAGGGTAGCTCTAGGTCAGGTGGAATCCCATCCACATTGAAAATGGAAAATTTGGACATTAAAGGTAGTAATTATGTTTTTCTGCAAATGACGAAGTCGCTGTTGAGTCCCATCATATCTCTGCCCACATCAGAGATGTACTTCTGCACACCAGTGTCGTAATGCATGAGTTGCTGTCATCTTCCTGTTAGCTTGAATCAGTCTGGCCATTCTCCTCTGACCTGTGTCATTAACAAAGTGTTTTTCACACAGATTTGCAACTCACCGGATGTTATTTTGTTTCTCGCACCGTTCTCTGTAAACTCTGGAGAATGTTGTGCATGAAAATCTCAGGAGATCAGCAGTTTCTGAGATACTCAAACTCCCCTTCAGGCACCACTAATCATCCTACAGTCAAAGTCACTTAGATTGCATTTCTTCTCCATTCTGAAGTTTGATCTGAATAACACTGAACCCTTTGATCAGAATCAGGTTTATTATCACCAGTGCGTGTTGTGAAATTTGTTAACTTAGCAGCAGCAGTTCAATGCAAAACATAATATAGAAGAAGAAAAAAAATTTAAAAATAAATAAAATAACAATAAATAAGTAAATCAATTTACAGTATACATATTCAATAGGTTAAAATCATGCAAAAAAACAGATAATGTATATTAAAAAAGTGAGGTAGTGTTCATGGGTTCAATATCCATTTAGGAAACGGATGGCAGAGAGAGAAGAAGCTGTCCCTGAATCTCTTGAGTGTGTGCCTTCAGGCTTCTGTACATCCTACCTGATGGTAACAGTGAGAAAAGGGCACGCCCTGGGTGCTGGAGGCCCTTAATAATGGACGCTGCCTTTCTGAGACACCGCTCCCTAAAGATGTCCTCGGTACTTTGTAGGTTAGTACCCAAAATGGAGCTGACTAGATTTACAACCCTCTGCAGTTTCTTTTGGTCCTGTGCAGTAGCTTCCCCACTTCCCCCCTCCCCCCCCATACCAGACAGTGATGCAGCCTGTCAGAATGCTCTCTACGGTACAGAAGTTACCGTTTTTGAGTGTATTTGTTGACATACCAAATCTCTTCAAACTCCTAATGAAGTATAACTGCTGTCTTACCTTCTTTATAGCTGCATTGATATGTTGGGACCAGGTTAGATCCTCAGAGATCTTGACACCCGGGAACTTGAAACTGCTTACTCTCTCCACTTCTGATCCTTCTATGAGGATTGCTGTGTGTTCTTTCATTTTACTCTTCCTGAAGTCTACAATCAACTGTTTCATTTTACTGACGTTGAGTGCCAGATTGTTGCTGCGGCACCATTCCACTAGTTGGCATATTTCACTCCTGTACGCCCTCTCATCACCACCTGAGATTCTACCAACTATGGTTGTATCATCAGCAAATTTATAGATGATATTTGAGCTATGCCTAGCCACACAGTCATGGGTATAGAGAGAGTAGAGCAGTGGGTTAAGCACACACCCCTGAGGTGTACCAGTGTTGATCATACTTGCATGATTTGTGCATTGAGTTGCTGTCATATGAGTGGCTGATTAGATATTTGCATTAATGAGCAGGTGTAAAGGTTTACCTAGTGGAGTGGCCATTGTATGTATTATAAAATTGCATTTTCCAAATTAAGTAGGCTTCAAGTGCCTTCAAAATGAAATCCGAGACAGACATTTTGTTCCTGTCTCCCATGTATTTAACACTTTGTCTCCACCTTATGGCTGTTTTAATTCACAGGAAAATACTGTGAACACTAGAAATGTGAAATTTACAACAGATGCAATAAGTACTTAGCATGTCAGCCATCATCTGTGGAGGAAGAAGCTGAATTGACCTTTTCTGAACATGTCACTTCAATGTCATCATTAATTCCACTACTTTCTTGACATGATGAGGTGTTTCCCTGAGCTCAGAAGAAACCTTTTTCTTCGGATTTGCAAAGTAACTCGAAGGACAAATCAAAAACCTCAGTGTAGCCTCCAGCCTGATGGCATGAACACTGATTTCTCTAACTTCCGTTAATGCCCCTCCTCCCCTTCTTACCCCATCCCTCATTTACTTATTAATCTATCTATCTATTTATTTATTAATTATTTTCCCCTTTTTTCTCTCTCTCTCTGTCCCTCTCACAATAACTCCTTGCCTGCTCTCCATCTTCCTCTGGTGCTCCCCTCTCCCTTCCTTTCTCCCTAGGCCTCCCGTCCCATGATCCTCTCCCTTCTCCAGCTCTGTATCCCCTTTGCCGATCAACTTTCCAGCTCTTAGCCCTATCCCTCCCCCTCCTGTCTTCTCCAAACATTTCAGATCTCCCCCTCCCCCTCCCACTTTCAAACCTCTTAATATCTCTTCTTTCAGTTAGCCCTTTCGAAGGGTCTCGGCCCGAAACATCGACTATACTTCTTCCTATAGATGCTGCTTGGCCTGCTGCTTTCCACCAGCATTTTGTGTGTGTTACCTCAGTGCTTTATGCTTTCCAACTGACTAGGGCATAGAAATACTCCAAGGGAAACATAAAATCTCTTTACATTGATCTAGCAGCACTGGGAAAAAGTTAGGCCTGAGAGAGAAAATGAATCTGACATGATGAAAGGGTAGAACAGACTCAATGGGCCAAATTGTCTAATTCTGCTCCTATATCTTATAGTCTTATGGTCTTACTATTCATCATCCAGAAAACTCATCAACATTTTCTTCTTTCTACTGGATTTTCTCATTTATAATATTCCTTGGAAAACATTTTGCTAATTAAAAGTCTGAAAACTGGTGGCATTTTTCACCATGCATGGAAATACATGGACTATTTGACAATGTTAAGAACAATTTGTACCATTTAAAGATAATGATTGTGCGCTGGGAACATGTAGACTGAATACTCATCAGTCAAGGGATTACTCTTCCTGATTGTTGATCTTACTATCTCCAGGTGGCCCAGAGCTTGAGGTGCAGCTGTATGTCTATTTTTATTAGGGATCTGATCAGCTATTGTAGTGACCAATTGTGTGATTTAACTCCCATACAAATCTCCTAATTGCAAGATTCATTTCCTCAGTACAGTAGACATCCAATCAGACAAGCTCTTGTGGATAGGATAAAGTGAGGAAGTTTGATATGGGTGCATACTTCCTATTGTTTGTTCTTGGGGAATGTCATCTATTGGTGTTGTTGATTCGACATCTTTTGCAGCACCTTCAACCTTCGACAGTGATGTCTTTTAGCATGAATTAGAATTGAGTGGCATTTCAGTTTAAGAAAAACAGAAGCAGTTCTTAAAGATAGGTCAAAGTTGAGTTTATTGTCATGTGCACAAGTATGTATATAAACAGGTGTAATGAGAATCTTGCAGCTGTATTACAATCACATATAAGCAGCTTTCACATGAAAAGCATAAATTGTATACATAATCAACAAGAGAAAACAATTAGAACAAAAAGATGTCAATCTTAGCTTATAGTGTTGCTAAACTGTAGTGATCAGGGTTTTGCTTGTTGGTTCAAGAATTGAACAGTTGAACAGAAGTAATTTCTTGAACTTGGTGGCATGGGAATTCAGGCTTTTCTGCTTCCTGCTTCATGGTTTCTGTTAAAAGATGGAATGGCCTGGATGGTGGGGATCTTTCATGATGGATTATGCCTTCCTGACACAACACCTCCTGTAGATATTACCAGTGGTGGGTTGGCATATGCCTGTGATATATTGGGTAGAGTCCACTACTCTGTAACTCATTTGTAAATACGTAGGTACTTTAGAACTGTAGTCAATCTTATAAGATAGAAATTGGTTTGAGATGAGCAAACTTTTACAGATTGTGTAACAGTCAAATAATCAGTTATTTAATGATGGAGTCATAATGTATTATAGCATGGAAACAGGTCTTTCAGCCCATTTGGAACACGCCAACCACAGTACCCTCTCTGCTAGTTCTAGATGCCTGGACCTGGCCCTTAACCCTCTAATGTGCCTATCCAAATGCAATTGTACCTACCTTGACCACTTCTTCTGGCAGTTCATTCTGGTAATCACTGCTTGCTGTTTAAAGAAGTTACCTGTCATGTCAGTTTTAAATCTTTCGCTCTGGTATCTGTGAACTTGAGTTTCAAATTCACCATCCCTGGGGAGAAGCCCATGACTGTTCACCTTATCCATAACCCTCATGATATTATGAATTTCTTAGAGGCCACTCCTGATTCTCCTGGCTCATCATGGCCAACCTCTTTGCACAACACGCGTAGTATTTTCATAAATCTCTTCTGCACCTTCCCCAGTTTGACAATGTATTTTTTATAAGGTCATGAATACTGTATAAAATACTCCAAGGGTGTCCTCACTAATGACTTCTATAACTGAAACATAATGTCTCCACTCCTAAACCTGATACTATGACTGATGAAGGCTAGAATGCTAAATGTCTTCTTTCATCACTGTCTAGTTGCATAGCTGCTTTCACTGAACTGTTCACCCTGTGTACTCCCTCTGTTCCACAAGGTCATGCCATTCACTGCATAAGTCCTACCCTGGTTCCATTGCGCAGAAGATACAAAAGCCTGAAAGTACATACCATCAGATTCCAGAATAAAAATGGTTCCCCAGTGTGATAAATTGGGTTCTTGACATCAATCTATTTTGTAGCTTAATGTTTATTGTATCTGCATTGCACTTTCTCTGTACCTGATACACTTTTTTGTTTTACCTTATTCTACCCTATTTCATTGTGTAATAATTTCATTTGTATGAACAGTATGCAAGACAAGCTTTTTATTTTATCTTGGTAAACATGACAACAAAAAAGCAATACAATGGCATGACCATTAACTAGGCTATTGTGTTGTTGGATGGGGTTTAGCACCGTGTAATGATTTGATCTGTATGAGCAATATGCAAGAAAAACTTTTCACTGTATCTCAGTAAATATGACAGTAATAAGCAGTTCTAATTCCAGTTCCATTCACTGACCAAAATGCATCGCCTCACTTATATCTAAGTTGAAATCCATTTGCCATTTTACTATCAGTAAGACCTCCTAATTTGCTATCATCAGCAAACTTGATAATCATGTCATGTACATTCATATCCAAATTATTTACATAACACTGACCCGTGGGGCATCCTCTTATCATGGGTCTCCAGTAGGAGAATTGACATTCAACTACACCCATCAAAGTTGCTGGTGAACACAGCAGGCCAGGCAGCATCTCTAGGAAGAGGTACAGTCGACGTTTCAGGCCGAGACCCTTCGTCAGGACTAACTGAAGGAAGAGTGAGTAAGGGATTTGAAAGTTGGAGGGGGAGGGTGAGATCCAAACTGATAGGAGAAGACAGGAGGGGGAGGGATGGAGCCAAGAGCTGGACAGGTGATTGGCAAAGGGGATATGAGAGGATCGTGGGACAGGAGGTCCGGGGAGAAAGACAAGTGGCGGGGGGGGGAGGAACCCAGAGGATGGGCAAGGGGTATAGTCAGAGGGACAGAGGGAGATAAAGGAGAGTGAGAGAAAGAATGTGTGTATAAAAATAAATAATGGATGGGGTATGAGGGAGAGGTGGGGCATTAGCAGAAGTTAGAGAAGTCAATGTTCATGCCATCAGGTTGGAGGCTACCCAGACGGAATATAAGGTGTTGTTCCTCCAACCTGAGTGTGGTTTCATCTTTACAGTAGAGAAGGCCGTGGATAGACATGTCAGAATGGGAATGGGATGTGGAATCAAAATGTGTGGCCACTGGGAGATCCTGCTTTCTCTGGTGGACAGAGCGTAGGTGTTCAGCAAAGCGGTCTCCCAGTCTGCGTCGGGTCTCGCCAATATATAGAAGGCCACATCGGGAGTACCGGACGCAGTATATCACCCCAGTCGACTCAAAGGTGAAGTGTCGCCTCACCTGGAAGGACTGTTTGGGGCCCTGAATGGTGGTAAGGGAGGAAGTGTAAGGGCATGTGTAGCACTTGTTCCGCTTACAAGGATAAGTGCCAGGAGGGAGATCAGTGGGGAGGGATGGGGGGGACGAATGGACAAGGGAGTTGCGTAGGGAGCGATCCCTGCCGAAAGCAGAGGGGGAGGAGGGAAAGATGTGCTTAGTGGTGGGATCCCGTTGGAGGTGGCGGAAGTTACGGAGAATAATATGTTGGACCCGGAGGCTGGTGGGGTGGTAGGTGAGGACCAGGGGAACCCTATTCCTAGTGGGGTGGCGGGAGGATGGAGTGAGAGCAGATGTACGTAAAATGGGGGAGATGCGTTTGAGAGCAGAGTTGATAGTGGAGGAAGGGAAGCGCCTTTCTTTAAAAAAGGAAGACATCTCCCTCGTCCTGGAATGAAGAGCCTCATCCTGAAAGCAGATGCGGCGGAGACGGAGGAATTGCGAGAAGGGGATGGCATTTTTGCAAGTATACTTTCAGGTGATGTGATACTTCACCTGTGAGTCGACTGGGGTGATATACGACGTCCAGTGCTCCTGATGTGGCCTTCTATATATTGGCGAGACCCGACGCAGACTGGGAGACCGCTTTGCTGAACACCTACGCTCTGTCCGCCAGAGAAAGCAGGATCTCCCAGTGGCCACACATTTTGATTCCACATCCCATTCCCATTCTGACATGTCTATCCACAGCCTCCTCTACTGTAAAGATGAAACCACACTCAGGTTGGAGTAACAACACCTTATATTCCATCTGGGTAGCCTCCAACCTGATGGCATGAACATCGACTTCTCTAACTTCTGCTAGGCCCCACCTCCCCCTCGTACCCCATCTTTCTTTCTCTCACACAATCTTTCTTTCACTCTCCTTTTTCTCCCTCTGTCCCTCTGTCCCTCTGACTATACGCCTTGCCTGTCCTCTGGGTGCCCCCCCCCCACTTGTCTTTCTCCCCGGACCTCCTGTCCCATGATCCCTTCATATCCCCTTTGCCAATCACCTGTCCAACTCTTATCCATCCCTCCTCCTCCTGTCTTCTCCTATCATTTTGTATCTCCCCCTCCCCCTCCCACTTTCAAATCTTTTACTAACTCTTCCTTCAGTTAGTCCTGACGAAGGGTCTCGGTCTGAACCGTTGACTGTACCTCTTCCTAGAGATGCTGCCTGGCCTGCTGCGTTCACCAGCAACTTTGATGTGTGTTGCTTGAATTTCCAGCATCTGCAGAATTCCTGTTGTTTGCATTCAACTACACCCTCTACTTCCTTTCATCAAGCCACTTCTGAATCCACCTTCGTAGCTTCCACTGAATTCCATGTGACCTAAACTTCCAGATCAGCCTGCCATACAGAATTGTAAAAAACCTTATTAACATCCATGCAGATAGTATCCACTGCCCTACATTCTTCTATCCCTTTCGAAAAACTTTAAAAGATTTATCAGACATGACCTATGCACAAAACAACGCTGTCTATTCCTGATCAGGCTTAGAATATCCAAATGCTCTTTCTTACTTCTCTTCTAATATTTGTATATCTGTGCACTTGTAGTGCTACTGTAACACACTAATTTCCTTTGGGATAAATGAAGTATCTATCTATCTTATTAAATCTTGTCCCTCAGAAAGCCCTCTAGTAACTTCACTACAATTGAAGTCAGACTCATCAGCCTGTCGTTCCCTGGCCAGTCCTTGCTATCCTTCTTGAATAATTGAACTTCTCCAGTGTGGAATGATGAAGCAAATATATCTATAATTTCTGCAGTTTCTTTCCTGACCTCACATATGGTCTAGGGATGCACATGATCAGGCCCTGGGGATTTTCCCGCCCTAATGTGCTTCAAGGCTACAAGTACCTCCTTCCTCGTAATATGATGTTGATCGAGGAAGAGAATTCGTCAGATGAAAACAAGTTATCTGAACAGTCAGCACAGAAAGGCTGAAGTATTAATGCTTAGCGGTATAAAAAGGTAGAACTTATTATTTGACCAGTGGTACAGTTATAGGTAGGACATATAACATACTGGTTTGTCTTTACTTGTTACCTTCAACCATCTGCATTAAATGGAACTGTTGCTATTCTGTTAATGCAATTGAGAGCAAACTGACTTTGGCAGTGAATGAAAGCTTTGCTTATTGCACTTCAATAACAGTAATGAATTCAGCTGCCTCTCTTTGTAGTGCAAGATAAAGGTAGTCCTCTTGTATGCCTTTTTTTTTATTAACTTGTCACTTGTGGTTTGTAGATGGTTTCATTATTTGTACTACATTTCTTTGGATTAACACTGCCACTGTCAAATCTAATTGCTTTCAAAGTTGGAGTATGATTTTTATTGTAAATCTGTCCTGAAGATAATGGATGATTATAATAAAAAAGAAAAGAAACATTTTTTAATATACAGAACATGGTCTCTTATAGTCTTACATGGCAGTATCTTGGCTTTTGCTCTCACATTTTATGTTGGGTAAATCAAACAACACAAAGAGTCATTTAGAAAGTAAACTTGGCGTCCTTAATTTAGCAGTCAGACTAAATAGCTGCTCTACCTGACTCTGCTTGGACACTTTTAACTTGCACTGGACACTTATAACTTGATTTTAACTGACATGTGGCTGTTGTGTTTTACTATTTATTGTTATGTTTATTATTTAGTGTTGCGTTTGTTATGTTATGATTGCACCGCTCCTGGGAAACGCTGTCTCATTCTGCCCTGCAGAACTAATGTACGGTTAGAATGACAATAAAGTTTTTTTGAATCTTGAATCTTTGAATCTTAATGGCATTCTGACTATTAATTGAAAAGTAGTTAATGAAATACAGTAAATAACTGCAAAAATTGTAATTGTAAAATAATTTTAAATTCTTCTGGCGATAATATTGAGTAAAGTGTATATTAAGCTAAATAATTTTCAAGGCTATTGATATGTTCTGAATTAGCTCCATATATTATTAAAGGAGTCAGCTTGTCTCTGGAGAATTTTTGGAGTCCAATCTTAGGTATTGTGTGCTGATTAATCAGTACATAATTGAAATGTATGCAAGCAATGCAGGCTGAGGATTTGTCCTCAGTGATGCGGACTTTTATGAGCACCAAAAGTTGGGAGCAAATAATTTACTAAACTGTCTTAAAGTAGTGAAATAGATTATTGTTAAAGTTGTCACATCCACAAGTAAATTTAAAAACTTATAGTGAATTAATAAAATAACAAGATTCATTTCTGTATAGATGATCAGTTTGTTAATTGAAATCATCTGGAAACATACAGCATATTTAGTAATCCTGATTATTCTTTATTTAATTTGAATGTTTGCCAGAAGAATTGTGTTATAGAATTTTCATTTATCAAACAGAAATCTATTTATAGCCATTGACCATGGATGAGGGATATATTAAGGGAGATTGTTCATTTAAATTAATAATTTTCATTTTGTGCACATCTAAAATAAATTAAGGCATTGTGACTGGCTGTTGAATGTATTCTTGATAAATGGTGGATCTATTTTCATTTAGCAGTATTTTCCACATGGTTAGCTTTCAGAATGTGCTAAACTGCATCAAGTCCAAGCCAATGTAAAATAAAAACAAAAAATGTTGGAAACACTCAGCAGATTAGGCACTGTATAAGGAATAACTGAGTTAATGTTCCAGGATGATGATCCTTAGCCAGAACTAATTAGATTTTTACAGTATCATCATTTTTTAATCTCCATGTTATTTACATTTTTTGACTGCAATACCATATGGTTCTGTTCCAAACTATGAAAAGTGAACTGGAAATCCAAGTATCTTTCATGTTAAACACATTAATGACTGATATTTTGATGATTTTTAATGTAAAATAAATTTGTGTAGAGATTTGTACCAATATTGCATTGAAAAATACTCTCCCTTCACCATTTCTCCATTCCTATTTTCCTCTCTCGCCTTCTCTCCTTACCTGCCATCCCCTCACTCTGGTGTTTCCCCTCCTTCCCTTTCTTCCGCGGTCTTCTGTCCTGTCCTATCAGATTTCCCCTCTTCTCCAGCCCTTTATCACTTTCACCAATCAACTTCCCAGCTCTTTACTTCACTCTCTACCCCTCTCCCGGTTTCACTCCAACTACCTCGTATTTCTTCCTCCTCTCCCCTCCCCGCATCTTCTTACTTTGACTTCTCATCTTTCCTTTCCAATCCTGATGAGGGGTCTTGGCCCGAAATGGTGACTGTTTATTCATCCTCATAGATGCTTCCTGGCCTACTGAGTTTCTCCAGCAGTTTGTGTGCATATCGTTAGATAGTTTGCCGCTTTTTCTGTTAAAAGCTCTGGACCACTCATTCCAATATTCACCCTTACATCCCCTGTGCCAGCCCCCAAAAACGGAAGTTTAGCTCATACATGTTCCTAACGTTAACACTGGGAAAGCTCTGAACTGAATTATTTTGTGTAAAGGACTACAGTGAGGCACTGCTTTGATTTCATTGCAGCTGAGAAATTTTGGTCTGTGATTTTTTTTCATGTAAGCAGTACAAACACAGATTGTACTCAAGTAATGATCTCAGGGCAGCAATTAATTTGTTAGACTCAATCAATTAGAAACATAGAAACATAGAAAACCTACAACACAATACAGGCCCTTCGGCCCACAATGCTGTGCCCAACATGTACTTCCGTTAGAAATTACCTAGGATTACCCATAGCCCTCTATTTCTTCTAAGCTCCATGTATAGTTTGTACCTATCCAGCAGTCTCTTAAAAGACCCTATCGTATCCGCTTCCATCACCATCGCCAGCAGCCCATTTGATGCATTCGCCAATCTCTGCGTGAAAAACTT
Organism: Mobula birostris; assembly: GCF_030028105.1. Taxonomy (NCBI): domain Eukaryota; kingdom Metazoa; phylum Chordata; class Chondrichthyes; order Myliobatiformes; family Myliobatidae; genus Mobula; species Mobula birostris. The sequence goes on from NC_092381.1 coordinate 78,026,205, forward strand.
ACCCCTGACATCTTCTCTGTACCTACTTCCAAGCACCTTAAAACTGTGCCCTCTCCTGTTAGCGATTTCAGCCCTGGGAAAAAGCCTCTGACTATCCACACAATCAATCCCTCTCGTCATCTTATACACCTCTATCAGGTCACCTTTCATCCTCCGCCGCTCCAAGGAGAAAAGGCCAAGTTCACTCAACCTATTCTCATAAGGCATACTCCCCAATCCAGGCAACATCCTTGTAAATTTCATCTGCACCCTTTCTATAGTTTCCACATCCTTCATGTAGTGATGTGACCAGAACTGAGTGCAGTCCTCAAAGTGGGGCATGACCGGGATCCTATATAGCTGTAACATTACCTCTCGGCTCTTAAACTCAATCCCACAGTTGATGAAGGCCAATGCACCGTATGCCTTCTTAATCACAGAGTCAACCTGCGCAGCAGCTTTGAGTGTCCTATAGACTCAGACCCCAAGATCCCTCTGATACTCCACACTGCCAAGAGTCTAACAATTAATACTATATTCTACCATCATATTTGACCTACCAAAATGAACCACCTCACACTCATCTGGGTTGAACTCCACCTGCCACTTATCTGCTCAGTTTTACATCCTATCAATGTCCCGCTGTAACCTCTGACAGCCCTCCACACTATCCACAACATCCCCAACCTTGGTGTCATTAGCAAATTTACTAACCCATCCCTCCACTTCCTCATCCAGGTCATTTCTAAAAATCTTGAAGAGAAGTGGTCCCAGAACAGATCCCTGAGGCACACCACTGGTCACCGACCTCCATGCAGAATATGACCCGTCTACATCCACTCTTTGCCTTATGTGGGCAAGCCAATTCTGGATCCATAAAACAATGTTCCCTTGGATCCCATGCCTCCTTACTTTCTCAATAAGCCTTGCATGGGGTACCTTATCAAATGCCTTGCTGAAATCCATTAACACTACATCTACTGCTCTTCCTTCATCAATATGTTTCGTCACATCCTCAAAAAATTTCATCAGGTTCATAAAACACAACCTGCCTTTGACAAAGCCATGCTGACTATTCCTAATTGCATTATGCCTGTCCAAATGTTCATAAATCCTGTCTTTCAGGATCTTTTCCATCAAATTACAAACCACTGAAGTAAGACTCACTGGTCTATAATTTCCTGGGCTAGATCCACTCCCTTTCTTGAATAAGGGAACAACATCTGCAATCTTTCAATCCTCCGAAACCTTTCCCATCCCCATTGATGATGCAAAGATCATTGCCAGAGGCTTAGTAATCTCCTTCCTTGCCTCCCACAGTAGCCTGGGGTACATCTCATCCGGTCCCAGAGACTATCCAACTTGATACTTTCTAAAAGCTCCAGCACATTCTCTTTCTTAATGTCTATATGCTCAAGCTTTTCAATCCACTGTAAGTCAACCCTACAATCACCTAGATCCTTTTTCATAGTGAATACTGAAAGCAAAGTATTCAGTAAGTGTCTCAGCTATCTCCTCATGTTCCATGCACACATTTCTACTGTCACACTTGATTGGTCCCATTCTCTCACATCTTATCCTCTTGCTCTTCACATACTTGTAGAATACCTTGGGGCTTTCCTTAATCCTGCTCACCAAGGCCTTTCCATGGCCCCTCCTGGATCACCTAATTTCATTCTTAAGCTCCTTCCTGCTAGCCTTATACTTTTCTAGATCTCTTTTATTACCTAGTTTTTTGAACCTTTCGTAAGCTTTTCTTTTCTTCTTTGACTAGATTTTCAACAGCCTTTGCACACCATGGTTCCTGTACCCCACCATCCTTTTCCTATCTCATTGGAATGTACCTATGCAGAAAGTCACACAAATATCCCCTGAATATTTGCCATATTTCTGCCGTACATTTCCCTGAGAACACCTGTACTCAATTTATGCTTCCAAGTTCCTGCCTGATAGCTTTATATTTTCCCTTACTCCAATTAAACGCTTTCCTAACTTGTCAGTTCCTATCCCTCTCCAGTGCTATTGTAAAGGAGATAGAATTATGATCATTATCTCCAAAATTCTCTCCCACTGGGAGACCTGACACCTGACCAGGTTAATTTCCCAATACCAGATCAAGTACAGCCTCTCCTCCTGTGACCTTATCTATATATTGTGTCTGGATGCCAATCAATATTTGGGAAATTAAAATCTTCCACCAGGACAACTCTGTTATTATTACACCTTTCCAGAATCTGTCTTCCTATCTGCTCCTCTATGTCCCTGTTACTATTGGGTGGTCTATAAAGAACACCCAGTAGAGTTATTGACCGCTTCCTGTTTCTAACTTCCACCGACAGAGACTCAGTAGACAATCCCTCCATAACTTGCTCATTTCTGCAGCTGTGACACTATCTCTGATCAACAGTGCCATGCCCCCACTTCTTTTGCCTCCCTCCCTCCCTCCCTGTCCTTCCTGAAACATCTATAGACCAGCACTCTAAGTAACCATTCCTGCCCTTGAGCCATCCAAGTCTCTGTAATGGCCACAACGTCATAGCTCAAAGTATTGATCCACACTCTAAGCTCGTCAGCTTTGTCATGATCCTTCTTGCATTAAAATAGACACATCTCAAACCATCTGTCTGAGCGCGTCCCTTCTCGATCACCTGCCTATCCTCCCTCTTGCACTGTCTCAAGCTTTCTCTATTTGTAAGCCAACAGCCCCTTCCTCTGTCTCTTCAGTTCGGTTCCCACCCCCCAACAATTCTAGCTTAAACTCTCCCCAGTAGCCTTAGCAAACCTCCCTGCCAGGATATTGGTCCCCCTGGGATTCAAGTGCAACTCATCCTTTTTGTACAGGTTACACCTGCCCCAAAAGTGGTCCCAATGATCCAGAAAACTGAATCCCTGCCCCCTGCTTCAATTCCTCAGCTACGCATTTATCCTCCACCTCACTCAATTCCTATACTCACTGTTGCGTGGCACAGACAGTAATCCCAAGATTACTACCTTTGAGGTCCTGCTTCTCAACTTCCTTCCAAACTCCCTGTAGTCTTTTTTCAGGACCTCCTCCCTTTTCCTACCTGTGTTGTTGGTACCAATATGTACCACGACCTCTGGCTGTTCTCCTTCCCACTTCAGGATATCGTGAACACAATCAGAAACATCCTGGACCCTGGCACCTGGGAGGTAAGCTACCATCCGCGTTTCTTTCCTGCGTCCACAGAATCACCCGTCTTTCCCTTAACTATAGAGTCCCCTCTTACTGCTGCCTTCTTCCTTTCCCTATCCTTCTGAGCCACAGGGCCAGACTCTGTGCCAGAGTCTACTCTGTTGCTTTCCTCATTATGGGAAGTATGAGAAAGACAATGAGAAATCACTCCTGATTTCTGGTGCTAAACATGCATTCATAATTCTGTATATGCTTTCCACACTAGATCTGCAATTTAAAACTGAGGAGGTCAACAGCTGAGCACAAGTTATTTGTCACCCTATGATCTTTAATACAGATTGCCAAAGGTTTTAAGTAGATGTATTGCATGCATAGTATGATCCTAATAGATTATACATGGTGTAGACAAACTAAGTGCAAGTTTGGAGAATGAGTTAAAATTCTTGTTAAATGCAGCAAACCTTATTTTATTTTGTAGCTTTAGAAAACTGAGTAAAAAAAAATAAGAATTCAAGAACAGATTTCTCTAGCCTTGCCTCGGTTGGCAGCAAGTTGCCAATGTAATAACATTAGAAATGAAAGTAAAGCCATTCACTTTCATTTCTGTTTCACTATCCAGTATAATCAAGGCTGATTGATAGATAGATACTTTATTGTCCCAAAGGAAATTACAGTGTGAAAGTAGCATTACAAGTGCACAGATATACAAAGAGAAGTAAGGAAGAATAACAAATAAGTTACCTCAAACAGTCTAACAGGAGGGTCTATTACTAAAAGTGCTCCTCTGTTCAGCCAACGTGGCATGGAGAGGGTGAGAAACATTGTCCAGAATTGCCAAGATTTTCCATAAGGTCGTTTGTTATACCACAGCTTCCAGTGTGTCCGGTTTGGCTGCTATAGCAGAGTCAGCCTTTCTAATCAGTTTATTGAGCCTGTTGGCATCACCTGTGTTGATGCCATTGTCCCAGCACACCACCGCATAGAAGATTGTACTAGCGACAACAGACTGGTAGAACATGTGAAAGAGAGGCCTGCATACTCCAAAGGACCTCAGTATTCTCAGCAAGTAGATGAGACTCTGGCCCTTCTTATACACAGCCTCTGTGTTGGTGCTCCCCTCAAGTCTGTCATCCAGGTGCACCCCAAATACTTGTAGGTCCTCACCACATTCACACCATCAATAGTAACAGGGAGCAGTGCAGGCTTGGTCTTCCTAAAGTCCATCACCATTTTTTACTGAGTGCAATTTTTCTGCACAAACTCCATTCTTTTATCTTTTTACTGTTTGATTATCTGTAGACCTCCCTTGAATGTAGCCAGTGACTGTATCTGCAGGCCTCTTGGTAGATAATTCCAAAGATGCACTGTCCCAAGTATATAAAAAAAACTTCATCATATCCTACCTCTAGAATTCTATGACTCTGCCTCATCTGTGATTGCTGGTTCTCAATCCCTCTGCCTTACTGCTAGTTAGGTTATAGCATTAGACTGTTCATACAAGCCACGCGCAATGCTCCACTGGCTGAAGTGGAGGATGACAACTTACTTTTGTCTATTAGTACACAAACAGTAAAACTCTGGCTTTCCAATTGAGTTGGAATCAAATAAAAAAATAGCTGAAGCTGGTGGATAAGTGAAAATGACTCTGAATTCGAGGGAATTGATAATCAGAGAAAGGTTGGGTTTTTCCTGAATAAATGAATTTCACCCATTGCAGTATGTTTCAAAAGACTTCATGGTTGATTGCACAAGCATTAGTTTTTACAAAGCAGCCTTTAAGTTTGTATTATGCAATATAAACATGGAGATTGTACCTGTTGAAATACATTGCCATTTTGTTGGCCTAGTGGCTTACTGGCTGTCAAAGATAGAAAATAATAATTACCTAATTAAGTGTATTTAAAGTTAACTGAATTGACTTGAAGGATGTAATTTACCTGAAACTTAGCAAACTTCCTCCATTGAAGTTAATGGAATTGCTGAAATCGTACCAAGCCTGACTTGGCACAGATTCAGTACAAAAATATCCTTTTGTAATTGCAGAAAGCCAATAATTTATCAGTAGAGTATGCAAGTTCAAGTGTAATGACAACAACATTAACCATTACCCACATAGTAGGCTTGGAGTGATTTTGTGGAAATGGCTCTTTGGTGTGACTCATGTTGCTAGTCTGGCCCTCATCTAAAATCATCCAACGTTAGTATACTATGGAACCTTTATTACTGATTGGAAGTATCAGTAGCTCACTTCGAATTCCTGGTGCTTTGCTTAAGAAAGGTGGGTGAATTCTCCCCAGCTGTGATTCACTGTGTCACTGAGGCTCCATTCTGTGTATTCCTACAGATAGGGGCAAAGCAGAATAGAAGGAAAATGTCAGGACCTTGAGCAGAAAATGGAACAGAGATGGAGCTGGTAGTGCATTGATCATCCAAGATAAATGACCATGTTGGCAATGTAGGAACATTTAACTTATTATTTCACCGGATGCCTACAGAATAACAGCCTATCTGCCATGCACACAGGTGCTGCAGGTATAAATTTTTTAGGGAATATCTGAAGGACAAAATATCTGGATGCATTGACCTGGATTCAGTACAAATGAACATTACAATTAAAGGAAACCAAACTCTTGCAATTTAGTGGTGAATCTCCCCTCATCTTACACTTTTCTACACACGTTGTCTACCAGCTGGTATTGTGTGCATGTCCTAAAGAATATCTCTAGAGCTGACCAACATAAGTAACCATTCAACTATAGCCTTTCACTATGATAAAATGTACCTTTTGATCAAATGGACTTCACCACCATGGTTTTATGGTCACTACAATGTGATTTTATCAGTTACACACAATTTGTGTATAGCAAATTTTATCAGTTACACACAATTTGTGTTTAGCAAATTTTACTAATAGTTTTTGAAATTAATTCAACCATAGAATTGACTGTGTCAAATTGCAATCCTTCCCTTTACAATGAAATATGGTAGTGTTTTCAGCTATTCATTATTTAATAGTAGGCCTGATGTTAATTATAAAAAAAGGAAGTAATGTCCTATTCTAATGAAGTTATGCCAGTTGACAGAAGTTAAGTGTTTGTTCAAACATTGTACAAAATATTTAATGGAATATTGTTCAGAATCATATTGAAATATTGGCAATCATTTAGTGATGACTAACAGAAACTAGTCCGTCACCATAGAGTAAACATTGAAACTTGTATAAGCATCATTTAAGCTAAAAAGTCTATTGTTGAGAAAAATTCCGAGTCAAATTATCAACTTGTAGAAGATATTAATTGTGCAGCTTGGTGAGTACATTAATTACTTTTTGATGCAAAAGAACAATATTTTCTTCAAATTTTTTAAGACAAAAATATAGCAATGGTGTTACAATGTTATTATGGACATTGCATTGTTCTTTATCCCCAAAGCCATCCTAGCCCCACTTGTCAATAATTTCTAACTAATTAGTTTACAATTTTGGAAACCAAGTAATGTCTTTAAATTGCATATTTGATCATGATCTCAATTATCTCTATTACCTTCTTTATCTCAAATAGTATAATGTGGTCCCAGTGGAAACTGCTTACATTGTAAAATAAAAATTGAATAATTGAAAATGCTGGGGGATATTCAGCAGGCCAGATACCATTGGTAGAAGGAGAAACATAGTATAGAGCATCCCCAGGTTACAGTAAGATTCTGTTCCTGTGAACTGTTGGTAACCCAAATGGCCCACATGTTGGAAATGTAAATGTGAGCCAAGTTCCAACATGACAGAAGATACCTCCAGATGCACGGCAGCCAGCAAATCCATCTCACTAGTCTCCCAGATGCTCATTTGTATGCTGCAAAGGACCTGTGAACTTTGCAGGTCAATGATCTTTCATCTATCGAACATGCTAAGAATTTCTGTCTCCATAGATCCTAACAGTTCTGGATGAATCTTTCTAATATTTCCAGTTTTTATTTTAGATTCTAGCAAATGCAGTTCTGGTTCTTGCTTTCCCACTTGACACCATTTGTGCAACTGGAATATTATTTTGGACATTCGGATATTGTATCCTTTTAACTTTTACCGTTTTTCTTGATTTGGGCATATTAACTAATAAATCGTGACCACTAAATTCCATCCCTTCCTGTTACACTTTGCTTTCCACTATCCAAACTGTTCTTTTCGCTTTATGTTTTTCTCCTTGGATTTCTGTATTTTCCCCTCATTTAACCCTGCTGATTTTGTTTGTTTAAAATCTCAATTACAGCTCGAGAACATCTTAAGTAAAACCTGCTGGGTTAAAAAGATCCTTTCCCTTGATCTGGTGATCATACCCTATGAATCAAAATCTTTCCCCCACATCGTTCTTTGAAACAAGGATTTCAATTTTGATTTGGTTAAACTACATGTACTCAGATAACCAGTACTGTTTTTGACTCTAGCTTCTCAGCAACTCATAGTAGAATTTTTTCTAACTCTGTTAATGTTGTTGTTTGTATAGGCATGTGACAACCATATCTTCTCTCCTTAACTTCCTCTCTCACTTCGAAATGAGGTCTGTGATTCTGGCACAGTACATACAACACACTTCTGGATTTCTAAATGAGGTTCTATGAATAGTATCTATTCCTCTGACAGCACCATTCTTTTGGCAATACCAATTTCATAAAGATTTTTGCAACACACATCAAAGTTGCTGGTGAACGCAGCAGGCCAGGCAGCATCTCTAGGAAGAGGTACAGTCGACGTTTCAGGCCGAGACCCTTCGTCAGGACTAACTGAAGGAAGAGTTAGTAAGAGATTTGAAAGTGTGAGGGGAGGGGGAGATCCAAAATGATAGGAGAAGACAAGGGGGGGAGGGATGGAGCCAAGAGCTGGACAGGTGATTGGCAAAGGGGATATGCGAGGATCATGGGTCAGGAGGTCCGGGGAGAAAGACAAGTGGCGGGGGGGGGGGGAACCCAGAGGATGGGCAAGGCGTATAGTCAGAGGGACAGGGGGAGAAAAAGGAGAGTGAGAGAAAGAATGTGTGTATAAAAATAAATAATGGATGGGGTACGAGGGGGAGGTGGGGCATTAGTGGAAGTTAGAGAAGTTGATGTTCATGGTGTATGATGCGTCGGGTCTCACCAATATATGGAAGGCCACATCGAGAGCACCGGACGCAGTATATCACCCCAGCCGACTCACAGGTGAAGTGTTGCCTCACCTGGAAGGACTGTCTGGGGCCCTGAATGGTGGTAAGGGAGGAAGTGTAAGGGCATGTGTAGCACTTGTTCTGCTTACAAGGATAAGTGCCAGGAGGGAGATCAGTAGGGAGCGATCCCTGCGGAATGCAGAGAGGTGGGGGGGGGAAAGATGTGCTTAGTGATGGGATCCTGTTGGAGGTGGCGGAAGTTACGGAGAATAATATGTTGGACCTGGAGGCTGGTGGGGTGGTAGGTGAGGACCAGGGGAACCCTATTCCTAGTGGGGTGGCGGGAGGATGGAGTGAGAGCAGATGTGCGTGAAATGGGGGAGATGCGTTTGAGATTTTTGAGATTTTTGTCCACTTCTTGCCATGGTCAGATTGTCCACCCTCCAAATGCTCTGCACTCTTGTTCAAACAAACAGAAACTACATGGTAAAAAACTAAGCCTCTGTCATCACTACATTATGGAGCACCATGTAGACGTGATTTTCAATAACATCCTTCTGTACATGATCAATGCCTGAATCAAGCTGTTGTGATTGCCTCCTTTACAAAGTAACTTCTTTCTTTTTACTTTCCCTGATGCCTTGTATCCTCTGTACTTGGTCTATACTGTGGGGCCTAGTACCAGTGAAACCTTTCTAAATATTATGTATCTACAAACAACAGTGTGAGATTTGTAATAAAATCAAAACTGTAAGTTCTACAGTCAAATAATTTAAGGTAGTATTCTGAGATAACTCTTTGGAATCCCACTGATCTATCCAACAATAATGAAAGACACGTTCATAGCAACTCTAATTTGTTTTACAGCTGCATGGACAAACCATTGCTTTGCCCTGGAAATTATTATACAGCCTGAAAACTGTGTGGCACTTTAATAAAATATTTTATTAAAGAAAATTCCAGCAGCACAGCAACAAACGCAACGTGCACGGGAGCATTTCAGTTACTGCATGCCTACTCACTTGCGCAGCTTAGAGGGAACAGTAGTTTACAGTTCTGGTTCCCTCTACCACTGAGGCTCCTGCTTATAGAAACCATAGAAACTACAGCACAGAAACAGGTCTTTGGGCCCTTCTTGGCTGTGCCGAACCATTTTCTGCCTAGTCCCACTGACCTGCACACGGACCATATCCCTCCATACACCTCCCATCCATGTATCTGTCCAATTTATTCTCAAATGTTAAAAAAGAATTTGCATTTACCACCTCAACTTTGAGTTCCTGTAAGATAAGACCACAGGATATTGGACAGAATGTTCTAATTCTGCTCTTTCAAGTCTACTCTGCCATTCGATTATGGCTGATTTATTTTCTCTCTCAAGCCCGTTCTCCTGCCTTCTCCCCCCTTCTCCCCATAACCTTTGACACAGAGTCAGAGCCATAGTCATAGTCATATTTTATTGATCCCGGGGGAAATTGGTTTTCGTTACAGTTGCACCATAAATAATAAATAGTAATAGAACCATAAATAGTTAAATAGTAATATGTAAATTGTGCCAGTAAATTACGAAGTAAGTCCAGGACCAGCCTATTGGCTCAGGGTGTCTGACCATCCAAGGGAGGAGTTGTAAAGTTTGATGGCCACAGGCAGGAATGACTTCCTATGACGCTCAGTGTTGCATTTCGGAGGAATGAGTCTCTGGCTGAATGTACTCCTGTGCCCAACCAGTACATTATGTAGTGGATGGGAGACATTGACTAAAATGGCTTGCAACTTAGACAGCATCCTCTTTTCAGACACCACCGTGAGAGAGTCCAGTTCCATCCCCACAACATCACTGACCTCAGCCTGCTGCCCCAGCACACAACAGCAAACATGATAGCACTGGCCACCACAGACTCGTAGAACATCTTCAGCATCGTCCGGCAGATGTTAAAGGACCTCAGTCTCCTCAGGAAATAGAGATGGCTCTGACCCTTCTTGTAGACAGCCTCAGTGTTCTTTGACCAGTCTAGTTTATTGTCAATTCGTATCCCCAGGTATTTGTAATCCTCCACCATGTTCACACTGACCCCCTGGATGGAAACAGGGGTCACCGGTACCTTAGCTCTCCTCAGGTCTACCACCAGCTCCTTAGTCTTTTTCACATTAAGCTGCAGATAATTCTGCTCATACCATGTGACAAAGTTTCCTACCGTAGCCCTGTACTCAACCTCACCTCCCTTACTGATGCATCCGACTATGGCAGAGTCATCCGAAAACTTCTGAAGATGACAAGGCTCTGTGCAGTAGACACAAAGACTAATCAGAAACCTATCAGTTTCTGCTTTAACTATACCCAATGACTTAGTCTCCATAGCTGTCTGTCACAAAGATAAGACCATAAGACATAGGAGCAGAATTGGGCCGCTTGACTCATTGGGTCTGCTCTGCCACTCCATCATGGTTGACTTATTATTCCTCTCAATCCCATTTTCCTGCCATCCCCTTGTCACCTTTGATGCCCTGACTATCCTCTGCTTTAAATATACCCAATGACCTTTCCTGCACAACTGTCCGTGGCAATGAATTTCACAGATTCACCTCTCTATTTGCTTCTCATCTCTATTCTAAATGGATGTCCCTCTATTCTGAAGCTGTTCCTTTGGTCTTAGACTCACCCACTATGGGAAACATTCTCTCCACATCCACTGTCTCTAAGCCTTTCAATATTCGATAGGTTCCAATGAGATCCCCGCGTTCTTCTAAACTCCAGCAAGTACAGGCCCAGAGCCAAAAACTCTCCTCATATGTTAACCCTTTCATTCCAGAATAATTCTTGTGAACCTCGTCTAGACCTTCTCCAATGTCAGTACATCTTTTCTTAAATAAGGGGCCCAAAAACTGCTCACAATACTCCCAGTGCAGTCAGCATCACATCCTTGCTCTTATATTCTAGTCTTTTTGAAATTAATGCTAACATTGCATTTGCCTTACTTAACACCGACTTAACCTTAGGGGAGCCTGCACAAAGCTCCCAAGTCCCTTTGCATTTCTGATTTTTAAAATTTTTTCCCCATTTAGGAAAGAATCTATGCTTTCATTCCCTCTACTAAAGTGCATAACCACACACTTCCCTACACTTCATTCAATGTCACTTCATTGCCCATTCTCCCAATTCAGGTCCTTTTGCAAACTCCTTGCTTCCTCAACACTACCTGGCACTCCACCTATCTTTGTATTGTCTGCAAACTTGGTCATAAAATCACCAATTCCGTCATCCAAATTGGTGATGTATAACATGAAAAGAAATGACCCCAATACCGATCCTTGCGCAACCAGCAGCCAATCAGAAAAGGCCCTCTTTATTCAACGCTTTGCCTCCTGCCAGTCAGCCAATCTTCTATCCATGCGAGTATTTTTCCTGCAATACCATGCACTCTTATCTTGTTAAGCAGCCTCATGTGTGCCACCTTGTTAAAGGCCTTCTGAAAGTCCAAATAAACAACATCCATTGACTCTCCTTTGTCTATCCTGCCTGTTATTTCCTTAGAGAATTCCAACAGATTTGTCAGGCAGGATTTTCCCTTAAGGAAACCATGCTGACTTTGGCCTACTTTATCATATGTTTCCAAGTACCCTGAAACCTCATCCTTAATAATGGACTCCAACATCTTCCCAACCACTGAGGTAAGGCTAACTGCTCTATAATTTCCTTTCTTCTGCCTCCATCCCTTCTTGGAGTGACATTTGCAATTTTCCAGTCCTCAGGAGCCATATCAGAACCTAGTGAGTTTTGAAAGATGACTACTAATGCCTCCACAATCTCTTCAGCTACTGCTTTCAGAATCCTGGGGTGTTAGTCCACCTGGTCCAGGTGACTTATCTACCTCCAGAACTTGCAGGTTCAGAAGCATGTTTCTCCTTAGTAATAGCAATGACACTCACTCCTGCCCTCTGACACACTCGAATTTCTGGCGTACTATTAGTATCTTCCACAGTGAAGATTGACACAACATACTTATTAAGCTTGGCTGCCCATTCTTTGTGCCCATTGCTACCTCTCCTGTGTCATTTCCCAGTGGTCCATTATCCACTCTTGCCTCTCTGCTAGTTTCTACACAGTAACTTTAAGCATTCTCTTTGATAAATTTTTGGCTAGCTTATCTTTTCTCTCCTAATGGTTGTTTTAGTTGCCTTCTGTTGGTTTCTAAAAGGTTCCCAACTCTCTAACAACAAGGAACAGGAAAAAAGTTATCTCCAGCAAAATTGGTATGACATAAAATATTGCTCTGTAATTAAAAGTCATTATATTGACAGCATAATGACTTTGTAAATGAATATTGTGTATATGCCTGAACTTCAGCTAGTTTGACACTGCATGTAAGGCCAGTATATATTGTATATTTGTATAATAGATATAAAGGCATCCGTTAGTCTTGCTAGACCATGGATCTGCGCCTGGAAAGTCATCACACTCCAGGGCGCAGGCCTGGGCCAGGTTGTATGGAAGACAGGCAGTTGCCTATGCTGCAAATCTCCCCTCTCCGCGACACTGATGTTGTCCAAGGGAAGGGCACTAGGACCCATACAGCTTGGCACCAGTGTCATTGCAGAGCAATATGTGATTAAGTGCCTTGCTCAAAGACACAATACGTTGCCTCGGCTGGGGCTCGAACTCACGACCTTCAAATCGCTAGTTGAATGCCTTAACCACTTGGCCACATGCCCACTATAATATATTTTTTATAATAGATGTATAAAATTGTTATTGTACAGAGCAGTATGGTACTACAGCTAGCGGAGCTGTTGCTTCACAGCTCCATCAACCCAGGCTTGATTCAGATCTCCGGTTCGATCTGGGTGAAATGTTCATGTTGCCCCTATGAGTGAGTGAGTTCTCTTTAGGTGGTCTGGTTTCCTCCAGCGTCCCAAAAACAGATGATAGTATGGTAGAATCTTGGGGAAGTTAATGAAAATACAGACTGAATAACCTTGGAAGTGGTTTATTGTTGTCACATGTACCAAGGTACAGTGAAAAGTCTGTCTTACATACTGATCATATCAATATACAGTGCATTGAAGCAGTGGAAATAGTGTTGGATTGTGTAAATATGGACTTGATAGCTGGTATTGGTGATGGGCCGGAGGACCTGTTATTGTTTTGTACAGATCTAGCACAGATGTGTCCATTGTTGGTCTTTTCTCTCAAGTACCTACCTAGTTCTTTCTTTAAAGGAAATGATCTGAAGCAATAGCAGAAAGTGAGAGCAATAATAGGTCCTTTGGTCTCCCATACATGGACTACTATCAAATAAGATCATGACTGACCTTTTACTTCCATATCACCATCCTGTATAAATCCCATATGCCTTGATTTGCTTGATATCCAAAAATCTTGACTCTTTACAGATATTGAGCCCCTGCATCCCTTTCAGTTAAAGGATTTCAAGAACTATTATACTTTTGGCAGAAAAATATCTTCTTGTCTCAATGGTTAATCCCCAATCCTTAATTACTCAAACAGGAATTTTGTTAATTTCAATGTAAGCATCTCTCAACTTTACAGAGAAAAGGCTCAACATACTTGGTCTCTCCTCATAAGAGGAAAATAAAATCAGAGCTAAGAATGACCCAAGAGTTTCTGCTCCTTGGTCAATCTGAAAGCAACTTTGTGCTTGCAATACAATCCTCCTGTGAAGCTGTTGTTTATCAATTATATCTCCTACCTCCATACATGAATGCTAGCCTTCCAGACAAATTTGACCCACTGCATTTGCCTACTGCTGAAAGAGGTCTACGGCAGACACCATCTCACTAGCCTCTCACTCATCTCTGGAAGACATGGAAAGTAAAGACACCTACTTTAGACTATTGTTTATTGCCTGTGTAACTGCACTCAATGCTCCAATGCCAAGCAAACGCATCACCAAACTTAGGATCCTGGGTGCCATTGCCTCCTATTGCAATTGGATCCTTCACTAGAAAATCTACACATGTTGGAAATCCAAGCGACAGACACAAAATGCTGCAGGAACTCAGCAGGTCAAGCAGCGTCTATGGAAAAGAGTAAACAGTTGATGTTTTAGGCTAAGACCCTTCCTCAGTCCTGGTGAGGGGTCTTGGCCCAAAACATCAACTGCTTACTCTTTTCCATTGATGCTGCCTGACCTGCTGAGTTCCTCCCACATTTTGTGGATCCTTGACTTCCTATCCAAGTCACCACAATCAGTAGGTATCAGCAGCAACTCTGCCATGCTTATTCTAAACACTGGTGCTCCAGAAGGTTACATCCTCAGTCCCTGTCAGGATGCTGGAGGAGGGATCTAATCACAGACCCAGTACTGTGCACACAGTGATATTAATTGAGTAGCAAATCCCAAGGTGCAAACAAAGTTGGTGTCAAAGTTCAGGCAGAGATCAAAACATCCATAGAAATTCAAACACCAGAATCAGGAAACAGGCAGAGTCAATCTTCAGACAGATAAAGTTCAGATACAAATACTGGAAAGGCTCAGGAAAATTCACTGGCACAACCAGGTGAAAACACAGGACTGAAATACACTGAGCAGTAAACAGAGAGGCAGATGATAGGTGGAGCACAATGAGACACAGGTGGCAGCGATACAGGTGATAATGAGAAACAGATGAGAGACGGAGTACTCAGTAATACAGGGGCCCGAGTGGAGCAGGAGCAGGGACAGGAGCACATGGCAATACAAAACCACAGACTGACAGCTAGTGGGAAACACACAAAAAGATAGAGTTCAACTGGAGGTACTGACAGTCCCCTACACTTCTTCCTGTACACTCATAACTGCATGGCTAGATTCTCCTCTAATTCCTTCTACAAGTTTTCAGATGATACCACTGTTCTAGGCAGTATCTCAAATAACAAAGAGTGAAAGTACAGGAAGGAGATAGTGTGCTTAGTGGCAGAGTGGCATGGCAGCAACCCTTTCCTCAGTGTCAACAAAGCAAAAAAACTGGTAATTGACTTTTGGTAATGGGGCATTGCACATGCTCCAATCTAAATTAATAGTGTTAAGGTTGAGAGCTTCAAGTTCAAAGATGTGAATACCACCACAAGTCTGTCCTGGAGCAGCCATTTTGATATCATGGCCAAAGAAGCTTACCAACGTCTTTACTTCCACAGGAGACTAAAGGAAGCTTACTAACGTCTTTACTTCCACAGGAGACTAAAGACGTTTGGCATAATTTGTAAACCTCTATCAAATCGCTCAGCCTTTGCTGCTACAGTTAAAGCAACACCAGCTTGTTCAACCTCTCCTCATCACATATGCTCTCCAAGCCAAGCAGCATCCTGGCAAACCACCCCTTGCATCCTCTTGAAAGTTTTGAAACAACAGTCCCACAAGTTCCATTATATAATAATAATTATTATAATAAATACCTTATTATTCCCAAGTAGGAAATTCTTTTGTTATAGCAGCAACACTTAAAAATGTACTTAGCAGTGTGCAGACTTAACTAAAATAAAGTACGTAACAATAAACACAATAATTTGCAACAATGTGCAAAAATGTTGTACAAAATAATATAACAGGTACTATTGTGAAAATAATAGGTGAAAAGGTGCAATTTTAAAGGAAATGTTCAGAGCAATGCTTTCTTTTTACACACTCGATTGGTAAGTGTTTGTAACGTATTGCCTGGGTTGGTGATGATGAAGGCAGAAAAGATGGTGTGTTTTAAGAGGCATTTACACAGACAGTGACATGAGGGAAATATTTGGATTATATGCAGGCAAGTGTGATTAGTTTCATTCAGCATCGTAGACAGCACAGACATCACGGTCTGAAGGGCCTGCTCCTATGCTATATTTTTCTGTATTCAACTCTGATATGGTTTGTATATTTGGGTATGTTTCCAGAAGTGGAAGGGCAAAGTAACAACTCAGCTGTGACCTATCTCGATTCAGACAGAGTGCTGTTTTTGACCATGATAGAGTGACATCTAATAGAAATAATCACCTCAGTATCTTGGCTACTCTCCTGAACTTTAATCTTTTCTAAGAAATAGGTCACATTAAGTTTTCAAGTTTGATATAATCAAGAAGAGCTATAAAGGTATAATATTCAGGGTAGTTAAGGAATACAGGCTGCCGATAAAGAGAAATATGCACCTTTAAAAATTAATTAGCTTTAATGTTGCTTATTTGTGCAGTTAAATAATTTTTTATTTATAAATTAAAATATTGTATATCTTTCAGATTCCATTCTAGATCATTGAGTATCTGTTCTGGTTAGAATATAAATGAAGTCATAACATTCTCACTAATGTGTTAAGTAATGTGAAATATGTTGAAACTGCTTAGTCAAATGAAATGTTCAATGACTTGCACTGCAGAAATTTGTGCCAAAGCCTTGGCAATCATTTGATCATGATTTACTGAAACTAATGTTACCGTAAACCAGGTGCTTAAGGTTGAAGGTTAAACCAATATTGTCTTTTATTTTTACAATCCGGATTGAACTGTTTATATTAAGGCAATGTTAATATTATGCAACTGGGTAAGCAAATAATTATTTATTGCTACCAAAGGATCACATACAATTTACTCTGATTTATGAAAATGTAAAGAGATGGAATGAGGAGAACATTTCTTGTACATCAGCTGAATACGTGCCTGTATACCTTTTATAATACTTCCAAGTTCAGCTTTGACAGATCAGGAAGGATATATTACACACTGCTTGTCTTGAAAATTCACTTTAGATTAGGTAATTTGAGTTGAATTTTTCTTGGAGTGATTTAGTGATAAAAAATAAGGCATTCATGAACCTGCTGAGCTTTCATTGTGTTTTATTTAATTTAACTTTGGAGAGGATTCTTAGAGACTGGATGTACAAGCATTTTAAGAAGCATGGTCTGATTATGGATAGTCATCATAGCTTTCGGTGGGGCAAATCATGCTTCACCAGCCTTATGAAAATCTTCGAGGAAGTGACAAAGCATATTGATGAAGGCAGAGCAGTGGATGTGGTACACGTGGATTTTTGTAAGGCATTTCACAAAGCTCCCCCATGGTAGGCTCATTCAGAATATCAGAAGGTACGAGTCCCAAGGAAAGTTGGCTGCGTAGATTCAGAATTGGCTTGCCTGTGGAAGGCAAAGGGTAGTACTGTAGTAGATGGAGTGTTTTCTACGTACTGGTCCATGACCAGTGGTGTTCCACAGGGATCTGTTCTGGAACCTCTGCTCTTCGTGATTTTTATAAGTGACTTGGATGAAGAAGTAGAAGGGCTGGATAATAAGTTTGCTGATGATAATGAAGATCGATGATGCTGTGAATAGTATCGTAGGTTACAATGGGACATTGAGAGGATGCAGAGTTGAGCTATGTGGCAGATGGATTCCAATCTGGAAAACTGTAAAGTGCTATACATTGGAAGGTTGAACTTGAAGACAGAAATCAGGGATAAATGCAAGGATAATAGAGGGATCTTGGGGTCCATGTCAAGAGATCCCTTAAAGTTGCAGTGCAAGTTGGTAGGGTGGTTAAGAAGGCGTATGTTGTGTTGGCTTTCATTAGCCAGGGATTGAGTTCAAGTGCTGTGAGGTAATGTTGCAACTCTATAAAACTCTGCTTAGACTACACATGACGTATTGCGTTCAGTTCTGGTCGCCTCTTTATAGGATAGATGTGGAACCTTTAGAGATAGTGCAGAGGAGACTTACCAGAATGATGACTGTATTAGAAAGGATGGCCTATGAGGATAGGTTGAGCAAGCTCGGGCTTTTCTCTTTCGAGAGAAAGAGGATGAGAGGTGATTTGATAGAGGTGTACAAAAT
This sequence comes from Mobula birostris, assembly GCF_030028105.1. Lineage (NCBI taxonomy): Eukaryota > Metazoa > Chordata > Chondrichthyes > Myliobatiformes > Myliobatidae > Mobula > Mobula birostris. The sequence goes on from NC_092381.1 coordinate 78,044,265, forward strand.
GATAGAGTCTTAGAGTGAACAGCCAGAGACTTTTTTGGAAATAGCTAATACGAGTGGGAATAACTTTAATGTCTTTGGATGAAAGTATAGGGATGGATGTTACAGGTAGGTTTTTTTTTCACATAGGTGTGTGGAACACTCTGCCAGGGGTGGTGTGGAGACAGATACATTAGGGACACTTCAGATAAGTTCATAGGTAGAAGAAAAAATTAGTGGTTGGGAAGGGTTAGATTGTTTTTTGAACAGGTCAAAGGGTCAGGATGACGCCATGGACTGTACTGTACTGTGGTATTTTGTTCTATCTTCTTTCCGCTCTGTTTTCATGCCCTTAAGCACAACTTTTGACCTTCTGAGAGTACTCGTTAAGCAACCAATGTGAAATCCATATTAAAGCTTCTACTGAAGAAATGGGCTTCTGTTGATAAATGTTTCAATAAATATGTCAGACTGTGCAAATACTTTTGGATCAAGCTTAATGCCTGTCACTGGACGGGAGGAAAGGGTATTCTGTGTCAATGCACTCAAATGCTCATCTGTTTTAGAGAAAACAAGAGATTAGTGCTTATGATGCTGGGCCTCATGAGAGCAGGCTAAAATTCTTTCCTTCGATTTACAAGCAACTCAGTCTCATTCGCACCCCGGCCCACCCCACTGATCTGTTTGCTTCTACATTGCTAAGATTGGAAACAATCATAGAGCTCCTGTTTGCATTACTTCCCCAAGCATTCACCACCATTGTCATTTGGGGGTGGTACAGTTTTGATTTAATTATTTGCTTGATGAGCTGCTTGGCCTTGCTATGACGTACAAGAAGAACAGGAAGTGGAGGAGCTCTCAGCAGGAACTGGCATCAGTTGCAGAGAAAATAGACTAATGGTTACAAATAAAAATTCTTTCTCAATAAGTAGGGACAATGGGGGAAAGAACATATCTGCACATGCAGGAACAGAATGACATTGGTATAACCCATAGGTTTTTGTGAAGTTCAATGATCTGCAGATGCTGAAAATCTCAGCTGAAAACAGAGAATGCTTGAAACACTCGGCGGGTCAGTGTCTATGGGAAAACCTACAGAGTTAATATTTTGCTCTGTTAATAGTGAAATGTTGACTCTATTTCACTTTCCACAGATACTGTCCTATCTGCTGAGGGTTAAAAAATTTCTGTTTTAAACTCTGATTTTCATCTTTGGCAAGTGAACAACCCTAGGGGTATAGATTAGCTGTATGCTTAATTTTCAATCAAGCCTTATAGGATTCATTTCTATAATCCTCATTTGAGTTCAAGTTGGTTTCCTTTTTTAATGGGAATTTAAGATTGAAAGTTGCTTTAGATTATAAAATTAAATAACATTACAATATGCAACACTATAGTAGTTATTATTCCTCAAGGAATCCTTATTTTGGATTACTAAATCTTTCTTTTATAAGGCCCACACGAAAGTTCAAAACAAAACTCTTCTACTGGAATCTAGATACTGCCATGTTACACTATACATCTGATTGCTGGGCAATATTCAAGAAAAGTTTAGATGACGCAGAAATGTGCTTTGCTAAGCTAAATTGTTACAGGGAATGTAATTGGTTTTGTAATGGAAAATGCATCACCTTAAGAAAAATAAACTTTAAAAAATTAATTGTGTAGTTCATGGGAAAATAAACATAAAGTTGTTTAATTGAATCCTAGGGGGACCAATATCCTGGCAGGGAGATTAGCGGGGGCTACTGAGGTGACTTTAAACTAGAATGGTTGGGGGGTGGGAATCAAATTAAAGAGGCTAGGCGTGAGGAGGTTAGTTCACTACAGGGGGATGGGAACCAGTGCAGAGAGACAGAGAGGTGTAAAGTGAGGGTAGAAACAAAAAGTACTATGGAGAAAAGTAAAAGTGGCAGGCCGACAAATTCAAGGCAAGCGTTAAAAAGGGCCACTTTTCAGCATAATTGTATAAGGGCTAAGAGAGTTGTAAAAGAGCGCCTGAAGGCTTTGTGTGTCAATGCAAGGAGCATTCGTAATAAGGTGGATGAATTGAAAGTGCAGATTGTTATTAATGATTATGATATAGTTGGGATCACAGAGACATGGCTCCAGGATGACCAGGGATGGGAGCTCAACGTTCAGGGATATTCAATATTCAGGAGGGATAGACATGAAGGAAGGGGAGGTGGGGTGGCGTTGCTGGTTAAAGAAGAGACTAACGCAATAGAAAGGAAGGACATAAGCCGGGAAGATGTGGAATCGATATGGGTAGAGCTGCATAACACTAAGGGGCAGAAGACGCTGGTGGGAGTTGTGTACAGGCCACCTAACAGTAGTAGTGAGGTCGGAGATGGTATTAAACAGGAAATTAGAAATGTGTGCAATAAAGGAACAGCAGTTATAATGGGTGACTTCAATCTACATGTAGATTGGGGGAACCAAATTGGTAAAGGTGCTGAGGAAGAGGATTTCTTGGAATGTATGCGGGATGGTTTTTTGAACCAACATGTCGAGGAACCAACTAGAGAGCAGGCTATTCTGGACTGGGTTTTGAGCAATGAGGAAGGGTTAATTAGCAATCTTGTCGTGAGAGGCCCCTTGGGTAAGAGTGACCATAATATGGTGGAATTCTTCATTAAGATGGAGAGTGACATAGTTAATTCAGAAACAAAGGTTCTGAACTTAAAGAGGGGTAACTTTGAAGGTATGAGACGTGAATTAGCTAAGATAGACTGGCAAATGACACTTAAAGGATTGACGGTGGATATGCAATGGCAAGCATTTAAAGGTTACATGGATGAACTACAACAATTGTTCATCCCAGTTTGGCAAAAGAATAAATCAAGGAAGGTAGTGCACCCGTGGCTGACAAGAGAAATTAGGGATAGTATCAATTCCAAAGAAGAAGCATACAAATTAGCCAGAGAAAGTGGCTCACCTGAGGACTGGGAGAAATTCAGAGTTCAGCAGAGGAGGACAAAGGGCTTAATTAGGAAGGGGAAAAAAGATTATGAGAGAAAACTGGCAGGAAACATAAAAACGGACTGTAAAAGCTTTTATAGATATGTAAAAAAGAAAAGACAGGTAAAGACAAATGTAGGTCCCCTGCAGACAGAAACAGGTGAATTGATTATGGGGAGCAAGGACATGGCAGACCAATTGAATAATTACTTTGGTTCTGTCTTCACTAAGGAGGACATAAATAATCTTCCAGAAATAGTAGGGGACAGAGGGTCCAGTAAGATGGAGGAACTGAGCGAAATACATGTTAGTAGGGAGGTGGTGTTAGGTAAATTGAAGGGATTGAAGGCAGATAAATCCCCAGGGCCAGATGGTCTGCATCCCAGGGTGCTTAAGGAAGTAGCCCAAGAAATAGTGGATGCATTAGTGATAATTTTTCAAAACTCGTTAGATTCTGGACTAGTTCCTGAGGATTGGAGGGTGGCTAATGTAACCCCACTTTTTAAAAAAGGAGGGAGAGAGAAACCGGGGAATTATAGACGGGTTAGCCTAACGTCGGTGGTGGGGAAACTGCTGGAGTCAGTTATCAAGGATGTGATAACAGCACATTTGGAAAGCGGTGAAATGATCGGACAAAGTCAGCATGGATTTGTGAAAGGAAAATCATGTCTGACGAATCTCATAGAATTTTTTGAGGATGCAACTAGTAGAGTGGATAGGGGAGAACCAGTGGATGTGGTATATTTGGATCTTCAGAAGGCTTTTGACAAGGTCCCACACAGGAGATTAGTGTGCAAACTTAAAGCACACGGTATTGGGGGTAAGGTATTGGTGTGGGTGGAGAGTTGGTTAGCAGACAGGAAGCAAAGAGTGGGAATAAACGGGACCTTTTCAGAATGGCAGGTGGTGACTAGTGGGGTACAGCAAGGCTCAGTGCTGGGACCCCAGTTGTTTACAATATATATTAATGACTTGGATGAGGGAATTAAATGCAGCATCTCCAAGTTTGCGGATGACATGAAGCTGGGTGGCAGTGTTAGCTGTGAGGAGGATGCTAAGAGGATGCAGGGTGACTTGGATAGGTTGGGTGAGTGGGCAAATTCATGGCAGATGCAATTTAATGTGGATAAATGTGAAGTTATCCACTTTGGTGGCAAAAATAGGAAAACAGATTATTATCTGAATGGTGGCCGATTAGGAAAAGGGGAGGTGCAACGAGACCTGTGGGTCATTATACACCAGTCATTGAAAGTGGGCATGCAGGTACAGCAGGCGGTGAAAAAGGCGAATGGTATGCTGGCATTTATAGCGAGAGGATTCGAGTACAGGAGCAGGGAGGTACTACTGCAGTTGTACAAGGCCTTGGTGAGACCACACCTGGAGTATTGTGTGCAGTTTTGGTCCCCTAATCTGAGGAAAGACATCCTTGCCATAGAGGGAGTACAAAGAAGGTTCACCAGATTGATTCCTGGGATGGCAGGACTTTCATATGAAGAAAGACTGGATGAACTGGGCTTGTACTCGTTGGAATTTAGAAGATTAAGGGGGGATCTGATTGAAACGTATAAGATCCTAAAGGTATTGGACAGGCTAGATGCAGGAAGATTGTTCCCGATGTTGGGGAAGTCCAGAATGAGGGGTCACAGTTTGAGGATAGAGGGGAAGCCTTTTAGGACCGAGATTAGGAAAAACTTCTTCACACAGAGAGTGGTGAATCTGTGGAATTATCTGCCACAGGAAACAGTTGAGGCCAGTTCATTGGCTATATTTAAGAGGGAGTTAGATATGGCCCTTGTGGCTACGGGGGTCAGGGGGTATGGAGGGAAGGCTGGGGCGGGGTTCTGAGTTGGATGATCAGCCATGATCATAATAAATGGCGGTGCAGGCTCGAAGGGCCAAATGGCCTACTCCTGCACCTATTTTCTATGTTTCTATGTTTCTATGAAACAGGCTCAAGAATATTAGTGATTTTTAAGCAATTTTAGTATTATAAAAAGGAAGAAAAATGTCCTCCTCTTCTTTTAACCTGTACAGTTTTGTAAGATTCTTTAATGTTTTTAATACCTTAACTTTTTTTTTTAGCATCTGTGGAATACAACATTTGGAAAGAGCAGGGAATAACCTGACACTCTTTGACTCCCTTTACTTCTGCATTGTCACTTTCTCAACTGTGGGGTTTGGTGATGTCACACCCAAAGTATGGCCTTCCAAGTTGTTAGTGGTCGTCATGATCTGCGTTGCACTTGTAGTGTTGCCAATACAGGTAAGCAGCCCAGTGCATATAGTAGTTTCACTGTTGTGCATAATTTCTAAAATATTTGTAACGTATTCTTTTTATCAACTACTGTTCAGATATTTTGGCTCTGAAGTGGCCTACTTTTATATTTATTTTATTTATCTCAAATAGTATGATCACTGATAGCTTGTCAGTTGATAATTGCTCTATCTTGCTTTGATAGGTAAGTACTAATTTTGACAAATGAGGAACAAATTAAACCAGAAAACAGAAGCTACTATTTATGTACCAAAGAGGTAAAATTATTATGTACAGATTCAGTTAAGCTTTATTTGGAGTTTGCTGAAAAGTTGTCTGAGTATTTACAATTAAACAGCTCAAATAAAGTACTGTAAGGTTACAATATTCCTTCAATGATACTTTTTCCTCATCTAAAATATATCTAACTTGAAGTTAATTATTCAGCTTACTGATTAGCAATGTCCAAGTCTAACAGGTGTAATTATTTGTTCTATACCAAATTTGAACAACTTCTTAAGTCAAACAGCAGAATATGCATTTCTGTTAGAGAAACAAACACTTTCACTTTATGCACTTAAATGGATTTAGCCTGAAGCTTAAATGTACTGGAGCTGAAAGTTCTCAGTGGACTGTGTTAGTTGGTGCAGTATAATGTTACTGAACTGCATAATTGATCATCTTTATACTCTTGCTACTCTGAATTGGCCAGTTTAGCTATACCTTTACAAACTACTTATTCCTCTTTTCCATCAAGAAATCCAGTTTTCACTATGGCCCTGATATCCAGTACAAGGAAACGCCCATTATATAAGTGTGTATGAGGTAACAAATTATGCAAATTAAATAATCATGACATGACGTTCTCTATCCCTTCAAAAGGGTAACTTTTTCTGCCATTGTTCGATACGCTTCTGGCTGGTAGCATGTCACACTTCATGAAGAAAGTTTGCATCACCCTTATTAACTAGCTGAAGAGGGAGAGGAAGAACATCAGGAAATGGAAAACCATTTCAGTGTTGAATGTGAATGATAAGATTCTGTCCAAATCCATCACCCATGGTTTCCCAAAGACGCTGGGGATATATATGGTTTGGAGGGCCTAAAGTGTATAAGCTCAGAGAAGGCTGCAGTGTGTTGTATACTCAGCCAGCCCTATCACTGGCCCAAACCTCCCAGCCATTTGAGATCATCTTAAAGAGGTGGTGCCTCAAGAAGACAGCAACAATCACTGTGGACTTTTACTATCCTCTTCCCATTATTGCCAGCAGAAAGGAGATACAGGAGCCTGAAGACCCTCACTCAGCCCTTTAGAAACAGCTTCTTTCCCTCCGCCATCAGGTTTCTGAATGGTTCATAAACTCACAAATTCGAGCTCCTTATTCCTTTTTTTTGTGCACTATTTATTTCTTTTGTAATTTAAAGTTATTTTATGTCATGCACTGTACTGCTGCCACAGAACAAAAAAAAACAAGTCATATAAGACAGTGATAATAAATCTGATTCTGATTCTGTTGCAAGTGCTTGCCGAAGTAGCCCAGTAGTTGCATGACACGGATCGCTTTGGTTCAAGACCTCGCTCCACACCTCCCATTTCAGGGTAGAAGGAGAGTGGTAATATATACAGGCTATATCAGTGTTGTCCACGCCTGCGATTAATTGTTTTAAACATGTTTTTAACTTGAGATTTGTTACGACATAAGAAGTAAAAACTATTCAAATTCCTCTGGCATTGTTATGTCAAAATCAAATACATCAATTTATTTTGCCATTTAAAGTTGAAATTCTTTGACATCTGCTGTTGCTTCCATTTAATAACTCATCAAGAAAAGTGGATATGTTCTAGTTGCTAGCTATATTTTTGTATTTGTGTATGCTTTATATTGATAAAAGAAAGCGAGCTTGATTGCCACAGTATCCCATCTACTACTCAAAAATAATTAATTGATCCCATTGCATCAGCTTGCTTTATGTTTTGAGTTCCTGCAAGTCTGGAAAATAATTGCTTTTGTCTCAAGTTCAATAATCTTCTAGTTTCCGATCCACTACGTACACTGCACTGAGTTCCAGTCCCTGTTTCCTGTGAATTCCAGTTCCTGTTTCCTGTCAGTTCTGAACCCATCATTTCTAAACAAACTCCATCCGTTTCAATAGGCTTCATATTTTTATTGGATTTTTTTAGCTACCCTCAGGAGATGTTCCATGTTTACTATTCAAAACAAACAGTGAAGGTTAGTATGTTCTTACCAGTTGGGAGCTAATCTCTTGAAAGTGCAGTGCTCATGATTGCCCTGCTGGTGTATAATCTACCTTCGTGCCCAGCATAAAGGAGTTCAAATATTGTTTTGGATTTTGTGGTAGCAACTGACAGTGAAACTGTTGCCATCTGCTGTTGTTACCTGGTTACTCCTTGAGATTTCTTACTCCTTGAGATTTCTTGCACCTTTTGCCACCAAAATTAAAGGAAGTGTCTGGAGATGACAGAAAATTCATCAGGTCCTCTGTAAAGTAGCCGGAAAATATTATTTAATTTAGAGATTCAGTATGGTAACAGACCTTTCCAGCTCATTGAGCTTTTGTCACCTAATTACACTCGTCTGTCTGATTATGCTACGAACCTGCACATCTTTGGAAGGTAAGAGGTAACTGGAGCACCCAGAGGAAACCCATACAGTTGGGGGGAGAATGTACACACTCCTTGCAGACAGTGGCAGAACTGGACCTGCGCCATTGGCACTACCAAAGCATTACGCTAACTGCTACACTACCGTACCGCCGCAACTATGTAAGATGAAATTCCAGTTGATCACAAATTGTGGTGTTTTAGCAAGGGTGGTAGTTCATGACATAAAGCCATGAGATTTACAAATTAAAATACAGAAGTGTTCTCCAAGAGATTTTTAAATGTAGTGTGGATATGCCCTAGCATGGTTGCACAAGCAAATCAATCAAATCAAAACAAGTCTAATTGTCATTCAAGCCATACATGGATACAACCGAACGAGACAGTATTCCCCTGGGGCCAAGGTGCAAAAACATACATGCACAATCAAGAAAGGGTAAAAAAGAACATAATCATATTTTTTAGTCTGAGACCCTAACTGACAAGCCCTGAAAATTTATGGTTCCAAGCAGTCCAGCCTGTTGTCCCACCAATCCAACACAGGAGAGCTGCACTGATGGGAGAGGCCACCCCCTACCGAGCATGGATGCCACGTTACAATGCAAGCATGAGGCTTGAGGCCTAGTTCTCGCTACAACCAAGGCGACACTGCTGCCTCGCCACCCGTCTCATCACCAAACAAGGGAAGCAGGCCTGAGACAATCAATACCCAAAAGGGTCTTGCCATCTCAATAGAAACCTCCCAGACAGTCACTCACGTTTTCACAACATGCCGCCTTCATGCTAACTCCAGTGCCTCCAAGTAGCAGGCAGCAGCATGGTCTGCACCCAGGCCAGCTCTTTTGAACCTAATCCAGCTTCTCCTGCGGTCCAACAGCCCAGCCTGAATTCCTGGGCTCAAGAGCCCGACTCAAATCCCCAACTTGAATCCCCTCTTCCGACAGCCTAACTCAAATCCCCCAGCCTCTCAGTCTGACTGGCATGCCTTGCCTGCCTTGGTCTGACAGCTTGACTTGAATCCCTCGCCTGATGGCCTGATCTGATTCTTTCGACCCAACGGGCCAACTCGTCTACTCTGAACCGCCAGCTGGCTCTTATGCCACCCCAGCAAACTATACTGAACAATAAGCAGCTCACTGATGCGGTGGACCTACTGAACATGTAATTATTGGAGTCAAGAATGGTTTTACTATGTATAAAAACACGTTGAACAAAAAAAAACTTCTTTGTTTAGCTCCTGAGAGGCCACTCGCCACCATCTTACTGTGAGGAAAGAGAATTACTAATTACGAAGATTACTAAAAGGATTACAAATGGATTACTAATGGCTGTACTGGCATAAACACTGGATCATTAATTTGCTTCCTAACATTTCCTTCAGAGGTTAATGTTATTAAAAGTTAACTTGATGTAGCTATCTGTATGTCAATTTTGTAAGCATAGATTTAGGCACCATATGGATAATGATATAGTAAAATTTGTCCCTTTTTTTACTTAAAAGGAAAAATTGTAAACTAACAAATTCGATAAGACTATTAGTGAAATTTAGCATATATAATCAAATATGGACATTTTCCATAGCACCTGCTATATTCCCACACATAGGAAAAAGTTAATTTGAAAACCCATTCTTTGAATCTTCACCAGTTGAAACTAATTTTTAAGACAATCGTATTTCACACAGAATGTACGTAAATTGTAATTTTTTGATTTACAATGAACAAAAAATGAATATATTATAATATAATATATTATAATATTATAATATATTGTATTATAATCTGGATTACGCAGGGATAGAAAGATCATCTGGCCTCCTAGATTTTCTGTCATTGGTAATCATAGACAGTACCTTTTGGTTTGTTTGAAATGGTAAATCATATCCTGTCTTTTCAGTTTGAACAGCTGGCCTACCTATGGATGGAGAGACAGAAATCAGGTGGAAACTATAGTCGCCATAGAGCACAGACAGAGAAACACGTCGTGCTGTGTGTCACTTCTTTGAAGATTGACCTGCTTATGGATTTTTTAAATGAATTCTATGCACATCCCCGTCTCCAGGTTATAAAGAATGTATAATTATTCACTTAGTTCTTTCCTTAACAAAGTATTTTAACATAGAAATAGTTGAATTTATGACTTTAGGGGGTGCGAATTGTCTTACAATATCTTTCAACCACATTTACCAGCAGTAATATTTACAAGATGTAATCCAATAATTCACAATCTAAAGTGGTGAACCATCAAGAAAGGCATTTAAATTTGTATTTTAGTTGAAGGAATGAATGTGTTTTGGATTATGTCAAATTTAATAAAATTACATATACTTCTATTAGAACTATTGGCACAAAATCTAGTCATTCAAATGTTTGCATAGTCAATAAGCTAACAAATAAATATTAGAGAAGTACTCATTTGGAATTCAATCATACTTTCACTCTGTATTGGGCTTAATAAGTCATGTGGATGAATTCTTATTTAGTGGTGTAATTTATACTGAAGTGACTACCAAGCGGACAATAGTGATCTAAGACAAAAATAATGTGATGTTTGCAGTGTTTACACGGTTGGAATTAATGAATGTTGATCTGTTGACATTAGTTTTTACTGTGCCTACTCAGTGGTGAAGTGAATTCAATTAAATTTAACATGTTCTTCTCCATATAGATTATCTGGATGAATCTAGGATTTATGTCGTATGATAAATAGAAATTCTATTCACGAGCATTAAATTGGTCAATAAAATTCAGTTTTTATTATCTAAATACTGCATTTCACTGAAGATACAGTAGTTTAGAAGCATCAGGAATCAATGCAGATACCGTGGTTGTGAAGACTCATTTACCTGCAACAAGTTGTTCAGATAATTTACAATGTTGTATAAAAGAAAATAAATAGCAGTAGCAAACACCTTTCCTTTGGAAATACAATTCTCTTACACTGAATGTAATTAAATATCTGTGACTGATTTAATTTTATTTGTAAGATGCATCACTCTTCTGTGAACTAGTATGGCAACTAAAGATTTTCTGAGATGTACCAACAAAAATTATTTTCATAATTACTATTTTACTACTGTGGCCCACTTTTTGTAGTTTATTATCACAGAGTGTTTAGTATTCTTATATATAAGGCACATCTTATGCTAACTGTAAGTTACTTATACAGTTCAATTGCATTACACAACAGCATTATAGTCATTGTTTACTAATGACAATTAAAACATTTAAAAAAAATACAAGCAGTTTTAAGAAGCAGAATTACTAATTAGCTGCATATTTGTAAGTGAATCAAGGGAACTGAAGAAAGCAAGAAAACATATTTCTTTCATCTGATTAGTTAGTCAAACAAGCAGTGAAAAAGGTTACATTTCTGCTTTTGCTTTGAAATGGAAGAAAGTACATCTTGTATCCTTCTAACTATACTTAGAATCTTACACTTTTCTTACAGGATTACTATGTTGTGATTCTTTGTCCTACTGAAATGGACATTCAGGTTCGAAGGGTATTGCAAATTCCAATGTGGGCACAAAGAGTGATCTATCTACAGGGATCAGCATTGAAAGACCAAGACCTCCTGAGAGCCAAGTAAGCATGTAAATCTCAATCGAAATTTCTATGCATTATTTATATTGCTAATTTGGATTGATTTTATCTCAGTCTTTCCTAATTTTAAGTAAATTTGGGATTACTCAGAGATTGTGTAGGTTGGAGCCTGTGCCACTATAGCTTTTTCAACAGCCATAAATGTCCGGTTAGCCACACAGAGTATCGTGTTTAGTTCTGGTCGCCTCATTGTAAGGAGGATGTGGAAGCTTTAGAAAATGTGCAGAGGAGATTTACCAGGATTTGGAGAGCATGTCTTATGAGGAAAGATTGAATGAACAAAGGCTTTTAAAAGAAAAGAAAAGATGAGAATGAGCGGTGACTTAATTGAAGTGGATAAAATGATAAGAGGCAATAATAGAGTGGATAGTCAGTGCCTGTTTTCCAGGTGGAAATGCTAATATGAGAGGGCAGAATTTAAAGGTGATTGCTTTTAAGTGATCTATGTTGCATCTCTTGTAAAGGAGGCTGAGCTTCAAGTTTCCCATTATCACATTGCTTGCTAGGAATGGCCCATTTCATCCAGCAATTAATAGCTAATATGAGAGGACATAATTTTATGATGAATGGAGTAAAACCAATGGGTGATCTCAGAGTTAAGTTTTTTTTACACAGACAGTGGTCGTTGCATGGGATGCATTCCCAGAGTTGACAGTAGAGTTAGATACGTTAGGGGCATTTAAGAGACTCTTAGATAGGGCAATGCAGGAGGGAGGATTTAGTTTGATTTCGGAGTAGGTTAAAAGATTGGCATAACATCATGGGTCAAAGGGCCTGTACTATGATGTACAGTTCTATGGATAGGAAGACCCAAAACCAGGAAAGGATATGATGAAAAATGTTGAGGGCTTTAGACAGCTTGACTGGGAGCCAGGGTTGGTCAGTGACGAGGTCCAGCACCTGGCTGCGTGGTGTGCCGACAGCAATCTAGCCCTTAACACCCAAAAGACCAAGGAGATCATTGTGGACTTCAGGCATGGCAGGAGTCACACTCACATCCCCATCTACATCAACGGAGCTGTAGTGGAGCGTGTATCAAGCTTCAAGTTCCTTGGTGTCCACATTTCCGAGGATCTCACCTGGTCCCTGAACTCCTCCATCATGATCAAAAAGGCGCAACAGCGCCTTTATTTCCTGCGGAGCATGAAGAAAGTTCACCTTTGTCCCAGGATACTGACGGACTTTTACCATTGTACCATTGAGAGCATAGTCACCAACTGCATCTCAGTGTGGTATGGCAATTGTCCCGTATCGGACCGCAAAGCACTCCAGCATGTGGTTAAAACTGCCCAGCAGATTATCGGCACCCAATTGCCCACCATTGAGAACATCTACCATAAACGCTGCCTGGGCAGGGCGAAAAACATTATCAGGGATGCATCACACCCTAACCATGGACTTTTTACTCTCCTCCCATTCAGTAGGTGCTACAGGAGCCTCCGCTCCCACACCAGCAGGCACAGGAAGAGCTTCTTCCCTGAGGCTGTGACCCTGCTGAACCTCTCATCACGGCGCTAGGCTATATTGCATCCGTATTGTACTGTCTCAGTACTTTTATATTTGTGAACTGTAGCACTTTTTTTATTCGCGGTTATTTTGTAAATAACACTATTCTTTGCATTTCTGGTCAGATGCTAAATGCATTTCATTGGCTTTGTATCTGTACTTGGCACAATGACAATAAAGTTGAATCTAATCTAATCTAATCTAATCTGATCAGAGGTGATGATTAAACTGATCTTGATCTTGGGATTTGGAAATTGTGAACTGTGAGGCTGACCAGGGAGGAATAGAATATTTGAATCTGAGTATGGCAAAGATATGGATAAGAATTCCAGCAAAGCATGTGATCAGGTAGATTAGTTTATTATCGTTACATGTCCTGAGGTAGAGTGAAAAACTTGCATTGCATACTACAGGTCAATTAACTACAGCAGTGCTTTGAGGTAGTACAAGGTAAAACCATAACAGAACATAGAATAAAGTGTTACAATTACAGAGAAAGAGCGGTACAGGACATAATAAGCTGTAAGTTCATAACGAGGTAGATTGTGAAGTCAAGAGTCTGTTTTATTATGCTGAGGAATCATTGGAATAGTCTTATAACAGCAAGACAGAAGCTGTTTTTGAACCTGGCTTTTCAGGCTTTTGTATCTTCTGCATGATGGGAGGAGAGAAGAAAAAATGTCAGAGGTGGTTGGGTCTTTGATTATGCAGACGGCTTTAGTGAGGCAGTGAAGTGTACACAGAGTCTACAGAGGGAAGGCTAGTTTTCCTGATGTGCTCAGCTGCATCCACTAACTCTTCAGACTCGGGCACAGCATTTCCCAGACCAGACTGTGATGCATCTGGATTGGGTGCTTTCTACGGTGCATCAGTAACATTGGTGAAGGTCAAAGGGGACATTACAAATTTCTTTAGCTGGCTAAGGAAGTAAAGCTGCTCGTGAGCTTTCTTGGCCATGGTGTTAATACGGTTGGGCGAGGACAGTCTATTGGTGATGTTCACTTCTAGCATCGTGAAGCTCTCAACCGTAGCGCCATTGATGTAGACAGGAACATTGCACTGCCCCCTTTCTGAAGTCAATGACCAGCTCCTTTTCTTAACTGTCAGTGAGGGAAAGGTTGTTATCCTGACCTCTATCTCCCTCTGTACTCCGACTCATCATTACTTGAGTCATACCTTGAGTCAAATCAAGTAGAAGCAGAGTTGGTGATGAGTCTATAAATGAAGTTAATAAAGGATCCAGAGGTTTAGTTGAGGTTGCAAAGAGTTTGGAATGTCATCAATATAGGAACATCAAGGATGGCTAGTGGTGTATAAAGCTGTAGAACTGAGTTTATACTTGAACTAAAGTCAATGACCTTAGTCTTCTTGTAGGAGCAAGCTGAAAGATTACCTGGAGTTGGTGATTTATTAAAAACTGGAGTGCGCAGGGGAAGCCAGCCAAAGCTGATCTACCCAAGCATGAATTTTGGTTCAGCTTTAACTTTCTCAATTGGCAAAATTCCCTGAAAAATGCCATTTTTATGGCAGAATGGTGGCTCTATTAAGTGGCAGACTAGATTGTGATTACAGAATAGAATGATTATCTACAGCTCTAACAGCAACTCCATTTTCTATTATGACAATGGGTGCACTTTATAACACATTAGTGAAGTTTCTGAAACCTTATACTTTATAGTTTATTACTGTATAACCTGGGTGTTGTCACTGCTGCATTCCATGTCTCTACTTTTGTTTGGGGTTACCTGTTACCATATTAACATATTCTATATCTCAATTTATTAATTATTAACCTTCACAATGACATCCTCTACAACAGTCCTCCCCTCTTGGTCCTTGGCCTAGAACAGCCAATAGGGCCTTAAGATTAGATTCCGAACAATACTCTTGTTTGGCCAACTAAATGACTATGCTCTACTTGCACACTAAAATAATAACAGATATTAAAATAATCAGCTGTACAACAACAGCATAAGTCAAATGCAGGGATGGATTTCTAAATTCATATTCCAATTCCAAATACTGACTCAAAAGGAGGGTTTCTCTAGAGCCAATTTGGCAGTATTCTAATGATCTGTTATCGGTATTGACAGTGCATCCCATTTCATAATGGCTTCCTTATCCCCTCTCAGACAATCTTTTCCCAATCAGCAGTAAAGTGTGGAATGAGTGGTCATTCTGTGGCTACATACTTGTGCAGTTTTTTTTCTGTGTCACTACCAGAAATGGTAAGCTCCAGCTCGAGATCCAGCATCACTTCTTAGGCAGACTGTGCTCTGCAATCATTAATTCATTTGAGATATCACTGTATGCCACATTATAGCCAGTCAGACTACATTATAACTACTCCTTGTAATATGTTCATGCTGATGTTGCGATGTAGTAAATGTTTAACAAAGTATTGTTCAGAAAGTTTTCATTCTTCAGTGGGCTATATGAACAGGGAATAGTTATAATGTAAGGCAAAACTGCATTCATTCAGACTTCTTCATATAATCTCCTCTGGACATGCCTGATGATGCTCCCTTCATGTAACTCCATTGCATAGGCTGGTGGGTTGCTTCAAGATATCTAAGTTCCCTCATGGTATTTTCTGACATTATGCATTTTCATAAGTGCATACTTCTGATTGTCACTGCAGCATATATTGGACTCCTCTCATTTTTGCAGTCTCCTGGATTATGGTTAGTCAGAATGAGATCTCAAAAGGAAGCACACAGGGGTCTTCACCCAGCTAGTCTTTCAGCTGCTTGTCTGCCCTGTCTGAGATTCTGTGACCTTCTAACTGTGCAAAACTTATCCTGACTACAGACAAGAGCCAGGCAGCATACATTGTACAGGCTGCATTTTTACCACAGGATCAGGTGTTAATATTCACTCTATCAATAATCTCGTTAGTTATATCCTTTAATGGCTGCAATAACTGGATAGTTTCTAACTCCCCTTCTACCCCTATTTTGCTAGCTTGTTCCAAATCACCATAATTTGGTTTTGTGATCCTCTTCAACCTCTGCTGAAGGTTGCATATCTATTTCTGCTATATCTGAAGTAATGACTGTGAACACAACTGCCGAATATCCTGCTCCTAACAACTGGATCGAGCCCCTTTTCACTCCTCTGCTTTTCTGTCCTAAACTCACTATGAGTAGCTTGCCTACAGAGTAAATGTTGGAAAGGTGATTTGTACTGTCCTGCAAAAGACTAGGGAGCTGTTAAACAGCCAGGTTAAAACTACCTGCAGGTGTCTGTAGCCTGGTTCTAGTGTAACCCTTTCACCCAACTCTAAGTTTTAACCCTATCCCCCCCATGTTCTTCTGGCCTTCAGTACACATGGTGCTCTTGTGGTAAGAAGTGATCCTGCAGAGATCAATTCCCGAACAGATCAGCCCTTGTCGTGCTACCGAATAAGTTTCATTGTTGCACTTAAGTGTGAATAGTTTGTTGGTTCCATACCTGAGCATGACAAATATGAACGCAGAATTCCCCCTCTTGCCTACTCCCCACCGGATGTTCCCTGAGGTTTGTGCAGTTTTCAAAAGTCCATTTCATAGCATTGCATGCTATCGTCCCTGATGTGAAACCGCATAAAACTGGTACAACCCACAGTTAGTTTTCTTCATTAGTCCCTCAATTTACAGTCTGCATTTTGTTTGCTATCAAGAGAGACCTCAAAAGAATGACACATCCAATTATATAGATTCTTCAGAGCATAGTTTGTTGGTCTCCATGTTTACTGTTCCTGCGGATATACTGTGCAGGTGTCCCCTGCTTTTCAAACGTTCACTTTACGAAACCTCGCAGTTACGAAAGACCTACATTAGTTACCTGTTTTCGCTAACAGAAGGTGTTTTCACTGTTACAAAAAAAGGCAGCGCGCGCCCCGAGCAGCCAAGCTGCTGCCCCAGAACTACATTCTAGCCGGCATTGCTTAAACACATGACTGTGAGCATCTGTTAGCAAGATGAGTTTTAAGGTATCGGAAAAGCCTAAAAGAGCTCATAAGGGTGTTACACTTAGCATAAAACTAGACATAATTAAGTGTTTCGATTGTGGTGAACCAAGTAAGGACGAAGTGAGTTTGGCTTGTGGAAGTTGAGGAAGATGATGTTGAAGAGGTTTTGGCATCCCATGGCCAAGAACTGATAGATGAAGAGCTGATGCAATTGGAAGAGGAAGGGATAACAATTGAAACCGAATGCAGTAGCGAACGGACCGAAAGTGAAGTCGTCCAGGAACTGAACGTGAAGCAACTGCGTGAGATTTTCGCTGCAATTGACGACAATGATTGCAGAAACACACATAAAAGTTGCTGGTGAACGCAGCAGGCCAGGCAGCATCTGTAGGAAGAGGTGCAGTCGACGTTTCAGGCCGAGACCCTTCGTCAGGACTAACTGAAGGAAGAGTGAGTA
Organism: Mobula birostris; assembly: GCF_030028105.1. NCBI lineage: Eukaryota > Metazoa > Chordata > Chondrichthyes > Myliobatiformes > Myliobatidae > Mobula > Mobula birostris. Next base: position 78,061,599 of record NC_092381.1, read on the forward strand.
AGGGATTTGAAAGTTGGAGGGGGAGGAGGAGATTCAAAATGATAGGAGAAGACAGGAGGGGGAGGGATGGAGCCAAGAGCTGGACAGGTGATAGGCAAAAGGGATACGAGAGGATCATGGGACAGGAGGTCCGGGAAGAAAGACAAGGCGGGAGGGGGACCCAGAGGATGGGCAAGGGGTATATTCAGAGGGACAGAGGGAGAAAAAGGAGAGTGAGAAAAAGAATGTGTGTATAAAAATAAGTAATAGATAGGGTACGAGGGGGAGGTGGGGCATTAGTGGAAGTTAGAGAAGTCGATGTTCATGCCATCAGGTTGGAGGCTACCCAGACGGAATATAAGGTGTTGTTCCTCCAACCTGAGTGTGGCTTCATCTTTACAGTAGAGGAGGCCATGGATAGACATGTCAGAATGGGAATGGGATGTGGAATTAAAATGTGTGGCCACTGGGAGATCCTGCTTTCTCTGGCGGACAGAACGTAGATGTTCAGCAAAGCGGTCTCCCAGTCTGCGTCGGGTCTCGCCAATATAAAAAAGGCCACATCGGGAGCACCGGACGCAGTATATCACCCCAGCCGACTCACAGGTGAAGTGTTTCCTCACCTGGAAGGACTGTTTGGGGCCTTGAATGGTGGTAAGGGAGGAAGTGTAAGGGCATGTGTAGCACTTGTTCCGCTTACACGGATAAGTGCCAGGAGGGAGATCAGTGGGGAGGGATGGGGGGGACAAATGGACAAGGGAGTCGCATAGGAAGCGATCCCTGCAGAATGCAGAGAGAGCGGGGGAGGGAAAGATGTGAGTGGTGGAATCCCGTTGGAGGTGGCGGAAGTTACGGAGAATAATATGTTGGACCCGGAGGCTGGTGGGGTGGTAGGTGAGGACCAGGGGAACCCTATTCCTAGTGGTGTGGCGGGAGGATGGAGTGAGAGCAGATGTACGTGAAATGGGGGAGATGCGTTTGAGAGCAGAGTTGATAGTGGAGGAAGGGAAGCCCCTTTCTTTAAAAAAGGAAGACATCTCCCTCGTCCTAGAATGAAAAGCGTCATCCTGAGAGCAGATGCGGCGGAGACGGAGGAATTGTGAGAAGGGGATGGCGTTTTTGCAAGAGACAGGGTGAGAAGAGGAATAGTCCAGATAGCTGTGAGAGTCAGTAGGCTTATAGTAGACATCAGTGGATAAGCTGTCTCCAGAGACAGAGACAGAAAGATCTAGAAAGGGGAAGGAGGTGTCGGAAATGGACCAGATAAACTTGAGGGCAGGGTGAAAGTTGGAGGCAAAGTTAATAAAGTCAACCAGTTCTGCATGCGTGCAGGAAGCAGCGCCAATGCAGTCGTCGATGTAGCAAAGGAAAAGTGGGGGACAGATACCAGAATAGGCACGGAACATAGATTGTTCCACAAACCCAATGAAAAGGCAGGCATAGCTAGGACCCATACAGGTGCCCATAGCTACACCTTTAGTTTGGAGGAAGTGGGAGGAGCCAAAGGAGAAATTATTAAGAGTATGGACTAATTCTGCTAGACGGAGCAGAGTGGTGGTAGAGGGGAACTGATTAGGTCTGGAATCCAAAAAGAAGTGTAGAGCTTTGAGACCTTCCTGATGGGGGATGCAAGTATATAGGGACTGGACATCCATGGTGAAAATAAAGCGGTGGGGGCCAGGGAACTTAAAATCATCGAAAAGTTTAATTCCACATCCCATTCCCATTCTGACATGTCTATCCACGGCCTCCACTACTGCAAAGATGAAGCCACACTCAGGTTGGAGGAACAACACCTTATATTCCGTCTGGGTAGCCTCCAACCTGATGGCATAAACATCGACTTCTCTAACTTCCGCTAATGCCCCACCTCCCCCTCGTACCCTCTGTTACTTATTTTTAAACACACATTCTTTCTCTCACTCTCCTTTTTCTCCCTCTGTCCCTCTGAATATACCCCTTGCCCATCCTCTGGGTCCCCCCCCCTTGTCTTTCTTCCCGGACCTCCTGTCCCATGATCCTCTCGTATCCCTTTTGCCTATCACCTGTCCAGCTCTTGGCTCCATCCCTCCCCCTCCTGTCTTCTCCTATCATTTTGGATCTCCCCCTCCCCCTCCAACTTTCAAATCCCTTACTCCCTCTTCTTCAGTTAGTCCTGACGAAGGGTCTCGGCCTGAAACGTCGACTGCACCTCTTCCTACAGATGCTGCCTGGCCTGCTGCATTCACCAGCAACTTTTATGTGTGTTGCTTGAATTTCCAGCATCTGCAGAATTCCTGTTGTTAATGATTGCAGAAAAGTACGACTTTAATTTTGAAAGGGTGCATAGGTTTAGGGAAAATTTGCAGGATGGCTTGAGTGCTTACAAAGAACTGTATGATAGAAAAATGCGCAAAACTAAGCAGTCAAGCGTACTGTCGTTTTTCAAGCATTCCACATCAGCCACAGCAGACGATGAACCTCGACCTTTGACATCGAGGCAGGCAGACACAGAAGAAGATGACCTGCCTGCCCTGATGGAAACAATCGCCTCTGATCTGGGCTGACATTTACATGCCGGGCGGTACCTAATTAATTAGCTTGTTTATTTAGGCTTTTTCTTAAAGATGTGCTGGGTGCGCCCCAGCTACCGCTGTACCGCTGCATGCTTCGCAGATCAGTATCGGTCGCTGCCTGGAGGTTGGGGACCAGTGCACCACCCCAACCTCCGATGACTCAGCTTAACACACGATCATCAGTGTGCTTGGCGCTATCTTCCTGATTCCAGTAAGTGATACTACACTGTACATACATTATTTCTACTTTATATAGGCTGTGTATTTTTAGGTGTTATTTGGTATGATTTGGCAGCTTTATAGCTTAAAGGTTACTGGAGAGTGTGTTTCTACCAAGAGCGCTTGCACTGTGTTTCTGCCGAAAGCACTTGCGTGAGATTTTCGCTATGGAGAACAGTGCGGCAATGATTGTAGAAAAGTATTTCTACTTTATATAAGCTGTGTATTTATCATATCATTCCTGATTTTACTATATGTTACTGTTATTTTAGGTTTTATGTGTTATTTGGCATGATTTGGTAAGTTAATTTTTGGGTCTGCGAACGCTCACAAATTTTTCTCATGTAAGTAAATGGTAATTGCTTCTTCACTTTACGACATTCCGGTTTACGAACCCTTTCATAGGAACGCTCTACCTTCGGATGGCGGGGGAAACCTGTATTTTGCATGGTTAAGTCATTCCTGCTGAAAATATCATTTCAGGTGAAATCAGTATTTCCACTCAGTCCCTTCCTTAGTTTCTTTTAGAGCACACATTTCCTGGGCAAGATTACCATAATTGGTCCCGTCCATCTGTGTTGTAGTCCTAGTTTTGCGGGTACGACCTTAATCGTGACCTTGCCTCCTGCTCTGGCAAGTTCCTCTTTACCTGGACATACTTGTGCTCCCAGTCCACACTCTCCCATTTTAGATCATGCATGCAAATGGCCTTATCCTGTACAAACTGGATGATACACTCTTTATTAGCTCTTCGGTCATCCTTAATCCAATCCTTAGGTATTTGCTAAACCCATCCTATCATTAGTTTAAAAGGATTAAATCCTGTCCCACGAGCAGAGCTCACTCGTAGTTTCATCAGCACTGCTGGTAAGATACTAAACCAGGGTTTCTCAACAGTGGTTCCGTGAGAGATAATGATTTTTAAAAAATTGTTCTTTTGAAAGATTCTAGTGCTCGCAGTGATGGGCAGTGATGAGCAGCCCTGTTAGCTATCTCATTAGAGGCCTCTCAGCCTAGTATGGCAGTGTGTAGTAGGAACATGTTTATTTGGTTGAGTCCATTCTGAGTTTTGATGTGAGATAGAGGAGACCATTGATAATTGGTGAGCACTGTATTGCACTGAGGGGGTAATGGTGGGCCGATGAGGAGCGTGAAGTGCGTTTTACAAGCATCAAATGGACTCGCCCAACTTGGGCTGTGAAGTCAGCCTCTCCCTCTCAAATTACCTCTCCCTACTTCCCCTTATGAAAGTAGTGAGGACAGATTTTATAGAGTGCTTTGAAGATGAAGAATGGCTGCAGAAACTGGCCTAGTTAGCGTGGATTTTTCATGATATGATCCAGTTGAACAAATCTCTGCAAGGCCCTGGAGAAAATGTTTTGACTTCAAGTGACAAGATTCTTAGATTTAAAAGGAAACTGAATCTTTTGAAAAATCATGTTGCGAAAAGAAATCTTGAAATGTTTCCTCTGCTGCTTGGGCTTGAGAGGAAGGATATCAAAATGTCTCTTATTGAAAACCACTTGGAAGAACTTCAGAACAAGATTGAACTATACATTTCGTCCCTTTCAACTCAAGTATATGACTGAATGAGGGAGCCTTTCTGTGAATCTTCTGCTCAGCCTGAGAACTTGACTTGGCGAGAAGAGGAAGAACTTGGTGAGCTGCACTCTGATCATGCACTCAAGATGAGATTTCCCTTCCTGCTTCTGGTCAAGTTCTGGATTTCTGTGAAGCGTATCCTGCTATTCATAGGAAAGCAATGGACATTTTGCTGCAGTTTTCAACTTCTTACATGTGCAAGCAAGCTTTTTCTTGTTTAACAAGCATCAAGAGCAAGGATAGAAATCGTCTTATTTCAGTTGAAGGTGAAATCTGTGTGCTAATCTCAAACTTGACTCAGAATTGAGAATTTTTGCAGCAAATAGCAAGCACGGGTTTCACATGCTAGACCTATATTTGAGCCTGATCATGTCACTTGGTAAGAAAATGTTTTTTCAATGTCCTCTATGAAATTGTGTCTTAAACTATATTTTTATTCATATTGCTTTGGCTTATGCTTTTTTGTAACTTCACTTTTCAACAATGCTAATAATTTTTTTGTAAATAGCATTAAACAAAATCAATTTACAGACTTTATTTAAATTAACTCTATGGTGCCTACATTTAGAAAATTAAATACTATTTTAGCTTAAGCTAGTTATTTAACAGAAATTTATGAGTTTTAAAAATTTATGAAAGGGGAAGAAAGAGATTATTTTCAAGAAAGGTAAACTAAGGTTAATTACCTGTTTTTTTTCAAGAAAGGTTGGCTAAAAATTCAATCTCCACCAAAAGAGGATTGATAATTATTTTTGTATTATTATATCTATAACTTACTGATCATGCCAATGCACCGTGAGCAAAGATATAATAATTTTTATGCAAGGGTTCCCTGAGTCAAGAGCTCCTCCGGCTCAAATATTTTGAGAAATGCTGCCCTAGATCAGCTTTCCCTGACCTCCATTAGGGCATTCATTAGGCACCTTTTTAGGATGCAGTTCCATCTCTCAACCATGCCGGAACTATGAGGTCCATATGAAATGTGAAAATTCTTCTTGACCCCTAACAACATGCTAGCCCTCCTTATCACCTTTAAGGTAAAGTGTGTCCTTTGATCCGAATCAAGGATGGCTAGTGTTCCCCTCCTAGTTATTTTCTCTTCAGCTAGCACATAGGCTACCATCTCAGCAAAGAACACTTCCCTCCAACCTGGTGAGGTGATCAATGAATCATGAAACAATACCATTTACCCACGGACTGGGGTAATGGTCCTGTGAGGTCAATCTGAAGTTGCTCCTGTGGACCTTTAGGGTGTGGCTGATATCCTGGTTGGATTGTAACTGCTTTTTCTGGCTCACATGTTGTGCATTATTGGCAGAATTTAGTAATATCGCACCCCTTCCCTGGCCACCAGCAGTATCTTTCTAGCTGGGCCCTAATCTTGTCCTGCCCTATATGAGTTAAACCATGGTAGGTTTTTTTTCACAATGTATATCTGAACCACTCTAGGCTACCAATTATTCATTTTCTTTCCACATTCCATCATGCTTTGCACCACTCCTGCTTGTTCGCAAATCCACTTTTTCTTTGATTACAAGCTCTTTTTTTTCACCTTAAACCTTCTTCTTCACCTCCCTGACCATCACTACCTCCCGATTCCTCCATAATTACCTGATCAGCAAATGCATTTTCCGTTTCTTCAGGGGTGTCTACCCTTCCACACACCTTAATCTTTATGACTTCTGCTTCCCATGTCAGTTTAGAATCAGAATCAGGTTTATTATTACTGGCATGTGATGTGAAATTTGTTAACTTAGCAGCAGCAGTTCAATGAAGTACATAATCTAGCAGAGAGAGAAAAAATGATGATAATATCAATTAAATAAATAAATAGATAAATTTTGTATATTGAATAGGTTTTTTAAAATGTGCATAAACAGAAATACTGTGTATTAAAAAAAGTGAGGTAGTGTCCAAAGCTTCAATGTCTATTTAGGAATTGGATAGCAGAGGGGAAGAAGCTGTTCCTGAATTGCTTTTCTCACTGATGGTAACAGTGAGAAAAGCAGCTTTGGCTAACTCTTTCTCTATTTCTTCATGTTGTATATGTCCTCCTGATGAGGTTACATACAGCTTCTTGATCAAGTTGCCTTGCAATCGTGTACAACTCCAAAACTGTATGTACTGTCTATAAAGATATTCACCTATGTCCCTTACCTAAATTCAGGAGATCTGTTAGCACTTTAAGTTCTGCCACTTGCGTTGACCTGCAGGCCTGGGTGTTTTCCTCCTGTCATTATGTTCCCTCGTTTATCCACAGCAGCCCGTTGTATTCGTGGAGTACTGACAAGGTACTTTCTGTATCTGTCTACTAACAGGGTCAACACACCAAAGTTCAAAGTAAATTTATTATCAAAGTACATATATGTCACCATATATGACCTGAGATTCAATTTCTTGACAGCTTACTCAATAAATCCTTAATACAATATTAACTGTAACAGAATCAACGAAAGACTGTACCAACTTGGGCATTCAACCACTGTGCAAAAGACATAAAACAGTGCAAAAACAAAAAGAAAGAACTAATAATAATAAATAATTGAGCAACAACCATCGAGAACATGAGGTGGAGAGTCCTTGGAAGTGAATTCAAAGGTTGTGGAAACATTCCAGTGATGGGGCAAGTGAAGTTGAATGAAGTTATCCCGTTTTGTGATAAGAGCCTGATGGTAGTAACTGTTACTGAACCTGGTAGTTTGAGTCCTGAGGCTCATGTGCACCCTTCCTGATGACAGCCAAGACAACAACCAAGCTTGTTTGGCAATCACTACCTTGTGGTGAGTGAACAATAATGTTGTTACTATTATTACAGCCTTTTCATATTTGCTCTTCTCTTGTCCCTTCCACCAAGTAACTTGCTCAGGAATTGTTCCATCCAGATTATAACCCTTCATTATCATTTGGTACCAACTTAGGATCTGCAGGAGAGATGCCCACACTTCTTCACCAACTTCTTCCAGCTTCTTTGTTTTCTGCCATGGCCATGCCTTATAGTGTCTGCATACCTTAGTGCCTGCAATTCTTGCTGCCTGAAGCTATTTATCAAATAAATTTGGCCAGTTAATTGATTCCTCAAATCAGTTGCAACCCGTAACCACCTGAATTCCAGCTGCCTGTTACCTAGACATCCCAATCTCACGTTCCCCAACACCAAACTCCTCATGCTCCAAGATCTCTTTTTACCACAATTTATGGTCACTGTCGGTTATGAGGTTATCCCATGACCTAACAGGGTGGTATCTCAATCACGTCCACCCACCCGAGAGCCTCATCGTCAGTTGCGATCCAGTGGAGTATTCTGACGATTATGCCAATTGTAGGAGTAAACTGAAAGACCACAAGGTTGTTGTTCAAATAACAGGCAATTTATTAAGAATTGGTGTGCACCAGGAGATCATCCAAAGCTGATATGCAGTACTTGAGCATGTGTTTGGCATAACCTTTACCTTCCCAATTGACGAGCTTACCAGAAAACCTACAGAATGGCGGCTACAGAAAGACTTCACTGAGGAGCACACTGGATCCTAATTACAAAATAGAATGATTATTCACAGATGGAACAACAAATCCATTTTCTATGACAACAATTGGTGCACATTAGTGAAGTATCTGAAACCTGGGTGTTGTCACTGCATTCCATGTCTGGGGTTCCCTGTTACCACATTAGCACAATCTACATCACTATTTACTAATTATTAGCCCTCAAAATTCTTTCCCCTATAATAGTTCTCAGTATTTGAATGGAGTTATTTTATTCATCTAATTTTGGACCAATAAGATGAAATCAGACTGTGGTAACGGTGGTGTTAACAAAGGGTGTGGTGTTGTCTGTCAAAACCTAAATTTGGACATGTTTTTGGTGGATGTGACAAAGATTTGGGACTACCTGGGTCTAGAAATCCATTGGGTAGAAAATCATCTTGGCACTAAACAGATGGTATTGGATTACCTGCTGTTTTATCAGTGATTGAACTGAAAGCTCTTGTTCTGTGCCTTTGTTACCTACATCTGAGCTGCAACAATTTCTGTCACCTGCCATGAAAATCCAATACATTAATCGAGCTCTATCATCCCCATCCATTTGTTAAACTACACTGACTTGGTGGTCTTTGTTTTTGGCTTTGATCTTGATCCACAGTGCTACTTGAACCTGCCTTTGGATTTAGTATGTTTTATCTTTTTGAAGACTGCAGCTTGGGGAGGAAGGGATATGTGAGGGCTGCAGGATTGTGGAGTCAATATCCTTTTGTATCTGATTTCCATCTGACAATGACTGCCTTGCCATATCTAAACCAGGATCTGAATCTTTCCCATACACTGATGTTGCTTCAACGCATTTCCAAATAATGTCTGCGCAGAAAGTGAGCATGGCGGTTTGGTAAATTAATGACATACATTCCGAATCCACAGGGCATGACTGGAATAAAACAAATTGCTCTTCTGTGTTGCAGAAGACAATCATGATTTTTTTTTACTTGATGCCTGGAGAAGCTTTGTAAAGCAATTACTTTACTGGAATGTGTTTTGTATTCTGTCTAGACAAACCTGCAATTACCAGAAAACTTTAAGAACAGCACACAATTGTCTGCCAAGACAATTTCCCTGACCAAATAGAGGATCGAAGTTAAGAAAATGCAATTCCCAATGAAACTTTCCCTTTCACTATTCAACTTCAAACACCAGCATATGTTTAAACAGCAATTGATGATGAACAGATTTCAGGAAAGTTTTGGAGTTGCTATCCCTGAGAACATTATATTTTCACCAAATGCGCTGATGGGGATTTGCAATACAATTTGCATCTCAAAAATAGAACCCAGAGCATCTTCCCAAGAAATGCAATCTCAAGTTCTGAAATTGACAACCACAGTTAACAAATGCTCATATGCAAGCCAATATCTTAATAGGTAGCCACAAGATACGTTAGCTTGATTCTGGGAAATACTGATTACCTAATTCATAAGAATTTGTCTCATACAACTACGTAATTTTGATTGCTGGGCTAGAAAAGGCCAACATATCCGGGTGAATTCCAATAATCGTACATTGTCTTGGTATTGGATCAAATCATCCATTTCAATGACTGCTGTCAAGTCCAGGAACTTCAGAGAGGCAGCATCCTACATCTTGAAAGAAGTATGTGAAATTCAAAATTATCCTGTTGTTATGTGTATATTAGATGATCTAATAGTATTTAATAAACAAATTAGCAAGGTGTAGCTTATGATAAATTCTCGATTTAGTATGGATTCAGTACTCATAATGTACTCTATTCTAACACTTTATTCAATCAAGTATCTGTTTGTTGATTCCACCGAAAGAAACATTCCCGATGCACCTTTTCTCTTTCTTTTTTATTGGTTATTTTCTGATTTCCTCTTCAATTTCCTTTTCTCAATACAAAAAAAAATCCAATTTAAAGCACTTCCATTTACACCCCACTAACATTCTAAGGCATCAAGCTGATCATTGTGTCTAAATCCAGGTATGAAGTTAAAGCTTTGCGGTTTCTGTGGAGAGTGGTTACATATGCATGAAAAGACTGTTGAAAATTGCGTCTCCTCTTACAACAGAGGCAATTGAGGATCAGAGGTGTTCATGATAATGTTCACAATGTGTTTTCATAGAGTGAATGGAAATGGTTTCCAATATCATAATCAAGTAGCACAGATATTAACCAAAAAGGCAAAAGAAACCAGTGAGAAAGCTGTTACTTTATGTGCAATACGTGAGGAGAATTTCAAAAGCTTCCTAACGAGTGACAAATACATACTCCAATGTCAAGATTTTCAAAGAAATGGTGGGTGTTCTGTCCCAAAGAGCCAGTATTTCCAAGATTCCAGTAGAGACAAGTGCTGAACTTACTGCTGACTGCTCATACGTTAGTCTGGTAGTGCAACATGAAGTTGTGGCAGTTTCCCAGCACATCTGCGAGGGAATCATACCAAACCTGGAGATGAACAGCTGTGTGGGGACTGTAGTGGTGTTCTTTTTAGATCTTTAAGTACTTAATTTCATTTGAATGTTTCTGATATTTTTTGATATATTCTTAAAATTTTGAGTTAATTCTTAATGCATTTAATAATTTAATTATTTTTTGTTATTTTTAGAATGTTGTTGAATTCTTCTGAATGACAGAAATAGTTGGTTTTCTTGAAGCTTTATTTGTGGCTGGCCAGCAGTCTCTTCAACATAAAACCCAAGTCAACATAGAACATCGACATCTACAGCACATTACAGGCCCTTCAGCCCACAATGTTGTGCCGACCTTGTAACCTACTCTAGAAACTGCCTAGAATTTCCTTACCGCATAGCCCTCTGTTTTTCTAAGCTCCATGTACATATCTAAGAGTCACTTAAAAGACCCTATTATACCCACCTCTACCACTGTCACTAGCAGTGAATTCCAAGCACCCACCACCCTCTGTGTGAAAAACTTGCCTTTGGCATCCCCCTTGTACCTACTTCCAGGCACCTTAAAACTATGCCCCCTGGTGTTAGCCATTTCAGCCCTGGGAAAAAGCCTCTGGCTATCCACATGATCAATGCCCCTCATAATTTTATACACCTCTATCAGGTCACCTCTCATCCTCCGTCATTCCATAGAGGAAAGGCCAAGTTCATTCAACTTATTCTCATAAGGCATGCTGTCCAATCCAGGCAGCATCCTTGTAAATCTCCTCTGTACTCTTTCTATAGTATCCACATCCTTCTTGTAGTAAGCTGACCAGAACTGAACCAGTGGGCCTAACTAAGGTCTTGTATAGCTTTAACATTGCCTCATGCTCACGGCTCTTGAATTCAATCCCACAGTTGATGAAGGCCAATACACCATACACCTTCTTAACAACACTATCAACCGGCGCAGCAACTTTGAGTGTCCTATGGACGTATCTTACTGATCCTCCACACTGTCAAGGTCTTAATATAATATTATATTTTGTTTTCAAATTTGACCTACCAAAATGAACTACTTCCAACTTATCTAGGTTGAAGTCCATCTGCCACTTCTCAGCCCAGTTCTGCATCCTATTGATGTCCCACAGTAACCTCTGACAACCCTCCAGACTATCCACAACACCCTAACTTTTGTGTCACCAGCACACTTACTAACCCACCCTTCTGCTTCCTCATCCAGGTCATTTATAAAAAGCACAAAGAGGAAGGGTCCCAGAACAGATCCCTGCGGAACACCACTGGTCACTGTCCTCCATGCAGAGTACCAACCATCTACAACCACCCTTTACCTTCTGTGGGCAATCCAATTCTGGAACCACAAAGCAGGGTCTCCTTGGATCCCATGCCCCCTTACTTTTTGAATGAGCTTGGTATGGGGAACCTTATCAAATGCCTTGCTAAAATCCATATACACACCATCTACTGCTCTATCTTCATCAATATGTTTTGTTACATCCTCAAAGAATTCAACCAGGCTTGTAAACCATGACCTGCCCTTGACAAAGCCATCTCTAATCAGATTATGCCTCTCCAAATGCTCATAAATCCCGTCTCTCAGGATCTTCTCCAACAATTTGCCTATCACTGAAGACTCACTGGTCTATAATTTCCTAGGTTATCTCTACTCCTTTTCTTGATCAAGGTCGATTTCATTTTGTGCTCAATATTAATAATTGTAGATACAATAAAAATGAACTCTGAAATTTTGTAATACTTTTGTCTTCCATGTCTACTTTTGGAACAATCTCTAAAACAGCTCAGAAGATATCCAGCTCCTTTAACTTATATTTGATGATGGATAAGCGAGAAAGATACCATTAAAAATGCTGAATTTGAAATAATAAAGCATGCAGGCATGGGGGAAGAGAAAATAGAGTGAACATTTCCATTGTATAGACAAGGCAGAAGGGAAACTCTGTTAATGTGCAACTAAGTAATATTGCTACACTGTGTTGACCTGCAAACCGCCAGTGGGGATCTATGAATGCTACATGGAAATGTCATTCATTGGTTAATCCTGGTAAAATGGCAGCACACTCAACCTCAATGGCTACTATGGGACCAACAAGAGGTGTTTTTGTCTTTTTGTGACACCCCTTTTGACTGGGCATCTCTGGAAATGTGGCTCCTTAGCCCTTCACCGACAGCCATTGGACTCCACGATGAGAAACCCACCTTTCTCAGGCGCCTTACATCTAGGGTGTATTTGACTTTGGTTCTGCCAAAACGTGAGGCTAGCATATCTCTCTCACCCAAACCCCGGCTTGTGTGAATGCTCTGTGATTTACTGTCTGCTGCAATTACCTGTTGGCAAGAAATAACAGACTGTACACGGCATACAATTAAAGAAAGTATATTTATGAATGTTAACTGAACCAAGGAATTAAAGAACAGAAAGAAAAAAAACTAAAAGGGCCCATTATAATTAAGCAGTCAAATGTGCACATAAGTTGGAGCTCATCTTGGAGTTGTTTGTAACTCACCCGCTGGAGCGTTGGTCTGCATGAAAGCATGCACCATCTTCCAAATGTTGCACGAAATACATCTCAAACAAATAGGATCTGCAGAAAGCACCTTATGCAACAGGAGTGGCATCCTCAGCCATCCTCCTTCCTGTCTTCTCCCAGTTCCCTCCAAAAAAGACCTTGACCCACAACAGTGTCCCTCACAAAACCTCTCTGCCCAGTGTTCTCTAGAACCTTCTCCTAATTCCACCATCCTGGTTGGCTGACACCACCTTCCTAAGTTGAACAACAAAGCCCATTAACTCAGCTCAAACCCAAACAGGCTGAAAGCAGAACAGACTGCTCTTACAGAACTGCTAAAATGAAATACTTACAGCACAATAAAAATCTTAACCAGGGTGTTATGTTTAAGCATTTTTGTAAAATTGCAAGTCTACCCCATCAGTGAGTTTCTTATTAGCAGAGAAGCTGGAGGAGCTGAAGGTGCTGCCTGCATCAGAGAAGTGTTGGTACATAAAGGTAGTGCGCAGTCGAACAGCTAGTGATCTTCTTAGTTGCATTTCTTGTGGTCGTAAGACCCTGTTGGACATTGCTAATGTGGAATGCTGCAAGTGCAATTGACTGCTTTATTAGCGGTTGGCAGAGGAGCTGCGTGGCCTTGGTCATAGCAGCGGCTAGGCCTCAAGCCACAGTGTCACCTGTTTACAGCTGCCCAGAAGAACCAGTGGCGTCAGAGGCATCCATGCTAGAGTTGGTGCTGGCCCCTGTGTTCCCTTGGCAGAAGACAATCCATATCGTGTTTGACTGCACAGTTCGGCAACATTTGCGGACTCAAGGACTTGGGTCTATATTTTTATGGTGTAACTGTATTTTACTGCTATGTTATATGTGCTTGCTATCTTATATGTGCTATATGTACCTTGTGCTGTGTGTGACTATTGCTACTGTGTGTTGCATCTTGGCACTGGAGTAATGCTCTTTTGTTTGTCTGTATTCATGTGTATTTATGTATGGTTGAATGATAATTAAAGTTGAACTTGATCTTGAACTATATTCTTACCCCTGTTATTTTCCTGATTGTAAGTGCAATATTTCTGTTAGCAGCTCATTTGCAATCAGTATCTCTTCATAAGTGGGAAATATGCTTTTTCTATACCAGAAGATAATTGTGATTGACATTAATTGCTGTATCATATATATAAATTGAAAACAGAATGGGAACTTCCTTTTAAATAATATGTTGAGTCATCCAGAAAATAATACAATGAAAGGAGTGATTTCCACATTGAATTGAAAGCCGAAACCCATATAAATTTTGCTGGCAAGCTTTATAACACTGACTGAAATCCCCTTGTATATTATTGTATATTCTAATCACTTCTAAATTTTTGTTACTTTGTTTATGTATACTGATTGAAGTTGAAATTGAAAATAACATTGGACAGATAGATGATTTTTTTCACTTGACATCCATGGGTTTATTATCTCTGTACTATTCAACGTTCAAAGTAAATTTGTTATCGAAATATATATTTGTCACTATATATAACTCTAGGATTCATTTTCTCGTGGACGTACTCGATAAATCCATAATAGAATAATAACCATAGTAGAATCAGTGGAAGACCACACTACTTGGTGAATGTATTTGCAAATCTATCATGAATGTATTAATATTTCTCAAATATTTGCCTTTCTTTTTATCCATAAATCCTGCCTTCCTTTACAATGTGATTCAGAATGGATGATGCTGAAGCTTGCTTTATCCTTAGCAGTCGATATGAAGTTGACAGAACAGCTGCTGTAAGTTGTGTTACTTTCAGAGAAATATCTACTACATAGTTTCCAAAAGGCAAAAAAAGATGATGTTTAGAATGGTGTAAATTAACTACAATATATAAATTTTCAGTTGGTGTAGTCTTTTTCAGCCAAAAGGCCTTTTCCTCATTACTGCCAGCCTCAGATAAATTACCTATTGTAATTCAGGACACAGTACAACAGAACCCAGACCGGGAAAAGTATTTCTTTCCTGCAATATAATCTGATAATCAGGATACCTCCATTTTCCTGTCAAATAAGAACTGAGTTATATATGAACATTTCAACAATTGTGGTAGAAATTCCAAATTATTTGTCAAAGTTCATATGTAAAGTCTGAGAACTCCTCACTGACTTGTAACTGATTATCAGCCTCTATCTTGCATCATTTATTGACAGAGAAAACAGATGGAAATGACCTATCATCCCGTTGGAAGTAGTCACGATCAGCTTGTGAAAATTTAGGTTTTGATATTTTGTGCCTCCCTTTCAGGGAAGCGTGTCTTTTACATTTACCAACTTTCAAAGTAACCCAATGTAATCTTGCCAATTTTGGAAATGAGGGTAGAGTTAACCTCAGCCATTAGTTGACACAAATTAGACCAATATGAATATTCAGTATTGTTTTCATGGCAGTTCTACCCAAACATAGTTGAGAAATTTGGGTTTTACTTTTTTTCCTTGTTATTTCAATAATTTTAGTTAATAAGCAAAAGAATGTTCTTCTGCTGAGAAATATAGATGAGAAATTAAGAGAGTTAAAAAAAAAGCAAAGAATAAAAACTGGCCAATAAGGACTAATTTGGGGGTAGTGTTGCATGTTTTACCTGAGGTGGGTGATGGGGTTACATCCATACAGATGAAAATGGCCTCCAAGTTATACATGGCTTCTATCTGAAGAAGGTGGTAAACTGCTCAGCATTCTGAATGCTGTGTGTGAGAGAAACACTTGGTGTATTTCAGTAATTATAAGAGAAATCTTGGTAAGAAAAATTACATAACAAAAAAACTTATGAAATTTTGGCAGCCTTTTTAGATAACCTCTATTAATGCTGTGTATACGTACAGTGGTGCTAGGAGGTTTGTGAACCATGTAGAATTTTCTCTATTTCTGCATAAATATGACCTAAAATGCGGTCAGATCTTCACCTGTCCTAAAACTAGTAAACAAAACCCACTTAAATAAGTAACACAAAAAAAACATACTCGTTCATTTATTTGTCGAGAAAAATGATCCAATATCACATGTATTTGTTGAATAAAGTTTAGTAACTGGTGTGACCCCTTGAACAGAGATATCTTCAACCAAACCTTTCTCGTAATTGTTGATCAGTCCTGCACATCGGCTTGGAGGAATTTTAGGCCATTCCTCATTACAAAAGTCCTTTAACTCTGGGATGTTGGGAGTGCGGCGGGGCGGGGGGATGCTTCCTTGCAAGAACTGCTTGCTTCAAGTCCTTCCACCACATTTCTATAGGATTAAGGTCAGGATTTTTGATTCGGCCATTCCAAAACACCAATTTTCTTCTTGTTAAACCATTCTGTTGTTGATTTACTCTTGTCTTTTGGATCATTGTCTTGTTGTATTATCCAACTTCTATTAAGCTTCAGGTGGCAGACTGCTACCCTGACAATCTCCTGAAAAATGTCTTGAAACAATTTTGAATTCATTGTTCCCTCAACGATTGCAAGCTGTCCGGGCCCTGAGGCAGCAATGCAGCTCAAACTATGCTTAACAGTTGGGATGTAGTTTTGGTGTTGGTGTGCAGTGCCTTTTTTCCTACAAACATAACAATGTGCATTTCTGCCGAAAAGATCAACTTTTGGCTCATCTGTCCACAGAATATTTTGTCTCAGAGTTTTGTAGAACATCCAGGTTGTCTTTTGCAAACTTCAGATGTGCAGCAATTTGTTTTTGGAGAGCAGTGCTTTCCCCTGTGATGTCCTTCCATGAACACCTTTCTTGTTCAGTGTTTTTCTTATAGTGGACACATGAGCAGAGACTTTAGCAAGTTCTAGAGATTTCTGCAGGTCTCTTGTGGTTACCCCTTGTGTTCTTTTTCAGCTCCTTCAGCATTGCACATTGTGCTCTTGTTGTGATCTTTGCAGGATGCCCATTTCTCAAAATTTGAGCATGCCTATAAAAAACTTTGTTCATATTTAATACATGTTTCTAATTTATGTATTCATGCTGTGTAATATTATTTCCAATTTTTATGTTCCAGGATTCCATCCAATTGATTTTACAACAGTCTCTCCCTATCCATCTATATCTCTCTCTTCAGTTTATCCTCTATCATCCTCTTGCTCCCTCTCTCACAACATGCACATGCATACACCTTGTTGTTAGGGTCTTGTTGGATATCTGCCTGATGGTATTGACACTTTCCTTCTCATTTCTGTAACTTTGACTATTTAATTCACCCCGTCCCCCACTCCATTGAGATTATTGGCTTCATTATCCACCTCATAACACACATAACGAAGTGGAAGCAAGAAATCCTCCATCCAAAGAGGCTGTCAAAGAAAAAGATGACTGTTTGTCTTGACCACTAATTTATCTAATCCTGATGATAGCCTTTCTAAGGAAATCAAATAGAATTTTATTAAAGATTTCTATTTGAGGCATACATTTCTTCCTTTCACTAATTATTTCCCATTTGTGAATGAACATCTTAGATAAAATTTTGTTTCAAATTATCCAATAATGAGTAAGAGTCCAAACAAAAGATATTAATGTTAAATAAATCAACTTCTTTGGCAATGATATGGATATTAGGTTAGTAATTGAATGTATCTAAGGCATACATGTAGGCATAACTCATTTGTACAATGAATTAGAGTTTTATGTGTGCTCTTTACTGTTACCACACTCAATAATTGTCTTCATTAGTATTATCTCTGTCTTCTTCACAAAACTGAATAAGATTTGTTCTTCTTTGTATTATTTTAACCAGGATCACCAAACCATTCTGAGGGCATGGGCTGTCAAAGACTTTGCACCAAAGTGCCCCCTCTACGTTCAGATATTGAAACCCGAGAATAAATTTCATGTCAAGTTTGCAGGTAATAAACTTGGAGAGATGAGCAAAATTTTGTAATGTTTCAACAATAAATAATTACAATAAGATATATATTGATTGAGATAGGCGTGAGCCCCTTCTGGCCCTTTAAGCCACACTGCCCAGAAATCTGATGGTGGAGGGGAAATTCTTGAAACATTGAAGGTGTGCCTTCAGGCTTCTGTGCCTCCTTGCTGATGGAAGCAATGAGAAGGGGACAGGTCCTGAGTGATTATATCAAAGAGCTCTGCATCACACTGTTTTTAATGACATCAAATGCAAACAATAGAGTTGATCAGACATTGTTTGAGGCATTGCAATAAATGCATTTATCTAGATGTGACCATGTTTTAAACAGGTGAATCGGGAGAGATTTTCAATCTCCCAGTGTCTGCTAAACTTCAGAGTCCTTCATGTTGGATTTTGGGTGATGTGGGGTGGAGGAGTGGTTGATGAGAAAGAAAACAACCTCTCACACTGAATGGCCTTCATATAGATGCTATCAGCAGATCAGTAAATAAAAGATGTAAAATATAAATTGTCTTTCAGTTATTGTGAAGAAGCAAAATGAAAACTGGAACTTGCATATAAAGTATCAGAGGGATATTAAGAGATTGTGGCAGCATTAGTAGTGCTCATTCAAGAACCACTGGAGTCAGGGTGCATCCAAGAAGAAAAGAAAAACACTAACATAGGACTCCTGTTTAAGAAGGGAGAGAGACGAAAGAGAGGAAATTGTCAGTCAGTTAGCCTATTCTCAGTAGTTGGTAAGATGTTAGAGGCCATTATTAAGGATGAAATCTCAAACTACTTGGAAGTACATGATTAAATACAATGAAGTCAGTATGTTGCTTGACAAAACTGTTAGAATTCTTTGAGGAGGTTTGACAAGGGAGAGTAAGTGGACGTTATTTACATTGATTTTCAGAAGGCATTTGACAAGGTGCCACACATGAGGCTGCTAAACAGTGTTATAGACAAGGTACTAGTATGGATAGAAGATTAGTTGCAGGCAGAAGGCAGAGAGTAGGGATAAAAGGGTCCTTTTCAGGATTGCTGCCAGGGACAAGCGGCTCAAGGCTCTATGTAGAATTGACGATCTTTCACTATATGCATTAATGATCTGAAAAGGAATCAGATTTAATATCACTGGTATATGTTGTGGAATTTGTTAACTTAGCAGCAACAGTACAATGCAATACATGATAGATATGGAAAAAATAAATAAATGAATTACAGTAAGTATATACATGTATATAGAATAGTTAAATTTAAAAATATAAGTGCAAAAACAGGAATAATAAAGAAGTAAGGCCTGGGTTCAATGCCTATTTAGGAATCAGATGGTAGAGGGGAAGAAGCTGTTCCTGAATCATTAAGTGGCTGACTTCAGGCTTCTGTACCTCCTTCCTGAAGGTAACAAGGTTCCTGGGTGATGGGAGTCCTTAATAATGGATGCTCCCTTTCTGAGGCAATGCTCCTTGAAGATGTCTTGGGTACTACGGAGGCTAGTAACCCAGGATGGAGTTGACTAATCTTGTAGCTTTCTGTAGTTCCTTCGATCCTGTGTATTAGCCCCACCCCATACCAGATGGTGATGCAGCCTATCAGAATGCTCTCCACAGTACATCTGTAGAAGTTTTTGAGTGTTTTAGGTAACAAACCAAATCTCAGATTCCTAGTGAAATACAGCTGCTGTCTTGCCTTCTTTGTAGCTGCATTGATATGTTGGGACCAGGTTAGATCCTCAGAGATCTTGACACCCAGGAACTTGAAGATGCTTCTCTCTCCAATGCTGACTCCTTGATGAAGATTGGTGTGTGTTCTCTTGTCTCACCCTTCCTGAAGTCTACAATCAGTTCTTTGGACTTTCAGACACCACGACACCACTCAACTAGCTGGTATATCTTGCTCCTGTATGCCCTCTTGTCTCCATCTGAGATTCTGCCAAAAATGGTTATATGATCAAGAAATTTATAGATGACATTTAAGCTATGCCTACCCATGCAGTCACGGGTGCAGAGAGACGATGAAGGAGTTGATGGCATTGCAGTCAAATTTGCAGATGATGTTGAGAAGGATGGTCTTGAGGAGGTAGTCTGCAGGGGGACTTGGAAAGGATAGGTGAGTGGGCAAGAAAGTGGCAGGTCGAATACAGCATGGAGAAGTATGAGGTTAGGCACTTCAGTAGGAGGAATAATGACGTACACAATTTTCTAAGTGGGGAGATAATTCAAAAATCAAAGGTGCAAGGAGGCTTTGGAATCCTATTTAAGGATTAAACATGGGTGCCACGGTAACGAAGTGGTTAGAGCGTGCTATTACAGCTCGGGCCATTTCAGAGCTTGGAGTTCAATTCCGGCACCATTCTGTCAGGAATGTCCTCCCCATGGAATGCATGGGTTTTCCCCGGCTGCCCCGGTTTCTTTCCACAGTTGAAAGACATACTGGTAGTTAATAGGTCATTGTTCATTGTCCTGTGATTAGGTTTGGGTTAATTGAGTTTATCAGAGGTCGCTGGGGCAACTTGGCTCAAAGGACTGAAAAGGCCTAATCTGTGCTGCTTTACCACATAAATAAATAAATAAAACAAGTTAAGGCTAATTCGCAGGATGAGCTTATAAAAAGAAAGGCAAGTACACCGTTACATTCATTTTGAGAGGACTGGATTATAAAAACAAGAATGTACTGCGGAGGCTTTATAAAATGTTAGTCAGATTGTTCACAGTATTCCGTGTTTGGAATATTGTAAGCAACTGTGTGCCATATATAAGAAAGGATGTGTTGGTCCTGGAGAGGCTCCAGAGGAAGTTCACAAGAATGATCCCAAGAATGAAAATATTTAATGTCTGAGGAGAGCATGATGGCCTTGGACCTGTACTGGATAGACTTTAGAAGAATAGCATGGGGATACTAAAAGGCCTATGTAGAGTGCACATGGAAGGAATGTTGCCATTAGGAGAAATAGGATCTGAGGGAACAGCCTCAGAGTATAGGCATGCCTCTTTAGAATGCAGATGAGGAGGAATTTCTTTGGCCAGATGGTGGTGAATCTGTGAAATTTGTCAGTGTAGAGGGCTTTGGAGGCCAAGTCATTCAGTAGATTTAAGGCAGACATTAATGGGTTCTTGGTTTGTAAAGGGATTAAGGGTCACGAAGAGAAAGCAAGAGAATGGGATTGAGAAAAAAAATAGCCCTGATTGACAAATGGCAGATTGGACATGACAGGCTGAATGGCCTAATTCTGCTCACTTATCTTGTGGTCTTATAAAAATAAATAAAGTCTTTAATTTCTTTATAAAGAAAGGAGACTCCACATTTTGTAAATTTATTATTTTTAAGGCAAATGCAATTACTCTGTAATAATTATCACTGGAGAATATCGGGAAATAAACCAACTGCTGGAGGAACTCAGGAGATCTCAGTGTCTTCAGCTGTGAACCTGCATCAGGGCTGTTATCAATTATTGAGCCTGTAAAGCTTGATCTTTCCTGGCTGGACATCACCTGGCTTTTAAGTTTCTGACAAAGCATCTCCAACCTGAATGTTAGGCCTGTTTCATCTTCCTACAGATGCTATTAGAACTACTGAGCCTTTTCAACACTTTGTGTTTGAATTCCTAATATTTAAGATTATTTACATTGCATAAAAATAGCAAATAATTAAAGTTAAGATCTTGCATTGTTATCCGTTGATAACACAAGTGCTTACAACTTCATCCAGCAAAATCTTATACTTATGTCACTGCCCATCAGTTTAGAAATGGACCTTCAAATACTCCATTAGAGATAAATGTTGTTAAACTAGGGAAATACGAATCTCCTGTTTCTTTTTTATTGTAATTTATTTTTTATTGAAGTTCATCATCAAACAAACATTTCCATAAGATGTATTTCAGATATTGTACATATATATCATATAGTTATATATGCCACAAATCTCCACATAGTATTTATCTGAGGTAACACACATCAAAGTTGCTGGTGAACGCAGCAGGCCAGGCAGCATCTCTAGGAAGAGGTGCAGTCGACGTTTCAGGCCGAGACCCTTCGTCAGGACTAACTGAAGGAAGAGTGAGTAAGGGAGTTGAAAGTTGGATGGGGAGGGGGAGATCCGAAATGATAGGAGAAGACAGGAGGGGGAGGGATGGAGCCAAGAGCTGGACAGGTGATTGGCAAAAGGGGATACGAGAGGATCATGGGACAGGAGGTCTGGGAAGAAAGACGGGGGGGGGGACCCAGAGGATGGGCAAGAGGTATATTCAGAGGGACAGAGGGAGAAAAAGGAGAGTGAGAGAAAGAATGTGTGCATAAAATAAGTAACAGATGGGGTACGAGGGGGAGGTGGGGCCTAGCGGAAGTTAGAGAAGTCGATATTCATGCCATCAGGTTGGAGGCTACCCAGACGGAATATAAGGTGTTGTTCCTCCAACCTGAGTGTGGCTTCATCTTTACAGTAGAGGAGGCCGTGGATTGACATGTCAGAATGGGAATGGGATGTGGAAATAAAACGTGTGGCCACTGGAAGATCCTGCTTTCTCTGACGGACAGAGCGTAGATGTTCAGCAAAGCGGTCTCCCAGTCTGCGTCGGGTCTCGCCAATATATAAAAGGCCACATCAGGAGCACCGGACGCAGTATATCACCCCAGTCGACTCACAGGTGAAGTGTTGCCTCACCTGGAAGGACTGTTTGGGGCCCTGAATGGTGGTAAGGGAGAAAGTGTAAGGGCATGTGTAACACTTGTTCCGCTTACACGGATAAGTGCCAGGAGGGAGATCAGTGGGGAGAGATGGGGGGGGGACGAATGGACAAGGGAGTTGTGTAGGGAGCGATCCCTGCGGAATGCAGAGAGAGGGGGGAGGGAAAGATGTGCTTAGTGGTGGGATCCCGTTGGAGGTGGCGGAAGTTACGGAGAATAATATGTTGGACCCGGAGGCTGGTGGGATGGTAGGTGAGGACCAGGGGAACCCTATTCCTAGTGGGGTGGCGGGAGGATGGAGTGAGAGCAGATGTACGTGAAATGGGGGAGATGCGTTTAAGAGCAGAGTTGATAGTGGAGGAAGGGGAGCCCCTTTCTTTAAAAAATGAAGACATCTCCCTCGTCCTAGAATGAAAAGCCTCATCCTGAGAGCAGATGCGGCGGAGACGGAGGAATTGCGAGAAGGGGATGGCGTTTTTGCAAGAGACAGGGTGAGAAGAGGAATAGTCCAGATAGCTGTGAGGGTCAGTAGGCTTATAGTAGACATCAGTGGATAAGCTGTCTCCAGAGACAGAGACAGAAAGATCTAGAAAGGGGAGGGAGGTGTCGGAAATGGACCAGGTAAACTTGAGGGCAGAGTGAAAGTTGGAGGCAAAGTTAATAAAGTCAACGAGTTCTGCATGCGTGCAGGAAGCAGCGCCAATGCAGTCATTGATGTAGCGAAGGAAAAGTGGGGGACAGATACCAGAATAGGCACGGAACATAGATTGTTCTACAAACCCAACAAAAAGGCAGGCATAGCTAGGACCCATACAGGTGCCCATAGCTACACCTTTAGTTTGGAGGAAGTAGGAAATATATATATAAATATAAATATATCTGAGGTATACACTTATAGAAAAGAGAGGAAAGAAAGAACAAGCAAAAGAAGAAAACTATGTACAAGTAGAGAGTGATCTTTTTTTACAACATATTCATTGATTTGTGAGAATAAAATCAGGCCTATGAGGTGTTATGCAGTTAAACCATTTTTCCCAGTATGAATCAAATCATTCCAACTAATGATTAACAGATGCTGTTATCTTCTCCATTTTGTAAATGTCCATTGTAATTTCCATCCATGCATTTAAAGTCGGGCTCTCCTGTGATAACCATTTCCTGGTAAGGGTCTTTTTACCAGCCACCAGCAGTATATTCATTAAATATTTATCTCTTTTCAACCTTTCTTGAGGTAAATACCGAGTATATACCCAGTCGTGAGTTCGAGCCGCAGCCGAGGCATCGTGTTGTGTCTTTGAGCAAGGCACCTAACAACACAGTGCTCTGTGACGACACTGGGGCCAAGCTGTATCAGCCCTTGCCCTTCCCTTGGACAGCATCGGTGTCGTGGAGAGGGGAGACTTGCAGCATGGGCAACTGCCGGTCTTCCATACAACCTTGCCCAGGCCTCCGCCCTGGAGAGTGAAGACTTTCCAGGAGCAGATCCATGGTCTCGCAAGACTAACAGATGCCTTAATATGAGGTATATACCCAAAATATATGGTTTCACTTTCTAAGGGTATTCACATTTAAAGATGTCTTGTAGGGCATTATGTATCCCACTCCAATAGTCTTTGATAACGGGGCATTCCCAGAAACTATGATAATGGTTTACATTTTGATTTCCACAATTTTTCCAGCAAACAGGGAGGTTACTATCATAATGGGATTTCTCAGAGAGTGTAATAAAATACCTTATGAAGTTTTTCCATCCGAACTCCCTCCATTTCTGTGAACTGAACTGATACACTTCCATTGATACCTCCATATTGTTGTCCATTCTTCCTCAGATATAATTATCCCTCCTTCCTTCTCGCAATTTGTTTTAATGTATGAAGTCGAATGTGTTTTAAGATTTGACAAACTCTTATACATTCTTCAAATTATTCTACTACCATTATCTGAATTACATGCTTTTCTAAATAGCTCTCTCAAACATGTACTTGCCTTGGTTACATTTTCAACAGTCGTATTCATATACTGTTGCATCTGTAAATACTGATAAAAGTCTTGTTTTTCTAATAAGTGTTTCTCTTTAACCATTTCAAAACTGAACAGAGTTCCTTCTTTCATTATGTTGCAAAGGACTGTTATTCCTTTAGCTGTCCAGTCCTTAAATCTAGCATGTAGTTTATTCGGCATAAAATCCAAGTCATATGCACATCATTTAAGTATTGACAGTAGAGGAGGCCGTGGATAGACATGTCAGAATGGGAATGGGACGTGGAATTAAAATGTGTGGCCACTGGGAGATCCTGCTTTCTCTGGCGGACAGAGCGGCCACTGGGAGATCCTGCTTTCTCTATACTGTAAAGATGAAGCCACACTCAGGTTGGAGGAACAACACCTTATATTCCGTCTGGGTAGCCTCCAACCTGATGGCATGAACATTGATTTCTCTAACTTCCGCTAATGCCCCACCTCCCCCTCGTACCCCATCCGTTATTTATTTTTATACACACATTCTTTCTCTCACTCTCCTTTTTCTCCCTCTGTACCTCTGAATATACCCCTTGCCCATCCTCTGGGATCCCTCCCCCAATCTTTCTCCCCTGACCTCCTGTCCCTTGATCCTCTCATATCCCCTTTGCCAATCACCTGTCCAGCTCTTGGCTCCATCCCTCCCCCTCCGGTCTTCTCCTATCATTGGATCTCCCCCTCCCCTCCCACTTTCAAATCTCTTACTAACTCTTCCTTCAGTTAGTCCTGACGAAGGGTCTCGGCCTGAAACGTCGACTGCACCTCTTCCTAGAGATGCTGCCTGGCCTGCTGCGTTCACCAGCAACTTTGATGTTTGTTGCTTGAATTTCCAGCATCTGCAGAATTCCCGTTGTTTGCGTTTTTTTTTTAAGTTCAATATGTTGGGACCAGGTTAGATCCTCAGAGATCTTGACACCCAGGAACTTGAAGCTGCTCACTCTCTCCACTTCTGATCCATCTATGAGGATTGGTATGTGTTCCTTTCAGCCATGATTCAGTGATGCCTACAACATCATACATGCCAATCTGTAACTGTTCATCAACCTTATTCCTTTCACTGTGCGCACTCAAATATAACACTTTCAGTCCCATATTCACCCTTTTCGACTCATCCTGTTGACTGCAATTTTGCCTTATCACCTGCCTCTCCTTGCTAAAAGTCTCACTACACACTACCTCTGTTTGTAAACCAACTACCTCACCTCCGCACTATCACTTCAGTTCCTATCCCCCTGCCAAATTAGTTTAAACCCTCCTGAAGAACTCTAGCAAACCTGCCCGCAAGAATATTGGTCTCCCTCAGGTTAAGGTGTATCCCATCCCTTTTATACAGGTCATACCTCCCCCAGAATAGATCCCAAGGATCCATAAAGCTGAACCCCATCCCTCTGCCCCAGTTCTCAGCCATGCATTCACTTGCTATATCATCCTCTTCTTATCTTTACTGATGTGTTGCACAAGCAGCAATCCACAGATTACTGTCCTGGAGGTCCAATTCTTCAGTTTTCTTTCTAGCTCCCTAAAGTCTCTCTTCAGGACCTCTTCACTTTGTCTACCAATTTCATTGGTGCCAATATGTACCAAGATTTCTGGCTGCTCACCCTCATCCTTGAGAATGCCATGGACCCAATCAGTGATGCCCCTGACCCTGGTACCAGGGAGACAACATAACATCTGGGTGTCTCTATCATACCTACAGAATCTCATCCCTGTAGGCTGACTATGGAATATCCTATCATCAGGGCAATTCTCTTCACCTCTCTGCTCTTCTGTGCCACAGCACCAGACTCTGTGCTAGAGACCCAGTCACTGTGGCTCCCCTCTGGTAGGTTGTTTCTTTCAACAGTATCTAAAGTTGTATATTTATCACTGAGGGGAATGGCCACAGGTGTCCTCTGCACTGGCTGTGCATTTCCCATCCTTCTCCTGACAGTCACCTGTTTCCTGCATCCTAGGGGTGACTATCTCTCTGTAGCCCCTATCTATCACCTCCTCATTCTCCCATATGAGTCAAATGTCATTGAGCTGCAGCTCCAGTTCCTGAATACGTTCTCTCAGGAATTGTAGCTCCGTCCACCAGGTGCAGATGTGTTTATCCAGGAGACTGGAGGACTCCCAGACGTCCCACATAGTACAAGACACTGTCCCTGGAGCCATTCTTATGAATCTCCTCTGCCCTAAGAGATGACGAATAAACCAATCTGAGCAAAAAAAGAGAAACTTACCAGTTAATTTACCTTGCCGAAACCTGATCTCGTCTAAGCCTGATAAGCCCAAGCCACTCTAAACCCTGGCACACTCAAAAGAATGGCCACTCTGCTTGCCCTTGTGTCATTTTTATTCACCCGTTCTAATGAATCCCTCTCAGTGATTGGTCGCACCCATCTCCAAGAAACTGCCGTGAAGCTCTGCCTTTTAAATTGTGATTGCGGATCTGATTGAAAAGGGTGCTTTATTTACGCACCCCCTCTCAGTGATTGGTTGCAGCCCAAATCCATTCAACCATGAAGCATCAGGAAAATATTACTCTTCCCTAGTAAATCCTCAATTGTCTCTTGCTTTATGCAGAAACAATCCAACGTCTAAGATACCTGATTGTTATACTCTGCAGTGAACTTGAATTCTGTTGCCACAATCTTAGTGTCAATATTGATCTCAATATGATGTCGATATCACAGTCCTTAAGGTTATTTGTAAGTAGCAATGGACAGCTTATGATTACCATGTGTTTGCTGACTGAAATCCCAACTGTTGGGCATAGATTAAAAAAACTCCCAAGAACTATCACTAAGTTTCTATTTTACCTTGTTAATACAGCCTTTCAACCATCTGTTCAGCCGACTTGCTAGCAGAGCAGCCAGAGGGTGGTAGTACATAGCTACCACTCTGACTGGAGGCCTGTGACTAGTGGAGTGCCGCAGAGATCAGTGCTGGGTCTGTTATTGTTTGCCGTCTATATCAATCATCTGGATGATAATGTCATTAACTAGATCAGCAAATTTGTGGATAGCAAATTTGTGGATACCAAGTTTGGGGGTGTAGTGGACAGTGAGGAAGATTATCAGAGCTTGCGCGCAGCCTGTCCGGTGAAATTATATCGTATTTGTTAAATAGGGTACCGTGCACAATTCTGATTTAATGGCGACAGCCCTGAGAAGCACGGGGAACATCTGGAGTAACTTCTGAAATGCCCGGGTCGCTTCCGCTGCTACTGTGTGATTGAGAATCTCTGGAAGGAAGGCCCCAAAATCCTCGTCTTTGCCTGCTGCTGGCGGCAGGGTCTGGGGTCACGGAGCTCGGCAGAGATGGTCCTTGGTACTCGGTGTCGGAGGGCTGGTCGGAGCCCGAAGTTTTCGGACGACTCAGAGTCGGACTGTGGTCGGGTGTGGCAGGGAGAGTTTTCTTCCTTCTCCCGTCTGCATGAGATGTGGGACTTTTGAAAGACTTTGAACTTTTTTACTGTGCTCATGGCCTGTTCTTCATCAAGTTACGGTATTGCTTGCACTGTTGTAACTATATGTTATAATTATGTGGTTTTTGTCAGTTTTTCAGTCTTGGTCTGTCCTGTGTTTCTGTGATATCACACCGGAGGAATATTGTATCATTTCTTAATGCATGCATTACTGAATGACAATAAAAGAGGACTGCGTGTCCTCATAATCTAATCTAATCTAATCTTGACCAGCTGGAAAGTGGTCTGAATAATGGTAGATGGAATTTAATGCAGGCAGGTGCGAGGTGTTGGACTTTGGTAAAACCAACACAGTGAATGGTAGGGCACTGAGGAGTGCTGTAGAACAAAGAGATCTGGGAATACAGATCCATAATTCCTTGAAAGTGGCATCACAGGTAGATAGAAGAAGAAGAAAGCCTTTAACTCCGAGTAGAGTCATCGGGATGCCATCATGACGGCGTTCTTTTAGCAGGCTTTCTTATTTTTACGAGTCCGAGTTGCTAGCTCGGCGCTCAACCCAGCACGGATGGAAAGCGTACAAGGGAGCCGGCTGGACTTGAACTCAGGAGCCTTCACTCCGAAGTCCGGCGCTGATGCCACTACGCCACCAGCCGGCCTACAGGTAGATAGGGTTGTTTTGAACGTTTTTGGCATTTTGGCCTTCATAAATCAAAGTGTTGAGTACAGGAGATAGGACGTTATGTTGAAGTTGTATAACACATTAGTGAGGTCTAGTTTGGAATATTGTGTGCAGTTTTGGTTGCCTACCTAGAGGAAAAATGTAAAATAAGATTGAAAGAGCGCAGAAAAAAAATTACAAGGACATCGCCAGGACTAGAGGACCTGAGTTATAAGGAAAGATTGAATAGGTTAGAACTTTATTCCTTGGAACACAGAAGATTGAGGGGAGATTTGATAGAGGTATACAAAATTAAGAAAGGTATAGTTTGGGTAAATGCAAACAGGCTTTTTCCACTGAGGTTGGCTGGAGCTATAACTGGAGGTCATGGGTGAAGTGTGAAAGGTGAGGTTTAAGGGGAACATGAGGGGAAACTTCTTCATTCAGAGGGTCATGAGAGTGTGATTTGAGCTGCCAGTGCAAGTGATGCATGTGAGTCCGATTTCAATATTAAAGAGAAATTTGGATAAGTACATGGATGGTAGCGGTATGGAGGGCTATGGTCCCGGTGCAAGTCGATGGGAGTAGGCAGTTTAAATGGTTCAGCACAGACTAGATGGGCCAAAGGGCCTGTTTCTATGATGCAGTTTTCTATGATTCTATAACCAAGACTACTGTGCCTGCTTACACGGCTGGAGTAAACATGTCCACCTCTTGGAGGAAGCAAGAGCAGCTTGAAAAATTAAGTCGACAGTGAAGGAACGATTATTGCGGTTCAGAGTCGATCCAAAAGCAAAGAATTCTCTCAATCGCCAGAAGCGTGCACGGCCTCTTACAATTTTTCAGCATGACTGAGTGAGCATATCATCACATGTTCGCAAATTTCAAGTCAACGGCAAGTTTCAGCTGTGGCTTGAAGGCAGCATACTGCTCACTGCTCCCTTGTTGGGGTTGCAAACTTTCTCGTGAAGTATTGAACCAAGGTCCCATCTGCTCTCTCAGGTAATAAAGGAAAATTATTTTTAAACTATTTCAAAGAAGAGCATGGGAAATTTCCTCACTTCCCCAGCCAATACTTTGCCTTTGACCAGCCATGAAAAATCTGTTGTTAGTTCACTGTTTCATTGTTGTTTGTGGGAGCTAACTGTTGCACTTCCAGTGGTGATTCCACCTCTACAGCACACTCTTCCCTGATAAGTGCTGGAACATCCTAACACTCATAAGAATATGAGTGCTGATGACAGTTCTTTGACCGAAATTATTAACACTCTTGTTCTCTTTTCACAAATGGTGTCTGCCCTGCTGAGTATTTCCAGTGTTTTCCATTTGAATTGAAATGTAAATTCTCTTTTGCATTGAAAAGAGGAGCGTCCTTCTCAGTAGGTCATCGGTAAAGCAAATTGAGAGACTGTCATCATTCCAATTAAACTCCAGTAATTTAATGCAGCACACATGGTAACAGCAGAAGGAACAGAACGACAAGGGTCAATACCTCTCTCTTGGTCATCTGACAGTTTTTGCTAATGAGATGTCATCTTGTACAAATGTACAAATTATTGTTTTGGCAATACTAAGGAGTCAATGGAAACATTTTAAACTATATTTAGCTCATTCAGTCTGACACTTCTGGCACCTTATTCTTAAAGTAATTTACTATCATAGCTTTCATTATTGAAGTGATAATCTATCATGTATTTAAATATATGAAGTTCATAAACTAAAGTTTTCTTTCCATGTTAAATAGTGGCTGACCATGGCTTAGTCTATTGATATGGTTTACTAAGCATGAACATATTTTGTGAGGCTTTTAAATTGCAATCACTCCGAAGAGGTTATACAATAGACTTAAACAAGGATCTGGACCCTCTGAAATTTACCTATCTCTACAATAGGCCTACAGTGGATCCAATCTTACTGGCTTTTCACCTGGACAATAGCAATACCCTCCTCAGGCTGCTGTTTATTGATTATAACTCAGCGTTCAACACTATCATACCCTCAGTACTGATCAACAAGTTCTGAAACCTGGACTTCCATACCTCCCTCTTTGACTTCCTCATCAAGGGACTATAGTCAGTGTTATTTATGCTATAGCCTGAATTTCATAACTGCATGCAAAACATTAGCTAGTAGATATTCTGAATTTCCAGCTTCGGAGAAGTTAATAATAATTGGTTAATTCCTTGTTTATGCCTCATTCAGCAGGACAGTGTCACTGAAAGTGCTTTGCAGAGTCAGGAAAGTTGAAGTTTATATGCATGATTAACCAAGTACAAAATCTTTTGACTAATGTATTAATAGACAAATTTATGCAATTCTAGTTGCACACTTTATATTTTTCATATGATTCTATTTAGATCATGTTGTTTGTGAAGAAGAATTCAAATATGCCATGCTCGCTCTAAATTGCATCTGTCCAGCCACATCAACACTGATAACTCTACTTGTTCACACTTCCAGGGGCCAGTAAGTGCTTTTTTATATATAAAGTATTAGCTTCATTTTTCTAAAATTATAGGCAATTCTATCATGCCTCTAAGTATATTGTATTAGTTAATCTAAACCCTATATCAGAATATCAGGGCAAAATTTAGGCTGACGCTGTTGTGAGGTGCTGAGCGAACGTTGAGCTAATTATGTCAACTTTTAATTAGACACGAAAATTAGGTTGCATTTGCATATTCAGGTGGCTGTGTGAATCCCTGGTATTCTTATTAATCTTCCTTCTTTAACCAGTGGGAGTGGAAATGGACATTCTGTCTAATTGGGACTTATTGGCACAGTATCTTTTATAGTTGTGTTCAAGTCAAAAGACTCTGTATTCCAAATAAACCACACTGTGGCATGCATTAATAAGCTACAGTGTGATATCAAGTGTTACGTATTCAGGATGGTAAATATCAGGATACACCTTTCATCTTAAAATTTTTATGGCCTTTACATTTTAGGGATGCTGCACCATTGGAGAAGCTCTAAGAATAAGCCAGGGAATTATAGGCCAGTGAGCCTGACATCAGTAGTGGAAAAGCTATTGGAAGGCATTCTAAGGTAAAATAGAGAGGGACTAATTAGTGATAGTCAACTTGGCTTTGTGTAAGTCGCATCTAACTCTATCGTATAGAGTTTTTCGAAGAAGTTTCCAGGAAAGTTGCTGAAGGCAAGGGAGTGGGTGTTCAGTCTTGCCAAAGGGTTTAGGCCCGAAACATTAACTGTACTTTTTTCCATAGATGCTGCCTGGCCTTCTGAGTTCCTCCAGCATTTTGTGTATTGCAGTGGATGTTGTCTACATTGCCTTTAACAAGGCCTTTGATAAGATTCTACATGGGCGGTTGGTCAAGGACATTCAGTCACTTGGCATTCAAGATGAGGTAGTAAATTAGATTAGACATTGGCTTCGCAGAAGATACCAGAGAGTGGTTATAGATGGTTGCCACTCTGACTGGAGGCCTGTGACTAGTCGTGTGCAGCCAGGATCAGTGCTGGGTCCACTGTTGTTTGTTACCTATATCAGTGTTCTGGATGAGAATATGGCTAACTGGATCAGCAAATTTGCAGTTGACACCAACTTCAGAGGAGTAGTGGACAGCGAAGAAGACTATCAAAGATTGCAGTGGGATCTAGACCAGTTGGTGAAATGGGCTGAACAATGGCAGATGGAATTTAATGCAGATGTGTGTGAGGTTTTGCACTTTGGGAGGACCAAACACAATAGGTCTTACATGGTGAGCAGTAGTGCACTGAGGAGTGGGGTAGAACAGAGGGATCTAGGAATTCATAATTCCTTGTAAGTGGTGCCACAGGTAGATAGGGTTGTGAAGAAAGCATTGGGCACATTGTCCTTCCTAAATCATTGTACTGAGTACAGGAGTTGGGATGTTTTGTTGAAATTGTATAAGACATTGATGAGGCCTAATTTAGAGTATTGTGTGCAGTTTTGGTCACTTACCTATAGGAAAGATGTAAATAATACTGAAAGAGTATAGCGAAAAATTACAAGGATATTGCTGGGATTTGAGGACCTGAGTTATATGGAAAATTGGAGTAGGTTCTATTCTATAGAACGTCGAAGATTGAGGGGAGATCTGATAGAAGTATACAAAATTATGAGGGGTATAGACAGGGTAAATGCAAGCAGGTTTTTTTCCACTGAGATAGGGTGAGACTAAAACTAGAAGTCATGAGTTAAGGGTGAAAGGTGAAATGTTTAAGGGGAATATGATGGGTGGTGAGAGAGTGGAACCAACTGTTAGCACAAATGATGAATTGATGAATGCAGTGTTGATTTCAACATTTAAGGTAAGTTTGGATAGGTACATGGAAGGGAGGGATATGGAGGGGTATGGTTCGGGCGCAGATCGATGGGACTAGGTACCTTAATGGTTTGGCATGAACCAGATGAGCCAAAGGGGCCTGTTTCAGCACTGTAGTGTTCTATGACCCTAAAGATTCACCAAAGAAAAGCATTGAGGGAAAATCAGGTGTATCCCTTAATTAAAACCAAAAATAGATCATCTGTTTCTTGTTTTATTGATTTTTATCAGAGCTTGCTGTACACATGTAGGATGATGCATTTATTAAGGTGGTGAAGGCACTATAGACAGTACTTAATAGGCATTTTAGGTCGGGTTAAAGTCATCAAAGGTACAATCAAAAGCATACATTCTCATCTTCCAGTGGATCTAGAGTCTTTCCAACAAACTGAAGTAACAGAAGAGAAGCAGAGTCATTGAATCATACAGCAGAGAAGCGGGTCGTTTGCCCACCATATCCATGATGACTTTTTTGTAATTCTATACTAATTCCAGTTGCCAGCATTAGGTCATATCCTCCCATGCCATGCCAATGATTTTACTACCACTGACGTAAGACTAAGTAGCCTGGAGTTATCTGGCTATATCTCTGCTGTCCTTAAATAAAAGAAAACATGAGCTATCCTCCAGTCCTTTGGCTCCTTATCTATGGCTAATGAAAATGCAAAAATGATTGAAAGGGCCCCAGATATCTCTTCTCTTGTTTCCCCTAGTGACCTGGGATAGAAGACAACCCTGAGGTTTTAACAATCTTTATATGTCCTAAGACAGTGGTCCCCAACCATCGGGCCGCGGACCAGGACTGGGCCGCAGAGCATGCGCTACCGGGCCGCGAGGAAACGATATGATTTGGCGATCTGAGTCAGCTGCACGTTTCCTCATTCCCTGTCACGCACTGTTTAGCCATTACCCAAGTGTCATCCATTTCAGCGCGGGAAGGAGCTCAACTCCTCGAGCTTGCAAATGACGGCGAGCTGAAAAGTCTGTTTGACATAACATCTCTGCCGGCATTCTGGATCAAAGTCAAGGCTCAATATCCTGAGATAGCCACGGAAGCACCGAAAACATAGCTTCCATTTCCAACATATCTCTGCGATGAATGTAACAAAAACTAAATTGCGGATTAGACTGGACATAAGGAACCCCGTTCGAGTATCGCTGTCCCCCATCACCCCTCGATAGGACCGTCTTGTTGCAGGAAAGCAAGCCCAGGGCTCCCACTGATTCAGCGATATTGGTGTGTTGCAATGATTTTATATGTTCATATGGGGAAAATATGTGCTGTGTGTTTAATATCCAAACGTTACTTAAAATGTTATGATGCTATTGACTTATATAACCATATAACAATTACAGCACAGAAACAGGCCATCTCTGCCCTTCTAGTCCGTGCCGAACGCTACTCTCACCTAGTCCCACCGACCTGCACTCAGCCCATAACCCTCCATTCCTTTCCTGTGCATATGCCTATCCGATTTTTGTTTAAATGATAATATCAAACCTGCCTCTACCACTTCTATTGGAAGTTTGTTCAACATTTACTTCAAGCTCCCCTGTCCTCCCCTGATAATTGACTTATCACTATATTTATGCGAGGAAAATATGCGCTGTGTGTTTAATATTAAATTCGTTAGATAAAGCCTTTTAGAAACAAAATTGATTGTATTAGCCACTTATCACCGATACTCCAGTTGTGATTAACACCCCCCTCTGAACAGAATCGCCAAAAACGATTTGTAGAAAAATAATTGACACGAGCGCGCATGCGCAAATAATGCATACACACTGGTGCCCGCGCAAGACTTTATGGTCATTGTAGTCTTTCTCTGGGTAAACACAACGTATTTGACTGCTACTCTTGTCCATTGGCAACCATCCCGCCCCCCCCTGCACCCCCAGTCAGCCGGTCCGCTGGTCCGCAAGAATATTGTCAACATGAAACCGGTCTGCACTGCAAAAAAAGTTGGGGACCCCTGTCCTAAGAAATCAAATACTTCCTCCACCAAAATGCTGACCTGAGTCAGATTTTCCCACATACCCTCCCTGAATTGACATTCTTCCATGATTTCTTCTTGATGAATATGGATAGATAATCATTTAGAAGTTTACCTACTTCGCCTGTCTCCACAGGAAACCACCTCTTGTTTCCCTAAGGCAAGGCTTCCAACTTGGGATCCGTAAACCCTTTGTTTAATGGTATTGGTCCATAGCATAATAAGGTTGGGAACCCCTGCCCTAAGGGAACACTCTCTTTCCTTGCCTATGCTCTTGTAACTGATATTTAATGTCCTGGAATTTTCCTTACTTTTACTTGCCAAGGAAATTTCATGACCCCTTTTTCCCTTCCTAATTTCTTCCAGGTAATAGTCAAATTTTAAAGTAATTATAAAAAAATCCACATAAACCATTAGATCATAGATTCCCAGCCTTTTTTTTAATACCATAGACCAATACCATTAAGCAAGTGGTCCGTGAACCCCAGATTGGGAAGACCTGCCGTAGATAATTCTTGATGACATTAAACTTATATCTGCACTTATGAATGGCAAAATGAATTAAGTGAAAAATAAGTTAACAATGTGGATTATAAATTTGAATCTGGAGCTGGAGATATCTTTGTTGGGCAAGGTTGTAACAGCAATATCTCCTAAACTAAAAGATTGTTTTTGTGTGATTGAAAATTGAAAATGGGCTAAGTGGAAGGTTCAAACTAAGACACATCAGACAACAAAAATTTGTTATATTTAATCAAGTGTGACAAAGCTATTAAATGTGTGTTCATGATAAAATCAAAATCTAAGCATTTGCTGTATGGATAATATATCAGATATTCTGCCATTGTAAATTTTTCCGACGTAGTTCATATATTTGAAGTTTTGGACACTTGTTTTGTTCAAGCTTTGGTATACCAAGGCTGAGGAACAAAAGGTTGCAGTCACTGCCAATGTCATAGACATGCTGGCCTGTGCTTACAAATGCTGAGACAGCGGGAAGGAAAATGGTCAATGACATAAAGGATAAGGTAACAGGGCAAGCCTGCCCTAGTTTTCTTTTATTAAGTGCAATTGTGAACAATAGCCAGATCAGAAATGCCGATCAAGTCAACTAGTTCCCAAAGAGAACTCTGATAGGCCAATCAGATGGTTCACTGCTGCTCAGCGATAGAACACAAAAAAATCATATGTACAATTAAGAAACATTAAAAAATAGTAAAAATACTGGAGTCATGATGATCATGATGAAGTCTGCTGGAGAGAGACATTTATACACATGCTGTCCTCCATAATTCAAAGAGATTGAAGGATAAGATTGCAGGGTGACAAAACGTGGCGGGAGCACTTGGAACTAAAAACTAATCCCTACCGGCAGAAAACAGCACCTGTTCTTTCCGCACTGTTCTCCAACAGTTTAAGGACTAAGTCCAGCTGGAACATAACTCACAAGTGCTCTTGAAAGTCAAGTATTAATCCTACCTACCAACAACCGAGCATTGCCAGCCTGGTCCGCTTCATGATAGCTTATGAAGAAGCATGTGACTTCCCTCCCAGAGATGATAGGTGTTTGTGCACTCGACTCTTGAAGGCTTGGACCCCATCATTCCAGATGTTTCCAACCACAGCATCTGGAAGGCTGTTCCAAATTCTGAAAGCACAGTGAAGGAAGCTTCTATCCTGTGTGTGGGTTCTCGCATCAGCATGAAACAGCATGAGCAGGCATAGATAAACTTGATCGTGTGGTGCGCCATCTCTCATAAGATGAAGGCAGCATGGCGTGAAGGTCTGCAGGAATGTGACTGGTGTGCATTTTGTATAGCACAGTAGCTGCTGCAACTTGTCTGTGGAGTAAGCTACTGATGGCTAGCTTCTCATGAGCTGTGGCTTCATCTACACCTATAATCCTGAGAACCTTTCTTTGAGTGTAATCAAGCTGGCTGAGGACACTCTGTGAGGCATTCATCCATGATAAGCAGGCATACTCCATGATACTTTGTACCTGGGCTTTGTAAACCATGGCTCTGCCCACTTTGTCTAGTTTAGATGCTACTTTCCGCAGAGCTCCAAGCCTTTGTCCAGCCTTGTTTGAAATAATGGAAAGGTGTTTGTCCCCCACCAACTTGCTGTCAATATTAACATCAAAGATTACTAGCTCCTTCTTTAAATCCAGCTTGCAGTTCCCAAAATACAGATTGGGGTTAAATGGATTCCTCACCATCGCCTCGCACTTAGTAGGCTCAAAGGTGACATTCATTTACTTTACTTTATTGTTGCCAAACAATTTATACTAGAGCAGCGGTCCCCAACCACCGGGCCGCAAAGCGTGCGCTACTGGGCCGCGAGGAAACGATATGATTTGGCGATACGAGTCAGCTGCACCTTTCTTCATTCCCTGTCACACCCACTGTTGAGCTTGAACGCATGCGAGGTCATTACCCGCGCGTCATCCGTGTCAGCACGGGAAGGAGATCAACTCCTTGAGCTTGCAAATGACGACGGGATGAAAAGTATGTTTGACATAACATCTCTGCCGGCATTCTGGATCTAAGTCAAGGCTAAATATCCTGAGATAGCCATGAAAGCACTGAAAACGTTGCTTCCATTTCCAAAATTTTTCTGCGAAGCGGAGCTTTCTGCAATGAATGCAACGAAAACTAAATTGTGGAATAGACTGTACATAAGAAACCCCGCTCGAGTATCACTGTCTCCCGGCACCCCTCGATAGGACCATCTTGTTGCAAAGAAACAAGCCCAGGGCTCCCACTGATTCAGCGATATTGGTGTGTTGCAATGATTTGTTCATATGGGGAAAATATGTGTTGTGCGTTTAATATCCAAATGTTACTTAAAATGTTATGATGCTATTGACTTACATAACCATATAACCATATAACAATTACAGCACGGAAACAGGCCATCTCTGCCCTCCTAGTCCGTGCTGAATGCAACTCTCACCCAGTCCCACCGACCTGCACTCAGCCCACAACCCTCCATTCCTTTCCTGTCCATATACCTATACAATGTTTCTTTATATGATAATATCGAACCACTTCTACTGGAAGTTCGTTCAACACTTACTTCAAGCTCCCCTGTCCTCCCCTGATAATTGACTTATAAGATACAGGAGCAGAAGCGGGCCATTTGGCCCATTGTGTCTGCTTCGCCATTCAATTATAGGCTGATACAATACTTCCAGTCATCCTTATTCCCCTACATTCTCTCCATTCCCTTTGATGCCCTGGCTAATCAAGGACCTATCTTTCTCTGCCTTAAATGCACCCAATGACTTGGCCTCCACAGCTGCTCGTGACAACAAATTCCACAGATTTACCACCCTCCGACTAAAGTAATTTCTCTGCATCTCTGTTCCAAGTGGACGTCCTTCAATCCTAAAGTTGTGCCCTCTTGTCCTGGACTCCCCTACCATGGGAAATAACTTTGCTATATCTAATCTGTTCAAGCCTTTTAACATATGAAATGTTTCTGAGATCTCCCCTCATTATCCTGAACTCCAGGGAATACAGCACAAGAGCTACCAGACGTTCCTCATACGGTAACCCTTTCACTCCTGGAATCATTCTCGTGAATCTTCTCTGAACCCTCTCCAATGTCAGAATATCCTTTCTAAAATAAGGAGCACAAAACTGCACACAACTCTCCAAAAGTGTGGTCTCATGAGTGCCTTATAGAGTCTCAACATCACATCCCTGCTCTTATATTCTATACCTCTATGCCAATATTGCATTCGCCACCTTCACTATCGACTCAACCTGCAGGTTAACATTCAGGGTATCCTGCACAAGGACTCCCAAGTCCCTTTGCATCTCTGCATTTTGAATTCTGTCCCCATCTAAATAATAGTCTGACTTATCACTATATTCACACGAGGAAAAATATGCGCTGTGTGCTTAATATTAAATTCAGTAGATAAACCCTTTTAGAAACGAAATTGAGTGTATTAGCCACTTATCACCTATATTCCGGTTGTGATTACACCCCCCCCTCAAACAGAATCCAAAAGAAATCGGCACGTACACGCATGCGCACTGGTGCCCACGCAAGGCTTCATGGTCATTGTAGTCTTCTGGGGGTAAATACAACGTATTTGACTGCTACTCTTGTCCATTGGTAACCCTACCCCCCCCACACACACACACCCCAGGTTGGCCGGTCCGCAAGAATATTGTCAATATTAAACCGGTCCGCAGAGCAAAAAGGGTTGGGGACCCCTGTACTCGAGCGTACAATCATCACAGCAATATTTGATTCTGTGCTTCGCGCTCCCGGAGTACAAATGGATAGTAAATAGTAAAAATTTAAATTATAAATCATAAATAGAAAATAGAAAAGGGAAAGTAAGGTAATGCGAAAAAATGAGAGGCAGGTCAGGATATTTGGAGGGTATGGCCCAGATCCAGGTCTGCCCAGTCGTCTGCCCAGGCTTTCATCCTGTCAAGATCCCTATTCAGGCCTGCTGCCACTGTATTACTCTCTCCTGCTCTAATTGGTGCAAATAGTGTGGAGACATCAGCATACAGGTATAGCTCGTTACTGCATGCATCAACCAAGTCGTCAATGAAGGTGGAAAACAGAAGTGGCCCATGTATTGATCCCTGTGGTACAGATACATTGATGGTTGAAGGATCAGAGGCCTGACCAGAGATAACAACTTTGATGATCCGTCCATGAAGGTAGCTCTGCAGCCATCTAAGCAGCATTCCAGATATTCCTTTGGATCTCAGCTTAACACAGAGTCCATTATGCCAGACCTTGTCAGATACTCCTTTGATATCCAGGGCTATGACAAACACTTCTCCACCTTTGTCTAAGAAGGTTTTCCAAGTTTGAGATAAGGTGGTGAGGAGATCGGCTGTACTGTGATCTGGTCTAAATCCATACTGCCTACTTGAAATTAAGTTGTTACAGAGTAAGTAGTTCTGAATTTGTTTGTAGACTGCTGCTTCCATTAACTTGCTGATGATACTGAGTAAGGATATGGGGCGGTAATTTGTAGGATCAGCTCTGGAATCCTGCTTGTGTACTGGAGTTACTGATGCTATTTTCTATTGTTCTGGGAATACACCACTCGAGAGGCATAGCTGGA
Source organism: Mobula birostris (assembly GCF_030028105.1). NCBI lineage: Eukaryota > Metazoa > Chordata > Chondrichthyes > Myliobatiformes > Myliobatidae > Mobula > Mobula birostris. Next base: position 78,101,460 of record NC_092381.1, read on the forward strand.
AGAGGTGGCCAAGAGGACTTGCAAGTTCTGCACTGCATTCCTTTTAGACCCTAGTTGGAATCTGGTCAGGGTCAGATGCTTTATCAGGCTGAAGCTATTGTCAAATTTTCCTGATGTCTTTAGGTTTGAAGATGATTTTGTTCAGCGAGGTGGTAGTAAGCTGCTTGACATCTAGTGGCTGGACATTAGCATTTATGAGCTGACATTTATCTGCAAAATCCCGACAGAAAACCTTGGCCTTATGCTTTGCTGTTGTATGTACAGACCCATTGTGCTCAATGACAGGGATGTCAGAGTGGCCTGTTCTTCCAGAGAGGGAGTTCACAACATTCCACCACTTCTTGCTGCTAAGGTTACCACTGGTTAAGTCATTTTTGAATTTGATATTATGGTTTCTTCTGGCCTGTCTCTCTGCTTGATTGTATGACTGCCTAGCCTGTGCAAACTTCTCCTTATTAGCAGGGGTGTTGCACTTCTTTAGATGGTGGTAGAGACGACATTTCTTCTTTGCTGCTCGTCTACACTTGTCACCAAGCCATACTTTATCACCAGTCTTCTTAGTAACAATTTTGCTGAGAATGTGAATGTCCATGGCCTCACTGATAACTTCTGTAAGCTTGGTGCAAGCCTTCTCAGGGTCCTTGTCTTTGAGAATTCTAGACCAGTCAGTTGATGAAAGACGACCACGCATATCCCAAAAGTTGGCTTTGTTGTAACACCAGACTTTCCTCTTGTATGGCTGGTCACGGTAAACTGGAACATCCAACTTCACTAGCGCGGGGTTCTGGTCTGAAGAAGCCACAAGCCATAGTTGTTGCCTTAGCGGGTGGGTCCGTCATAACAAGATCAAGGATATACTCCCCCCCTTGTTGGGTCTGACACAATCTGCTGCAGACCAAGACTATCAGCTAGTTGTAATGTGCGCCGGCCAGCATTGTCAGTCGTTCAGCTGCCCAGCCAGTCTTGGTGATGGATGTTGAAGTCCCCTATAAACATCACAGACTGTGCACTGAACTCTGTCAACTTGGGGAAGGTGTTACTGTCCAGGTATTTGAGGACGTCATTGTTGGCACTAGGAGATCGGTAGACAATTAGTAGTTTCTGTGATTGAAGAGCCATGGTGAACCACATGAGTTCAAGGTCTTTCGGATCTCTTCTAGGGCTATGGTGTATCGCAATACCCTCCAAACAGTAAACAGCAATGCCACCTCCTGATGTTCCCTCCCAATCTCTGCGGCAACACATTGAGTAACCAGGGATGGTTATGCAGTCCACTCCACCTGGGACTGATGGGTCAAGGAATGTTTCAACAACAATAATGATGGGAGGTTTCTCTTCAGTGCACAGGTTGGCAAGTTCACCTATATTTGATCGAAGTCCACATATGTTTACCTCCTGATTCGCAGTTCCTTTTCACGTAGTCGATGGGTAGGCGTGGGTCGTTTCTGTTTAGATTCATCCATTTGAGGCTTAGATTTATAACTCATAGCAAGTAGATAGAACAGGCACAAGGGTCGCTAGCCCCTGTACCCCAGAAACACACCTGAGCAGAGCGGCGGAGGTGTGTGCTGTGCATGACCTGATCTGAAAGCATCATGTTGATTCATAACAGATCGTGTTCACGGTGGAACAGCTTAGTCAAGGATGGGGTGATATGCACAGATGGACAAATTATACCTCCACTACCCCAGTTTGTTACATGGAAATTGTGTGAGTAGATATCGTGGAATTGTGTTGTGTATAACATGAGATGCTGGGCAGTTGTGATCACAACATGGTTGTGGTGATGAACAGCTGAATTTAGCATTAATTGTTAATGCTGAACCTGCATATGAAGCAGCAGCAGTGCCTTTACTTGGAACCTCATAGACTTCAGTAGGAACGATATTCTGAAGTGGAATACAATATGAAATCACCACTTTGTATGTGCATTTAATTAAAGCAAACAAGGAAAAATTGAATTTCTATGTTTTGAAAAAGTCTGCATTTGAAAAATCAACATTGAATACCATTAGTATAGTGCCAAGGAATGCTGCAGAAATACAGGCCTTTGGATGTAACATTAATCCACATTTGTCTGGTCAACTGGACATAAAAAATGCCACTGCTCAAAGAGCAGCATTAGATTCTACTTATTTCCTGGCCAACATTCACCCCTTAAGCAACACTGTTAATATTAAATGATTAGTATTTAACACTAATATTCATCCAGTTTCCCAAGGAAATTGCATGAAATAAGGGAACAATTTCTTTGTGGGTCAGTGTTGAGATTGGTCAGCTTGTTGCTTTTCAGCAATGTACAACCAACTGCAGAACATTGCATATAATTCCTATCATTCCACTATATATAAGCAATTAAGTGAAGGGAACAGCAAATTGATACTCTCTCACTAAAGCTAATATATGTGAAGTGAAGGTGTACTTGGTCATGTTGAAGAACTTGGAATCATTTTGGAAACAGTTTGTGATACAGTATGATAAAGAAGGGTGGCAAAAAGCTTGGATGCTTCTGTCCTGTAAACACTAAATAATTGTGTTCATTACTTTGCTGTTAAATCATTTCGGATTGTAGTGCAACAGTTTGTTTGTTTGTTCATGGTATTACTAGCAAGCTATTGCAAAAATTGAAGCTATGGGTGTGAGCATCACAGCTAAAACAAAATCTTGTTGCCCTTGACCACTTTGCAACAGAGCTGTTATTTTGGATTGAAAACAGATATCTACTGTTCGGGTAATACAAAATTATAAATCAGTAATTTCTGCTGATTGTGGAAAAATAGAATATTATAATGAAAACACATGAAAATAAGTAATGTCTTCTATTATGACATAGCAAGAGACTATTTAGCCCTTCAAGTTTATTCTGGCTCTTAGAGCACTACCTTCACTCCTATTTCCCAATTATTTTCCCTGCAATTTATTCTCTCTTGCATTTCCATAAACTCCATTATAATTCTCCTTCCAGCCTCTGTATACCAGGAGCAATTTACAGTAACTCATCAACCTGCCAATTAACACATATTTACCATGTAGAGGGGAAATTGGAGTGCCTTGGGAAATTCATATATTCAGAGGGAGAATCCACAAACACCTCACAGCATTGGAGGTCAGGACTGTATGTAGGTCTCTGGAGTTCTGAGGCAGCATCATTATCTGTTGCATCAACCTAATGTGGTTTTTGGTGGATAGTTGTGTGCAAATCATATGTTGTTTATTGAATTATAATTAGAAGTGTTAACGTGTCTTTTAAAGTGTGATTGATAATCTGAATTGTTCTTTTGATAATTATTATGTAGTTCCATTCAGTTTAGATGAACAAATATCAGAAGTAGACTGATAGACCTCATTTGATTATTTTCAGATCAGCACCGTGGGAGGCATTTAGACAACTAACTGGAACAAAACAGACCATAAACAGGTGAAATATATGTTCATAATGTATCAATAAACTGTAACTGACATCTAATTGATTATAATAACTACATCCAGTCACTTTTGATGTTGTGTTATTTTTTTCCCAGAGATGGCCACCAAACACACGAGCAGTGGCAGAAGATGTATGGCAAATGCTCAGCCAATGAAGTCTATCACATTAAAATGGAAGACAGCACATTTTTTGCCGAATATGAGGGCAAGAGCTTTACCTATACTTCCTTTCATGCACATAAAAAGTAAGAATTTTTTAAATCCTAATTTTTAAATCATCTTGGATTATTAGCTCAGCGGTTGTATTGACTCACAATTTTTTAAATTTTCCTGCTGGTGATACTTAAAGTATTGAATTGTATATGCACTTGAGTAAAATAATACTGTTTTACCTTTAAATGTTAGAAATCTGAGTTAACCAGATTTAACAGCAATTAGTTCTTATTCATTCAAATGCGTATTTTTGAATAATACAAATAAAAAAAGGAAAAGGTGTTGTGAAAAGCCAAAATAAGAAGAGTTGATATCATCAATCAGGAAATGGCAGCTGAAATTTCTGGGAAATTACTGAGGAAAGAGAAGCTCAAACACCTTGCAGCGACAGGAAAGATTGATGGAAGAAAAAGTTGTGGTCAGTAGAGCATGACATTCATGAGTTACATCAAGGGGTGGACAAGTAAAAGTTTTGAAGAGCTTATTAGAACTTCCCAGATTTAAGACAAATGAAAGACCAAAATTGCCCACATCATACGATGTGGCTCATAAGGATGACAATGACTCTTTGTCCAATTACTTTTACGGATTTCCAAAGTGCTGAGGAATTCGCATTAGCTAACCTCTGGCTGGCAAAATTGCAACTTTTGTATATATGTATTTAGTGGCAAGCATTTGGTCCATAATGACAGACGAGGAAGCTCGTTGAACTCAACAACCGTTTTATTGTGATGACACAAAACAGACTGGACACCATGACCTGGAGAGTGAACTCAACCAGTCTCACACCGACGGGGGAGGTGACCATCACACACCCCGGTTACAATCAGGGTGACCACAAATACACAAGCAAATAGCCGTATAACCCAAGCTAAAATATAACAATAAATGAACTGGAACTTCCCACCATAATCCCACAAAAGCATTTTAACACAAGAACAGTAAACAATGCTGGTCGTTAGAAATGCAGGGGCAGGCTGTCGATCACGCCTCCCCACCTCCCCCAGAGCGTCACTCTATATATAACTTCATGAAGATTTTGCCATTTCTTAAATAATACAATCCTAAAACTATGATGTAACTCTTACACTGTTGTAGAATAATGATAGAAAGGAAGTGTTCCAGTCTTTGCAACTTGCATACAGTACGTATATCTATGGAGATCATTTTCTATCTGGTTTGCATCGGGACATTGTACCTGTTATAGAACATACCGAGCAGTGGTTAGTTATATGTCAGTTTGGATAATTTATGTAAGTGATACATCAGTATGGGTGATTTCTGTTATTGTGCTGTGGTTTCTTATCAGTGGTCTATGACAAGGTTTTGAAATCTTTAGTCTAGGTGAGGAAAGCTTTTCAGTGATAAGTGTGCAAACTTACAATTAGGATTGCAAAGCCCTGCCGTTGCAGCCAGCAAAGATGTAGTCCATCTTGAAAAGTGGCTTCTATCCTGATGCAGGAATATTTCTAGATCATTCATACACACCACCTCAAAACTACATTCCCTCTTGATAATAAACACTAAGCACACTCCTAAAATAACCATCTGTGGTGGGGTGAACCCAATCTGACCCCAATCTGACCTTTCTCAATATGAAGCTGGACCATATATTAACCTTATGAAACCATGTAAAAAAAACCTGCCAAGGTGATGACCAGATCCAACCTGGTCTGGGAATGGACAGCATCACCAGTAGTATTTTGGAGATTAATTTTGTCCATTGACATACACTAGTTATCTATCTATCTACCTATTTATTTATTTATATCTTACATCCATCCCACAACATGATGGAGTAAAAATCTTTGCATTATGACTCTGTTGCAGTGTACAGACATGTCTTTAATTGTTTGCTGTAGGTTTGTAAGGATGGATTTGGGTACAGAGAGGGGAGTTAGGAGTCAGAATTAGAGTTAGAATTTATTTAAATCTTACATCCATCCCACGATGAAAGGGAGTAAAAATTTTTGCTTTATGACTCTGTAGCAATGCACAGACATGTGAATTTAAAAGTCCAATGGCTTGTAGAAAGAAGCTGTCCTTTAGCCCGTTGATCCTGGCTTTAACGCTGTGGTAGCATTTGCTAGACAGAAGCAGCTGAAACAGTTTATGGTTGGGGTGACTGGTGTCCCTGATGATCTTCCAGGCCTTCCTTCTGCACCTGATGCTATAACTGTCCTCAGTGGAGGGAAATTCACATCCTCAGATGAGCTGGGCTGTCTGTACCACTCTCTGCAGTGCCCAGTGATCAAGGTTGGTACAGTTCCCATACCAGGCAGTGATGCAGCCAGTCAGGATGCTCTCAATGGTGCCCCTGTAGAAGGCTTTGAGGATTTGGGAGCCCATGCTGAACTTCTTCAGTCGCCTGAGGTGGAAGAGACACTGCTGTGTTTTTTTTGCCACACAGCCGGTGTGTACAGTCCGGGTGAGGTCATCGGTGATGTGTATACCGAGGAACTTGAAACTACTCACTCCCTCAACTACAGAGTCATTGACGTTGATCGGGGCGAGCCTGTCTCCGTTCCTGCTGTAATCCACAATCAGCTCTTTTGTTTTTTTTGGACGTTGAGGGAGAGGTTGTTATCTTGGTACCATTGTGTCAGGGTGTCACCCTCTCCTCTGTAGGCTGTCTCGTCACTGCTAGAAATAAGGCCAATCAAAGTCATGTCATCTGCATAATGGATCAGCAGATTGGAGCTGTGTGTGGCAGCGCAGTCGTGGGTGTAGAGGGAGTGGAGGAGGGGTCTCAGGCCACAACCCTGGGGTGCACCTGTGTTGAGGGTCAGAGGGACAGAAGTGAGGGAGCCCATTCTAACTACCTGTCGGAGATCCAACAGGAAGGCAGGGTGCAGGCCGAAGTCTCTGAGCTTCCTGTCAAGTCTGGGGGGAATTATGGTGTTGAATGCTGAACTGTTGTCCAGAAACAGCATTCTAATGTATACATCCTTTGGCCACCATGGTCTGTACAGTTCTTTACTATTGATCCAGTGTGGACATATTTGCGTTATTATGGTATATCTTTGGAGTCACATGTCAAACTCAGCACCCTGCACATGGTGGACGTTCCTTTATCTGTTTACTGTGATGCTATGACTTCCAAGGAAATCAGTTTCTCATCCACTGGGACTGGAACACCTGAAGCCTTGCACGGCCCTTTGACCCTATACTTAACTGTACCATTTCAAAAGCCAAATGGATCTCACAAGAAGTCACTAACAGACACATGATCAAAGGTGTGTTGCAGGAGATGTCTGGCTTCAGCCTGCACTAAAACATCACTCCAAGTTGCATGAAAAGAGAGTCAAAAGATATGGGTGGCACAGTTGCACAGCTCATAGAATGTGTTTGTTTCCACAGGGAGGCAGAACTTAAAAGTGCTTTTGCCTCACAGTTCCAACAAACCAGTTTTCTCCAGTATTCTGGGGATTATGTGGGTTAGTAGGTTAATTGGCTATAAATATATATTTTTTTCTATGCCTTAATTTATCCTCAAAATTGATGGCCAGTGCAAATACTAATCTACTCATGGTAAGTGTTCCTAATGTAACTGTGATCAGCCAAAATTGTCCAAGGAAATATTTAAATCCATCACAAATGATTCATCACTGTAATTCTCACAACTACTCCCAATAAAATTATCTGCTTATATCAATCATATTTGCTCAGAAATTCAAATACAATATGCTCACTTTTTTACGACTTGGGGATCTAAAATTGATAGAACATGGAGTAAATTACATTTGCAGCCATTTCCCATCAAGCCACATTAATTATAGAATTCATATGGGCACTTCCACCCATGATCCCTTGCAATTTTCCTCTCGGATCTGCACAGAGCGACATCATTCTCTGTATGGTGATCTCCTTGAAGCACTGAAGAAAACTTAAACCGCATTTTCCTTGGGCTACCTGACGTTCTTCAACTATTTTCACTCCTGCACTTCAGCACTGATTTTCCATTGGCCTCCTTGATCTCTGCCTCCTCTGATACTCCTTCTCTCAAACCAACCTTTGTTTCTGATCCTTCTTCTCCTGTAGTTTCATGCTGACCTCCCTGGTTTCCCCTTGTACCTCTTTCCTCTGACCAGTACTGTTCTTGCCAATAGTGACCCCTCACCCAGTCGTTTTAGCTGGCCTGCACAGTCAACTCCAGCCTTCCATGTCCTAACCGGTCCACTCATTCACTGTGCTTTGAGTGTCCTTCACCACTCCTCTAGAAACCAGCCCCAGGAAGGAAGAAACTGGTGATATACTTTAAACATGAAAACCTGCAGTATCTGATAACTTGTGACTGAGGCCTTTGTTTTGGTTGCGATTTGTTTAGACAAGTGGATCCAAGGCCTTTTAGGCTGCACTTGAATTTCTCTTCTCCACTTCACATGAGTTCTTAGCCTTTTATATTTGATGTATTTGCATTCAAGTTTTGTCTGTGTGTAAAGTTACTATTGGGGCTGTTCCAGTAATTTCAGAGAAAACAGTAAAAGTAACCAGGTGAAGAAACAAAGTCAAATCAAAAGAAACCTCAGATGCTGGAAATCGGAAACAAGAACAAGAAATACCAGAAAACTCAGACAGCATCTATAAAGAGATAATCAAGGTCATGTTTCAGGCCAAAACCTCTGACTGACTGTGGTGCTTCCAGTATTTTCTGCTTTTATTTAAAATTCACATTTCATTATAAGTAAAACATTGTGTCCATGAATCCAATAAAGAATTCAACCTCTTCAACCTCCTTTTTCTGGTCAATTTCAGGTACGGAGCCTGTCTAATTGCTGTAAAGAGAGAAGAAAACAAAAATATTTTACTTAATCCTGGTCCTCAATATATCATGAGTTCTACAGATATCTGTTTTTATATTAACATTACCAAGGAAGAAAACTCAGCATTTATTAAGCAAAATGAACAATGCATAAATAGTATATCAAATACTATGTATCACGGAGCTTCCAGATTACCTGTTCACAGCATCATTGCTAGTATGGGTAAGCATAACAATCACATCAATCCTCTGCTGATTTATTATTATCTGCAAGTTCTAAACTCCTGTGGGGAATGGCTGGTTGTGAAGTAAACAGATTAGGAAAGTTTGATCCACATACTATGCCAGAGAACTGCTTTCTGCAAGGGTAGCAATTGGGCAATTAGAGAATATTTTTGCTTGCTATTTGCTGGATGCCATGGTATGAGTCAGTTTACAATCATGAATACACCCAATGGTCATCTTATTAGGTGCACCAGTACACCTACTCGTTAATGCAAATATCTAATTAGCCAATCATCTGGCAGCAACTCAATGCATAAAAACATGCAGACATGGTCAAGAGGTTCAGTTGTTGTTCAGACCAAACATCAGAATGGGTAAAAAATACGATCTAAGTGACTTTGACTGTGGAATAATTTTTGGTGCCAGATGGGGTGGTTTGAGTATTTCAGAAACTGCTGATCTCCTGGGATTTGGTTGCACAATGGTCTCTAGAGTTTACAGAGAATGGTGCAAAAGAAACCCAGAAAAAAAGACATCCGATGAGCAGTAGTTCTGTGGGGGAGAAAATGCCTTGTCAGTGTCAGAAGTCCAAGGAGAATGGCCAGACAAGTTCAAGCTGACAGGCAGATGACAGTAACTAAAATAACCACATGTTACAACAGTGCTGTGCAGAAGAGCATCCCTGAATGTACACCATGTTGGACCTTGATGTGGATGGGCTACAGTAGCAGAAGTTCATGAACATACACTCAGTGGCCACTTTATTAGGTGTAGGAGCTACTGTTTAACCTTTGAGTTCATTATAATATACAAGTTAAAGTAAGGTTTAACTTCCTGACGGCATATTATATAGCAAAATCCTTTCACATCAAACATGTACTAGTGAGTAACCCATCCCATTCCTGTGCCAGGGTCACTGATCAGGGTTCCATTCCTGCTGCTCTCTGTAAGGAGTTTGTATGTTCTTCCCGTGACCACAGGGGTTTCCTCCATCATTCCAAAGATATACGGTTAGGGTTAGTAAGTTATGGGCATGCTATGTTGCATCAGAAGCGCTGTGACACTTACGGGTTGTCCTCAGCACAATCCTCGGACTGTGCTGGTCATTGATGCAAAATGACACATTTCATTCTATGTCTTGATGTTCATGTGAAAAATAAAGCTAAACCTAATCTTTAATTTGGAGGTATTTTCTGTAATAGTCCCCAGGATATTTATTCCAGAAATGTACTTGCTGCCACTTGAAATTCCACAACGTAAAAATTGCACTTTATGTGCATTCAACGGGAGAACTTTGGTTGCAATTCCAGCAAGCAAATACGTGATTTTTATTGCTTCTTCTACCGACTTTAATCTACGTTGCTGCCTTTCCTAGGAAGTGACTGTAGAGACAAGCCTGATTTGCAAGCCATGGACTTTGAATCTACTTTAGCAAAATGACTGAGTGTATTTTAAATTACTGTTACTGTGCAGCAATAACAGTTCAAAATTAGAGAGAGAATAAATAAAGTATGCTATTAAGACTTGAAGTGTGGCATTATTCAGGGTGTTTTCCAATAAGAAATGGAAATTCATTTGATTTTCTTTGATTCCTGTGGAGAAGGAAAACACTAATGATAGGGCTCAAATGAAATGTTGTCGTCATCGTTATGATTTTGGCATTAAATTGCACTTGCCTGGAATCCTTGTAAGCTTCATGATATAATGAAAGTAAATACAACTATTTTCACAATCATTGTAATTGCAAAAACTATGGCAACATTTTTCAAATAACTTGGGTTTGAGAAACATGAAAATGAATTATACAAATGTACTAACAGTTCTATGAAAATTTAGAAGCCTAACAACCACCACAGTCGATCATAGAAAGATTAATTGGGCTGCTATTTGTAGTTATGAAACTTGTTATTTACTATGAGCATCTGTGAAATTGACTTGAAAAATTTCCTGCAATTGCTGTTTATCAGAAATCTCAGGACAAACTTTGTCAATATTTTCAGCTATCCTTCATTGACTGTGGGGAATAGTTTAGGAATAGTCCAGATAAATCCGTAGTATAATCAAGGAAAAACATGAATTGATGAGTTCGAGTATCATACAAACTAATGTCAATTCAAAATATCCTGACATGAGGTTTATTACCTGGGTGTCTTTATTAGGTATCTGAAATACTAACTTTCCATATATGGATATAATTTCTTCACATAAATCATTTAAGTTATAGTTGATTATAAATGCTAACATTTGTGTCAATAATTTTGCATTGTTCCATATTTTAAGAAGTTAAGAAAGGATTGATGAAACAGGACCGTGAAGGCCACGTGCCATTTTGTAAAACGTTGGAGTGCTGTGCAGATGAATGCATTGCTGAAGGAATGTTAATGCAGGGAGACTTTGGATTTAAGGACCATTGGAACCAATTTATGGGGAAGCGGTGACTATACAAGCACAATGAGTTGGACCTCAGAACAGCACTCTTCCTTGTTGGAAGGTTTATTAGTAGGGTTTAGACAAACTTGCATGGGATAGATATCAGAAAGTAGTATAGAAAATCAGTAAAAAAAGGTGCACAAAGGATTGAAAGACAGCAATAACTTCAGAGCAAGAAGAATTATTTTTTTTTTAGATAGGATTAGACCAAGAAAGAGTACTTGAAGGAGTATGATAGGTTTACAGTACATGAAGCAATCATTCTAAACCAGATTAAGGCTTTCAGGATGCAGTTAACCATATGGGATGAAAATGATGGAATAGTGTTCAGGAAAGGTAGTTTGACAGGAAAGGGAGTGCTGGCATGCTATGGCAGATGTATTGGGAGGTGGTGGGCTTTAATCTTTGACAAAGTTATTACTGTAGTGGAAACAATTACCTGGAATGATCCAGGATATTCATTTAGAATTGAGAATTGACAGAAATGAAAACAAAGCATTGGAAATAGTCAACAGCTCAGGCAGCTGTTATGGAGAGAGAAACCAAGTTCATGTTTCAGATCAATGACCCTTCATCGGAACTGAAAATGTGAGAGACCATGCTTGATTTAAGTTCCAGAGAAAGGGAGGAGTGGAGGGAACAAAGGAACGACCTACAGATTGTGGAAACTAGAGATAGGTGTGTTTTGATGTTATTGATGAAAGGATGGTGAATGATTATTAATTTCAGCTGATTTGTCTGGAAGAGTGTGAACAGAGGGAAATGAATAAGGGCATTAGGAAAAAAAATTCTAGACCAGTGAGATGGAATTTAGTAGTTGCTGGAAACCCTAGATACAAGAGAATTTTGGAAATAATCAGGCAATTAGGTAGCAAAAACAGAGACTGAATTTTATATTTGCAGTGATGTTCCCAGGAAATGCAAATATTTACAACTTGTTCTAAAAATGGGTAAGTATAAATTCAGCATTTTGTGGGTAATTTGGTTTAACCTCAAAGGAGAGGACACTGTAAAAATGTAACTTGACAGAGAAAAAGCAATCACATCAAAAAGTTTGAACTGATGAATTTGTTAGAGGTAAATCTTTCCTTCTCCATCTTAGGAGATAGGCCAACAGCTACTATCCATTACAAGCCTAATGACTCCATTATCTATCTCAAATAATCTTCATCCTACTTTGTTTCCTATCAGGACTCTCTGAAATTCTCCAACTTCATTTGTATCTGTTGTATTTGCTCTGATAATGAGACTTCTTGCACAGGTGTCACTGCAACATCTACCTTTTTCTTGAACCAGTTTTCCTTTTACTATTGTCAACAAAGCTTGACCACATTTCACCCATTTCCCATCTATCTGCTCCCACCCCCCTTTCCTCCAGGTGGATAAAAGAATAACTTTTCTTGGTCCTTACCTTCCTCACCACCACCCGCCCCCCCAGCTTCTCTTTTTAACAGATCATTCTCCACAATTTTAGCCACCTTCAGAGAAATCCCACGACCAGATGTATTTTCCCCTCTTTACCCACTTTCAGCCTTTCACAAAGGTGATTACTTTGGCAATTTTCTTGGTCCACCCATACTCACTAACCACTCCCCTCTTGCAGCATTTTCCCTTGAAACTGTCGGTGTTGTTAATACCTGTCCTTTCATGTATCCACTCCCCACTATCCAGGAACCAATCCGACTTTCCAGTTGAAGCAATGATTCACTGGCTCTTCTTTCGGTCTAGTGTACTGCATTCTGCATTCACAATGGGGCTCCTGTATATTGGAGAAACCAGTAAGTGACTCTGAGCTTTCCAGTGCTTGCCACTGTGATTCCTCATCTCAGTCGAACTCTGACATATCTATTGATTCTGTCCTCCTATACTGTCACAGTAAGGCTCAATACAAGCTCGAGGGACCACAACTCATTTTCTGCCTGGGCACATTGCACCAGCCTTCTACACTCAATGTTGAATTATACCGCTTCAGATAACTTAATGTTTCAGTCAATGCCACTTAACGTCCATAAAATTAACTCAGCTTGTTTTTTCCCCTCTTTTTGTCCTCTCTGTGAGCCTGACCTGATGCGCTTGCCCTCCTGCTCTGAATGTCACAGCTCCCACATTGTTTTGTCTAGATATGTTCTCACCCTCTAACAGCTCACATTCATTCATTGATCAAATGACCTTATTTACAGCTTGGTCTAACTAGTAGAAAGGGTTGAGGAGAACAATGAATGGAGCAAATGAAATGTGTGTAATTGGGTGAAGTGATGAACAGTCATCACTTATTGTTAATAATCATTCATGAACTAGTAAATAATTAAAATGTATAGTCTCATCCCTTCAAGCTGCAAAGTGATTTTAGAGAACTTTTAAAAACTTCAGATTTAAATTTATTCTTTCTTTTCATTTTTCTTTGTCATGTTAACCTCATTTACCAACCTTTCTCTGTTTTCTCCATTTGATTTGATTTGACACCCAAATTACCCAATGCTATTTCATCTACATAGCTGGCTGGTGGTGTAGTGACATCCGCACCGGACTTTGAGGTGAATGATCCCAGATTCAAATCCAGTGGCTACTTGCTCTCTTTCCATCCATGCTGGGTTGAGCATCGAGCTAGTAACTCGGCCTTATTTTTAAAAAATCAAACAAAATGCTCAAAAAGCGGCAGGTTTGCCACCCGTGATGCCACAAGGTGTGGAAAAGAACAAGAACAATTTCATCTACGGCCTTTCTCTGTAGCACAGAATATTTTTATCTTCGTCCATTGATTGCTGAGTTTCCAGATGCCTTGTTGCATCTGCTGCTTATTTCCTTAAATCACTCAGCCCTACATCCAGCAAATATTTCACAATAATGCGGCGTGGCATGAGATGTCCTGTTCTAGTAAAATGTGACCCAGTTTCAATAGTGTGTAATGTAGAAATCAGGAGGGATTGCCATATTGTTATGATATATTTTTAATGTTGTTAACAAATCTTTGAATGCCACAACGTACATATTATTAACACATATTAATTCATTTGCAGTTGTTTTAATAATTTTCATAATTTTTACTTTTAGGCACAGTAGCCATAGACCTCCAGGATACAAGGTGTCGACCTCCAACAGGTCCAACTTTGACTCTTCCTTCAGATGCCGATAAAGAATGTAGGAGGTCTAGTATTGCACCAGTTTTAGAAGTAGGAGATGTTTCATCTATTCAAGCCTGTGAGCTTCTAAGTGACCACTCGGAGGATGAAGCAAATCCTTCTGATGAGCAAGCATCCTCAACAATTGAGTAAGGTTTTATTGAGTTTTGCAATACGTAGGGAAGACATTATTTTAGAATTATGACTGTTAAATCTGTGATTAACTATATATTTAAAAGAAATGCAAACAAATTCTGTGAGCTTTTGTTTGCTATTTTGAAGAAGATAACATATTAATATCAGATACAATCCTATTATTTTTATCATCTTTGAGTACTGCTGTTCCCTAAAGATACCAGCATTAATTTCTCCCTCTTATTTATAATTAGCTAATCAGTTCTTTCATTTGAATCTACATAGAAAGTGCTGTATATTATGTGAAATTTGAATACATTAACTGTTTCAAAATATCAAATATGTTTTAAATAATTTGGAGTTCATGTAAATAGGACTGTGCATAATATTTTGCACACTGTCTTTTGTAAGGTACAACATAATGATAAACACATCCTTAATTCATGAGTAAAGAAAGTAGTTTTGATTCTATTTAACAATGTCTTCTGTTTTGTGTCAATTCAGTTTGATAATTTTAATCTCAAGCACAAATTGTGATATTTAGAGTCAATTTGCTTGTAGAGTCATATGTCCATGTAATCCTCTCAGCCAGAAGGATTAAACAGTTCACAGCTTTTAACTTTATCATAAATGGATCAAAATTACTGTAGTTAAATTGCAAGGCATGCTGATGACCTTCAGTAAGAAAAGCTTCTCCTCTCAGGGAGCCTTGTTTCGTTCCCTACCAGTGACTTGATACTGTCTTCAGGGGCCTAGTGAGCCAATCCTCTTTGATGCAGAAGTAAAGGAAACAACAGTATGCACACATGTGCCAATCCAGCAAAATGATTTTAATTAGTGTTAGTGTGATCAGCAGTTTATTCTGTGGAGCCAGCTGATCTCCTGGCACTTGCTCATACAGGAGTCAGTTGTCCTCCTCTGCTTCATTTTACAGCAAATACCTCCAAACTTTTAACTTTGTTTCCATCTGGGCAAATTATATGAAAAGTGAAAGTATACTTTAGTTAAC
Organism: Mobula birostris; assembly: GCF_030028105.1. Lineage (NCBI taxonomy): Eukaryota > Metazoa > Chordata > Chondrichthyes > Myliobatiformes > Myliobatidae > Mobula > Mobula birostris. The sequence goes on from NC_092381.1 coordinate 78,116,779, forward strand.
ACAAAAATCAACCAGCTGCTTATCGTGTATGAGATGTCTTTTTTAAATTATGAATTTCCAAACGTTGCTGGATATGCATCCTTCTACTTTTTAACCTTATGAAAAGGGCTGTTTCACTAAAAAGCCTTGTGTGTTTCAATATTGCACTTTACAGTACCTTCAATGCTATTCATCCTTTTCCACCTTACATACTTAAAATTAGTTTTATAATTTTTTTCTTATACTTACGGTATCTTTTTCACTTTTTTAACTCATTCTTTCTTTCCTCTTTTTATTTTCCTTTTTGTATCTTATTTACTCTATATTGATTGCCCCCATTCTGGCTTTTTATTTTTCAATTACTGTATCTCATTGATTCTAGAGATTGTTCACTACAGGCTCAGTATTACATTGCCATGGTGACATTATCTGTTAAGATTTACAGCTATCAGTCAACATTCCTTAAGATGAAAAGTTGGAGAAGAAGTCTGTTTTACCAAGGCACCTAGTTATCAGTTAATATAATTAAGTGGGCAATCACAGGCATTCAACATTCCCTCTAATATTTTTTTAAGCTGCATGGACCAACCATTGCTCGGAGCAGGAAATATTTACAGGGCCTAAAAACTGAGCAGATCTTCAAACGTTTTAATTTTGTTATATGTATACCATGAATATTTAGAATGAAAATTGAAAAATCACATACTTTTGATCTTATTTATTAATTGTATGGTATGATGAAGTACAGTACGTCAAAGGAAGTCTCTTACATTTTGTAAACTTTTTCTCGCTGGTATTTATTACAAATCCATTGGCTGTAAATATTGTCCAGATTAATTTTGCATCCAGATGAAAGACACATCTTAACATTCAAAAGTTCCACTTCTAGTCTGTTTCTGGATTTACATTTGGTTTAATTCATAAGACTGAATCCAGTTTCACAGACAGCCCTAGAAGCTTAAAATGTTCCAGCCATGTCAACAAGAATTGACAGTTCCTCAAATTATTCATTTCAAAGCACAGAGTTCAACATATCAGTGAACATCTTAATTGAACCTGTCTTAACTTTCTCAGAAATTACTTTAGTCAGAAGGTGGTAAATCTGTGGAATTTGTTTCCATGAGCAGCTGTGGAGGCCAAGTCATTGGGTGTATTTAAGGCAGAGATAGATAGGTTCTTGATTAGCCAGGGCATCAAAGGGTATGGGGTGAAAGCAGGGGAGTGGGGATGACTGCAAGAATTGGATCAGCCCATGATTGAATGGCAGAGCAGTCTTGATAGGCCGAATGGCCTACTTCTGCTCCTATATCTTATGGTCTTATCGTCTTATGGTCTTAAATGATAAATTTGACATCACAACATTGCTGGGGTATTTCTAAGGCAACTCTTTCATCATTGTTTGTAATAGTAGCAGAGTATTCTTTTTGTCAGTTGTAGAACATTTTCATTTCCAAATTCAAAATTGATTGAGTTTGTAATAGCAACAGGGTCAAAAGCCTGCCATTCTCCTAAATTATCATCAGGAAATCTATTATCCAAGTGATTGCACACAAGTTGAATGAGTCAAACAATAGGTTCTATATCAATGTCAGAACGTATAGATGCAAGAAGATCTTCCACTTTGTCACTCCAACAAGCTGTATCACCAAGATACTATGACTGTAACTTACTAATTTTTGCTTTGACATACTGCAGTGCAGTGCTTCAATTCTATTCAAACAGCTTTTCTGAAGGAATTTACAAAGTGATACCAGATCGTCTAAAACATCACTAAGGATAGTCAGTGCTATTTGACAGTGTGGATTGGTCAAACACTTAAGGCAATAGTTGCTGATTGGATGATCCAATTCATTAACTTGCTCTTTGCAATACCGGATCAAAACTTTGTAATTCCTCACTAAAGCAGTAAAGGCTAAATGTCATGATAGCCACCTTAAATTGGAATGGGAATGGGAAATGGAATTAAAATGCATGGCCACTGGGAGATCCCACTTCTTCTGGCGGACAGAGCGTAGGTTCTCAGCGAAGCGGTCTCCTAATCTACTTTGGGTCTCACCAATATATGGAGGCCACACTGGGAGCACCGGACACAGTATATGACCACAACAGTTGAACAGGTAAAGTGTCACCTCACCTGGAAGGATAGTTTAGGACCCTGAATGGTAGTGTGGTAGTGAGGGAGGAAGTGTAGGGGCAGGTGTAGCACTTGTTCCACTTGCAAGGCTAAGTACGAGGAGGGAGATCAGTGGGGAGGGATGAACGGACAAGGGAGGTGCTTAGGGAGTGGACCCTACAGAAAACCAAAAGTTGGCGGGGAGGGGTTCCTGTTGAAGATGGAGAATTATGTGCTGGTGCAGAGGCTTGTGGGGTGGTAGGTGAGGACAAGAGGAACCCTATCTTTGGGAGAGTGGCAGGAGGATAGGGTGAGGGCAGATGTGTGTAAAATGGAAGAGATGTGGTTGAAAGCAGCGTTGGTGATGGAGGAAGGAGAGCCCCTTTCTTTGAAGAAGGAGGCCATCTCCTTCGTTCTCGAATCAAAAGCCTCATCCTGAGAGCAGGTGCTGTGGAGACAGAAATTGAGAGAAGGGCATGACATTTTTACAAGTAACAAGGTGGTAAGTGGTATAGTCCAGGTATCTGTGCAAGTTGTCTATCCATATGTCTATCCATGGCCTCCTCAACTGTTGAGGTGAGGCCCTACTCAGGTTGGAAGTACAACACCTTATATTCCGTATGGGTAGCCTCCAACCTGATGGCATGAGCACTGATTTCTCAAACTTCTAGTAATGCCTCCCCACCCCCCACCCCACCTTCACCATTTCCCATCTCCTTTTCCCTCTTTCACCTTATCTCCTTACCTGCCCATTGCCTCCCTCTGGTGCTCCTCCCCCTTTTCTTTCTTCCATGGCCTTCAGTCCTCTCCTATTATATTCCCCCTTCTCCAGCCTTGTAGCTCTTTCACCAAATAACTTCCCAGCTCTTTAATTCATCCCTCCCCCCTCGGTTTTTACCTATCACCTTGTGTTTCTCTCTACCCTCACCTCCCACACCTTTTAAATCTACTCCTCATCTCTTTTTCTCAAGTCCTGCTGAAGGGTCTCAGCCCAAACATCGACTGTACTCTTTTCCATCAATGCTGCCTGGCCTGCTGAGTTCCTCCAGGAATTTGTGTGTGTTGCTTGGATTTCCAGCATCTGCTGATTTTCCCTTGTCAGCAATTCTTCAATTATCTGTTTCTGAAACACAAAGCCGATGCACTCAACAAATTCATATTTAGTCACATTTATTTATTGTCATTCAGCATGGAGTTGACCATCTGGCCCTTTGAGCCGCACTGCCCAGCAATCCCTCAGTTTAATCCTAGCCTTATTATGGGACAATTTACAATAACCTTTTAACCTTTTAAGTCTTTGGACAGTAGGAGGAAACCACAGTTCCTGGAGGAAACCTGTGTGGTCATGGGGAGAATGTACAAACTCCTAACAGGCAGCAGCAAGAATTGAACCCGGGTCGCTGGTACTGTAAAGCATTGTGCTAACCACTAGGCTACCGTACCACCCCATGTGCATGAATTTCTTGCACGGAATGCATAGAAGCATTAGTTTTAATTGCTGGGATAATATTATCAATTACCACTTTGACCATATCAGAGATAGACTTCTTTTGGGCACCTTGTTTCATGCTCTTTGGAGTTTCAGTTAATGTGCAAAATTCTTCATTTCTTCTGGTTGCATAATTTGTTAGCTGCATCTTTATGAATTCCCTGGTTAAGATGTCATTTTAAATTATCTAACTTCCATCCTTCCCATTTTTTTCCATTACTGAAGTTGCCCCCAACTTTTGCTTCTGCACAAGGGGTGCATACAACATACAACACAGACATTATCCTGACATGTAAAAATATGTGAAATTTCAATTTTTGTTTTTTGATATGAATACAATAGTTCAACGTCTATGAGTTGCAAAATCCTTTCTACCTTAAGTTCTGTACAAGCTTTGTTCTTCAAGGTACTTAACTCTTCTTATGCTTTTCTTTTTGACATCATTAGAATACTAAAATAATTAATATTATTTGAAAAATCTAACAAGTTGAAAAATTTATAATATTAATAAAACAACCACAATCATATATACAATTTTATAGAAACGAATTTTTACCTTGTCTAACAATTTTAATTAAAAATTTCTTCTTATATTATGATTTTTTTGAAATATTACTTACAAAAAATCGGAATATGGTATTCTCACATCAAACAAACACAGGCCACAACTTGCAACACAAGTTAAATGATGATAGGCAGTCAAAACAACTGACAGGTACAATGGAAAAAATAAGATGTTTTGACTAGATGACATCTGTATTTAGCAGGCTGACAGTTTATTAACAATGAGCTACTGACTTCCATTCTGTGTTTATTGTTACAATTTGTAGCAGTCTTGTAACTTGAAACATTGACAATGTGAATATGTTGAAGCTCTAAAATGTTTCAAACTAAAGGTTGTAGTTCTATTGTTTAAGAAATTTATGGATTACATTCATAAACAATTAGTTACAGGGTATTTCACGATTATGTTAACATAGATTTCATAGTTGTATTAGCATAATTTCAAAATTATATTAACATTTTTAAAAGAAAATTCCAGCTGCGTGGCATCAAATGCTATGTTTGTGGGAGTGTTTTAGTTATTGTGCAGTTGTGCATCAATATAACTTGAAGGGAACAGTAGGTGTTTGGATGCCATGCTGTTTCCTACTGCAAGAACTATAAAGGAAAAGGACAGCTGTTAGAAAAATGAAAATGCTCCAATTTATTTGTCAGGATGTTCTTCAGATATGACAGAAAATTATATTGGCAAGGAAATTTGCATTGAACTATTTATATATTAACAGTTATAAAGCCCTAATTATTAAAATGAATGCACCATCTGAAATCAGTATACATTCGCTCATTATCATTTGCCTTGTGCCTTGATGTACTTCCACCACCAACAAGTAACTGATTCTACTCTGCTATTTTTTTATAGAAATTTTGGTTATAACGCTAATACCAAATTCTGTCTTACTTATATATTTAGGACAACGTTCATTCAGAATGTTGGTCATGTATGGTCACTAGAATGGAGTTAAATGTTATTTACATGACCTCACAAGTTTCCCTCAGACGATCTTGTTTCTTCTCCCATCTCAAGATAGAAGAAACAGGAGAAATTGTTGGCACCTGAGAGAGATTAAATTACAGAAAATTAATTGGAGTAATCGGATTGATGGGATTATTGTAGGGACTCGGTGTAGTGAATGGCCTCCTATGTCGTTAGGAAATATGAAATGCAATCTAATAACCTTATGGCTGCTTAATAAGAATAAAATCCTATCATGCTACAGAAAAGATACTTGTCTGGTGAGAGGAATGGCTGACAGGCAGGAGGCAGCTAGGGGGAATAAAAGCGGCCTTTTCTAGTTGACTGCCAGTGACTAGTGGTGTTCCTCAGGAGTCTTTATTGGGACCACTACTTTTCATATTGTTTGTCAATGATTTGAATAATGGAATTGATGACCTTGGGGCAAAGTTTGTAGATGATATAAAGATAGATGGAGGGGTAGGTAGTGCTGACGAAGCAATGTGAAGCAGGACTTAGACAAATTGGAAGAATGGGCAAAAAACATGCCAGATGGAATACTGTGTTGTGAAATGTATGATAATGCATTTTGGTTAAAGGAAAAATAATGTGGACTATTATCTAAATACGGAGAAGGTTCAAACATCAGTAGTGCTGAGGGACTTCGGAGTCCTGTGCAAGACTTCCAGAAGGTTAATTTACAGGTTAGGTCTGTAGTAAAGAAGGCAAATGCAATGTTGGCATTTATTTCAAGGGGAATAGAATATAAAAGCAAGGAGATAGTGCTGAGTCTTTATAAGACACTAGTCATGTCGCACTTGGAGTATTGTCAACAGTTTTGGGTCCCGTATCTCAGAAAGGATTTGTTGTTATTGGAGAGAGTCTAGAGGAGGTTCATGAGGATGATTCCGAGAATGAAGGGGTTAACATATGAGGAGCGCTTGGCACCTTTGGGTTTGTACTCACTGGAATTTAGAAGAATGTGTGGGGATCTCATTGAAACCTACCGAATGTCGAAAGGACTAGATAGGGTGGATGTGGAGAGGATGTTTCCTATGGTGGGGGTACCCAGAACTAGAGGGCACAGCCTCAAAATTGAGGAGTGACCTTTTAAAACAGAGGTAAGGAGTTATATTTTTTAGCCAGAGAGTAGTGAATCTGTGGAATGCTCTACCACAGACTGCAGTGGAGGCCAAGTCTGTGGGTATATTTAAGGCGGAAGTTGATCGTTTCCCGATCAGTCAGGGCATCAAAGGATATGGCGAAAAGGCAGGTATATGGGGTTCAGCGGGATCCAGGATCAGCCATGATGAAATGGTGGAGCAGACTTGATGGGTTGATTGGCCTAATTCTGCTCCTACATCTTATGGTTTATTGATATCTTCATAGTCTCTCACTGCAATGTTTCAATCCATAAAACCAACTTCAAAAATTCTAATACAATTAACTTCTTTGAAGCATTTTCAAAGCACTCTCTGAGGTCTTTTAGCATTAGCAGTTTATAACTCATTAGATATCATGCTGAGGAATTATATGGGTGCAACATGCACCTCACCCTGTTTGTAGCCTATGCTAGCCCATCTGCTGCAGTAATTCTCTGCTGTTGTGCAACTTCCAGCAAGTTGCTGGTGTTGCTGTTGTGGTCCATTGGTAAGGAGCAGTGGCTGTGAGCAGCGACTAGAAAACAGTGGCCAGACTGAGGCTTTAACCGCAGATCATACTTGGAAACTGCTAGACAAGAGTAAATAAAATTAATAATAAAACAGATTTGCTTAAAACACATGTAACTGCTATTAAAACATAAATATACAATTATTTTTAAACTTTAAAATACTAGCTTTTTAATTCAAATAAATAAATAAATGGGAACATGTTAGATGTACCAGCTATGGCAACTTCAAGAGCAGGATACAAAGTGTGCCCAGACCTTCTCTATGACTAGTGCAAAAATGGTCTGACTTCTGGCTTTAAGCTCATTCCCGATTTCTGCACTGCATCACCCACAGCTGAGGTGCAGGACACTCTTTTGTCTCTGTTTGGACCTGCATGCTATCCCTTAGCATATTTCATCCACTTACCTTGGTAAATACCTCCTTATTTTTATTTGTTTCCCTGGGTCTTAAACTTCCAGTAATTCTCTAATTTAGTTGCTTGTGGAATTGTTCGGTATTTTTTCTTCAGTGCTTTTGAAATATTTCATGGCAGGATAAAGAATTGTGGCATTACCTTTCTTGGAACATGAGAGTCAGTTGTAGATTCTTATGTGCTTGGAATAAGCTACCAGAGGAAATGGTTGATTCAGGTACAAGAATAACTTCTAAAAGGCAGTTGGACATGTATATGAATAGGAATGATTTAGAAGGATATGGGTCAAGCATGGGCAAATGGTACTAGCTTAACTGAACATTATAGTTGACATATACCAACTGTGCCAAAGGACCTCTTTCTGTGCTGTTATGACTCTACCGGCTATAGATTTACACGCTTCCAATAATTATGACTGATTCTGTGTTTTAGGCATCTATTTCCCAAGCAAAACATTGCCATCTGTCATCTTTCAATCATTCTATTACAGCACAACCATAGACATTATATAGTTACAGGAACCTCAAATTAGTCCTTGGTTGTCAAGGAATTATACTTAATACTCTAGTATCAGCAAAACAACTCAACAAGTTAGAATTTTTTTTTTTTACAAAGCTCATACCTTAAGATGTACGAGCAAAGGACGTTGCAAAAGATTTGATCGCCAGTGACTTTTTTCCAATATTAATGCTATTATAATGAATAAGTTGACTCATTTCACTATTTCCCTTACAGTGGTACATCCTGTCGCACATCCATAATCAGGATCAAAATCAGGCCTATTACTTCACTCTAGAATTATGAATCTCAAAATATGGCCATTCAACTCATCATGCTAGAACAGACACCGCAGTTGCCAATATCTGATCAAGATGCTGCTTCCAACAAATGAAACACATAGGTCTGCATACCTGAGAAATTTGATCCTCACCTCTCTTGTCACAACCTCATCCTGATTCTGTACAGAAGTGAAAATGGCTTAGGGAGTAATTCTTTAATAGTTTATTCTTGTTCCTGAAATGCTGTCTTATAGCATCTGAACCCCTTTTCTAAAAATGCAGTACACGATTGACTTTTTCCCCTTCCGTCAAAAGATGGCTGCACCTGTCCAGCTTTTGCCTTGTTACAAAGGAGATAATATACGATCTGGACATCTGCAATATCTTTACCTTTCCCCTGTTCATTCACATATAATAGCTGTAGTGCCACACATCCTTGTCACACTTCGGTGCAACTAGGTCTTTCATTGTGAGTTGTTTAGCATTCGTGCAATTGTACCCCACCTTATCCTGATGTGTGATTATTCTTTGCTGTTTCCACTTTGAATTATTAAAATAATGCCAATTTTCTTTAACGGAAATTACTCACTGACTCAACTCTGCTCTAAGACCATTGTTTGGGCATACACTCTAAAGTAGACCACAATCAGATCATTTTCAAAATGTATTTAATGTACAAGACTATGCTGCACATACAGTTTCATCTGTTGGATATGACTGTATATTACTAGGCAAAATTCTTAATGTTTTTCATCTGTCAAATATACCTCCAGTAAATAGTTATGATCTTAGAGCTATTTTAAGATGTACAATTAACATGACTGATTTTATTTGTCATAGGTATGTTAAAGGATACCCTCCAAACTCACCCTATATTGGAAGTTCTCCAACCTTGTGCCATCTCCTGCGGGAAAAAGTTACATTCTGCTGTCTTAGGTTAGATAAGGTACGAGTTTGGTTATTAGAGTTAGTTTACATGTACTGAGGTACTTTGCAAAGCTTGTCTTGCATACTGTTCATACAGATCAAATCATTACACAGTTCATTGAGGTCAGTCAAGATAAAACAATAACAAGATGCAGAATGAAGTGCAAGAGAAACAGAGAGAGTGCAGTAGAGGGAGACAATAAAGTAGAAGATCATAATGAGTTCAAGACTTCATTGTATTGTGCTCGGAAGCCATTCAATAGTTGCATAAAAGCAGGGTAGAAGTTGCCCTTGAGCCTGGTGGCACATGCTTTCTGGCTTCGGGATCTTCTGATCGAATGGTGAGGGGAGAAGAGAGAATATCTGGAATGGGAGGGTTCCGTGATTATGCTGCCTGCTTTACTGAGGCAGCAGGAAACATAGACAGAGCCCATGGAGGGGAGGTTGGTTTCCATGATGTCCTGAACTACATCCACAACTGTCTGCACTTTCTTGCAGTCACAAGCAGAGTAGTTGCCATACCGAGCCATCATCCATCTAGACACGATGTTCTCTATGGTGCATTGATAAAAATTGGGAAGAGTTGATGGGAACATGCCAAATTTCCTTAGCCTCCTGAGGAACATAGAACATAGAATAGTACAGCACATTACACGCCCTTCGGCCCACAACGTTGTGCCGACCCTCAAACCTTGTCTCCCATATAACCCCTCACCTTAAGTTCCTCCATATACCTGTCTAGTAGTCTCTTAACCTTCACTAGTGTATCTACCTCCACCACTGACTAAGGCTGTGTATGCCACGCACCAACCACTCTCTGAGTAAAAAAACGTTCCTCTAATATCCCCCTTGAACTTCCCACCTCTCACCTCTTGTATTGAGCAGTGGTGCCCTGGGGAGAGACACTGGCTATCCACTCTATCTATTCCTCTTATTACCTTGTACACCTCTATCATGTCTCCTCTCATCCTCCTTCTCTCCAAAGAGTAAAACCCTAGCTCCCTTAATCTCTGATCATAATGCATACTCTCTAAACCAGGCAGCATCCTGGTAAATCTCCTCTGTACTCTTTCCAGTGCTTCCACATCCTTCCTATAGTGAGGCAACCAGAACTGGACACAATACTCCAAGTGTGGCCTAACCAGAGTTTTATAGAGTGGCATCATTACATCACGACTCTTAAACTCTATCCCTCGACTTGTGAAAGCTAACAACCCATAAGCTTTCTTAACTACCCTATCCCCCTACCTGTGAGGCAACTTTCAGGAATCTGTGGACATGTACCCCCAGATCCCTCTGCTCCTCCACACTACCAAGTATCCTGCCATTTACTTTGTACTCTGTCTTGGAATTTGTCCTTCCAAAGTGTACCACCTCACACTTCTCCGGGTTGAACTCCATCTGCCACTTCTCAGCCCACATCTGCATCCTACCAACATCTCTCTGCAATCATTGACAATCCTCTACACTATCCACAACACCACCAACCTTTGGGTCGTCTGCAAACTTGCCAACCCACCCTTCTACCCCAACATCCAGGTCATTAATAAAAACCACGAAAAGTAGAGGTCAGAACAGATCCTTGTGGGACACCACTAGTCACAATCTTCCAATCTGAATGTACTCCGTCCACCACGACCCCCTGCCTTCTACAGGCAAGCCAATTCTGAACCCACCTGGCCAAACTTTCCTGGATCCCATGCCTTCTGACTTTCTGAATAACTCTACTGTGTGGAACCTTGTCAAATGCCTTACTAAAATCCATATAGATCATATCCACTGCACTACCCTCATCTATATGCCTGGTCACCTCCTCAAAGAACTCTATTAGGCTTGTTAGACACGATCTGCCCGTCACAAAGCCATGCTGACTGTCCCTGATCAGACCATTATTCTCTAAAGTAGAATCATTGGTGAGATTTCTTGGTTGTTGCGTCTACGTAGTTGGATCAGTTCAGACATATTGCAATTTTCATTCCAGAGAGCTTAAATCTCCCAACCCTCAACCTCAGCACCATTAGTAAAGGTAGGAGAATGTGTTTAATACTACCCCAACTGTCCTTTATGAAGACAATGTCCAGCTCTTTTGCTTTGCTGACATTGAGGGAAAAGCTGTTGTCATGATATCATGTTACCAAGCTTTCTATATTCATCGTGTACTTTGATTCATTACATGGATTCGTGTACATGGCCCATTGCATTATCATCAGCAAACCTGTATATGGAATTAGAGCAGACTTCGGTCGTACGGTCATTAATTTATAGGGAGTAGAGTAGAGTTGGGCACTAGTGATGCAGCCTTGTGGGGTACCAGTTTTGAGTATAATCGTGGTGGAGGTGTTGCTGCCTAGCATTTCAGATTACAATTTGTTAACAGGGAAGTCAAAGATCCTGTTGTAAAGGGAGATGTTGATGCCCATGTCTCAGAGTTTGGTGAGGAGATATTGCTTATCACCTTTTAATTTCCATTGCTACAATACAATGGGGCATCAAGAATGTTTTATGTTAAATATTTTCTATGTTGACATTAGCAAGTGGCAGAAATCTGCTTGTATAAAATTGAGGTATAAAAGAATGATAATTCTCTTCCATAACCATCTTTGTTAATAATTCAGGAACAAATTGAAGCAATCCTTTGTTTCACAGTTCTTCAGGCACTTTAAAATCTTTGTACTTTCATGTGCCTATTTGCCCTGAAACGATGTCTATAAGTTTTACTCGCATAGATATACTGCACCCTCTTATTGCTTTGGTATTGCCTTATTTCATCTGATATTCCTACATGGATGAGAACACATAAAACCTTAAATGCATTTATGCCACATACACTATCGCAATATTCTCGAAAGTGGCCTTGGAAAGCATCAAAAGTCTTGCAGATACTGATGCTATTTAACCTAATTTTATACAAACTCCTCCATATATATTAACAAGTATTCAAAATTTCTTAGGCACTTGAAGATTGTAAATGTGTTATTGTGTGACGAGACACAGGCAGAGACTTTTTTAAAGAAAAAGTTCCCCAGAATGGATGCAGTATACACATGCCAAATACACAGCATGTACACATTTCTTAATCTTGATATGATGTCAGTTCCCTGGATTTTCTGATATATGTACATCTTGGTCTGAATCAAAATTGCCAACAAGCAAACATCGGTAATAGTTCCCCTTCTTTTCCTTTCTTCTTTCTACTTTATGTTAAGTTTTCAAAGAAGGAAGAGATCTTCTTTTGGAAAAGAATGAAGGATTTTTTTTTATCAAGGAAGGCAAACTAATTGAGGAAAACTGAAGTATGTTCTTATTTAAGGAAATAAATAATTGAATTTCATTTTTTTCTCCTTCCAGGGGTGCCACCATAATTACTACGAAGATGCAAAAGCATATGGATTCAGGAACAAACTTATCATTGTTTCTGCAGAAACTGCAGGAAATGGATTGTATAATTTCATTGTTCCTCTTAGAGCTTACTACAGACCAAAGAAAGAGTTAAATCCTATAATACTCCTTCTGGATAACCCGTAAGTGTTTTTTCTTGTCTTATTGCTGTTTAATTGATTGACAAATTTCTGTAATATTGACCTCATTCAGATTAATCACCTGAGAGCATAAGAAATGAGAGATTCCTCAGACCTGTGTCATTCAGCAAGGTCTTGGCTGTCATTCAGCTCCATTAACTTTCATGTGTGTGACACATCCCACGATTCCATTTGACTCAGAAAGTTGACCGACTGATCAAATTATTGAATGCAGAGCAGCCAGGGTCTTCTCGACAATCAAAAAAGAAACACCACTCATAATAAAGAATTATTTTCTTTGTCCTAAGTGGCTGACTCTTCATTCTAAGTCTTTATCCTTGGATATCGACTCTCCAACTAGATGAACCTGGGGAATCTATATCTGGGAGATGGCACGGTAGCGTAGTGGTTAGCACAACACTTTACAACACAGGTAACCCAGGTTCAAGTCCTGTTGCTGCCTGTAAAGTGTTAGTACGATCTGGCCGTGATTGCATGGGTTTCCTCTGGGTACTCCAGTTTCCTCCCGTAGTCCAAGGCAGTACCAATTGGTCGGTTAATTAGTCATTGTAAATTATCCCATGATTAAGCTAGGATTAATTTGGCGGATTGCTGGTCTGTGTCACTTGAAGGGCCTATTCTGTGCAGTATCTCAGTAAAAAATAAGATAAAAATGAAGCAACCTTTCAGCGATCATGCAGGTTGCAATGATATTACCCCATTTCTGGTGAGTGTAGACAATCTCACTTAAATAAACTTGGGATGGAATTTGCAAGCACTTCACAGTTACATTTGCTTTCATTGTTTTAAACAACTTTCTACAAGTATCAGTAGCATTTAATGAACTCTCAAACGTCGTGAAAGAAAGTAGTATGCAGCACATGCAGGCCATTCACTGCTTCTTGTACTCGTTTCCCGTCTATATGATCACTAGAACTTAAATGAACATGAAAACAAGTATAAATAGATTTGGAAACAGGATACGGCTCAGGTAGTTGACAATGTAGGCCTGAAAGGACAGGAATTTTGTGTAAATTAGGTACCTTCTGTCCTAGTTCTGAGCTCCTAGCTTTCTCACCTCTCTCCTTTAAGCTGTCATATTATTGATCCAAAGCAACACACAAAACACAGGAAACTCAGCAGGTCAGGCAGCACCTATGGAAATCCAGCATCTGCAGACTTCCTTGTGTTTATATTACTGATCCAGTTTATTCTTCATTTTCAACCCCTTTCATTCTAGTCCTGTTAGCTATATTTCTCTCCCCATGAGCATTGTTTTCTTCTTCAAATCTACCATCATTGTCTCTGGACTAAACTAACTGCTTTTAGTTGCTCCTTCATTGTGAACTCCCATTCCACTGTAAATTTCTGAACTGCTCTGTTACTGGGATTGCCATTTTTTCATGAGCATGATAGTCCCAGACTCCATCCTACCTTAACTGATACACGACCTCACATCTGCGAGGGGTGATTGATAACTTCATGGCCTAAGGTAGAAGGAGTCAATTTTAGAAAACCTAGCACATTAATTTTTCAACATAGTCCCCTCCTACATGTACACACTTAGTCCAGCGGTCGTGGAGCATATGGATCCCTTCTTTGTAGAAGTGGTCCACAGCAGGGGTGATTGACAAGTCCGTGGCCTAAGGTAGAAGGAGATGAGTTATACAGCTCTCATTACATGCATGTGCAATTCAACTGTTTGAGTGAAAATGCAGGAAGTTTGAAGTTTTTCTTCATCTCCTTCTACCTTAGGCCACAAACTTATCAATCACCCCTGCTGTGGACCACTTTCTGGAGGTCCAAGACGCCGACTTGCTCCACGACCGCTTGACTAAGTGTGTAAATGTCGGAAAAATAAACGTGCTAGGTTTTCTAAAATTGACCCCTTCTACCTCATATATCCTAGTTACATATGGACTTGATTCCACTACATTTCTGAATACCCTGTTCAATGCATTCTCTGTAAGCCTGAAATCATAAAGATATATATTTTCCATGTTCTAACGTAACTCAGCCAATTCACCCATTACTTACAAGCTTACTGAGCTAAATTGGATCCTGGTTAAGTGATAGCTAAAATTGTGATTTTTGTTTATTTTTTGAATTTTCCCATAGCATCATTCGTCCCTACCTGTTGAGACTGATTGTCCAGAGGTTCATTGCTTCATCACTGACAATATGTATTCAAAGGGAAAGCTACCTTCTTCAGAATTTTTCCAAAAACTTTTTCTAACCCTCCTCCTTTAAGATAACCTTAAACCACATCTCTTCATATGATATACAGCAAAATTTTGTTTGATGATATATCTATGAAATATGTTAGGACTTGTTGCAACTTTAACAATGTACTAAATAGAATCATGCAGCATTACAGCACAAAAGTAGTCCCTTTGGCCTGAATAGTCCATGCTAAGCTATTATTCTGCCTAGTCCAATTGACCTGAACCTGGACCATAACCCTTCATATGCCTCCCATCCCTGTACTTACCCAAACTTTTCTTAAATGCTGCTATCAAACCTGCATCCACCACTTCTGCTAACTGCTTGATCCCTCTCACATCACTTTCTGAGTGAAGAAGTTCTCCCTCAGGTTTCCCATAAACCTTTCACCCTTAACCTGTGACCTCTGGTTCTAGTCTTACACAACCTCAGTGGAATAAGGCTACTTGCATTTACCCTTCCTACAGCCCTCATAAATTTGCATTCCTCCATCAAACCTCCTTTCCTTCTCCTACACCGCTAACTTATTCAATCTTTTCCTATAATGCAGGTCCTCAAGTCACAACAATATCTTTGTAAATTTTCTCTGTACTCTTTCAAGCTTACTGATATCTTTCCTACAGGTATATAAGTAGGTGACCAGAAACGCACATAGCTCTCCAAATTGAGCCTCACAATGTCTTATACAACTTCAACATAACATCCCATCTCCTTCTCTGTACTTTGGTTTATGAAGGACAATGTGCCAAAAACGCTCTTTATAACAGAATCTACATGTGTATTAAAGAATTATAGAATCATAGATATCTACAGCATGTTACAGGCTCTTTGGCCCACAGTGTTGTGGTACCATTTAACCTACTCCAGAAACTACCTATAATTATCCTACTACATAGCCCTCAACTTACCTCTGACATCACCCTCATACCTACTCCAGGCACCTTAAAATGATGCTTCCTTATTTCTCATTCCTTGGTTTATTCTTAGAGCTTCTCTTGTATAATCAGAATCAGAATTAGGTTTATTATCACCAGCATGTGTCGTGAAATTTGTTATTTTAACAGCAGCAGTTCAATGCAATACATAATATAGAAGAAAAATAAACAAATAAATAAATAAATTACAGTATATGTATATTGAATAGATTAAATATTGAGCAAAATACAGAAATAATATATATTAAATAGTGAGGTAGTGTTCATGGGTTCAATGTCCATTTAGGATTTGGATGGCAGAAGGGAAGAAGCTGTTACTGAATTGCTGAGTGTGTGCCTTTAGACTTCTGTACCTCCTACCTGATGATAATCGTGAGAAAAGGGCATGCCCTGGGTGCTGGAGGTCCTTAATAATGGACACAGCCTTTCTGAGACACAGCTCCTTGAAGATGTCGGCTCCATCTTGGGTAATAGCCTACAAAGTACCCAAGATGGAGCCAACTAAATTTATGATCCTCTGCAGCTTCCTTAGGTCCTATGCAGTAGCACCCCCCCCCCGCCCTCCCCCTCCCTTACCAGACTGTGATGCAGCCTGTCAGAATGCTCTCCATGGTAGATCTATAGAAGTTTTTGAGTGTTTTTGTTGACATACCAAACCTCTTCAGACTCTTAATGAAGTATAGTCTTACTTTCTTTATAACAGCATCAATATGTTGGGACCAGGTTAGGTCCTCAGAGATCTTGACACTCCAGGAATTTGAAATTGCTCACTCTCTCCACTAGTGATCCCTCTATGAGGATTGGTATGTGTTCCTTCATCTTACCCTTCCTGAAATCTACAATCAGCTCTTTCATCTTACTGATATTGAGTGCAAGGTTGTTGCTACGACACCACTCCACTAGTTGGTATATCTCATTTCTGTATGCCCTCTTGTCTCCATCTGAGCTTCCACCAACAATGGTTGTATCATCAGCAAGTTTGTAGATGGTATTTGAGCTATGCCTAGCCACACAGTCATGGGTATAGAAAGAGTAGAGCAGTGGACTAAGCACACACTCCAGAGGTGCACCAGTGTTGATCGTCAGTAAGGAGGAGATATTACCACCGATCAGCACAGATTGTTATCAGAATGAAACCAGGTTAGCTATCCTACAGTCCTTTAGCAACTCACAATGGTAAAGAACATTTAAAATACCTCTACCAGGGCCCCTGTAATTTCTACACTATCCTCCCGTGAGGTACGATGGGGCACCTTGTCATGCCCTGGGACGAATTGACTCTAATGTGCCTCAGGACAGTAAACATCTCCTCTTCTGTAATCTACATACAGTCCATGGCCTCACTACTGTTTTTGCCTCAATTCTATAAGTTCTGTCCATCTCCCAAGTAAATACAGATGCAAAAAAATCCATTTAAGATGTTCCCCATCTTTTTTGGTATGTGTGGTGTTTGTGAAACCAAACTAACTTTAATGCTGAGCCTCATAAAATATCAGTCCATGTGATGAAAAGGATATGATTTAAAGATTAGCTTTATTTGTAATATGTATAGCGAAATATTGAAACATGCAATGAAACAGACAGGACCCAGGCTGTAAAAATAGGGGACAAGCTCTCCTCTACAATCACTCTGAGCACCAGTGCCCCACAGGGCTGTGTACTCAGCCCCCTGCTGTACTCACTGTACACCCATGATTGTGTAGCCAAGTTTCCATCAAACTCAATATATAAGTTTGCAACAATTGTAGGCCGTATCTCAGGTACTGATGAGTTTGAGTACGGAGAGGAAATTAAGAACCTGGTGGCATGGTGCGAAGACAATAACCTATCCCTCAACGTCAGCAAGACGAAGGAATTGGTTGTTGACTTCAGAAGGAGTAGCTGACTGCACAACCCAATTTACATCGGTGGTACGCAAGTGGAACAGGTCAAAAGCTTTAAGTTCCTCGGGGTCAGTATCACAAATGACCTGACTTGATCCAACCAAGCAGAGTTCACTGCCAGGAAGGCCCACCAGCGCCTTTACTTCCTGAGAAAACTAAAGAAATTTGGCCTGTCCCCTAAAACTCTCACTAATTTTTATAGATGCACCATAGAAAGCTTTCTTCTAGGGTGCATCACAACCTGGTATGGATGTTGTCCTGTCCAAGACCGAAAGAAGCTGCAGAAGATCGTGAACACGGTCCAGCACATCACACAAACCATTCTTCCGTCCGTGGACTCACTTTACACCGCATGCTGTCGGAGCAGTGCTGCTAGGATAATCAAGGACACGACCCACCCAGCCAACAGACTTTTTGTCTCTCTTCCCTCCGGGAGAAGGTTCAGGAGCTTGAAGACTCATACGGCCAGATTTGGGAACAGCTTCTTTCCAACTGTGATAAGACTGCTGAACGGATCCTGACCTGGATCTGGGCCGTACTCTCCAAATATCCGGACCTGCCTCTCAGTTTTTTTTGCACTACCTTACTTCCCATTTTTCTATTTTCTATTTATGATTTATAATTTAAATTTCTAATATTTACTAATTTTAACTATTTTTAATATTTAATATTTGTAATCCAGGGAGTGTGAAGCGCAGAATCAAATATCACTGTGATGATTGTACGTTCTAGTATATATTGTTTGGCAACAATAAAGTATAAAGTATAAATGTATCATTTTGTCAATCAAATTAGAGAGGGTTGTGCTGGGGCAGCCCATGATTTTCCGCCAGCAGCATAGCATGCCCACAACTTAATAACCTTCACCTTAATTGTACACTTTTGGAATGTGGAGGAAACCGGAGCACCCAGAGGAAATCTGCATGGTCACAGGGAGAACGTATACACTCATTACAGACAGTGATGTGGATCGAACCCTGATCGATGGTCGCAAGCAGTGTAATACCGTGCTGCTCTTTAAGAACATGTTGTTTAATATTTAAGAAACATGTTAAAAAAAGTGGGGGGGGAATGTGAAGTGGCAGAAAGACTTTGACCTTGAAAGTTAATTGGATATAAATTTGGCTTCAGTGTTAGGGTGATACGACATTGGGAATCTGCAAGAGGCCAGAAGTGGAGGGGCACAGATGCTTCCATATTTGCAGGTGGAGATTACATGAGTGGAGTTGAAATAAAATGATCTGAAAATAAGGATAAAGATTAAAAATTGCAAGTGTTAGTGTAGGTTTAAATTATTTTATGGGGTCAGGGAAGCATGCTTGCTTACAGCCCAGTTAAAAAAATAACATGTATTTTTAAATGAACCACTCTTGCCAGGCCATTGTTCTATCTCAAAACTGAAGTGAGGGTCCTATGAGTGCTAATGGAATTTTAATTTGATCGGCTTCACATCCGATTGAGGTTCATTTTATAGCCACCTTAAGCCTTTATGAAGACACTGGTGGTGTCGATAGCAATGTGCATCATTAGAGCAGGATTAGAGATTGCCCCTTCCCACTCTATTTGTAGAAAAAAGAAGCAAGTATTTAAACAAAGTGCAGAAAAGAACGTATCATCCTCTGCAAATCCACTTAGTGATTGTACATACTCAAATTTGATTGTTGTAACTTTGTTGTCTGTCAGTACAGATGTACAATTTTTATCAAAGCACTGTTTATACAGTCAATGACTTTAAATCCAAAGTAAATATTCATGCAATGTACAAATGTTGAATTCCTGTTGATGTTGACAACCACATTGTATCCATGAGCTCTTTTTGGTATTTTGAATACTGATGAACTTGCCCTTGAATAGTAATGAAAATTACTTTCATGTAAGAAGTGTAGCTTTAGATCTTTTTTATAAAAAGGAAATTATTTTACAGATTGACTTTTTATCTCCTTTGGAAGCTCGCCCTGTTAATTACTCGCCTTGTTTAAGAAAGTCTAGAGATGATCTTTTATTATTAGTGGCTTCAAGGCCCCAGGGAAGGGCCAATTATTTTTTTTTCTCTCTAAAGGGCAACACCATTTGCTTTTGGGAATATGTGAAACAAAAAATGCAGATTCAGTGATTATGGTTTGAAATCTATGTTTGTGGATTGCTTAAGAATGCAAAAGCCTTGAAAGGTAAAAGATGTCTTTGAATACTTGAGACCATAAGAAGCAAGGGCAGAATTGGCCATTTGGCCCATTGAGTCTGCTCCATAATTCCGTCACGGTTGCTTTATCATTTATCTCCATAACACCGTAAGGCATAGGAACAGAATTAGGCCATTCAGCACGTTGAGTCCTCTTTGCCATTCTATCATGGCTGATTCAACCCCATTTATCTAACTTCCCCCCATAAGTTTTGATGATCTGACAAGAACCTATTAAGTATACCAAATGACGAGAATTCCACAGCTGTCTTTGGTGGCATTATGGTAACATTACTGGATTAATAATGCAATATTTTGTATTAATGACTCAGAAGTGACAATTCAGAGGGAATTGTGTGTGTGTGTGTGTGTGTGTGTGTGTCTGTGTGTGTGTGTGCGCGCGCGCGTGTATCAATCACATAAAGTTAGCAGACTAGTGCAGTGGGTAGTTATGAAGGGAAAATGCATATCAATGTTTGTTACAAAGAGTTTGGAGTATAAAATGCACTTTTCTTCACTTGACTTGTGAAAGAATATAATAGAGTTCAAGATCATCCAAAGGATGGTCAATAGGCTAATTCCTGGGGAGAGAATATTGTCCTAGCAAGAGAGGCCAAACAAGATAAGTCCACATTTTTTGACATTGTAGAAGAATGGCAAGTGATCTTTTTGAAAAGATCATAAGGGGTCATGACAGATTAGATGTTGAGGCATTTTCACTACAGGCAGAGTCTTAACTGAAGAGATGTAATTTCAAGGTACAGGCCATAACTTAAAATAGAAGATTCTGAATTTTCCTACCCACAGAATTGTAGAAGCTAGTTTATTAGAAGTGCTTAGATGTAGATAGAAATTTTTTTTGAAAGACGTGAGGATCTGCATACGAGAGGCCTGGAATAGGTCAACCATGATTATATTGAATGGTGAATTAGTCTTGAAGACTAGATGGCCTCCTTTGTTCCTATTTTCTTTTATTCAATTTAAAATTGCTGCTGGGGAATTAAATTCAATTCACTTAAATCTGGAATTAAAAATCAAAACTAACATCAATAATTATTAATCAGTAATTAATAATTAAGACAGTTTATTATCAAATATGTATGTGTGTGTGTGCGTGTGTGTGTGTGCGTGTGTGTGTGTATGTGTGTGTGACCATATATAAACCTGACATTCATTTTCATGCAGGCAATCACAGTAAATACAGTACAAGAAACACAATAGAATAAATGAAAGACCACACACAATAGATTGGACAACAAGCAATGTACAAAAAAAAAACAAACTGTGCAAGTAGAAAAAGAAAGAGAATAAAATAAATAATAGCAATGATAATAATAATAATAATAAATAATAATAAATAAGTAATAAATATTGAGAACATGAGATGAAGTGTCATTGAAAGTGAGTCCAGTTCAGTGGGAAGAGTT
The DNA here is from genome assembly GCF_030028105.1 of Mobula birostris. Classification (NCBI taxonomy): domain Eukaryota; kingdom Metazoa; phylum Chordata; class Chondrichthyes; order Myliobatiformes; family Myliobatidae; genus Mobula; species Mobula birostris. The sequence goes on from NC_092381.1 coordinate 78,137,832, forward strand.
CAGTGATGGGGTGAGTGAAATTATCCCCTCTGTTTCAAGAGCCTGATGGTTTGAGGGGTAATAACTGTTACCTCAGACTGCCGAAACGAGAATTTACCAATATTGGTGAATGACCTGGTTCACCCCCTGAAGGATGGTCTCACGTTGGCCTCAGAGACTGAAATCACAAGATTTTCAAGGACTGTGGAGGTTTGTGAAGGTGTCTCCAAATTTTGATGGTCGAAGTGAACATAAAAGGTTTTGATCTCATCTGGGAGCGAAGCCTTGCTGTCATCTATGTCACTTTGTAGGTGGTGATAGCATTCAAGCCCTGCCCCAGCTGTCAAACATCCATCAGAGATTCAGGTTAAGTCTGTACCTGCCACTTCACATGTGAGATGGCTTTTCAGAGATTGTACCTGGGCTTTTTGTGTTTAACTTGGTCACCTGATCTGGCCCTCAGCAGATTGAAGATACATAGTTCATCCAGGGCTTCTGGTTAGGATTTTGTGGGAGCACACTCATCTATGATTATTTTTATAAAATCCATGACAACTGAGGTATATTTATTCAGATCCTCTGATGAGTCCTTGAACACGGCCCAGTCTACCAACTCGATGCAATCCCGTAGCCTCACCCCAGCCTCCCGCGGCTGCCTCTTTGCTGTCCATATCTCAGAAGCCAGGCTGTTCAGCCTCTGCAGATAGAAAGAGGACATCCAAGTGACCAGGTTTCCCAAAAAGTGTTCTAATCATGGTGTAATAGTGGTCTAGTGTGTTGACACCCCAGGTGATATGCTGATGATAATTAGGCAGAGTTTTCTGTAAACAAGCCTGACTGAAGTCCTCGACAATAATTTGAAAGTCATCAGGGTGGGCTCTTTCTTGTTTGCTGATCATGGCATTCAATGCATCGATAGCTTATTTAACATCTGCGCTTGGCAGTATGTAAACTGCAGTCAGAGTCACGGAGGAGTACTTTCTTGTTAAGTAGAATGGTTGACATTCAATCACTGGATGTTCCAGGTTGGGGAAACAACAGACCACTGCCTCCAAGCACCACAAAGAGTTTATCATGAAACCCAGACCCTCACCTTTTGCCTTCTCTGAATCAGCAGTCCAGTACCTCCTCTGTATAGAGAAGCTCCAGGGTCTTACTAATCTATCTGGTGTGTCTGGAGTGAGCCCATGTCCCTGTGAAACATAGAACACAGCAATTCCTCATTTCTCGCCAGTACAACAATCTTGCCCTTGGGACCTCAGCCTTGTTGTCTAGCAACTATATTTTATAACAAGATGCTGGGTAGAGGGAGTTTCATTCCTTGGCCTTTCAGCCTGGCTTTGTGTCCTTCTCTCCTCCCTCTTTTTCAGCCGTAGCTATATACTTTCATCGGCCTTAAAGGTGCCATACCTGTATCCTTGAGAGTTAAATCTTCCAAGTCCTTCAGAAGATCGTGAAATCACTAGTTCATTAAGATGTTTTAAAAATACTGTATGCTGCTTAAAGAGAAATTAGAGGCTACTGATTGCAGGAAACTATTTCAGAAGTATATTTAGAAGTTTTGTAAGCAGCCCGCAACAAAACCATGATTCACCAACACCACCTTGGATTTAATTAAGATCTTCAAGGAACTAAATGGCCAGGCTTATTCATTATATTTGGCTAACATGTGATTTCTGACCCAGCTCAAGATGGATTTCTTTTGAATTCTGAAATGGCTGTGATGGAAATTCAAAGGCAGTCAGCAGCGGACAGTAAATGATCGCCTTGCCAACAGGCCACATCTTGTGAATGAGTTATACAGAAGGGGACGGAGTGTGGAGGGGTTGTAGAGAGGAGGGAGGGTGCGGAGGGGTTGTAGAAAAGGGACAGTGTGTGGAGGAGTTGTACAGAAGGGGACGGTGTGTGGAGGGGTTGTAGGGAAGGGGACAGAGTTTCCATTGAGAGTGGGGGAGATTCAAACAAGAGGACATGCGTTGAGAGTTAAAGGGCAAAAGTTTAGGGGTAACATGAGGGGGAACTTCTTTACTCAGAGAGTGGTAGCTGTGTGGAACGAGCTTCCAGCAGAAGTGGTTGAGGCAGGTTCGATGTTGTCATTTAAAGTTAAGTTGGACAGCGATATGGACAGGAAAGGAATGGAGGATTATGGGCTGAGTGCAGGACGGTGGGACTAGGTGAGAGTAAGAGTTCGGCACGGACTAGGAGGGCCAAGATGGCCTGTTGCCTTGCTGTTATTGTTATATGGTTAATAAATCATATATGGTGTATTATATACGATATATTGTCCTTAGCATGAAATTGTCCATATGTAGCATTTTCCCATTTATCACTTAAATGATATCACTTATATTGGTGCCATTTTGAAAATATCACACACTTTGGCTATTTTTCCATATCTTGTTAAAATGTAACATACATAATTAATAAAAGTTCAAAAGTTCAAAGTAAGTTGGTTATTAAAGTACATATATGTCCCTATATACAATCTTGAGATTCATTTTCTTGCAGTCATACTCAATAAATCCCATAACCATAATAGAATCAGTGAAAATCTTCACCAACAGAGCGGGCAACCAGTGTGCAAAAGACAATAAAATGTGTAAATACAAAAACAAAGAAAGAAATAGTAATAATAATAAATAAGCAACAAATATTGAGAACATGAGATAAAGAGTCCTTGACAGTGAGTCCAGTTCAGTGACGGGGCAAATGAAGTCGGGTGAAATTATCCCTCTGGTTCAGGAGCCTGATGATTGAGGGGTGATAACTGTTCCTGAACCTTGTGGTGTGGGTCTTGAGGCTCCTGTACCTTCTTCTTGATAGTGGCAGCAAGAAGGGAGCATGATCTGGGTGATGGGGGTCCTGATAATTGATGCTACTTTCCTGCAACAGTGCTTCATGTAGATATACTCACTGGTGGGGTGGGCTTTACCCATGATGAACTTTTTTTTATCTTTTTATTTGCTAACTTAAAAAATTAGTTGATTTCAGGAAAGCTGCTGTGTACATTAAATGCTTTTCTGCTTGCAATGATTAGTATTCAGCTAGTTTTGTGGAAGCGGAGTGACCAAGTGTCAATTTTATGTCGAATGGTTTTGGTAAAATAGTTGTTGATCATGGATATGCTTTCTGCCAAATTCCGTTTTATGTTGTTGATTGTGAAAATATAAATGTAGAGCTGGTAAACTGCACTATTGTTGGCCAGATATGAGAACACTACCTACACGTTCTATTCTCCATTCAGTTTTATTGGTCACAGAGAACAAATTGCTTCAGATCAAATAGAGCATGAAAGTTGTGAAGATTGTACTCAGTCTTTCGTTTTACTTGTATACTCAGATCTGGCTTTATTTTCCCTAATCTGTTGTTCCATTTACTCACTCACAGTAGATACTTAACAAACACTTAGCAAATCAGCCAACAACATCCCACATGTTAATTAGAGGAATTTAAACTATTCTGAATTATAATTGTTGTTTAAAATATTAAATGTTATGTGTTCCTTTCATTTCATCTGTTATTGGAAAGTGGTCCAGACATTTTCAGATCAACAACTATGTTATCAGAAGAATCTCTTAAGAGTTAGACGAGGGTCTGGATGCCATAAAATTCTTCAGCACAACACCCTGTATGTTCCAAATTGATTATGATGTTGAGCAGCATGATTTAAAAATTAGTGGTACCAAACTGTTCCAATTCCAGATCCCCATGACAGTCAAAAATCATACGGGGCTGTTAAAGCAAATAAAGGAAGCATATGACAGACAACGAGAACCCAATGCAACAAAATCACCCAGAGATGAATAAAAGGGCAAGGGTAAAATTAAAAATGGAGAATTGGGAAGGTGAAGAAAGTGCATCAAAGGTTATTGCTGGTAACAGCAAGGTGACTTCTGGATGCGCTATAAATATGTGAAGAGAAAGCTGATGAGAAAGGACAGTATGAGTTCCAATGGAGAACAAAATGGCAGCATGAATATGGACATAAAAGGCATTTAGAAAATTCGGTATTAATATATCACTTCTTTCTGTGTAAAAAGATAGAATGATGTAGGATGGAAGAAATTGCAGTGTTAGAAAGGATAGACCTGAAGGAACAGGGCTTGTTAAAGGGTTAAGCATCTTAAAGTAGCTAAACTACAGGCTCTGTAAAAAATGCAAGGAAGGAGATTACAGACACTCTAATTACAATTTTCCAGGCTTCTTTCACTGCAGACATGACTCCATAGGACCCATAGATTGCAGATAAAGTACCATTGTTTAAAAAGGGAGAAGCAGATCATCTGGGTAATTGTGAGCCAGTTGTCTGAGATTGGAAGTGAAATTGTTGAAAGAAGTCCTAAAGGGAGATTTAAATCAACTTTTAGAGACATGCATGCTAATCAAGCAGATTATGTGTTTATTCATTAAGGTAAAGTCATGAATTGATTAGCTTAATTGATTTTTTTGAGTGAGTAACAGGAGTGTTGATGAAAGTAGAGAATTTAATAGATGGATTTTAGCAAGCTACTTAATAAGGTCGTATCAGGCAGAGTGACCCAAAATGTAAAAATACATTGAATCCAATGGAAAGTGGTCACTTGATTGAAGATTAAAGCCCCATAGCAGTAAGGGAAAAGGTTGATGGGAATGACTAGTGGCCTGTGTGCAATAAACTCAGCAAATCCTTACGTTGTAGATATTAAGGATTTAATTTGAGGAGCTGTGTTTTAAGTGTTTATTGATGATGGAATGCAGAAGAAAGTTCTAGGATACAGAAAGTTACCATTGGACCTGTGAGTGAAAATTAGAATGCAGTGAGGAGAAGTTAAAACACTTGGAGAGTAAATACATGGCAAGGGAAAACACAGTGCATTGTAGTATGAAAGAGAAACACAGTGTATTGTAGAATACTCCAAAGGGTAGAGGAAACAGGACCTTGAAGTGAATCAGAATCAGAATCAGATTTATTGTCACTTACATATATCATAAAAATTGTTGTTTTGCAGCAGAAGTACAGTGCAATACATAAATACTTGTGCATATTCACAAGTCCCTAAAGACATTAGGATAAGCAGTTAAGACCTGGCCTTTTTTAGTTGAAGGGTCAAATACATGAGCAGGAAGGCCATCCAGACCCGTAGGAATCATTGACTAGGCCGCAGCGCCTGTACAGTGTATATTTCTGCCATCGCACTACAGGAAAAATGTGATTGCCCCAGAGGGTACAAAGGAGATTTTTGTGATTGTTGGTGGAGCTAGGGAATAAAAAGATAAGGAAACCATAGAAACCATAGAAAATACAGCACAGAAACAGGCCCTTCGGCCCTTCTGGGCTGTGCCGAACCATTTTCTGCCTAGTCTCACTGATCTGCACACGGACCATATCCCTCCATACACCTCCCATCCATGTATCTGTCCAATTTATTCTTAAATGTTAAAAAAGAACCCGCATTTACCACCACGTCTGGCAGCTCATTCTATACTCCCACCACTCTCTGTGTGAAGAAGCCCCCCCTAATGTTCCCTTTAAACTTTTCCCCCCTCACCCTTAACCCATGTCCTCTGGTTTTTTTCTCCCCTTGCCTCAGTGGAAAAAGCCTGCTTGCATTCACTCTGTCTATACCCATCATAATTTTATATACCTCTATCAAATCTCCCCTCATTCTTCTACACTCCAGGGAATAAAGTCCTAACCTATTCAACCTTTCTCTGTAACTGAGATTCTCAAGTCCCGGCAACATCCTTGGAAACCTTCTCTGCACTCTTTCAACCTTATTAATATCCTTCCTGTAATTTGGTGACCAAAACTGAACACAATACTCCAGATTCGGCCTCACCAATGCCTTATAGAACCTCATCATAACATTCCAGCTCTTATACTCAATACTTTGATTAATAAAGGCCAATGTACCAAAAGCTCTCTTTACGACCCTATCTACCTGTGACGACACTTTTAGGGAATTTTGTATCTGTATTCCCAGATCCCTCTGTTCCACTGCACTCCTCAGTGCCTTACCATTAACCCTGTATGTTCTACGTTGGTTTGTCCTTCCAACATGCAATACCTCACACTTGTCAGTATTAAACTCCATCTGCCATTTTTCAGCACATTTTTCCAGCTGGTCCAAGTCCATCTGCAGGCTCTGAAAACCTTCCTCACTGTCTACTACACCTCCAATCTTTGTATCATCAGCAAACTTGCTGATCCAATTTACCACATTATCATCCAGATCATTGATATAGATGGCAAATAACAATGGACCCAGCACTGATCCCTGTGGCACACCACTAGTCACAGGCCTCCACTCAGAGAAGCAATTCTCTACCACCACTCTCTGGCTTCTTCCATTGATCCAATGTCTAATCCAATTTACCACCTCTCCATGTATACCTAGTGACTGAATTTTCCTAACTAACCTCCCATGCGGGACCTTGTCAAAGGCTTTACTGAAGTCCATGTAGAGAATATCCACTGCCTTCCCTTCATCCACTTTCCTGGTAACCGCCTCGAAAAACTCCAACAGATTGGTCAAACATGACCTACCACGCACAAAGCCATATTGACGCTCCCTAATAAGCCCCTGTCTATCCAAATGCTTGTAGATTCTGTCTCTTAGTACTCCCTCCAATAACTTACCTACTACCGACGTTAAACCCACCGGCCTATAATTTCCCGGATTACTTTTCGATCCTTTTTTAAACAACGGAACAACATGAGCCACTCTCCAATCCTCCGGCACTTCACCCGTAGACAGCGACATTTTAAATATTTCTGCCAGGGCCCCCGCAATTTCAACACTAGTCTCCTTCAAGGTCCGAGGAAACACTCTGTCAGGTCCCGGGGATTTATCCACTTTAATTTTCCTCAAGACAGCAAGCACCTCCTCCTTTTCAATCTGTACAGTTTCCATGGTCTCACTACTTGATTCCCTCAATTCCATAGATTTCATGCCAGCTTCCTTAGTAAATACAGACGCAAAAAACCTATTTAAGATCTCCCCCATTTCCTTTGGTTCCGCACAAAGCCGACCACTCTGATCTTCAAGTAGACCAATTTTATCCCTTACAATCCTTTTGCTCTTAATATACTTGTAAAAGCTCTTTGGATTCTCCTTCACTTTGACTGCCAAGGCAACCTCATGTCTTCTGTTAGCCCTCCTGGTTTCTTTCTTAATTATTTTCTTGTACTTCTTATACTCCTCAAGCACCTGATTTGCCCCCTGTTTCCTAGACATTTCATACAATTCCCTCTTCTTCTTTATCAGAGTTGCAATATCCCTTGAGAACCAAGCTTCCTTATTCCTATTCAATTTGCCTTTAATCCTGACAGGAACATACAAACTCTGCACTCTCAAAATTTCCCCTTTGAAGGCTTCCCACCTACCAATCACATCTTTGCCAGAGAACAACCTGTCCCAATCCACGCTTTTTAGATCCTTTCTCATTTCTTCAAATTTGGCCTTCTTCCAGTTCAGAACCTCAATCCTAGGACCAGATCGATCCTTGTCCATGACAAATTGAAACTAATGGTGCTATGATCACTGGAACCAAAGTGCTCCCCTACACAGACTTCCGTCACTTGCCCTAATTCGTTTCCTAACAGGAGATCCAATATTGCATCCCCTCTGGTTGGTCCCTCTATATATTGATTTACAAAACTTTCCTGAACACATTTTACAAACTCTAAACCATCTAGACCCCTAACAGTATGGGAGTCCCAATCAATGTATGGAAAATTAAAATCCCCTACCACCACAACTTTATGTTTCCTGCAGTTGCCTGCTGTCTCTCTGCAGATTTGCTCTTCCAAGTCTCGTTGACTATTGGGTAGTCTGTAATACAATCCCACTAATGTGGCCATACCTTTCCTGTTTCTCAGCTCCACCCATAAGGACTCATAAGGAGACAAAGCTGGGGCAATGTCCATTGGAATGAAGGCGACTGAGGGGAGACATAATTGTTTTTTATTAAATTATGAGGGGTCTGGGAAAAGTAAAGACCTATTTCTGTTAGCTAAGCCAGCAGAGTTAATGGCCAGAAATTTAATTTAATTAATCGAAAGGTTAGAGGACTGTTGAGGGCAAGAAAAATCACTATTCTTTATAAGTGGTTAGGTCTGGAACTCACTGCCTGAACAGGTGGTGGAGACAGAAGCTTTCATCACACTTAAGTGTATAGTTGGAGAGCTATGAGCTGCAGATCTATGGCCCAGGAAATGGGAAGTGTGATTAACCTGAAAACTGTTTTTTGTTAGCTTGACTGCAGTTGACTGAATAGCCTCTTTCTGAGCTTTAAATTCTTATTATTTCTAAATCTTTCTGAATTGTCATCATTAGAAGAAATGAAACTAATATTTTATTACAATATTGCAAAATGTCTGTTTATAGATTCATAAGGTCTGCTGATGCACCCTACGATCTGTGAGAAAATGATTTCTGAACAATGATTTTTAGAATTACTGTTTATTTCAGGAAAACAACTCCTCTTCTGCAAACCTTTTGCTTTCTCTGTAGCCAAGCAGCAACTGCCATCTACTGATAAAAGGTTGAATTGCAGTGCAATCTTCTCACCGGCACGTGTCAGAACTTGTGGAGATTTTTAATAACACTATTAGCTAAACAATTCAAGATTTTTTTTTTGCTAGCTGTTCAACCCACTATTACATATCATTTGAATTTTGGAATATTCTAGCAAAGTGCCTGGGAAAAGAGGAAGGAAATCACATTGTCTTCATAAAACATAAAATATATGGTCTACACTTTGGGTTAGGAGGTGTGTGAATCAGCTCAGTCCTTTAGCAAGAACTAAGCTATTGACCTTCCGATTGTCCAGTGGCTGATGAAACTAGCCCCTTACCATACCACTGGAAACCAAATCTCCAGGATCTGACATTAGCAAATGGTCTCCTGTTTTACCATTGCAGAGTCCACTGAAACTTTTCAGTAATTCAAACGAATGTTAAGTCAATGCACTTCCTAAACCAGTGGTGGGTCCGGGCAGGCATATAAAATTGCATCTTATTGTCAGAGTCAGAAAGCACATCAGTTGTGGTGACAACTGGAGAGGGTCTTTGGAAACATATCTCTCAGATACAGTAGGCAGTTAATTACTGGGTTATGGAATTTTCCAAGTTCCTGACTAGTTCCTTACACAATCAAGATAGGCATTGAAATCGTAGGTTCATGTACGCTCATCCATATGAGACAAGGTCGGTGGTTGGGCAGAAAGCTCCTGTTTCTATCAGTATTGCCCTTGTGGTCTGCTGACAGAGCATAGTTTAGCATGACTCTCTGTCAGGATTTCAGCCTGTGGTGAAACCCACCCACAGTAAACAGATGAGAAAACCAGTTGAGAACACCCAGGTGCTGCATGGGCTTACTGGAGTTGAGAGGGTAAATGTGATTATGGTGGAGCCCAAGAGAAGGGGTAAGTGAGAGTATGAAATTAATTCAATCAAGGGAGTAAATGGGTATAAAGGGGTTTCAGTGAAAGACTTAAATGGAGAAATTAATAAACCAGTTGAGGATGAAAATTGTATCATGGAGAAGCTTCTGTTGAGGTGATAAATGGAGGTATGGAGGAGGCAAATAATTCAGAGAAAACTCTGCAGTCACCAGTCTTTGGATCTGGAAATTAACAAAACAGATTTTCTTTAAGATGTTCATAACAAAGGTGGTCGGAAGGTGTTGAAACATTGTGGATAGAGCTAAGGAACTGCAAGGGTAAAAAGCCCCTGATGGGAGTTGTATACAGATCCTCAAACAGTAGTAAGGATGTGGCCTGCAAATTACAACAGGAGACAGAAAGTGCATGCCAAAAGGTCAATGTTACAGTAGTCATGGGGACTTCAATATGCAGGTAGATTAGGAAAATTAGGTTGATGCTGGATTACAGGAGGGAGAATTTCTAGAGTGCCTACGAGATAGCTTTTTAGAGCAGCTCGTGGTTGAGCCAAATAGAGGATCAGCTATTCTGGATTGGGTGTTGTGCAATGAAACAGCATTGATAAGAAAGTTTAAGGTAAAAGAACACTTAGGGGTAAGTACTCATAAGATGATCAAATTGAAAGTTGGCCTGTGAGACAGCGGGAGAGTTTAAAAAGCGAGCAGATTGAGAAGGGGCAGTCATTTCTTTGCAGTTTGACCGGGGCACAACTGTGCAAACGTGTGAAGGTCGGCCTGTGAGACAGTGGGAGAGTTTAAAAAGCAAGCAGATTAATGGAGCGGATGTCGTAGGAGTGGGTGACGGAGTAGTGGGAGACAGAGTAGGAAGGCTTTGGCTTGGGAGGCTTCGGCGAGCAGAGGCTGAGGACGAGCTTGCTCCCAGTGAGGTAAGGCCGGGAAAGTTCCTTTAATTACTCTAATTAAATTAGGAGTAGGTAATGGAGGCAGCAGTTCATGCAGTCGAGTGCTCCGTTTGCTCGTCTTGGGGCTGGGAATATGTGGCCCTGGGATCGAGTGTGGTTGCTGGTTTGTCTTGTCAGTATCCTGTCCTCGCCTCTGTGGGGTAAATCAGACCATCTTTGCCATTACCCTGCAGTTGGATCTGTCCCTTCCTGTCTTTGCCTCCGTTGGGTAAGCCAGGCCATTTTTGCCTTTACCCTGAGGCTGGACTGTTCCCTTCCCTTCCACTTCCTTCTGGAGTCTTGCCCTGCAACCTGTGTCTAGTTCTACCACCGGAGCGAGACCAGAGCCTTGCTGTGTCAAGATAAGGAACTGTCTATCGTTGAGTTGGAACTGTCTCTCTGTTCATGCTTTCGCTAGGTAGGTCCGGCTGTTTGCTGCTACCTAGTATTGAGAACCATCTTGTCGTGTTCAGCATTCTGTGTAGAGCCCCGGCCCCAAGTCCTGTTCCCAAGGAGGGGTCCTGGCTCTGTGTTCCATGTCTCTGCGTTCCTGTCGTCCCACATCCAAGGTTCGGCTGTTCCTGAGTACCAAGTCAAGGTTTGTGTTCTCGTCCTGTCCGTGTGCTTTGTCCTGTACTGGAGTTCCCTCGTCTTGCCCAGGAGTCTGTCATTCTGTCCTGTAGCCTTGCCTAGTCCTGTCTCCCAAGACCATGTCATGTCTTCGCCTAGTTCCGGAGTCCGAGCCCGAGTCTAGACCCAGGTTCTAGGTCCTTGTCCAGTCTCTGGCTCGGAGTCCACCCCCAAGCCTTGTCATATCCTCGCCTTGAAGAACCCAAGCCTCATCATGTCCTTGCCTTGATGAACCCAAACCTCGTCATGTCCTTGCCTCGAAGAATCCAAGCCATGACGTACCCAAGCCATGAAGAACCCAAGCCATGTCCAGTCCTATAGCCACGTCATGTCCTTGCCTAGTTCTGGGGTCCGAGCTCCAGTCAATACCCAAGTTCTGGGTCTTTGTCCAGTCTCCGGCTCGGTGACCAAGCCCAGGCTCCTAGTTTCTAGTTCCTTGTCCTGGTCCTACAACCTAGTTCCTTGTCCTGGTCCTAGCCAACGTCCTAGCCCAAGTCTGTGTTTTTGTCCCCACTCTCTAGTCAAGTCCCAGTCCTAGTAGTTCAGTGTCTGTGCCTTGCATTTGGGTCGACTCCCAGCGCCCACCTTATGACAGGTGCAGGAGGGAGGGCTTCATGTTTGTTAAGTGTGTCCAAGACGGATTCCTGTCACAATATTTTGACAGGCCAACTAGGGGGAATGCCATACTAGATCTAGTATTAGGTAACGAACTGGGTCAGGTCAAAGGCCTCTCAGTGGGTGAGTATCTGGGGGACAGTGACCACCGCTCCCTGGCCTTTAGCATTATCATGGAAAAGGACAGAATCAGAGGACAGGAAATTTTTTAATTGGGGAAGGGCAAATTATGAGGCTACAAGGCTAGAACTTGCAGGTGTGAATTGGGATGATGTTTTTGCAGGGAAATATACTATGGACATGTGGTTGATGTTTAGGGATCTCTTGCTGGATGTTAGGGGTAAATTTGTCCCGGTGAGGAAGATAAAGAATGGTAGGGTGAAGGAACCATGGGTGACTAGTGAGGTGGAAAATCTAGTTAGGTGGAAGAAGGCAGCATACATGAGGTTTAGGAAGCAAGAATCAGTACTATACAAGAATAGTACCGGAGGATTGGAGGGAGGCGAATGTCGTCCCCTTGTTCAAAGAAGGTAGTAGGGATAGACCGGGTAATTATACACCAGTAAGCCTTACGTCTGTGGTGGGAAAGCTGTTGGAAAAGATTCTTAGAGATAGGATCTATGGGCATTTAGAGAATCATGGTCTGATCAGGGACAGTCAGCATGGCTTTGTGAAGGGCAGATCGTGTCTAACAAGCCTGATAGAGTTCTTTGAGGAGGTGACCAGGCATATAGATGAGGGTAGTGCAGTGGAAGTGACCTACATGGATTTTAGTAAGACATTGGACAAGGTTTCACACGGTAAGCTTATTTAGAAAGTCAGAAGGCATGGGATCCAGGGCTGTTTGGCCAGGTGGATTCAGAATTGGCTTGCCTGCAGAAGGCAGAGGGTTGTGGTGGATGGAGTACATTCGGATTGGGGGGTTGTGACTAGTGGTGTCCCACAAGGATCTGTTCCAGGACCTCTACTTTTCGTGATTTTTATTAATGACATGGATGTGGGTGTAGTAGGGTGGGTTGGCAAGTTTGCAGATGACACAAAGGTTGGTGGTGTTGTAGATAGTGTAGAGGATTGTCAAAGTTTGCAGACAGACTTTGATAGGATGCAGAAGTGGGCTGAGAACTGGCAGATGGAGTTCAACCTGGAGAAGTGTGAGGTGGCACATTTTGGAAGAACGAACTCCAAGGCAGAGCACAAAGTAGATGGCAGGATACTTGGTAGTGTGGAGGAGCAGAGAGATCTGGGGGTACATGTCCACAGATCCCTGAAAGTTGCCTCACAGGTAGATAGGGTAGTTAAGAAAGCTTATGGGGTGTTAGCTTTCATAAATTGAGGGAGAGAGTTTAAGAGTCATGGGGTAATGATGCAGCTCTATAAAACTCTGGTTTGGCCACACTTGGAGTTCTGTGTCCAGTTCTGGTCGCCTCACTATAGGTCGGATGTTGAAGCATTAGAAAGGGTACAGAGGAGATTTACCAGGATGCTGCCTGGTTTAGAGAGTGTGCATTATGATCTGAGATTAAGGGAGCTAGGGCTTTTTTCTTTGGAGAGAAGGAGGATGAGAGGAGACATGATAGAGGTATACAAGGTATTAAGAGGAAGCGCCTCTTCCCCAGGGCACCACTGCTCAGTACAAGAGGACATGACTTTAAGGTAAGGGGTGGGAAGTTCAAGGGGGATATTAGAGGAAGGTTTTTTACTCAGAGAGTGGTTGGTGCGTGGAATGCACTGCCTGCTTCAGTGGTGGAGGCAGATACACTTGTGAAATTTAAGAGACTGCTAGACAGGTATATGGAGGAATTTAAGGTGGGGGGTTACATGGGAGGTAGGGTTTAAGGGTCGGCACAACATTTTGGGCTGAAGGGCCTGTACTGTGCTGTACTATTTTATGTTCTATGTTCTAAATTCATCTTGAAAATTGAGAAGGAGAAGCTGAAGTCAGATGTATCAGTATTACAGTGGAGTAAAGGGTATTACAGAGCCATGAGAGAGGAGTTGGCTAGAATTGATCCTGAGGCTGGGAAACATCTTTTGTACATCTACTCTGTCTAGGCCTTTCAACGTTTCAATGAGATCCCCTAAATTCTTCTAAATTCCAGCGAATACCAACCCAGAAATATTAAACCTTCCTCGTATGATAACCTTTCATTCGTAGAATCATCCTTACGAACCTCCTCTGAACCCTCTTCAATGCCAGCACATCTTTTGTTAGATGAAGAGCCTAAAACTGTTCACAGTACTCAAGGAGAGGCCTCACTAGTGCCTTATAAAGCCTCAGCATCACATCCCTGCTCTTGCATTCTGGACCTCTTGAAATTAATACTAACATTGCATTTGCCTTCCTCACCACCAACTCCACCTACAGATTACTATTTAGGGTGTTCAGATAATTGGATTTTCTCTCCGTTTAGAAAATAGTATGCACATTTATTTCTATTACCAAAGTGCATGACTATGCATTTTCCAACCTATTTCATTTGCCACTCTCTTGCCCATTCCCTAATTTGTCTTAAGTTGTTCTGTAGCCGACCTGTTTCTTCAACACTACCTGCCCTTCCACCAATCTTTGTATCTTCTGCAAACTTGGTAACAAAGCCATTTACTCCATCATCTAAATTATTGATATACAGCGTAAAAAGAATCGATCCCAACACTGATCACTGCGGAGCACCAGTAGTCATTAGCAGCCAACCAGACAAGGATCCTTTTATTCTTACTGACTGCCGCCTACCAATCAGCCAATGTTTGAACCATGTTAGTAATTTTCCTGTAATACCATGGGCACTCAGCTTGGTAAGCAGTCTCGTGTGTGGCACCTTGTCAAAGACCTTCTAAAAGTCCAAATCTTCAACATCCACTGCATCCATCTCATAGGCATTCAACAAACTCACGCTCGCGATCCATTACCATCCCGGTTTTCCCATTTGACCTGCATGTTGAAATCTTCCATGACTGTCATAACATTCCCCTTTTGGCTTGCCTTTTCTATTTCCTTTTGTAATCTGTGGCCAACATCCCAGCGACTGTTGGGAGGCCTGTCTATATCTGCCATCAGGGTCCATTTACTTCTGCAGTTTCTTAACTCAACTCACAAGGATCCTATGTCACATCTTTCTACTGACTTGATGCTATGCTTTACCAGCAGAGCCATGCCACCCTCCCTGTTGACCTTCCACCCCCTCCAATACAACATGTAACCTTGGACGTTTAGCCTCCAACTACAACCATCCTTTAGCCACGATTCAGTGATGGCCACAACATCATACCTGACAATCCGCAGCAAGATCATCCACCTTATTTCTTGTACCCTGTGCATTGAGATATAACACTCTGAGTGCTGCACTTGCTACCCTTTTTAATTCTGCATCCCTAATGCACTGATACCCACTCTGCTGGCTGCAATTATGTCTTATCATCTGCCTGCCCTTCCTGACAGTCTGACTGCACGCTATCTTTGCTTTTTTACCAGCTGTCCTATTCTGAATCCCTTCACTCCTGTTCCCACTCCCCTGCCAAGTTAGTTTAAACCCTTCCCAAAAGCTCAAACAAACCCTCCCGCGAGAATATTGGTTCCCCTCGGGTTCAGGCGCGACCTGTCACTTTTGTACAGGTCAGACCTCCCCCAGAAGAGATCCCAATGATCCAAGAACCTGAAGCACTTCCCCCTGCAACAGCTTCTCAGCCACACATTAATGTGCCAAATCATCCTGTTTCTACCTTTACTGGCGTGTGGCACAGGCAGCAATCCAGGAACTACTACCCTGGAGGTCCTGCTTCTCACCTTTCTGTGTAGCTCCCTAAATTCTTTCTTCAAAATGTTCTTGCTTTTCCTTTCTTTGTCATCAGTCATCTTCCTCTCCCTCCTTCTCCAAGATATTATGGACATGACGCAAGATGTCCCTGACCCAGGCACCTGGGAGGCAACATACCATTCGGCTGACCTAGTCATGTCCACAGAAACCCCGTCTGTTCCCCTGACTATTGTGTCCGCTATCACTACCAATCCCCTCTTCTCCCTCTTTCCATTCTGCACCACTGACCGTGCTTAGTCTCCAAGGCATTTTCTTGGGAGGTCATCCCCCACAACAGTATCCAAAGCACACTTACTTTTGAGAGGAATCACCACAGAGTGCTCTGTGCTAACTGCCTGTTCACATTTCCATTTCTTCTGTCAGTCACACAGCTGCTCGCCTCCTGCAGTTTTGGGGTGACTACTTCCCTGTAACTCTGATTGATTATGTCCTCACCCTCCCATACAAGACGAAGGTCATCCAGCTGCTGCTCCAGATCCCTAACATGGTCTTCAAGGAGCTGCAGCCATATGCACTTCAGGTAGATTTAGCTCCCTGGGAGACTCTGGGTTTCCCCGGACTCCAACATCCGGCATGAAGAACATACAACAGCCATTTACTACACTAGATACAGTAAGAGAGAAATAAAAGGAACCGTAGAAGCTTACTCAGAGCCAATGCCCCTTTCAAGCCGAAGCCTCCTTTGAGCTAAATCCGGACAATCCTACGCTCACCACTGGCCCACCCCAACAATGGCTGCCCCGCTTGTCGCTAACGTACTTCTGAAAAAGCATCGGCAACCTGCGAGAAACCTCAGCGCTGTGGCCTGTTCCTGCCACTGATTGGGCTGTCAGAATAAGCTTGAACACCTGCAAAGCTCTCCTTTTAAATGAGCGTTGCCGGCCTGTGAGAAACCTCATTGCTGTGGCCTGCTCCTGTTGCTGATTGGAATAATATAATAGAGCAGAACTTACTGGGAAGTTCAAGGATTGGAGAGCATTTAGAAACCAGCAAAAGGCAACTGAAAAAATCATTAAGAAGGTAAAGATGGAACACAAAAGTAAGCTAACTAATAATATTAAAGAGGATACCAAAAGTTTCTTCAGATACATAAAGTGTAAAAGAGAGGCAACAGTGGATATTGAACTGTTGGAAAATGAACCTGGAGAAGTAGTAATGGAGGACAATGAAATAGCGGATGAGTTGAATAAGTATTTTGCTTCAGTCTTAACTGTGAAGACACTAGCGGTATGGTGGAAGTTCCAGGTGTTAGGAGTCATGATGTGTTTGGAGTTACTAGAGTGAAATTGCTTAGGAAACTGAAAGGTCTGAAGGTAGATAAGTCACCTGCATCAGATGGTGTACACCCCAGAAGAGGTAGCTGAAGAGACCGTGGAGGCATTAGTAATGATCGTTCGAGAGTTACTAGATTTGGGAATGGTTCCGGAAGACTGGAAAATTGCAATTGTCACTCCTAGAAAGAAGATAGGCAAAAGAAAGGAAACTATAGACCAGTTTGTCTGATCTTAGTGGTTGGGAAGATGCTGAAGTCAATTGTTAAGGATGCGGTCTCAGGATAC
Source organism: Mobula birostris (assembly GCF_030028105.1). NCBI lineage: Eukaryota > Metazoa > Chordata > Chondrichthyes > Myliobatiformes > Myliobatidae > Mobula > Mobula birostris. The sequence continues at coordinate 78,154,754 of NC_092381.1, forward strand.
TTAGAGGCACATAATAAAATAGATTATAGTCAGCATGGTTTCCTCAAGGGAAGATCTTGCCTGACAAATCTGTTGGAATTCTTTGAAGAAGTAACAAGCAGGATAGACAAAGGAGAATCAGTTGATGTTTTGTACTTGGATTTTCAGAAGGCCTTTGGCAAGGTGCCACAGATGAGGGTGCTTGACAAGCAATGAGCTCATGGTATTACAGGAAAGATTCTAGCATGGATAAAGCAATGGCTGATTGGCAGGAGGCAAATGTGGGAATAAAGGGAGCCTTTCTGGACTGGCTGCCGATAACTAGTGGTGTTCCATAGGGGTCTGTGTTGGGACCGATTCTTTTTACGTTATATGTCAATGATTTCGATGGTGGAACTAATGGCGTTGTTGCAAAATTCTCAGGTGATATGAAGATAGGTGGAGGGGCAGGTAGTTTTGAGGAAGTAGAGAGGCCATAGAGGGACTTAGACAGATTAGGAGAATGGGCAAAGAAATGGCAGATGGAATATAGTGTCAAGAAGTGTATTGTCATGCACTTTGGTAGAAGAAATGCAAGGTTGACTATTTTCTAAATGGAGAGAAAATACAAAAAGCTGAGGTACAAAGGAACTTGGGAGTCCTTGTGCAGGATTCCCTAAAGGTTAATTTACAGGTTGAGCCTGTGGTGAGAAAGGCAAATGCAATGCTAGCATTAATTTCAAGAGGACTAGAATGTAGAAGTAGGATGCAATGTTGAAACTTTATAAGGCACTGATGAGGCCCCACTTGAGTATTGAGAGTAGGTTTGGGCCCCTTACCTTAGAAAGGAAGTGCTGAAACTGAGGAGCATTCAAAGGAGATTCAGGATTGAATGGCTTGCCATATGAAGACTTTTTGATGGCTCTGGGCCTGTGTTCACTGAAATTCAAAAGAATGAGTGGTGACCTCATTGAACCCGATCAAATGGTGAAAGGCCTTGATAGAGTGGATATGGAGAGGATATTTCCTATGGAGGGAGAGTCTAAGACCAGAGGACACAACCTTAGAAAAGAGGAGTGTCCTTTTAGAATGGAGATGAGGAGGAATTTCTTTATCCAATGAGTGATGAATCTGTGGAATCCTGTGCCACAGGCAGCTATGAAGGCCCATTCTTTAAGTATACTTAAAATAGAGGTTGATTGATTCTTGATTGGTCAGGGCATGAAAGGATATGGGGAGAAGGCAGGAAATTGGAGCTGAGAGGAAAATTGGATCAGCCATGATGAAACGGCGGAGCAGACTCGATGGGCCAAATAGCCAAATTCTGCTCCTGTATCTTAAAGGCCTTATGGTCTTAGGATTTGGGTTTGGGAGCCTTTGCCTCACAAATGATGTTTCCTGCCAGTCATGTGGTGATTATGCCTTGGAACCTGCCACTGAGTCAGCCCGTCAAACTTGGTGAGGAGCTCAGCAGACAGGTGAACAGACTGTTGCAGCCACAGCTGCTTAGTGAATGGTGGACAGACGTCAGGTGGGACCGTCTGACAGAAACAAGAAAAGACTTCTTAATCTTTTAGTGATCTTAGACGTAACGTAGTACAGTATACCTATCTATCCATATCTATCAGTTGTGTTATTATGATAGCTATCAAGTTCAGGTATCAATTCATTAATTGTCCTATCAGTTTGTTGTATCTTTCCACTGCCCCTTAACTTCACTCCAAAAGGCCTGCTGGAAAGCTTTACTCTGTGGCTCCTTGTCCTGTGTTTCTCCAACCAGCAAAACAGTTTCTTTCTCTAACTGTTATTTTCATATCTCAAAAACTTTAATGATTCAACTTTTAATCATAAAATATAGAGAGCACACTCCACTTTGTGTAATCTCATAAACTAACCCTTTATAGAAAATATGCCTTCTTGTACTTATGTGCTTACTTTCTGGAAAGTATGCACTTCATGCCATAAGGCATAGGTGCTCAGAACTTCAGTTGAAGCCTAACCAAGCCTAACCTTTGAATAGATGCATCACGACTGCTGTCAACTAATCACCTAGTAACACGAAGGTAAAATAAATGCGGAGCCGTGATTCTATCATTGACAATCTCAAACATCTCCTCCACCAATCCAGTTATCTTTTGTTAATATATCTAGGCCACATATGACTATTGGTAATTGTTGGTGTCAGTCACTTCCTGAAGCAGTTTTGACATCTTAGTTCTATTGTGGTTGTCTTGCATTCCTTTACAGTTACTGACAGGAAAAATATTACTCTGGTCATAATGACAGCTTTCTCCTGCAAATGGAGCTGGGCTGCATGTATTTGACTTCAACACAGCAACTTCAACTTCTAAGGATTGATTGTGCTAAGGAAATAAATCAAAGCTTCACAGATTGTAAACTGATTTATTCTACAACAGCATGAACATACTGAAGTACAGTTAGGTTGAAAAGTCTTTATTATGATTGATGTAAATTGTATTCACATTATACAAATTAAACTCACTCTTTCACAGACTTCTGTCATACTTAAACGAGATCTCCTTTGGTTGAAGCTTGAAGAACACTTAAGAAAATAAATACTTGATACTTTGCCACAGATTATACTGTAATGGCAGATGCTTAGGAGCCCCACTCCATTACTGCAAGAAGAATTTCAGTTCTGGGGTCTTCTAACTATCCTGTACAATTTCTAGCTACCTTGTTTCCTTGCCCTTTCAAAGGCTTTGATAGCTGTCACTTAATACAAAGAATTGATTGCCCTTGCAGCCATTCTCTTCCAAGGTCCAGGGGAGGTAGAACAGATGGTTTCACAACGCAGTGAGTGGAAGTGTTTACTGTGCTTAGAAATGGTAATGAGTGATATGATTTAATCACCATGCAAAACAACTTTGAAACAGCACTGTCACCTTGATGCTGTTTTTAAACTGAAAATGTGTATACTGTATTGCTTTAACAATTTTGGTATTAGTAGTGACTTTCCATCTCTATGGAAAATCAAATTTGCAGCTTCTGCCTGCATCATGTATCAAAAGACTAAAGAAAAGAAAGGATTTGCATTCATAAGGAACATTATATGACTTCATAATGACTAACATGTATAAGAATAAGGGTAGGCCATTCATAAGCTCAAGGCCTTGAGACCCCTGGTTGATTGATGGTCCAACTCAATTGATTAAGATTTCCAGTGGGTGAGACCCTGGTTGATTGGTGGCATAAGTCCATATTCTACCTTTGCTCCATCCACGAATACCTTTAATGGATTTTTGCAAACCAATCTCAGATTTAAAATTAAGAACTGATTTGGCATTGCTGGTTGCAGAGGTAATTTTCAAACTCCTGCTACTCACTGCATATTGCTGAATTTCCAAAGTTAAATCATGTAAGGTCAAACTCTAGTCTTTATTATGTTTGCAACTCCCTAATACATTACATGGGATGATTGAAAAGTTTGTGGCCTAAGGTAGAAGGAGTCAATTTTAGAAAACCCAGCACATTTATTTTTCAACATAGTCCCCTCCTACATTTACACACTTAGTCCAGCAGTCGTGGAGCATACAGATCTTGGACATCCAGAAAGTGCCAACAGCATGGGTGATTAATAAGTTTGTGGTCTAAGGTAGAAGGAGATGAGTTATACAGCTCTCGTTACATGCACATGCAGTTCAACTCCTTGAGTGATTAAGCAGAAACTTTGAAGTTAATAACTCATCAGGGGTGATTGATAAGTCCTTGTCCTAAGGTAGAAGGAGATGTTATTAACTTCAAACTTGGTAGGATTTCTCCTTATAACTTAACTCTGGGCATCTATCTAATGTATTGACTCCAAATATTGTTCCTTGTCTGTAGTGCAAAGCATTCCAGAAGTTGTCAAACCAACATTTTATATTGCTGTAATTGGCACCTCCTATGCCAGAATGCTGAATAACAATTTGCATGTTTATTTGTTTTGTTCTTTTCAATAATAGCTTAGTCTTAGGTGAACCTCTATGCTTCTTTAGATCATACAGTTTCTGGCTTCTCACTTTTAAGATTCAAATGGGAAAACCATTTCCCACAGCTCTGGCATTTGCTTAACCTTTATAATGCATCTATCTACATTCCTTACAATGATGCAAATCATGGAATAATTCGAAAACCTCTGTAGATGGCTTTCTGTCCTATGATTTATGTTGCTTAATTATTTAGCAAATAGTTACATCCCACCATATCCAATACTTTGCAGAATGCCACAAGCAAACTTCTGCATGTTTGCACAACAGTCCATTTATCCCTAACCTTTGATCCTTCCTGCTCAGCTACTTTACTAACTAGGTTAATAATTCCCCTGCAGTTCAATGAAACTTAATTTACTGTGAGAGACTTAATCAAGCCTCCTCCAGATGGTCATATGAACAAATATAGTGTATGTTGCATTCACCAGTTTAATCAACACTTAAAAAAAATCAATGCATTTCGGTAGGGATGACCTACCTCGTAAATGTCTTTGTTGGTTCTCTTTGATAAAGGAGTGCAGACACTCTATGTTTAATTATGGACTTTAGTAATATTGTGATAATGCCTGTTAAACTAACTGCTTTGAAATGGCCTTTACACCTTAAACAGCAGACTAAATGCAATGTAAAATTAGGGAATAATCCCAAAATATCAAAACTTAGTAAGATTAACATTATAATAAGTAAAGTGCTCCACTCTATTTCCTTCAAACCCTGTCATGGAAAACAAGTATGTTTTTATAGATATATCGCCTGTTCATCCCATTATTATTTTGCTGTTGCATGTATTTTGGTTCGGTGTATGGGCTATATCACTGCTGGTGGTTCTATAGCTAGGAGCTACACTAAGAGGGGGAGAATGTTCCATAAGCATGCAGCCAGCTTCTAGAAATGGTATGCAGTGGAGTCATTAAACATCCCCTTCACCGTTGGATTCTGAATGGAGTCCCGCAATGGTTCCTGACTGTACCGGAAAGAGTGGCTGGGTACACTTTGTGTATGACACCTATCTAACATCCATTTATTTGAACATGGTAACTGGCCTTTATTAAAACAGTAAGTGAAACAAAGTGGTTTATTTTGGTTTCCATGTTAGTTGATTTTGATGTTTTAACCATCATGAGAAAAAACATCAGTTAATATTTTGTAATAATAATTAACTTTCTTTTAAAGATATAATTCTACTTCCAGTAGAATTCTTCTGATGGTGACAGTCAGTTATAATCAATGGAAAAGATTATCTGACAAAATGAATTGACAAAAGGCTAACAGGGTGGTCTGTGGCCTTGGACATAAAGCTTGAGGCCTACTTTGATGCTCACTTTCCACTCTGCTTTGTGGAATGGTTGAGGCAGTGTCATTGCATCAGAGGATTCTAAGACCGTGAAGTGTCAAGTGTTGGCTGTATCTGGCAGATTTTAGATCAATGTTGTGGTGCCTTCTTCCTTCCTTGAAATTCATTTTCAGAATCCAGGCATTGCTTGCAAAAATCAGCATTGATTGCCCATCTCTCATTGCTTGTATTGTGGTCTTTCTGGTAAAAGTGCTCCCAGAGTGCTGTGTGAGAGGGAATTCCAGGAGTTGGAGTTAGACTCAGCAATGGCTAAAGATCACTCGTGTATTTCCAGTTCAGAATGTGTATGTCTTGGTGCAAACCTGCAGGTGGTGGTGTTCTTGTGCATCTCCAATCCTTGTCTGTCTTGCTAGCAGATGATATGGGTTTGGGAGTGTTGTCCAGCTCATTTTGCAGTTGGAATAATTTGCTGGCACTGTGCCCAATAGTAGAAGTAATGAAAGTTTAGTATTGTTGATGGAAAAATGAGAAACTGGCCTGCTGGATGTCGAGCTTTTTGAGAGTTGTTGACACCCTGTTCATCCAGTCAAGCAGAGTGTCTGACAAGAGATCCTGACTTGTGCCTTGTAGATGGTGGAAAATCCTTGGGGTGGAAGAAAGAGAGCCACATGCTGCAGAATACACAACCCTGATGTACACTTGAAGCTAACGGTATTTATTTCTTTTATCCAGTTGAGTTAATTATACAGACTAAACCTCCCCCAGGGTTTTGATAGTAAGTGATATAGTGATAGTAATGCCAGTGAATGTCAGGTGTAATTGGTTAGACTTTTTCAATTTGGAAATAGTCATTGCCACGTATCAGCCCAGACTCAAATGTTGTTCATCTCCTGCTGCATGTAAGCATGTACTTCATTTACCGAGGAGCTGTGAATGGAATTTGAATATTGTGAATGTTTCCACTCCTGACTTCATGATGGGTAAAGGAGCCATTGATGAAACAATTGAAGATAGCTGAGGCTAGGACCCAGACACCTTAATGCCACATCGTGCCAATAGCACCTTGAAGACAAGGGAAGACATACACCTCTGGAATTCAGCTATTTGCTCCATGATTAATAGCACAAGCAATTACTTTGCTGAAGACTAATAATATCCTGATTAGGCAAGATCTTTTGCTGAATTGCATTTATGCTGCATTTTGTGAACCAGATATACCTTGAAGTTGATTCTACATCGTTGGGTTGATGCCAGTGTTGTAACTGAACTGTGGTAACTTGACTAGTAGGACACTAATGTTGGAGGTCATCAATACTATAGGCCGGAAGTTACGTGGTTCCATAGACTCTACTGTATCCTGTGCTCTCAGGCGTTTCTCAATGTCAAGTGAAGTGAATGGAATCAGCTTCTATGATGGCAGGAATCTCAGGCGGACACCAGAATGGATCTTATGTTGGCATTTCTAGTAGAACGTGGGGGCAAATGCTTCAGTCTTTTCCTTAGCAGTAACATGCTGCCCTAGAATAACTAAGGATAGAATGTTCTTGGAGCCATCAGCTCTCATTAAATATTTTCCATTGTAGTTTCTTCAGAATGTCTAGGATACTGTTCTCCTCTTCCACCACAAATAATATATCAAAGTTACTGTTTGAAATGTAGCAGTACATTAATGCACAGCAGATTCAAGAACAACAACATGATGATGACCATGTATTCTATTTCAATTGTGAAACGAGTTTAAAAAATATTTTAAAATAATACAATTAATACTTTCGTTTACTATGTAATTAATTGACTGAAATTAATTAATATTGTTACTTTAATATAAACTTTTTTTTAAAAAGTAAAGCATTACATTTTTTAAAATAAAATGTCAACAACTTCCTTGCTGTTCTGGACATCAAGAAAGACTATCAGAGCTTACAGCGGGATCTGGACCAGCTGAAAAAAATGGGCTGAAAAATGGCAGATGGAATTTAATGCAGACAAGTGCGAGGTGTTGCACTTCGGTAGGACCAACCAGGGTAGGTCTTACACAATGAACAGTAGGACACTGAGAAGTGTGATAGAACAAAGGGATCTGGAAATACAGGTCCATAGTTCATTGAGAGGATCGTCATATGTAGATAGGGTCATAAAGAAAGCTTTTGGCACGTTGGCTTTCACAAATCAAAGAATTGTGTGCAGGAGATGGGATGTTTTGTTGAAGTTGTATAAGATGTTGGTGAGGCATTGTGTACAGTTTTGGTCACCTACCTACAGGAAGGTTTAAGGAGAACATGAGGGGAAACTTGGTTACTCAGAGGATTATGGGAATGTGGAACAAGCTGCCAGAACAAGTGGTGCATGTGAGCTCAATGTCATCGTTTAAGAGAAGTTTGGATAGGTACATGGATGGTAGGAGTGTGGAGAGCTATTGTCCACATGCAGGTTGATGAGAGTAGGCAGTTTAAGTGGCTTGGCATAGACTAGATGGGCTGAAGGGTCTGTTTCTGTTCTGTACTCTTCTATAACTTTTGTTTCATTTCAGTACAGGTTGTACTAGATGTTCTGAGTAGCCCGACACAAAGTATATTCAGTTTCATAGCCCCTAGGTTAACAAATCTTATACCTATCTTCAGATTGGCTTGAACAAGACAGCACAAGTCCGACCTCCTTTAAAACTTTCTTAAGGCTAAAAGTTAAGCACTTTCTGCCTAACTAAGCACTCCAAGGTGACATACAATTTTAAAGGACGGCAAAGTTCAGTGCACTCGTTTTATCTCTCTACTTAAATGGACTCACACAGTTTTAAGTCTTAAATCTAAATTCAACTTGCATGCAAATGCAGTTTTCTCTAATTGTGAATGCAATTCACTCCAGTAGTCACTTGAAAGAACTCATTTCTGTCTGGACAGCCTATCACCCTGTCTAACTTATCCCTGCAATCCTCCCTCTAATATTCTGTCTTTAATTTTAAATAAAACCCATAAGCACTGTTTTAATTACCATAACTCATCCTGAAAATCACTCAGATAAGTGTCTCCCCACATGGGCAGGTGAACAGTTCTATTCACAACATCCTTGCAAGGTGCTGAAGTTTGTCCTGATCCATCCTTTATCTAATAATTGTCATATACATATACATGACAATATACATATACATGACAATTTCATTTGAGGGATACCACCCCCTTACCATCTTCCATCTTCCACCTTCCACACACACACGTACACTTTTGTTTGCCCTTCTTTACTGAATTCCTAACTTCACCAACAAACCCACAGACAAGGCAGGTGCTGCAGTGTTCCAGTCAGGCATACTGACCTCTACCTTGCTGAGGCCCGGAGCCAAATCTCAGACACCTCCCCTTACTAACCCCTGAACAGGACTCCGCTAAGGAACATCAGGCCATTGTCTCCCACACAGTCGCCAACCTTACTGACTCTGAGGGTGTCCCATCCACCGCTACCAACCTCATAGTTCCTGCACCCCAAACCTGTTTCTACCTCCTACCCAAGGTCCACAAACCCACTTGTCCAGGTTTCAGCTTGTTCCTGCCCCACTGAACTCATTTCAGCGTACCTCGACTCTGTTTTATCCACCCCCACCCCCCCGTTCATTCCCTTCCTATCTACATCTGTGACACCTCACACACTTTTGATCTTTTCAAAGGTTTCGAGTTCCCTGGCCCCCATCATCTCATTTTTACTATCTATGTCCAGTCCCTATTCACCTCCATCCCCCACCAGGAAGACCTCAAAGCTGTTCATTTTTTTTTTGGACACCAGACCTAAACAGTTCCCCTCCACCACCACTCTCCTCCACCTAGCAGAACTTGTTCTCACTCTAAATAATTTCTCCTTTGGCTTCTCCCACTTCCTTCAAACAAAAGGGGTAGTCATGGGCACTTGCATGGGTCCTAGCTATGCCTGCCTGTTTGTCAGCTACGTGAAACAGTCAATGTTGCAAGCCTACACTGGTGACTGTCCCGTACTTTTCCTATGCTACATTGATGACTGCATTGGAGGTGCTTCCTGCACCCGTGCTGAACTCATCGACTTCATCCACTTTGCCTCCAGCTTCCACCCTGCCCTCAAATTCACTTGATCCATTCCCAACCCCTCCCTTTCCTTTCTCAATCTAACTGTATCTGTCCCCTGGAGACAGCTTATCCACTGATATCTATTACAAACCCACGGACTGTCACAACTACCCCGACTACACCTCATCCCATCCTGCAACTTGTAAAAACACCAACCCCTTTTCTCAATTCCTCCATCTCCACCGCATCTGCTCTCAGGATGAGGCTTTTCATTCTAGAACAAAGGAGATGTCCTCCTTTTTCAAAGAAAGGGGCTTCCCTTCCTCAACCGCATCTCTTCCATTTCACACACATCTGTTCTTACCCAATCCCCCTCCCACACTACCAGGGATGTTGTTCCTCTTGTCCTCACCTACCACTCCACCAGCCTCCGCATCCCGCACATAATTCTCTGAAACTTTCATCACTTCCAATAGGATCCCACCACCAAGCGCACCTTTCCCTCCCCACTCCCCACTTTCTGCTTTCTGCAGGGATCGCTTCATATGCGACTCCCTTGTCCATTCACCCTCCCCACTGATCTCCCTCCTGGCACTTATCCTTGCAAGCAGAACAGATGCTACACCTGTCCCTACTCCTCCTCCGTCACTACTATCCAGAGCCCTAAATAATCCTTCCAGGTGAGGCAACACTGCCTGTGAGTCTGTTGGGGTCATTTACTGTGTTTGATGCTCCTGGTGTGGCCTTCTGTACACCGGTTAGACCCGACGTAGATTGGGAGACCACTGCACCAAGCATCTATGTTCTGTCCACCAGAACAAGCAGGATCTCCCAGTGGCCGCCCATTTTAATTCCACTTTCCATTCCCATTCCGATATGTCCATCCATGGCCTCCAACACTGTCATGATGAGGCCACACTTAGGTTGGAGGAACAACACCTTATCTTCCATTTGGGTAGCCTCCAACTTGATGGCATGAACATTGATTTCTCAATCTTGCAGTAATACCCCCAACCACACCCCCTTCTCCATTTTGCATCCCCTTTTCCCTCTGTTAGCTCATCTCCTTGCTCACCTATTGCTTCCCTCTGGCACTCCTTTCCCCTTTTTCTTTTTCCCTTGGCCGTCTGACTCTTTCACCCATCAACTTCCCATCTCTTTACTTCATCCCTCCCCCTCCAGGTTTCACCTATCACCTGGTGTTTCCCTTTCCCCTTCCCCCACTTTTTAAGTTTACTCCTCAGCACTTTTTCTCCATTCCTGCTGAAGGTTTTCAGTCCGAAACGTGAACTGCACTTTTCCATATATGCTGCCTCACCTGCTGAATTCCTCCAGCATTTTATGTGTTTTACTGAAATTTTGTCTGTTTGCTGTTTGTCTCTAAAAATGTTTAATTTATTTTTGTTCCTTCCAAGAGAAGGGCATCCTGTTTGATATTTTGAGAATTGCCTTACAAGGTGGTTTGATGGAAAAACATCTGGGTTACTCTGCTGATGAATGGACATTACCCGATCAGCAGTTTCAACATTAGCATTTCCAAAGGATTTGGGAATGAATTCAAGGCTGCTCCTTCTCCATGAATCTGTAAATTAGCAGTGCTAGATCAAATGGAATCAGAGAATATATCAGACAGTTGATTTTCTTCAGCTTACAGCCTGTTTTAAAAGTTCATTTAAAAATTCCTGCTTCTCATGGCCAGATTTGAATGTTAGTCAGCCCCAGTTGTCAACTAGGATCTTGCAGCATGTTTGGCCGCGCTTCCCCTTAGAGTTCTGAAGCCCTGACGATTTATTTCCATCATACTGTGCACTATAGCTATTGATCTTACTTGAATTACTAGTTTGCTTCAGCACGCGTAAGATCAGTACTTAGCTCTCCAATCCCATGAGCAATTCGCTCCCTCACAACTGATATCATCTCTGATTTTGCTTGATCATTTACCCGGGATTTGTTACACATGGGCTCCACCTTCTGTTCAACCCAGAGCTGTGCTGAAAGTAATGCATTTCATCTTGTCCTTACCAAATCTGACCTAAAGTTGTCATCATCATCATCGGTCCCCATTTCTACCTCATTCCTGCCACTGCCACTGAAAACTTCAACTCAAATTTAATACTATTATATTTAATGTACGTAGGGTTCTCCTTACATCATTGTCATTTTACCAACTTGCTGATAAGTTATGTACTGTTAAACTACCACTTAAATGTGCCATTATTATATCAGAGATGGAATAAGTTCCACCAGTATTTATCACATGTGTAACGTTTATTTCTGAGAAGCTCTACCAGTAATAAAAAAAAAATAGATAGGGTAAAAGTTGCTTTGAAATGCAGCATGAGGAATTATGCCATTATCTGTTCACTTTGTGTCATATTTCTTCCAGTCAATAGCTCTTTAGGACCCAAGGTATGGTTACTTATTTCTTGCGTTTTTTTAAGTTTGGAGCCACACATTTTCTAAACTGCACCTGAAGTTTTAGGAAAATTCCAAACAGATGGTATTAAAGTACAGTCAAGATGATAAAATACATCTCAAAATGGTACCTGAGCAGATCAAATGATTCTTCCCTATATCCACATGCTTAGAAATTGGATTCCATTGCGAAAAATTGTTCAGAATTCCCTTTTACTTGGTATGAATCATACAAGTAATTATTTTCAAGGAAGTTGCACCAGTCGTGAAAATGGTCAGAGCACTTAGATACATAATCCAGTTTAGTCATTTTGCTGGGCTAAGGCACACAACTCAATATGTCAATGTTTGGATAATACCACTTCCACTATACCCACATAAATAGGAGCAGGACAGTTACACTGTCATCATCATGGAATAGTCACAGTAAAATCAGCAGCAAATTCCTTTGGGTTCCTGCTGTTCTCGCGTTTTAGAGCAACCATTCTGAACCTTTTTCCCTGGAGGAACCCTTGAAATAATTTTCAGGTCTCAGATAACCCCTGCGTAAAAATTATTATATTTACAGCTCACTGTATGTGAGCTTGATCGGTAAGCTGTAAATACAATAATCCAAAAATAATTGTCAATGCTCTTTTGAGTAAAGAATGATTTTTTAGGCACCTCTCTTGGGAAGAAAACAGATAGTTAAGCTAAGCTTATCTTCCTTGAAGACATAATATTATACACGACCTTGAAAAAGCATTGTCTTAGTAAGTGACACAATCATTGTAGTAAAGTGTCTTTTCAGTTTTGCTGGAGTCATTCTTGCATTCTTAGTTGTTTGCCACAGACTAGGCACAATGGAATAGGACAGCTCGCATCACCAGTCCATGTAAAACCCCTTGATAAGTAACTTTCATTGTAAAGATGGACTTTTTTTGTGTCTGTTGTTGCAGTAGTGCAGTGAAATGACTCAGAAGATTGTAATTCTTCGTCATTAACATTATCAGAATTGTCCGTAGGCCTCGGCCCAGAATCCTCTTCCATCTCACTTCTTCTCTTCAAAACTCACCACACTGAACCAACAGACATGTCTGTAAAACACAGATCTTGTGTATTTCACACAGGGAGAGGCTGACATCACAGCCCAAATTGGGCAGGTCTAGTCAATGCTTGGAAAATGCACTTCATGCTCTTCATCAGCCTACCGTCCTCCCTTCAGTACAATACAGCACTCACCATCAGCCTACCGTCCTCCCCACCATACAATACAGAGCTCACCATCAGCCTATCGTCCTCCCTTCAGTACAATACAGTGATCACCATCAGCCTACCGTCCTCCCTTCAGTACAATACAGTGCTCACCATCAGCCTACCGTCCCCCCCACAGAACAATACAGTGATCACCATCAGCCTACCGTCCTCCCTTCAGTACAATACAGTGATCACCATCACCCTACCATCCTCAATTCAGTACAATACAGTGATCACCATCAGCCTACCGTCCTCCCCACAGTACAATACAGTGATCACCATCAGCCTACCGTCCTCAATTCAGTACAATACAGTGATCACCATCAGCCTACCGTCCTCCCTTCAGTACAATACAGTGATCACCATCAGCCTACCGTCCTCCCTTCAGTACAATACAGTGCTCACCATCACCCTACCGTCCTCCCCACAGTACAATACAGTGATCACCATCAGCCTACCGTCCTCCCTTCAGTACAATACAGTGCTCACCATCACCCTACCGTCCTCCCCACAGTACAATACAGCGATCACCATCAGCTTACCATCCTCCCCACAGTAAAATACAGCATTCAGCATCAGCCTGCCGTCCTCCCCACGGTACAATACAGTGCTCACCATCAGCCTTCCGTCCTCCCTTCAGTACAACACAGTGCTCACCATCAGCCTACCGTCCTCCCTTCAGTACAATACAGTGATCACCATCAGCCTACCGTCCTCCCTTCAGTACAATACAGCGCTCACCATAAGACTAACGTCCTCCCTTCAGTACAATACAGTGCTCACTATCAGCCTACCGTCCCCCCCCACAGAACAATACAGTGATCACCATCAGCCTACCGTCTCCCCCACAGTACAATACAGTGCTCACCACCAGCCTACCATCCTCCGTTCAGTACAATACAGTGCTCACAATCAGCCTACCATCCTCCGTTCAGTACAATACAGTGCTCACCATCAGCCTACCATCCTCACTTCAGTACAATACAGTGATCACCATCAGCCTACCGTCCTCCCCACAGTACAATACAGTGCTCACTATCAGCCTACCGTCTTCCCCACAGTACAATACAGAGCTCACCATCAGCCTACCGTCCTCCCTTCAGTACAATACAGTGATCACCATCAGCCTACCGTCCTCACTTCAGTACAATACAGTGCTCACCATCAGCCTACCATCTTCCCCACAGTACAATAGAGTGCTCACCTATTATCAATGGCATTCCGTATCTTGCGTCAAAAGCTGACAATGGACACCACCAAATAAACACGGTCCTAATGCACACTGCCATACTAGGCTGAGAGACCTCTAGTGAATTTGCTAATGGGGCTGCTCGGACACTGCCCACCGCTAGCATCACATGTTGCGCCAAGTTCAAAAGACGGTGTTTATTTCTTAATATGACAAACTCTCGCAGAACCCCGGTTGAGAAACCCTGATTTAAAGTGCCACAACTGTTCATATTCAGAGACCAAACTGGGGGGTTACACTGCTGTCAATACAGGCTGCACAAACACCTGCTGAAATCTGCTGTGTCCTTAAACTAATGCTCAATGTTTTCTCCAATATTTAGTGACCAAGTTGCTAATTCCATGGACGGAATGATATTTGTACTGAGGGGTTGATACGTCCATGCTGGTAACTTAGTGGAGTGAGGACTTTGAGGTGGAAGGGCCATAACACCATCAACACCATCTTGTACAGGCGACCCCAACCTTTTGCATACCGTGGACTGGTTTAATATTGACGATATTCTTACGGACCGGCCGACTGAGGGTGGTGTGTTCAAGTTCAACAGTGTTTGACAGGGAATGAGGGAAGGTGCAGCTGACATATCGTTTCATATTGCCAAATCATATCGTTTCCGCGCGGTCCAGTAGCAAATGCTCGCAGCCCGCTGGTTGGGGCCCACTGATCTAGTAGAGTCGATTCCCACCCAGTTTCAGAAACACCATTTCAAACCTCACCTCTAATGAATAATGCATTCATGAATTCAGGGATTCCAAATAGGTTGATACAAAGGAGTAAGACATTTGACTTGCTCTCATACCTGGACTGCTCTCTCTGCAGAGTGTAATATTTTTCCTGTTATGGGATCATGCCAAGTAGCTGACATATATCCCTGCATTGATCACCTAGACACTTCATTGGTGACTAAATGATTTTCAATGAAAACGGGCTGTATCTTAGGAACTGGGATTTTCCAGTATTGCTGGGTTTTCATGAGGGCAGGTTGCAACTATACTCATTTTCCCCTGAAGAATCTGCACCTGTTCATCGTCTGTTAAACATTCCACCCCAATGCGTAATATATTACAGATCATGAAAACAATGACTTTATGTTTCCAGTAAGCAGACTTCACTCCTTCAACACAAAGGACTCCTCACTCCCAGCATTTTCAGCAGTCAGCACTTGTTTGAAGAAATGAATCCCTCTGTTCTTTAGGGTTCTTACAGCCTGTGTGCGCAAAACCACACAAAAATATCAGGATTTCAGTAGAAAAATGCCTTTGATGATATTTCAGGCCTTGCCTGCTTGCCAAGCAAATGCAAAGTGGTCATTGTCTTGAACTTCATACTGCACAACCTCTCTCACAGGACAGCAACAAACACATCAGCACCGTAAGGTAGAGTCTGAAGGGCTTTGGGATCAATATGTAGTTGCTGCCTTTAGTTGTATTTTATTCAGCTTATGTGGGCTGGCAGAAAGAGAATGCATATCTGGTTGGTTCCCCAAAGTACAGACATCCATATTAGGTACTTGTTTGGCAATCATCCTAACTGAGAGAGGTAGTTGCTTTTGAGGACAATAGCAGGAGATTTGGTGAAAATGGTGCAACATTTGAATTAACTAAACCATAAGAGTGGGGTCAAGAAGGGATGCTGGTTGATTAGCAGTTTAAAAGAAATAGAATCAAAGCAAGTAGAGATATGGGGAGACCAGAGACTACAGATGCTGTAATTGGAGAAAACAAAATATGCAAACTGCTGGAAGAATTCATCGTGCCAAGAAACATCTGTGGAGGCAAGGAGGAGTGCTTCATGGAAAGAATAGAATAGCATCCCTTCATTATCAAATCTCATTGAATTTTCCAGTCTTATCTTTAATATTTGCATTTTCATTGAAGTGATTTCCACTGATTCTCCAAAAGTTGTGCAATAAATCTAATGAAATAAGTCTGCTAACATCCACTTTGTTCCATTGTTCAATCATTAGAAACACTTTTCCTATATTATTTCCACAATCCATTTCATTTCACTTTTTTTCTGTACTTCTGTTACTGATATATATTTAGGGCTAAGCATTCAAACTTCAGTGAAAGAAATTCTGGAGAGAAACAGCAGACAAACCAAATAGTTTAGTTTTGCAAAGCAGATTGGACAAGGTGTTTCTTTTTGAGGAGGAAAGTGATGATGAGAGATCTAACATTCGGACAGAGGTAACATCACAGGAGGCATTTTACAAAACAAGAGAAGGACAAACATTCATACTACCAAGTATAACGTTTAGAATATCTCAAGAATTCTGAACCATTTTAGACAAATTTCCCACTATTTATTTTCCTCAGATCTATGTAGGGGTGGGAAACATATGATTGAGAAACCAAATGTTTTTGCACTTTTCAATTCTGTACTAATGTCAGTTAGACTTTCTCAATACCTTAAAGAGTGGGATGTGCACAAGAATGGGATGGGAAAGCAGGGCCATTCTCATTCGCCTACAATAATCAATTCAAAGAAATAGGGGTCACACACACACACACACACACACACACACACACACAAACATCAATGATGTGCACATGCCCCTCATAATATAGGCAACTTTGAGTTCTTGCACACAATTTTGTGTTCATTTAACTTATATAGGGTGTTTTAACATTGAATTTCTATGCTTTAGTTTCACTAGCTCACTGGATTACATGCCTGCCTCTGAATCAGAACATACAGGCATCACGTCACATTCCAGAGACTGGTATATAAAATTCTAGGCAGGCAAACGTTAGACAGAGGGTACCACGTTGTCAAACGTGAGGTCTTTCAGAATCAGAATCAGGTTTATTATCACCGGCATGTAACGTGAAATTTGTAAACTTAGCATCAGCAGTTCAATGCAATACATAATCTAGCAGAGAGAGAAAAAAAAAATAATAATATATAAAATAAAACATAATAAACATAATAAACAAGTAAATCAATTATGTATATTGAATAGATTATTTAAAATGTACAAAAACAGAAATACGGTATATTAAAAAGATGAGGTAGTGTCCAAAGCTTCAAAGTCCATTCGGGAATCAGATGGCAGAGTGAAGAAGCTGTTCCTGAATCGCTGAGTGTGTGTCTTTAGGCTTCTGTATATCCTACCTGATAGTAACAGTGAGAAAAGGGCATGCCCTGGGTGTTGGAGGTCTTTAATAATGGAATCTACCTATCTGAGACACTGCTCCCTAAAGATGTCCTGGGTACTTTGTAGGCTAGTGCCCAAGATGGAGCTGACTAGATTTACAACCGTCTGCAGCTTCTTTCGGTCCTGTGCAGTAGCCCCTCCATACCAGACACTGATGCAGCCTGTCAGAACGCTCTCCACAGTACAACTACAGAAGTTTTTGAGTGTATTTGTTGACATGCCAAATCTCTTCAAACTCCTAAATTATAACCACTGTCTTGCCTTCTTTATGACTCCATCAATGTGTTGGGGCCAGGTTAGATCCTGAGAGATCTTGACACCCAGGAACTTGAAACCGCTCACTCTCTTCACTTCCATTTCCTCTATGAGGATTGGTATGTGTTCCTTCATCTTACCCTTCCTGAAGTCCACAATCAGCTCTTTCATCTTACTGACGTTGAGTGCCAGGTTGTTGCTGCGGCACCACTCCACTAGTTGGTATATCTCACTCCTGTACGCTCTCGCGTCACCACCTGAGATTCTATCAACAATGGTTGTATCATCAGCAAATTCATAGATGGTATTTGAGCTATGCCTAGCCACACGGTCATGTGTATACAGAGAGTAGAGCAGTGGGCTAAGCACACACCCCTGAAGTGCTCCAGTGTTGATCGCCAGATATGTTCCCTCTAAGCTGTTCGCGTGTGCGCAAGCACACACGTTTTTCAACCAGCACAGAAAGGAAATTAATGTGTGCACAAAAGATTAGTTAACTAAAATAATGTAGTAATTATAATTATACTTACTGAAAATAGTCTTTCAGCTAAATGTTTCTGTTAACTAGTTAGTCAGTTTTTCAAATACCACAATGCACGTCACTAATTTACTTCACCTCACTTTTCCTGTTCCGGTTGCACCACGACGGCAGCCATCTTTGGCGGACAGTATTCGTATCGTAAAGTTTACAAAGATCTGTTTCAAATCCTGTAGATCAGCGGTCCCCAACCACCGGGCCGCGGACTGGTACTGGGCTGCAAAGCATGTGCTACCGGGCCGCGAGGAAACGATATGAGTCAGCTGTACCTTTCCTCATTCCCTGTCACGCACTGTTGAACTTGAACATAGAGTTGCCAACTGTCTCGTATTTGCCAGGACATCCCGTAAGTTGGGCTATATTGGTTTGTCCCATACGGGACCGCCCTTGTCCCATATTTCCCCCACTGAAGTAGAGCGTTCCTATGAAAACTTTTGTGCCAAAATGGCTTAAAGCAAAGAAGCAATTACCATTAACTTATATGGGAAAATTTTTTGAGCGTTCCCAGACCCAAAAAATAACCTACCAAATCATACCAAATAACACATAAAACCTAAAATAGCACTAACATATAGTAAAAACAGGAATTATATGATAAATACACAGCCTATATAAAGCAGAAATAATGTATGTACATCGTAGTCAGGAAGATTAAGCCAAAACTGATTTGTGGAAAAAAAATCGGCGCGTGCGTGCATGCGTACGTCACACATGCACACGTCACGCATGCGCACACAGGTGCCCGCGCAAGGCTTCATGGTCATGGTAGTCTTTCTCAGGGTAAACACAAGTGTCCCGTCAACACACACAAAAAATGTTGGTGAATGCAGCAGGCCAGGCAGCATTTATAGGAAGAGGTACAGTCGACATTTCGGGCCAGGACCCTTTGTCAGGATTTGACTGCTACTTTTGTCCCTTATTTGGGAGTGAGAAAGTTGGCAACCCTAACTGTAAAAGACATGTTGAGGTAAGTTTAACCCTACTCGAACCCCACCCCCCCCAGGTCGGCCAGTCCACAAGAATATTGTCAATATTAAACCAGTCCTTGGTGCAAAAAGTTTGGGGACCCCTGCTGTCGATAGCTTACTAAGTTTTTATTGAAAATAATATTGATTCGCTATGTCTATTTCTAAAGAAGTGAAGGGCGTGAAGCGCAAAAGAACTACAAATTTGTTGAAAGTTGAATGGCTTAACAAAATAGTAGAAACTGCTACACTGAAAGCTCATGAGGTCATGAACGTTCAGCTATGAGAAATATTTATGTATGATTCGGAAACTGGAGTTATCTGTTTGTATTGTCGTGATGTGAACATTGCTGAAGAATTTGCTAGTGGAAAGAAGTGGGATGATATTTGGAAACTTGACTTTTTGAAGCATCATTTGGCAAGTAAATCGCATTTGGACGGTGTACAAAAACTCAGGCAACAGAACCCGTCATTACCCGTTACAGGAGTGCTACGCATGTTACGGTTGAGTGCAGATGAGCAAGAGCGAAAACGATTAAATCCAGAGGAGATCAAAGTTCTTATCACAGTGTGTTGTTAGCTGTTAAAATGAATAACTCTTTACATTCAATTCAACACATTAATGAACATATGGAAAATTACGTTGAACTCCCAGACAGCTGGCAAAGCAAAAGTTATGCGTTTGAATTTCTGGAGACTATCAACTATGTTGTTCAGAAAGACATGTTTGAAGAAATAGCATAAGCAGATTTTCACACGTTAGCAGTTGATGAAACCACAGACATATCTGTCAACAAATGTCTCATTCTGTACTTCAAATTCAGATCTGAAGATTGTACTGCTTATAAAACGTTTTTTGGCGGAATAGTTCAGCTGCAGGCATGTGATGCTTCTTCTGTTGTTTCAGCGATCAAGCAGTTTTATGAAGAGAAGAAACTTGACCTCCATAAAATGGTGATGTTTACGTCTGATGGAGCGTCAGTACCGTTGGGCAGAGTTAATGGTGTTGCAGCAAGACTTAAACAGGACATTCCACACTTAGTTCAGCAACACTGTGTAGCACACCGTGAGGATCTGGGGATTTGTGATGCATGGAAAGAAGTCAAGTTAATCAGAGACATTGAAACTTTGATGAGAACAATCTATACAATATTTTCTTGATCTGCAGTTAAAAGATGTAAATTTAAAGAAATAGCAGAGGCCTATGAAAATGAAGCTGTTGCTTTCAGACCACGTAATGAAGTCAGGTGGTTATCTAGACACTTTGCATTGCAGACAATAATAAAAAATTATGAGGCACTGATCACATACTTTGAAGAAGATCAGTCAAATGACCCCTGTGGCTGATCTAAACTGATTTCAAACTTTGCTTAAATGGCGGCATTTGTACTTCAAAATGAACAGCTTTGCGAACTTGCAGTCGATGGACATTAGGGGAACCCTTCTTGCATCTAGTGCGGACTGTGAGTGAGATTTTAGCCTAATGACTCAACTCAAAAACAAGCTGAGAAACCGTTTAGGTGAATGTCATTTGGATATGCTAATGAGAATCAAAAGCTATCAATTGGATGGAAATTCTATTAGTCTAGATAGAGTTTACAAAGAATGGGTAAATGCCAAAGACAGGAGAGAGAAAAAATAACTGAGTGACTTAAATATGTATGTTATTTTGTTGTTATTCTGTGCAGTTTTATGTCAAATATTTTGTAAACCTACATAAACTGTGCCATGTGTGCATTAAGTGCGCACATACTTCTGTCACAGGAAAAAAAATTGCACAACATAAGATTTTTGTGCACACTGATTACTAATAATTAGAGGGAACATAGATTGTCAGCGAATAGGATATGTTATCACTAATCCGCACAGACTGGACTTCCTGTTAGGAAATCAAGGATCTAATCATAGAGAGAGGTAGAGAGGCCCAGGTTCTGCAACTTCTCAATCAGGATTGTGGGAATGGTGGTATTAAATGCTGAGCTATAGTCGATGAACAGCATCCTGACATAGGTGTTTGAGTGTCTAGGTGGTCTAAAGCTGTGTGAAGAGCCATGGAGAATGCGTCTGCCGTTGACCTGTTGTGACCATAGGCAAATTACAGTGGGTCCAGGTCCTTGCTGAGGCAGGAGTTCAGTCCAGTCACAACCAACCTCTCAAAGCATTTCATCACTACCGGGTGATAGTCGTTAAGGCAGCCCACATTATTCTTCTTTGGCATTGGTATAATTGTTACCTTTTTGAAGCAAGTGGGAACTTCTGCCCATAGCAGTGACAGGTTGAAAATGTCCTTGAATACTCCCACTAGTTGGTTGGCACAGGTTTTTAAAACCTCACCAGGTACTCCATCGGGACCTTCTGCCTTGCAAGGGTTCGCTCTCTTTAAAGACAGCCTAACAACGGCCTCTGAGACAGAGATCACAGGGTTATCATGTGCAGCAGGGATCTTCACAGCTGTAGTTGTGTTCTCCCTTTCAAAGTGTGCATAGAAGGCGATGAGTTTATCTAGTAGCGAAGCATCACTGCCATTCACACTATTGGGTTTCGCTTTGTAGGAGGTAATGTCTTGCAGTCCCTGCCAGAGTTGCTGTGCATCTGATATCACCTCCAACCTCGTTCAAAAGTGTCCCTTCGCCCTTGAAATAGCCCTCCGCAAATCATACCTGGTTTTCTGGTACAGACTTGGGTTGCTAAACTTGAATGCCACAGACCTAGCCTTCAGCAGATGATGTACCTCCCGGTTCATCCACGGCTTTTGGTTTAGGAATGTACAGTAAGTCTTTGTAAGCACACACTCATCCACACAAATTTTAATGAAGTCGGTAACAACTGCAGCATACTCATCCAGATTCAAAGATGAGTCCCTGAATACAGCTGAGAGTTTAAGCCAAGGTCCCGTCTGTTCTTTCAATAAATGGTTTCCTGGGACATTATTTCAAGGAAGAGCAGTGGAGTTCTCCCAGGTGTCCTGGCCAACTCTTATCCTTTAACCAACATCATTAAAACAGATACTGTCCTCCATTGTATTGCTTTTTGTTTTTTTTACCATATAAATTGCCTGTGCTGCTTTATACATTATAGATTTTTATAAAGCATTATAAAAATGCATTAAAGGATGTGGGGATATTTTGAAGCTATGAATGTCTTTAAACAAATGCAAGGGTTTTTTACACCCAAGTGACAATTATAAACTGCTCTAGAATTCTGACATTTAAGTTTCTGAAGTTAGGAATTATAAAGCTTTTCTTTAAACATCTGTTTTGCTTTTAAGGCGTCATAGTTCTATGAATGTCTTTGCTATAACAGGCTGAAAGCATATGTCTAATTAATCCTTCACAATAATTAAGTTAGTTCTAGAGAAGAAAGCCTATTCTCTGGTTAATATCTTATTTTAAGTAGGAAGCCAAGCAAATTTGAATATACTTGATGTGGCAATGTAGTGGACTATCTAACACTGGTGATTCAATTGCACTATGTGGAATTCTGTGATGTGAACTTGTTGTGCCACTACTTTTTGAGAAGAACAACATTGGTATAAAATAGAATGGGCTGTCAAAGTCAGATGAAAATGAACAAAAATTAAAGCTTGGAAAAGTCCAAGGCTCTTTTATTAGAAGCCATATTGTGAGTTTCTTATAACCTTGTCCTGTGATTCAAAAGGAATAAAAACTGCATTTTATATGCCAAAGTGAAACTATGATCTGATATAGCGATATTCCTCTGACATTCTAATGTTAAACTTAACAATATCTGAAATAGTAATTAAATCCTCTGAACATGTGAATCCTGCTCCATTAATGCTAGTATGGCTGAAAACACCACAGTATAGGTTTCCCACGCCATCCGAAGGCAGAGTGTTCCTATGAAACAGGTCGTAAGCCGGAATGTTGTAAAATGAAGAAGCAATTACCATTAATTTATATGTGAAAAAATTGTGAGCGTTTGCAGACCCAAAAATAACCTACCAAATTATGCCAAATAACACATGAAACCTAAAATAACAGTAACATATAGTAAAAGCAGGAATGATATGATAAATACACAGCCTATATAAAGTAGAAATACTTTTCCACAATCATTGCCTGCACTGTTGTCCGTAGCGAAAATCTCACGCAAGCGCTGTCGGCAGAAAATCTCACGCAAGCGCTCTCGGCAAAAACACTCTCTCCAGTAACCTTTAAGCTACGAAGCTGCCAAATCATACCAAATAACACGTAAAAATACACAGCCGATATAAAGTAGAAATAATGTATGTACAGTGTAGTATCACTTACCAAAATTGGGACAGCGCCGAGCACACTGATGATGGTATGTTAGGCTGAGTCGTCGCAGGTTGGGGTGATGCAGTGGCCCCACCCTCTAGGCCGCCGACCAATACATCGCTGTGAAGCATGCAGTGGTACAGCTGGGTGGCACCTAATTAATTAGCATGTTTATTTCGGCTTTTTTCTTAAAGATGTGCCATGTGCTTCCCGGCTACCGCTGCATACTCCGCGAATCGGTATCTATCCGCGGCCTGGGGATTGGGGTGGTGGGACACTGGGGTGTCATCTCGTTGTCTGTTTCTATTAGGGCAGACAGGTCGTCTTCTTCTATCTCTGCCTGCCTCCATGTCGAAGGTCGCAGTTCGTCGTTTGCTGTGGCTGATGTGGAAGGCTTGCTTGACTGCTGAGCCTCGCGCATTTTTCTATCATACAGTTCTTTGTAAGCACTCAAACTATCCTGCAAGTATCCCCTAAACCGACGTCCCCTTTCAAAATTAAAGTTGTACTTTATGATTGCAGCGAAAATCTCACGCAGTTGCTTCACGTTCAGTTTGCTACTGCATTCGGTTTTGATTGTTATCCTTCCCTCTTCCAATTGCATCAGCTCTTCATCTATCAGTTCTTGGTCATGGGATGCTAAAACCTCTTCAACATCATCTTCATCAGCTTCCACAGGCCAAACTCACTTTGTCCTTACTTGTTCACCACGATCAAAACGCTTAATTATGTCTAGTTTTACGCTAAGTGTAACACCCTTACGAGCTCTTTCAGGCTTTTCCAATACTTTAGAACTCATCCTGCTAACAGATGCTCACAGGCACGTGTTTAAGCAATGCTGGCGAGAATGCCGTTCCGAATCTGGGGTGGAGCGGCTGCATTTTTTCCTGCGCTGCTTTTTTTTTCGCACGCTGCCTTTTTAGCACACGCTGCTTTTTTTGTAACATTGAAAACACCTTCTGTTAGCGAAAACAGAGAACTAATGTAGGTCTTTCATAACAGTGACGTTTCGTAAAGCGAACATTCGAAAAGTAGGGGACACCTGTATACAGTAAACTGCCTCTTGGTTTTTTTTGCACTACCTTACTTCCCATTTTTCTATTTTCTATTGATGATTTATAATTTAAATTTTTAATATTTACTAATTTTAACGATTTTTAAATTTTTAATATTTAATATTTGTAATCCAGGGAGTGTGAAGCGCAGATTCAAATATTGCTGTGATGATTGTACGTTCTAGTACCAATTGTTTGGCGACAATAAAGTATAAAGTATACTGTATATAAAAGTTGGGAATAAATAAGCAGAGTTTGTTTGTAATTGTCAATTATCCCCACCTGCTTATTCTTTCTGAATATGTCAGGCAGAAGAGCATCACTCAAGAAAAATAGAAACTCTGATCCAACAGCACTTTGGGTTCAGTAAGATAATCACATTAAGCTCCATAAATCTTAATTTCAGTGACAATGGGTGATACTGGGGCATGAAGTATGTAAATTGCAGGACGTGAAAATACGGTGGTATTTTAGTCAAAATGTTGACTGATGGATTGTATTGTAATTAATTAGCATGCATGGAACAAGGAGAGTTTCAGCTATCATATCTAGAGTAACACTGTAACTAGTTCTGCATGTTTCAGTGCAAAGCTGACAAAAATCATAAAGATCGATCAGAATGGCACAATTCTGTTCATACTAAATAGGTGGAAGTAAAAGTTTTGACGATATTATTCCTGTTGGAGGTGATCTTTCTGTTGTACACCAAAAATGTATTTATCATTTTTGCACTGTGTCCATTTGTCACATTGTAATGACCCTGTTATTCTCTCTGCGGTCATCATGCTGTGTGCTTTGTGGTAGCCTCATGTGTATGAAGAGCTCAATAAAACATTGGGTCAAGAAGAATCCAAGATTCTTAATATTTCTTCCTGAAAATATTTCCACAGAATACTTGAAAATTAAATCCTACAGTATTTTCATTGTAAATATTTATTCAAGTATCAGGCAACCTTGTGTATTGGAACTTCTCTGTGTATAGTTAATATTTAGTTGCAGAAATGCTTGTTTCATAGATAAAATGTATGTAAAGCACATTCTCTAAATTATGGCTTTCCCTCCAGGCCAGATGTACATTTTCTGGAAGCAATCTGCTGGTTTCCAATGGTTTACTACATGGTTGGCTCTATTGACAAGTATGTAAGATTATGAGGCATGGCTGGCAAATAATAAAAGCTTTGTGTAATCTGTGAACTCAGTAGCTTTTTTGGCATGAGTATTGTTCCTTTCTTTTTTTCCCCAAGAGTCCTGTTTGGGTAAAATAAAATATAATTGCATTGTGGCATGCATTGCATGTGGAATCTTTGTGTTTCTGTTATGTGTTTGTGGATTGTCACTTGCATATTATTCTTGTCTACTGTACTAAAAACTTGGGGGGTCCAAAGGTGGACCACCTGATGTGCTGAGGTTAATGTTAACTCACTACCTCTCATGCATGGAAAGCAGTGAGCAGTGGGGACTTAAGCGAAGAGATCCAGACTAAGTATGTATTTCCTAACTAGGTGAACCTCTTGACTATTTTACCACCTAATTCTGAACCTTAAAAATGCAGTATAGGACAAAAGGTGGAATTCTCTTTATTTGAATTATGTGTGCTACATAAGGTGAGCATCATAATCGACAAGAATGCTGGCCAAGATTCTCCACGAATGAGCAATTTGAAACATTTCATTGGACTTTCTTCTGGGGAATCAGTAGGGCAAGTAGCAGAAGTGAGCCATTTTGAGTCCAATGACCATAATTCTATTAGTTTTTAAATAGTTCTGGAGAATGATACAGCGGAGTCACAGCTTAAGCCCTTGAACTGGAGCAGAGCAAATTTTGAAGCCATTAGCCCCGATCACACGGTGGTTGATTGGGCAAGATTATACGCAGGGAAAGGAGCATCTGCTAAGTGGGAGACCATTAACAATATGATATCATGAGTTCTGGCCCTTCATGTTTCTGGTAAGGAAAACAGCAAGCCATATACTGGACAGAAGCAATTGGGAACTAGTGAATCTCTTGATGGCTACAATAGAAGTACAATTAAAAGTGATTAGGAGAGCAAAAAGAGCATATGAAAAAGATATGGCAGGCAAGGTTAAGGTTAAAGAAAATGCTGAGAGCTTATACAGGTATATTAAGAGTACAAGATGGCTAGCAAGAAAATAGGCTCCCTTAGAGATCAGCATGTGGAGCCAAATGAAATGGGTGAGCTTTTTAATGAATATTTCCCTTCAGTTTTTGCTATAGAAAAAAATAATGGAAGGTAAGGGAATGAGGGAAAAGAGTAATGGTGTCTTGGATCACATGCAAATTAGAAGGGAGGAGCTATTGGGAGCCTTAAAGAGCATTAAGATGGATGAATCTTCAGGGTCTAACCTGGTGAATCCTTGGTCCCAGTGAGAAGCTAGAGAAGGTATTGCAGAAACCATTGCAGAGTTTTATGCTTAATTTCTGGCCACAGCTAAGGTTCTGGAGGATTTGAGTGGCCAATGTGGAGCCACTGTTTAAAAAAGATAGCAAAACCAAGACAGGAATTTACAAGGCAGTGAGTTTGACATTGGTGGTGGGTAAATTGCTGGAGGGGATTTTGAGGGACTGGAACTACCAACAATTAGAGAGAAAGGATCTGCTTTGTGACTGTCAATACTACTTTGTGTGTGGAAGTCTTATCTGACAAACCTCCCAGAGTTCTTCAAGTGGATAATCAAAAGGATTGATGATGTTAAGGTTGTGGATGATGACTATATGGACTTTAGCAAAATCTTTGACAAGGTCCCTCATGGCAGGCTAATCTGGAAGTTTAGATTGCATGGGATCCAGGGAAAAAATTGCACATTGGATTCATAATTATCACAGTGATAGAAAGCAGAGAGAGAAGGCTGAGGGTTGTTTCTCAGATTGGAATCCTGTGTCCAGTGGTGTGCGACAGGGGTTAGTGCTGGAATATTTGTTGTTTTATAATCTATATAAACGATTTGGATGTGAATGTATAGCGCATAGTTAGTCAGTTTGCAGGTAATTCTAAAATAGGTTCTGTTGTAGATTGTTTAAAAGGTTATGACAAATTACAGGGAGATCATAATCAGCTCGGTACATGTGCTGAATATCAGAAAAGTCTTTCAATACAAATAAATGTGAGGTACCCTGGATCAAACCAGGATAAGACTTGTATGTGAATGATAGGGCCCTGGGGAGTGTAATGAAACAGAGTGACCTAGGACAGCAAGTGCATAGTTCACTGAAAGCGACATCACGTGTAGGTAAAGTAGTAAAAAAGCCATTTGGTACTGTCACTCAGGGCAGTGAGTATAGAAAATGAGAAGATATACAGCAGTTACATTAGGAGGCATTGCTAAAACCACATTTGGAGTATCGTGTTCAGTTTCGGTCACTCTGTGATAGGAAAGATGTTATTAAACCAGAAAGGGTGAAGAACATATTTGCTAGGATGTTGCCTGGAATTGGGAGCCTGAGTTACAAGGAGAGGTTAATAAATTATAAATTTATTCCCTGGAATGAAGGAGAGTTGAGAGGAGAGTTGATAAAGGCATATAACACCATGAGACACGCAGACAGGGTGAAAGCACAAAGTCTTTCTCCTGGGTGGGGAGGGCAGGTGAATACTAAAAACTAGAGGGCATAGGTTTAGAACAGAGGCAAACAATTTTTTTAAAAAAAGGACATCAGGGACAACTTTTTCCAGCAAAGAGTGGTGCATATTTGGAATAAGCTGCTAAAAATAGTGGCTGAGGTGAGTACATTTTCAGCATTTAAGAACAATCCAGATAAGTACATGGATAGGTGGGGTTTAAGGGCAATGGGCTAAACGTAGGGCGAGCTTGCTGGGCAATACAGTTGGCATGTACAAATTGGGCCAAAGGGCCTGTGTGCATGCTGTTTGGCTCCATAACTGTATGTTACACATAATCACTGGGGTAGATAAAGAAAATCTCTAAATTAGGAAATCTGGTCATTCAAGGCTATAAGTTGTGAAGAAACCTCAACTCTTGGCTTAGCTCATGCTGTGCCTGAGTATATTATTAGATTAGATTAGATTATGAGAATACTCAGTCCTCTTTTATTGTCATTTAGAAATGCATACATGCATTAAGAAGTGATACAATGTTTCTCCGGAGTGATATCACAGAAAACAAGACAGACCAAAGACTAACACTGACAGAACCACATAATTATAACATATAGTTACAGCAGTGCAAAGCAATACCATAATTTGATAAAGAACAGACCATAGGCACAGTAAAATAAAGTCTCAAAGTCCCCGAGTCAGTCGACTCCCGAGTCCCCGATAGCAGGCGGCAAAAAGGAGAAACTCCCTGCCATAAACCTCCAGGCACCGTCAACTTGCCGATACCTTGGAAGCAGCCGACCCTGAGTCCATCCGTCTGAAAACTCCGAGCTTCCAACCAACCTGTCCGATAGAGCCTCCCAAGCGCCATCCTCTGCCGAGCGCCTTCGACCTGCCCCCGGCCGCTGAAACACACAAAGCCGAGGATTTCGGGGCCTTCAGCTCTGGAGATTCTGGTTGCCACACAGTAGCAGCCGCAGCAAATCAGGCATTTCAGAAGTTTTCCAGATGTTCCGCTATGCTCTCACGTCTGTCTCTATTAAATCAAAACTGTGCACGGTCCCCTACTTGACAGATAACAGATATTCATCACTGAAGTGGTGGCGTGCGCTGTCGTCGTGCCGCCATCTTCTCTCCCCTCCCGAGAGGATTATTCCATTTTTTTTCCCCCAGGAGTCCTGTTTGGACTCCTGTTATTATTCCTGATGCAAGGTGGGACAAATGTTCATAGCATCCACATCATGTGAATATTAAAAAAATCACCAGAACTACAAAGTGTTAAGGCATCCTTTATTTTCAGGTATTCAGTTGAAGCTCAGATTTCACACAAGTGAGTGTATTCACGTTGTGCAGTTGCAATTTCCATGTGGGAAGCCAAAAAGGGGAAAAATTCAAGGATGATCTTCTACCTCCCATGGCAGCTAATTCATATTAATATATTAGTATAAATAGTACACTGTCTTTGAGTGACAACCATGCAGTATACGTGTCATTGGAAAGAATATTAATTACCTTTATCTACACTAGAGATTGTTCAGGGCTGAAGTTGGTGCACTGTTTGAAAAAAAACTTAAAAGTCACTTGAAATAGTTGATCAGACACTTCTAAGTTATATCAAAGCTACAAATATGATTGTTCAATTAATCAAAATACCCATTTAATTTTGAAAAGTACTTTCATTTCCAGTGAACCCCCTTCTCAATGCTGTACATGCAAACAAGCCACACCTAACATTTTCAGCGTGATATAAGTTGGTTGCAATGTGGAATTTGTGATTAGTCTTTCACAATAGGGTTATTCAGTTCAGGAGGGTGACTTTCTTTTTTATTCAGTTTGTCAGGTATTCACAAACCTTGTGATTTTTTTTAATCCCTACAAACTCGTATACGTTTCAGTAATACAAAACCATTTCTAATCGATTTTTTGTTTACTTTTAGCATTTAGTGTTCAATAACTGCTGTATTCATCTGGCATTTTATTAACTATCATCTGAGCTAAGGTTTTTGATTCTGCTCCCCACTCTGCCTCAGATTATTTGTTTGATTTGTGACATTGGATATGACCACATTCCTGCACCCACCCATACCTGCCCCTAGCATCCAGCAAAACTCAAAATATTATCGAAGGGCTTATGAAATTCTCCCCAAGACATCTACTGCACTGAAAAAATATGCCATACAAAATAGTACTATTTGATATTTGTAGATTTCCTTTACCTTCTGTCAAAACATATCACTGTTCCTCCAGTACAAGTTTCTGACCCCTGTGCATTGGGAAGTGAGCTGTCCACCTCAGCAGGTACAAATACCTAAGAAATGAATGGTGGGCAAGAATTAGGAGAGCATCTTCAAGTGCAGTCCACTTCCACATTGCTGCTTTACCCACTGACTTAAGCTTTACTGCAAATTTCCACAAAATTAAACATCAAACCTAGAGTCATAGAACACTACAACTTAGAACCAGGCTCTTCGGCCCATCTAGTCTGTATTAAACTATTAGTCTGCCTAGTCCCATCAACCTGAACCTGGACCATAACCCTCCATACCCCTCCCTTCCCTGTATCTGTCCAAATTTCTCTTAAATGTTGAAATTGAACCTGCATCCACCACTTCCACTGGTAGCTCATTCCACACTCACACACCCTCTTGAGTGAAAAAGTTCCCCATCATGTTCCCCTTAAACATTTCACTTT
The DNA here is from genome assembly GCF_030028105.1 of Mobula birostris. NCBI lineage: Eukaryota > Metazoa > Chordata > Chondrichthyes > Myliobatiformes > Myliobatidae > Mobula > Mobula birostris. The sequence goes on from NC_092381.1 coordinate 78,185,421, forward strand.
TCACCATTAACCCATGATCTCCAGTCCTAGTCTCACCCTAGGTCAGTGGAAAATGCCTGCTTGAATTTACCCTATCTATACCCCTCATAATTTTGTATACCTCTATCAAATCTCCTCTCAGTCTTTTACAATGTAGGGAATAGAAATCCTAATCTGTTCAACCTTTTCCTATAACTCAGGTCCTCAAGCAATGTCAACTTCTTTGTAAATTATTCTGCACTCTTTCAATCTTATTGACATCTTTCCTGTAGATAGGTGACCAAAACTGCTCACAATGCTCCAGATTAGGTCTTGCCAACATATTATACAATTTCAACATAACATCCCAACTCCTGTACTCAGTACCTTGATTTATGAAGACCAATATGCCAGAAGTTTTCTTCTTGACCCTGTCTACTTGTGATGCCACTTTCAAGAAGTTATAGATTTGTATTTCTAGATTCCTCTGTTCTAGCGCAGTTCTTAGTGCCCTACCATTCACGATGTAAGTCCGACCTGGTTTGTCCTCCCAAAGTGCAACACCTCACACTTGGCTGGTTAAATTCCATCTTCCACTTTTCAGGCCAATTTTCCAGCTGGCCCAGATCCCGCTGCAAGCTTGGATAGCTTTCCTTACTGTCCACTAGACCCCCAATTTTGATGTCGTCCACAAATTTGCTGATTCAGTTTATTACATTATCACCAAGATAATTGATATGGATGACAAACAACAATGGTCCTAGCACCGGTCCCTGCAGCGTACCACTCGTCACAGGCCTTCAGTCAGAGGAGCAACCATCTGCTGCCAAACTCTGGCTTCTGCTGTGAAGCCAATGTGTAATCCAATTTGCCACCTTATCATAGAATCATAGAAATCTACAGCACCTTACAGGCCTTTCGGCCCACAATGTTGTGCCAACCATGTAACCTCCTCTAGAAGCTGCCTAGAATTACCCTACAACTCAGCCTCCTATTTTTCTATGCCTCATGTACCTATCTAAGAGCCTCTTAAGAGATCCTATTGTATCCGCCTCCACCATCATTGCCGGCAGTGCATTCCACGCACCCACCACTCTCTCTGTGAAAAACTTACCCTGACACCCCCTCTGTACCTGCTTCCAAGCACCTTAAAACTATGCCCCTTGCGTTAGCTATTTCAGCCCTGGGAAAAATCCTCTGGCTATCCACACAATCAATAACTCACATCATCTTATACGCCTCTATCAGATCACCTATCATCCTCCGTCGCTCCCAGGAGAAAGGGCCAAGTTCACTCAACCTATTCTCATAAGGCATGCTCCCCAATCCAGGCAACATCCTTGTACGTCTCTTTTGCATTGTTTTTAAAGTATCCACTATAGTAATGTTGAGGGACCCTGACTGTTCTTGCTGTGAGGGTGTAGTTCTGGCAAGCGATTTTACCTTCTTGACCAACCTCCCATGCGAGAGACCTTGTCAACTGCCTTACTAAAGTCCAGGTAGGCAACATCTGCTGCCTTGCCTTCATCAATTTTCCTGATAATTTCCTCAGAAAAACACTATAAGATTGGTTAGACACAACCAATCATGCACAAAGCTGTGCTGACTATCCATAATCAGTCCCTGTCTATCCAAATACTTATGTATGCAGTCCCTTTGACTAACTTCCAATGACTTACCCTCTACTGGTGTCAGACACACTGGCCTATAATTTTCCAGCTTATTCTTAGAGCTTTTCTTAAACAATGGAACAACACTAACTATCTTCCAATTCTTTGGCATCTTACCCATGGGTAAGGGTGTTTTTTAAGTATCTCTGCTAGGTTCCCTGCAATTTCTACACTCACCTCCCACATGTTCCAAGGGAACACCTTGTCAGGCCCTGGGGGTCTATCCACTCTAATACGCCTCATGGCAGCAAACACCTCCTTCTCTGTAATCTCTATGTAGTCCATGACCTTACAGCTGCTTTACCTCACTCCTTAGACTCAGGTCCGTCTCGCAATTAAAAATCCATTTAAGATCTCCACCATCTCTTTCGGCTCCAAGCGTAGATGGCCACCCTGAACTGTAAGGAGAGAAATTTTGTCCTTTCTATCCTTTTGCTCTTAATATATCTGTAAAAGCCCTTGGCATACTTCTTCACCTTGTCTCCTGCCTTCTTTAGCACTCCTGATTTCTCTATTTAAGTGTTATCTTGCACTTATACTCCTCAACCACCTCATTTGATCCTTCCTGCCTATGCCTGCTTTGCAAGTCCTTCTTCCTAACCAGGACCTCAATATCTCTCAAAAACCAAGGTTCCATAAATCAGTTATCTTTGCCTTTTATTCAAAGTACATTCAAAGTTCAAATTACATTTTTTATCAAGCATACAACCTTGAGATTCGCCTTCTTACAGGCAGTCACAAAAGAAACAGACCCAATGGAGTCCATTAAAAAAAGACCGGTAAACCCAATGTGCAGAAAAAATAACAAATTTTGCAAACAACAAAAGCAGTCAAACAACTGAAGTTCACCTGCACCAATTTTGTCACCTGGCCTGTCTCATTTCCTGGTAGGAGATCTAGTATCACACTTTCATTCGCTCATTGGGACTTCTATATATTGATTTAGGAATCTTTCCTGAACACATTTGACAAACTCTATCCCATCTATCCCTTTTATTGTATGGGAGTCCCAGTCAATATGAAAGTTAAAAATCACTTACTATCACAACCTTACGTTTCTTGCAACCATCTGCAATCTCGGTCTAAATTTGCTCCTCTAAATCCCGCTGACTGTTGGGTGATGTATAATATCATTAACATGGTCATCTCTTTCTTATTCCTCAGTTCCACTGATATAGCCTCAGTAGACAAGCACTGACCACTGCTGTGATATTTCCCCCGAGCCTTTCCCTAATGCCCTGAGCTGATCGGCCTTTCCTACAATGCTCTTTGCATGGAAATATACACAACTCAGAACATTAGTCCCACCATACTCAACCTTTCTATTTCTGACTTTGTATGTCAGCTTAACAACAACTTTCCACAAAACTATTCTACTACCTGCTCTGACACTCTAGTTCCCTCCCCTCTGCAGCTCCAGTTTAAACCCAACCCCCCACCCCTTGTAGCACTATTAAATCTTCCCACAAGGATATTGGTCCTCCTCCAGTTCACATACACACTGTTCTGTCTGTCCCATGTTCACTGGAAGAGAGCTTAATAATCCAAAAATCTGAAGCCCTCCCTTCTGCACCTTCTCCTTAGCCACATGTTAAAATTGTCTGATCTTCCTATTTCTGCCCTCACTATCATGTAACATGGGTAGCAATCCTGAAATTACAACCCTAGAATTCCTATCCTTTAACTTAGCACATAACTCCCTGAACTCACTTTTCAGGACTTCATCACCACTCCTAGTCATGTCACTGGTACTGACGTGGATTGCAACTTCTGGCTACTCACAGTCCCACTTAAGAATGCTGCAGACTCAATCTGGGATGTCACTGACCCTGGTATCCATGAGGCAATGTATTATCTGAGTATTTTGTTCTCATCCACAGAACCTCCTAACTGTTCCCCTAACTAAAAAGCTCCTATCACACAGCTCGCCTCTTCTCCCCCCTTCCCTTTAGAGCCACAGAGCCAGACTCAGTGCCAAAGACCTGACTGCTGTGGCTTTCCCTGCTAGGTCATTAGACAATAGGTGCAGGAGTAGTCCATTCGGCCCTTCGAGCCAGTACCGCCATTCACTGTGATCATGGCTGATCATGCACAATCAGTATCCAGTTCCTGTCATTCTCCCCAACAGAATCCAAAGTGGGCTACCAGTTGTTGAGGGAAACGGCCACAGTGGTATTCTGCACTAGCTGTCTATCCTCTTTCCTCCTCCTGACAGTTACCTGTGTCCTGTGCCTTGAGTGTGACTACCTCTCTGTATCGCCTATCCATCAATCACTCAGCCTCCTGAATGATCTGGATTCCATCCAGCTCCAGCTCCAATTCTTTCAAAGGTCTTCGAAAAGGTGCTGCAGGAAGCACTTCCTGCAGGTGTAGTCATCAAAGACACTGGCAGTCTTCCTACATCCCGCCACTCTCCTTTCTGGCATCCCTATTGTTCTAACTGTGCAATAAGAAAGAATGAGAATTAAATGACAAAATATCTTCCTACAGCCTCTGCCTCTCCTCACCAAAGCCTCTATGAGCCAAAGCTTCAACTCACACTCTAACACTGGCACACCCACACAATAACCACAATGCTTAAACATAACGTCTTTTTATTGGCCCCTGCCAAATGCTTAATTATGCACAATCCAACATTCCCAAGGGATCTGTGGTGCACAGAATGTCTTGACTGCCCCACTTGCTTTTTTTGAAATCTTTCTGCTGCTACTCACATCTCAATGTCTCTAAGGGAACTCTGGTGCACAGAACCTACTTTTCTTTTTGTTAATCTCATGGTTTGCCTTCTATTCCAGAGGCTGGCAGCAAATGGCATAAAAAAATTGTTGAAATCTAGGCCACGGGCTATTATTCCAAGCAACAAAAGACTAAGCTTTCTGAAGTGATTTTGTGTCAATCTCTTTTGCATAAGCTGTTCAGTCACACGCACAACCCCATTCTATCCAGATAAATAAATTTGTGTTTGGCACATCAAATGTAAATTAACAAATGGTACGTACTGCTCTCAATTCCTGAGAAGTGAAGTGACAGCAACTCCAAAGGATTTACCCACAACCCCACCCCCACCACATACCATTTGTGTTCTGAATTTTATTTTTCTAATTTTAAATAGAACATTAAAGTAAGTCATACAGTATTACTAAACAAACATCAAAAAGATAAATTTCTTAGTTTTTGATTTGGCAAGATTTTGATTATTGACTACTTCCATTAATAATATTCCCTTGGTTTTCCACAAATTAGTATTTATTCTCTGTTATTATTTAGGTTATTCAGCTATAAAGGACACGTATATCCTTTGTATCACTTGCTAAAATAAGCAGAAAATTGCTATTTTTCAGATTTCCTTCTAGCTTTAATAATATCTGCAGAAAATAAAATCCAAAGGTAGCACAGTCTATCTAATGGTAAAGCTAACTAGGGGGGAGGTTCCAGTGGCTTCACTGAATACAAATGAATTACTGATGTGAGGGAGGCAATACTATACTTTTGGTGATGACCTTTGCATCCTCATCGGCCACAGGACTAGTACTAGAAGATTGGAAGATGGTAATGTTATTTCTTTGTTCAAGAAATGATTTAAGGATAACCATAGGAATTATAGAGCAATGAGACTTCAGTTAGTGATGGGTAAACAATTGCTGAGGACTCTTAGAGGTGGGTTTTATGAGCATTTGGAAACAGTCTGATTGGAGATAGTCAGAATGGCTTTGTGGGCGGCAGGTTGTACCTCATGAGCCTGACTGAATTCTTTGAACAAGTAACAAAGCAAATTGATGAAGGCAAAGCAATGGACGTGATGTATATGGACTTTACTAAGACACTTGACAAAGATCCCCATAGTCGGCTCATTCAGAAAGTCAGGAAGCATGGCATCCAGGGTAACTTGGCTTCATGGATTCAGAATTGGCTTGCCCACAAAAGACGGAAGGTGGTTATAGATGGAGCATATTCTGCTTCAGTGTCGGTGACCAATGGTTCTCCACAGGGATCTGTTCTGGTATCCCTGCTCTTTGTGGTTTTTATAAATGTGACTTGGAAGAGGAAGTGGAAGGGTGGATCAGTAAGTTTGCAAATGGAATTGTGGATAGTGTAGAAGGTTGTCATAGGTTGCATCAGGACACTGATGGGATGCAGCGCTGGGCTGAGAAGTAGCAGATGGAGTTCAACTCAGAGAAGTGCGAAATGATTCACTTCAGTTTCTCAAATTTGAAGACAGAATGCAGGGTTAATGATAGAAATCTTAACAGCATTTAGGAGCAGTGGGATCTTGGAGTACACATCCAGAGCTCCCTCAAAGTTGCAGTGTAAGTAGATAGAGTGGTTAAGAAGGCATATGGTGTGTTGGCCTTTATTAGTCAGGGAATCAAGTTCAAGATGGTGAAGTAACGTTGCAGCTCTATAAACATCTAGCTAGACTATGCTTGAAGTATTATGTTCAGTTCTGGTCACCTCATTATAGGAAGGATGTAGAGACTTTAGAGAGAGTGCAGAGGACATTTACCAGGATGCTTCCTGGATTAGAGAGCATGTTTTACAAGGATAGGTTGAGTGAGCTAGGGCTTTTCTCTCTGGAGCGCAGGAGAATGAGAGGTGACTTGATAGAGGTTTACATAATAATAAGAGGCATAAATAGACTCAGCAGGCAGAGACTTTTTCCCAAGGCAGTTATAGCTAATACAAGGGGTCATACCTTAATGCTGTTTGGAGGAAGGTGTGGGGGGAGATGGCAGATAAGATATTTTACCCGGAGAGTGGTAGGTGCAAGAATGCACTAACAGGGTGGTGGTACATGCAGATACATCATGGACATTTAATAGACTCTTAGATAGTCCTCCATTCTTCTCTCATTCTTGTGCCTAAGTAGGAATGGAGCATTAAGTTTATGTTAAAGTAGGTTAAACAGTTGTCACAGCATCATGGGCCAAGGGGCCTGTACTATGGTGCACTGTTCTATGTTCTATGTTCTTTGATACCCTGGGATTCAGGTAATGACTTAAAGGAAAGTTCCTTCATCCAACATGACAGATCCAGTTCGCATACTTCAAGTGGTAGATTCTTTCAAAGTGTACATTAGGGTCGCAAGATGTGCCATGGAAGCCAATTACCAGTTAGGATGATGCCTGATCAAACAGGGTGTGCACTCTCCTTAGCAATGTTATCCAACAGAGTCATAGAGTTATATAGAGTAACACAGCATGGAAATAGCCCTTCAGCCAAACTCACCCATGTTGAACATAGTATCCACCAAGCTAGTCCCATGTGACCCATATACCTCTAAAATAGGGGTTCCCAACCAGGGTTCCACGGACCCCTCAGTTAATGATAGGAGTCCATGGCATAAAAAGTTGGGGAGCTCCTGCTCTAACACATTTCTACTCATGAACTTAGTTGAATATCCTTTAAATGTTGTTTATGTACCAGCCTCAACCACTTTTTATGGTGGTTCATTCCATATATGCACCACTCACTGAGTGAAGATGTTATCCCTCAGGTCTATTTTAAATATTTTAGCTCTCAAATGAAACCTATGCCTTCTAGTTTATAGTCCCTCTTCTGGAGGGAAAAATGACCATGTACATTCCCCCTATCTATACCCTGTACGATTTTATACATCTCTAGAAAGTCACCTCTCAACTTCTTATGTTCCAAGGAAGGAAGTCCTGTAAAGTCCTTAATGTCTCACTGTAACTAGGGACCTGATATACCGGCAGCATCCTCATAAACCTTCTCTGCATTTTTTACCTTTTAATGATATATCAACATTGAAAGCCTTTTGCCAATCCTTGGCTCAATTACCTAACTGATCACTGTCTACAATATGACCTATTGTAGTATCATCCACAAATGACAATGGAGAAGTTCAAAAATTGATTTTGAAAAGTCTGGAAATTTTCTCTGGAGCGAGTGTTGAATTAAGATAGCTGTTGTTTGCCCTAGGTTTTGCTGAGGATACCTCTACTGGCCCCCCAAGCTGCCCAATACTTTGTGGCCGGGATAGGATTATTTGTAGCTTCCATCTGTAGTCCACTTATGGCACGCAAACAAGGTCCAACGCTTACAGTGATTCACCCATAGCTGTTCTTAGAGTTTAACTCTACACAACACTAACTTGTGTCAATTCTTTCCTCTTTAGGAACAATATCAAAACCCAAAAATTAAAAGTAAACACATTTGAATTCTCTTGAATCTTTACCAGCTCTGTCTCAAATTTCCTTGAGATTCCCTAGCCTACAGCTCTATGCTATTTATAGCTGCTGATAGATGCACTGGGACTTGTAAGCATTTTGAAGATTGCTAATTAGTCGACTGTTGAATAATGCAAATGTGAAAAATGTCAGCAATTCTAAACATCACTCCTGTTATATTCCTAAAGAAATAAATAAATCTGCAAAATAGAGTTCTTGGCAGACATTTTTTGTGAGAAGAATAATGGGAAAAAATACTGATTGTTCATAATTAGGGAAATTATCGTCATAATTATTATGATGTCCCATCATGTCATTGCTTAATTGGTATTGTTCAAAGACTATGTCAATAATTTTACAACAATCTTAACATAGCAATGATTTACATAATTCTAGTAGTCTCTGATGCAGATTGATTTATGAGATATCCAGAGAATGTTAACTTTTGCATTTTACTGTCCTAAAGCCTAGATGATCTGCTGAGGTGTGGAGTGACATTTGCTGCCAATATGGTTGTAGTAGACAAAGAGAGTACAATGAGTGCCGAGGAAGATTACATGGCAGATGCCAAAACTATAGTAAATGTGCAAACACTCTTTAGGTAAGTGATTAATTGTCATTTAATGAAGTAATCTTAGAAGTTTGATTTGGTGAAATGCATGCAGTTATAACCAATAGAGTATTATACTTTAACTCAATCGGGCAATGAAGATTGTTTTTGCTAATAAAGTAGTTGTGGTAAAGTATGGTGAAAAGAAGTAAAAGACACATAATGAAAAATAGAAACAGAGGTATGCTGGAAATGAAGAGAATTTATATATTCAAACTGGAAAATATGTAATGTAATAGTCTAGATCTGGTTAGGAAAGTTTGACATTTCCCTGCATAGCCATTATAAGTTTGTGATTCCTGAGTGAATGGAGATATAGAATTGTAGCCATCTGTCTGCTGGTGGTGGACTGCTTTCCAGTGCTGGACTCCTTATAGAGACCTATGTGGGAATAGCAACTTGGCCATTTTGCTCAGGACTTCTGCAGCAAACTTGGCAAATGCGTGCCAAGTCCTTTGATTTCCATGGGTGAAACTGCTGTGAACAAAGTAGGAAAGTGTTATTTAATACATTTTTATTGATTAAGTTTATTTAAATATTAATTGAGTCACATTAATTATATTTGACTTTTTTTTTTGAAAATATATTTTTGTGGCTTCAAGTTTTCAGTGTCTTTGAATGTTTCTCAATGTCAGAGGCATGTCAGAACCAATTTCCCCCGGGATCAATAAAGTATGACTATGACTATTTAAGAGTTTTTATAAGTTTTTAACATTGGCCAAGTAGTCAATCTTTTTACAGCTTTTTATAAGCATCGTTTATTACTGATCATTTTAATCCACATTATCATTGTTTGTCTATTCCAACATGTGCTTCAAAATTTGGCTGAACAGAAGCAAACTTTGGGTGGGATAAAAATAATTATATTGGGAGCAGTAGAATTACATTAAAGCTTTCAGAAAATACCTTCTTTCCCCAACCCAAAACCATTCTGCTGAAAATCTGCTTGAGAATGATCAATAGGGTTGTCTGGAAGGGTCAATATCAACCAAATCCCAAAGTATTTGGGAAAGCATCTTAGAGAAACTAAAATACACTCAATCAATGTCTTCAATGATTTGAGGATTGATGAGGCCCATTCTACTGCTGCCCACCAATAACCAGAATTATTCCCAATAGGCTGTTGATGTGGATTTAGCAGAATTTGCTTTCCCCTGGCAGGAAGGCACAAGGCAGTCCAGCAGCTCCCAGCAGATATCTTAATTTTTGCAGGAACTGGATAACAAGGCGCTTTTGACAGACAATCAACCTGATATTTGCTCACTTCGGGGCACAGGACCTGACAAAACTTATCTATTCATTATGTACATCTTCAATTTTGAGTCATCCCAGCAAAGTGACAGAAGCAGGAGTAGGTTTCTCAGCACCTTACAATTGCCGTAATTTGTTGTCTTTTGTGACATTTTCTTGCACTAACTCCGTATTTCTGGGTTCATTAATGTCCAGAAATCCATTAATCTCTGATTTGAATATGCTCAACTAATGAGCTTCCACAATTGTCTTAGGTAAAGGATTCCAGAGAAATAAAGAATATGTTAATGGCCAACACGTTATTTGGCATTATGACTCCAGTTCTAGACATTAACAGATTTACAGTACAAGCAAATATCAACTTGGCAACTCCCTGTTGAACATTGGTTTTGAATTTTAGTGATATCACTGCTCTTTCTTTTGTATAGGCCTAATCTGTTTAATATCTGCTCAGACACTGAGCTCCCATCACAGGAATAAATAGTGCACCTTTAATGTACTTCCTATATCTAAAATATATTCTTTGTTAGCCAGGGAGAGCATATTTGCACACATCATTGCAGATATGGTCTTATTAGGGCTCCATATAATTGGAATAAAACATGTTCAATGCTGGTCTCCTCTTGCACTTTGCTGAAGAAATTCCAGCGGATTTGGCAAACATAAATCCATATTGTCTCCATCCAACTGGTTTCCCAGTGTTCTATTATTACTTACAAAATGATAGAATCCAGTGTATTTCCTATTTCTGACATTAGGCTAACTAGTCTGAGTTCCTTAATTTCTCTCTCCTTTATTTCTGAAATATTAAGTATATTTGCATTATTTCAGAAAGATTTTTGTGCCTTTTACAATGTTTATTTAATTTTGCTGTAATTTCCTTATTCAAAATACAAGTACTCCTACATTAAATAACAAATCTTTTTCTTTTAAATGTTCTTTTCATGTTCTCCTAAACTCACTTTTGTATTCTACTGTTCCTCTACTTATCAATACCTTGGTCTTCTGCTGTTATGAGGTTTTTCTATGGCTCATTGTACTTTTCCAACGATGTTATTGCCTTTTCCATTGATTGAATGCTTTATTTAACTTCTCTTGACCTTTCTGTTTTTTTTAAGAGGGGATATTGAGCATTGTTTTTTGTTATTAAGCTAATACGGTTGTTAAGAAGACATGGTGTGTTGGCCTTCAGTAGGCAGGGGATTGAATTCAAGAACTGCAAGATAATATTGCAGCTCTATAAAACTCTGGTTAGATCAGCGGTCCCCAACCACTGGGCTGTGGACTGGTACCGGGCCGCAAAGCATGCGCTACTGGGCCGCGAGGAAACGATATGATTTGGCGATAGGAGTCAGCTGCACCTTTCCTCATTCCCTGTCACGCCCACTGTTGAGCCATTACGCATGCAAGGTCATTACCCGCGCATCTTCCATGACAGCGCGGGAAGAAGATCAACTCCTCGAGCTTGCAAATGACGGCGGGCTGAAAAGTATGTTTGACATAACATCTCTGCCAGCATTCCGGATCAAAGTCAAGGCTAAATATCCTGAGAAAGCCACGAAAGCACTGAAAACGTTGCTTCCATTTCCAACATATCTCTGCAATAAATGAAATGAAAACCAAATTGCGTAATGGACTGGACATAAGGAACCCCATTCGAGTATCGCTGTCTCCCATCACCCCTCGATGGGACCATCTGGTTGCAGGGAAACAAGCATTCAGCCCAGGGCTCCCACTGATTCAGCTATATTGGTGTGTTGCAATGATTTTATATATTCATACGGGGAAAATATATGCTGTGTGTTTAATATCCAAACGTTACTTAAAATGTTATGATGGTATTGACTTACTTATATAACCATATAACAATTACAGCACGGAAGCAGGCCATCTCTGCCCTTCTAGTCCGTGCCCAACGCTACTCTCACCTAGTCCCACCGACCTGCACTCAGCCCATAACCCTCCATTCCTTTCCTGTCCATATACCTATTCAATTTAACTTCAAATGACAATATTGAACCTGCCTCTACCACTTCTACTGGAAGTTCGTTCAACACTTACTTCAAGCTCCCCTGTCCTCCCCCGATAATTTACTTATCGCTATATTCATGCGAGGAAAATATGCGCTGTGTGTTTAATATTAAATTCGTTAGATAAACCCTTTTAGAAACGAAATTGAGTGTATTAGCCACTTATCACCTATATTCCGCTCGTGATTAACACCCGCCCCCAACAGAATCGCCAAAAACGATTTGTAGAAAAAATTTGGTGCCCGCGCAAGGCTTCATGGTCATTGTAGTCTTTCTGTGTAAACAACGTATTTGGCTCTACTCTTGTCCGTTGGCAACCCTACCACCACCCCCCCCCCCCGCCCCGGTCCGCAGTGATAAAAAGGTTGGGGACCCCGGGTTAGATCACAATTGGAAAGCATGTTTTATGAAGACAGGTTGAACAAGCTAGGGTTTTTCTCATTGAAGCAAAGAAGAACAAGAGGTAATTTGACAGAGGTGTACAAAATGATAATGACTGAATAGGCAACTGGAGACGATTTCCCAGGATGAAAATTGCGAGTACAGGGTGGCATAGTTTTAAGGAGATTGGAGGAAAATGTTGGGAGATGTCAGAGGTAAATTTTTACACAGAGAGTTGTGAACTTCCTGGCAAGAGTGGTGGTAGAGGCAAATACGTTAGGGGCATTTAAGAAACTCGTAGATAGGCATATTGATGATAGAAAAATGGTGCGCTATGTAGGAGGGAAGTGTTAGATTGAATTTAGAGTAGATTAAGAGATTGGCACAACATTATGGGCTGAAGTGCCTGTGTTATGCTGTATTGTTATATGTTCCAGGAGGAAAGAACTAACCAGAGTAATGAATTAAATGGTACCATCTGAATTAAATAGGCGAGGAGAGAGGGAGATGTGCCTGGAAGTGTAATTTCATGGAAAGTGATTAATATTGCAATGTCATTCTGTCTGGATTGCCAAAGTAATCTTCCTAACAATGATTTGAGTAAAGTAGTTAATTAGAATTAGTATTGATTTCACAAACTAGAGGTTGCCACTGACTCAATAACCTCTTTAATACCTTCAATTTAATAAATAAATAAATAAATAAATGTCCTGTGTCACAAAGGTACTTGAGTGCAAATGTGTAAACATATTACTTTTATGTATGTACTATTTAATTTCAGCTTTTGCATAACTTACCTTCTAATTTATGTTCTAACGAAAGACTTAGGACAAATGAAGTTTAGAATAGGAGGCATTTTATCTGTTCAGATAATATATTGAAGGCTGTTGTGCAGTTCACTGGCTTTTCATCTCTAGGGCTCTGTTCATATCCAGCTCTGTATAATAGATTTTGAACTCTCGGATGGTTAGAGGAGTTGTTTATGGCCTTTTTTGTCTTATATCAATCCAGTTTCTAGTGGATCTGAATTGATACATAAAACTGTCTTTAATTGGATACCATCCTTTAGAGGAGCCACAATGTGAGGGGTGTAATCATATTCCTTTCTCAAGATTGGCCTGAATTATAGTACTGGGACAGAGTGAATGAAACGTTATACTGCATTAGTAACCTTACACTTGCCCTTGGCACAAACAAATTGGCTTGTTATAAAATCAATAATTTCTCCTTTTCCTGAATAACAGAAAAATCACATTCTTGTATACTTCTCTTTAACCTCCTATGCTTCAAGGCGAATGTCACAATTTCTCTCTCCACGTGACAGAATTTATCCTAATTAATCCCCTCTGACACCTCTGTAAGGAGCCACCCATGGCCACAGTGCATCACACAGGGCCTAAGCAATGTTTTGTCAGTGTTTACCATTAGTAGTCGCTCTTTTAGTCAGTGCTTATTTTCATTAAGACAAGAATTCCAAGTGCCTTCTTTAAATGTCTTCTTGATTGTCCTGCTACCTTTGAAGAGGCCACAGGGGTCTCTGTTCCTGCAGTTAATACAGTACCATTTTCATCATATTGTCACATCTCATTTTCTCGCCAAAGTGAATCACTTAACAATTTCTTGTTCGTTCTTCACCTTAATGAACACCTTTTATTGCAAAAACCTTCCAAATAATTATTACTTTATCATTGACTTTTATTTGAGTCTTTCAGTATTTTATCGACTAGTTTTACTGATTCTATTATTAAACAAAACAGCAAATCTTTTTTATTTAATCAGTGTTTTAAACTAGAGAAACATCCCAAAGGTGTTCAATGTAGGTTCAGAAGACAGGAATTGATGCCAAGCCATGTCAGGAGATGTTGGGTTGAATGCCTAAAAACTTGTGGAAAGTTGATATTAGAGAATATTTTCAAGGCAGAAGGAAGGAATAAGATGTTTCAGTATGCGATGGGTTATTGGGGTATGGGATACCAATGGTGAAATATCTATTATATTTAGTGTGGTTGTGATTCAGAAGTGGACTATTTGTAATTCTTTGGATATCTCTGTGAAAGTGCTGGCATTGTCACTTACACATTCAAGAAGAGTTCCTCCACTTTATCTGCACAATGTGATTCAGGTCAACACCTAACCATCCACCTCTAGAAGTAGTTTGTTGTTTACCTACCCTGAGCAGCAGCATCAGAGATTGGAGAGTTATTCAGTCTCTGTTGGGAACACCCCTGTCATATCCCTGTTCCTGATGCAATGTACATTGACTGCTGATGTTCACTTTTGGTGCACAGACCCACATCTTTCCTATTAGCCCTATGAAAATGTGAATATCTGTATTAGTAGATGAAAGCCAGCAGTTATCACTGTCGTCCCGCTGCGTGTCCAGTAGTATTGCTGGAGGATTTGTTAGGAATTGAGGACTAAAATGTGAATTTTTAAGTTTTTACAGTTTTTGTGTTGTTTTCACTCACTGCTAATGCTTGTCAGAAGAGTATTATATCCCAATATCTAACTGAAATAGAATTGTCACCAGGTGATTGTGAATACATATCTTTCCATGTCCGGTGCCTATTCATTCTAATATCCCTGTTGACTCAATCGAATTAGTTGGCTGATGGCAGAGAAATATTTCCCATTTTCTGCTTCACCTCCTGTTTCTGCAGAAAGAGAGAGAAAGCAATGAGTCAGGGTAAAACAATGAGGCTATGTGGATTGATGGAACTGGAGCTTAGTGAGAACGGAAGAAGATGCATTTGGATCTGAATGAGGCTAAATGTCAGTGGTGACTGTAGAAATGGGAACATTAGAAAGTGCAGCTGACAAAGTGCTTTGGTGTAAGAGTTGCAAATTAAAATGAAGTGGTCAGATTGTGGGATTTGGAACACTGCCCGCCTTTCTTGACATACATAGCCTTCATCATTGAATCCAAAAACAGGGAAAGTACAGTACTTTCTTGATGTAGTTTTGCAGTTATTTTATTTTATTCCATCGTAATTGAATTACCAACTTCCCTCTCCCACATTAGTGACAGAAATTGGTGAAATCGTAGACAGCAAGGAAGGTTGTTTAAGGGGCACGCGTCAACTGAAAAGATGAGTCAATCAGTGGCAGATTGAATTTAATGCAGACAAGTATGGGGTAATGCTTTCTGGCATGCCAACTATAGGCAGGACAAATACAATAAATGGCAAGGACCCTAGGAGTGCTGAAGTACAGAAAAACTTGGTTGCAAGTTCCTGGTTCCTGAAGAGGATGATGTATATGAATAGGGATATAAGGAAGGCATCTGAAATGGTTGCTTTCACGGATGAAGGTATTGAGTACACAATTTGGGACATCATGTTGGACCGTATAAAGTGTTGGTTAGACCGCACTGGGAGTATTGTGTACATTTTTATTCACCATAACTCAAGAAGGGTGTGGTAACTTAGAAAGAATGCAGAAGAGATTCATCAGGATATTATCTAGAGTGGAGAGCTTTGATTATGTGGGTGAAGAGATTGGACAGACTGGGTTTGTTTTCTTTGGAGTGTAGGTCGGCTGAGGGTGACTTTATAGAGATAACAGTATTTCAGGGTTACAAACGTCACGGAGTCTTCTCCCTTGGGGTAGAAAATTTTAAAATTCGAGGGCATATTGTAGGTGTAAGATGGGAGAATTTTAAAGAAGATCGAAGAAGCTAGTTTTTCCATGTGGAAGGTGATGGATTTTGGAAATGCCAGAGGAGGAGGTCAAGGTAGAAACAACTTAAACATTTAAAAGGCACTTAGGCAGGTATTTGGATTGGAGAGTCACTCAGGAATATGGCATAATGTAGGGAAGTGGGATAAGTGTAGATAGCCATCACTGTCACCAAGAATGTGTTGGGCCAAAGAGACTCATTTTGTGTTATACAGGTCCATGATTCTATGACTACGATGAGGATTTTCCGCTCTCAGTTTGACATCAATTTACATTATACTGACAACTTTACTGTTTAAATGGACTTAACCCACTCCAGACCCATTGCAATTTGCCTATCGCCACAATAGGTCAACGGCAGGCGCAAGCTTAATGGCTCTCTACACGGCTTTAGACCACCTAGGTAACACAATCACCTATGTCAGGATGCTGTTCATCAACTATAGCCCAGCATTTAATACCATCGTTCCCACAATCCTGACTGAGAAATTACAGAACCTGGGCCTCTGTACCTCCCTCTGCAATTGGATCCTCGACTTCCTAACCGGAAGACCACAATCTGTGCGGATTGGTGATAACATATCCTCCTCGCTGATGATCAACACTGGTGCACCTCAGGGGTGTGTGCTTAGCCCCCTGCTCTTCTCTCTATATGCACATGACTGTGTGGCTAGGCATAGCTCAAATACCATCTATATATTTGCTGACGATACAACCATTGTTGATAGAATCTCAGGTGGTGACGAGAGGGTGTACAGAAGTGAGATATGACAACTAGTGGAATGGTGCTGCAGCAACAACCTGGCACTCAACGTCAGTAAGACGAAAGAACTGATTATGGACTTCAGGAAGGGTAAGACGAAGGAACACATACCAATCCTCATAGAGGGATTAGAAGTGGAGAGAGTGAGCAGTTTCAGGTTTCTGGGTGTCAAGATCTCTGAGGATCTAACCTGGTCCCAACATACCGATGTAGTTATAAAGAAGGCAAGACAGCAGCTATACTTTATTAGGAGTTTGAAGAGATTTGGCATATCAACAAAAAAGAAAGGCACCCCTTAGTCTTGCGAGACCATGGATCTGCGCCTGGAAAGTCTTCACTCTCCAGGGCGCAGGCCTGGGCAAGGTTGTATGGAAGACCAGCAGTTGCCCATGCTGCAAGCCTCCCCTCTCCACGACACCAATGTTGTCCAAGGGAAGGGCATTAGGACCCATACAGCTTGGCACCAGTGTCGTCGCAGAGCAATGTGTGATTAAGTGCCTTGCTCAAGGACACAACACATTCCCTCAGCTGGGGCTCGAACTCACGAACTTCAGGTAGCTAGTCCAATGCCTTAACGACTTGACCACGTGCCCACACTAGGCATATCAACAAATACACTCAAAACCTTCTATAGTTGTACGGTGGAGAGCATTCTAACAGGCTGCATCACTGTCTGGTACAGAGGCGCTACTGCACAGGACTGAAAGAAACTGCAGAAGGTTGTAAATCTAGTCAGCTCCATCTTGGGTACGAGCCTACAAAGTACCCAGGACATCTTTAGGGAGCGGTGTCTCAGAAAGGCAGTGTCCATTATTAAGGACCTCCAGCACCCAGGACATGCCCTTTTCTCACTGTTACCATCAGGTAGGAGGTACAGAAGCCTGAAGGCACACATTCAGCGATTCAAGAATAGCTTCTTCCCCTCTGCCATCCGATTCCTAAATGGATATTAAATCTTTGGACACTACCTCACTTTTTTTTAAATACACAGTATTTCTGTTTTTTCACATTTTTAAAATCTATTCAATATACATAATGGATTTACTTGTTTATTTATTAATATTACTTTTATTATATTTTTTTCTCTCTGCTAGATTATGCATTATATTGAACTGCTGCTGCTAAGTTAACAAATTTCACATCACATGCCGGTGATAATAAACCTGATTCTGATTCTGATTTCAATTAACTGCTAGGAAAGTCACTGCCTTTTAGATGTTAAGGTTTGTCCCAATTTATCTATGCTTAATTTCTATCAACTTCACAAATGTTCTTTTTTACATGTTCTATTTGTGTCCTCCCCATTTCTTTCTTGGAATTAAATGTAATTAGTATTTGAAATATTTTGGAACAGAAAACTTTGCTCAATTATATTAATAATTGAATTTTCATGAAAATTCTGATTGGTAAACAACTGATAACCATATAACCATATAACAATTACAGCACGGAAATGGGCTATCTCGGCCCTGCTGGTACTTACTCTTACACTCACCTAGTCCCACCGACCTGCACTCAGCCCATAACACTCCATTCCTTTCCTGTCCATATATCTATCCAATTTAACTTTAAACGACAACATCGAAACTGCCTCAACCACTTCTGCTGGAAGCTCGTTCCACACAGCTACCACTCTCTGAGTAAAGAAGTTCCCCCTCATGTTACCCCTAAACTTTTGCCCTTTAACTCTCAACTCATGTCCTCTTGTTTGAATCTCCCCCACTCTCAATGGAAAAAGCCTATCCACGTCAACTCTATCTATCCCCCTCATAATTTTAAATACCTCTATCAAGTCCCCCCTCAAGCTTCTACGCTCCACAGAATAAAGACCTAACTTGTTCAACCTCTCTCTGTAACTTAGGAGATGAAACCCAGGCAACATTTTAGTAAATCTCCTCTGTACTGTCTCAATTTTATTGACATCTTTCCTATAAGTCAGTGACCAGAACTGTACACAATACTCCAAATTTGGCCTTACCAATGCCTTCTACAATTTCAACATTACATCCCAACTCCTATACTCAATGCTCTGATTTATAAAGGCCAGCATACCAAAAGCTTTCTTCACCACCCTATCCACATGAGATTCCACCTTCAGGGAACTATGCACCATTATTCCTAGATCCCTCTGTTCTACTGCATTCTTCACTGCCCTACCATTTATCATGTATGTCCTATTTTGATTAGTCCTACCAAAATGTAGTACCTCACATTTTTCAGCTTTAAACTCCATCTGCCATCTTTCAACCCACTCTTCTAACTGGCCTAAATCTCTCTGCAAGCTTTGAAAACCTACTTCATTATCCACAACTCCACCTAGTTTAGTATCATCTGCATGCTTACTAATCCAATTTACCACCCCATCATCCAGATCATTAATATGTATGACAAACAACATTTGACCCAGTACAGATCCCTGAGGCACACCAGTAGACACAGTCCTCCAATCTGACACACAGTTATCCACCACTACTCTCTGGCGTCTCCCATGCAGCCACTGCTGAATCCATTTTACTACTTCGATATTAATGCCTAACGATTGAATCTTCCTAACTAACCTTCCATGTGGAACCTTGTCGAAGGCCTTACTGAAGTCCATATAGACAACATCCACTGCTTTACGCTCGTCAACTCTCCTAGTAACCTCATCAAAAAATTCAATAAGATTTGTCAAACATGACCTTTTACGCACAAATCCATGTTGACTGTTCCTAATCAGGCCCTGTCTATCCAGGTAATTATATATACCATCTCTAAGAACACTCTCCATCAATTTACCCACCACTGACGTCAAACACACAGGCCGATAATTGTTAGGTTTACTCTTAGAACCCGTTTTAAACAATGGAACCACATGAGCAATACGCTAATCCTCCGGCACCATCCCTGTTTCTAATGACATTTGAAATATTTCTGTCAGAGTCCCTGCTATTTCTACACTAACTTCCCTCAAGGTCCTAGGGAATATCTTGTCCAGACCCGGAGACTTATGAACTTTTATATTCCTTAAAAGCGGAAGTACTTCCTCTTCTTTAATTGTCATACTTTCCATAACTACCCTTCTTGTTTCCTTTACCTTACACAATTCAATATCCTTCTCCTTAGTGAATACCGAAGAAAAGAAATTGTTCAAAATCTCCCCCACCTCTTTTGGCTCCGCACATAGCCGTCCGCTCTGATTCTCTAAGGGACCAATTTTATCCCTCGCTATCCTTTTGCTATTAATATAACTGTAGAAACCCTTTGGATTTATTTTCACCTTACTTGCCAAAGCAGCCTCATATCTTCTTTTAGCTTTTCTAATTTATTTCTTAAAGTTCTTTTTACATTCTTTATATTCCTTGAGCACCTCATTTACTCCAAGCTGCCTATATTTATTGTAGATCCCTCTCTTTTTCCCAACCAAGTTTCCAATATCCTTTGAAAACCATGGCTCTCTCAAACTTTTAACCTTTCCTTTCAACCTAACAGGAACATAAAGATCCTGTACCCTCAAAATTTCACTTTTAAATGACCTCCATTTCTCTATTACATCCTTCCCATAAAACTAATTGCCCCAATCCACTCCTTTTAAATCCTTTCGCATCTCCTCAGTGTTAGCCTTTCTCCAATCAAAAATCTCAAACCTGGGTCCAGTCCTATCCTTCTCCATAATTATATTGAAACTAATGGTATTGTGACCACTGGACCTGAAGTGCTCCCTAACACATACCTCCATCACCTGCCCTATCTCATTCCCTAACAGGAGATCCAACACTGCCCCTTCTGTCGTTGGTACCTCTATGTATTGCTGCAAAAAACTATCTTGCACACATTTGACAAACTCCAAACCATCCAGCCCTTTTACAGAATGGGCTTCCCAATCTATGTGTGGAAAATTAAAATCTCCCACAATCACAACCTTGTGCTTACTACAAATGTCTGCTATCTCCTTACAAATTCGCTCCTCCAATTCTCGGTCCCCATTAAGTGGTCTATAATACACCCCTATAAGCATCACTACATCTTTCCCATACCTCAATTCCACCCAAATAACCTCCCTAGACGAGTCCACTAATCTATCCTGCCAGAGCACTGCTGTTATATTTTCTCTGACAAGCAATGCAACACCTCACCCACTTGTCCCTCCTATTCTATCACACCTGAAGCAACGAAATCCTGGAATATTTAGTTGCCAATCACACCCGTCCTGCAACCATGTTTCACTAATAGCTACAACATCATATTTCCAGGTATCAATCCATGCTGTAAGCTCATCCACCTTTCTTACAATGCTCCTAGCATTAAAATAGATGCATTTAAGAAACTCTCCGCCTCTTACTCTCTTTTTATCCTTAATGGTGCAAAGAACTTTGGTATCTTTTTCTTCCTTCTCCCTACATCTTCGGTCTGAGTGCTCCCGATCTCTGTCCCCTGCCTATCCTCCCTCACACACTGTCTACTAGCTTCCTCTATTTGTGAACTAACCTCCTCTCTTCTAGTCTCTTCAATTTGATTCCCACCCATCAACCATTCTAGTTTAAAGTCACCTCAGTGGCCTTCGCAAATCTCCATGCCAGGATATTTGTCCACCTAGGGTTCAAGTGCAACTCGTCCTTTTTGTACAGGTCACACCTGCGCCAAAAGAGGTCCCAATGATCCAAAAAGTTGAATCCCCGCCCCTTGCTCCAATCCCTCAGCTACGTATTTATCCTCCACCTTATTGCATTCCTACTCTCACTGTCGCGTGGCACAGGCAGTGATCCCAAGATTACCACCTTTGCGGTCCTTCTTCTCAACTCCCTTCCTAACTCCCTATATTCTCCTTTCAGGACCTCTCCCCTTTTTCTACCTATGTCATTGGTACCCATATGTACCACAACTTCTGGCTCCTCTCCCCTCCCACTTCAGGATATCTTGGACGTGATCAGAAACGTCTCGGACCCTGGCACCGGGGAGGCAAACTACCATCCAGGTCTCTGGACTGTGTCCACAGGATCGTCTATCTGACCCCCTAACTATCGAGTTCCCTATTACTTCTGTCCTCTTCTTCCTTTCCCTACCCTTCTGAGCTACAGGGCTGGACTCTGTGCCGAAGGCACGGCCAATGTTGCTTCCCCCAGGTAAGCTGTCCCCCTCAACAGTATTCAAACGGGAGTACTTATTGCCAAGAGCCACAGCCACTGGGGTACTCTCTAGTACCTGACTTTTCCCCTTCCCCCTCCTAACCGTGACCCACTTGTCTGCCTCCCGTGGCCCCGGTGTGACCACCTGCCTGTAACTCCTCTCTATCAACTCCTCACTCTCCCTGATCAGACGAAGGTCATCGAACTGCAGCTCCAGTTCCGTAATGCGGTCCCTTAGGAGCTGCGTCTCGGCGCACCTGGTGCAGATGTGGACATCTGGGGGGCTGGTAGACTCCACGACCTCCCACATCCGACACCGAGAACAACAAGCTGCCCTCACACTCATACTTACCCCTCTCCTCAAACAACAGGAAAAAAATGAATACCAAACCTTCTTCGCCTCGCCCGTTTCCACCTAAGCCCATTGAGCCAAAGCCTTTAAGCCTTCACTCTGCTCCTGGCTCACTCCGCTGCCCGCTGTATACGGCTTGTGTTCCGTTTAAAACTTCCATGCTTCACTGCCCAATGTCACATGCCTGCGCAGTCCCACCTCTCTGAAAACCGATGAAAAAAAACCAAAAAAATTCAAAATGGCTTCCTCCGCACTCCCAGTCCGATTCTCAGACTTACTTCTCGGAATTAATCACAATTTAATGCCTCTAAGGGTACATTAAATATAATGTGACATCATTTAAGAAATTGAATATTGTGAAAGTTTGAAAAGATATTATTATTTGAAGTTGAACATGATATATCTTCAGTTAATATTTTTTCTTGTTCCATTCATACTTAATGGAAGAATGGACATAAAACAAAACAAATGACTAATTTTACTGGAGGACTAATTTATTCAATTGCTAATCAAAGTGTACTTTATAATTTTTTTCCTTTTGTTTATCAATATTCTACTAAAGGTCACACAGATGGCATGATTCTTTACTTAGTCCCAACAATAATTCAACCAGAGAAAGAGAGAAGCTCTCATGTTGCACTGAATGTAGATTTTATATTTCCCAAAAGCCCCATTTTTACAATGTGTGAGAAACAATTGGCAATTATTGTGGGGTTTGCCTGATTTTATACAGAGCTTTAAAATGAATCATTGCGTCATATGTGATCAAACTCATTTTACTCATGGTCCTTAAGAGACCCTAGAATTTTAGGCCACCTGTCCAGATCATATGAAAATTGATCATTAAGATTCTGTGTGCAGGATCTGCTCACTTAAAAGCAGAAATTAAAAGTATAAATCCCTGAGACCAAGTGCCTAGGAATTTTTCATCAATTTAAATATAATCCCAAACCTACTTTCATCATTGACTTCCTCTTAAATGCTATCTACTTTCATGCAGGACTGCTTCTAATCTCCACGAAGGCAATCAGTTAAATAAATATTTCATTTACATTTTATAAATTGCTGCCATAAATCTCTCTAAAGCTTATGAAGGAGGCAGTAGCTTCAAGAAAATCCGATTAACATGCCATGATAAGATGCGTCCTCTGATCACGAGGGCAGCCAACCTGTTCTGGCCAAACAGTCCCCTGTGGTCCAATGTTACCCCTGCTCCTGCAGGAGATTTCACTCAGCTGTTTTGTGATTTCAGTATAATCCACTGAGTTAGGCTGCTTTCCTCTTCATAATTAATTACATTTTTCAGCCTGCTCTGTTCCAGTTTTGAAGTATACATTTTCAATCCCTGTGAATTTAAGATAGTATGAAGTACACCTTTTCGTAAATTAATAATGGAAGTGGCAAACTTTAATGTGGTTATGATTATTTCTTCCTATCTTAATTTTTCTTGTGGTCGTAATTATGATCGGAGCATAAATCTTTACAGTACGTTTTGGTAAATCTCTGATTTTTACTTTACTGTTAGTTACATTTAGTTTGGTAAGAAGAAGTGAACTGCCAGAGCAAGTTCTGCAGCTCAGGCAGCATCTGTGGAGGAAAATAGACAGCTGACCTTTTGGGTTCAGACTCTTCACCTAGACTAAAAGATAGAGCCAGTAGAGTGTTGTGAGCAATGGCTGGCAAATGATGCCTACATTCAGGTGAGGAAGGATGATGAACATATGGAGGAGAGAAGAGTAGAAATAGTGACAGAAGTCAGCAGGTGATGGGCCCAGGTAACAGAGCTGCCAATGATGAAAACTGCTGGCGAAGCATGGAATCAAATAGGAGTGCTGGTGTGGGCAGGTGTAAGCAGTAAGGGGAGGAGAGTGTGGGTGATGGGCTGAGGAAGAAAAGAAGGGGAAAGAAAATGGAGTGACGGGGCTAAGGTGGTTTTGGAGGAACTGTGTAGATCAGCAAGAAGAAGGGTTGGGTGAGTATGATTCTGGTATTTGCACTATAAGTATAAAGTAATTTAACATGGCATTTCAGAATTCAAATGTTCTATTAGAGTTTGTTTTACTTTTTAAAAATGAACAGAAATTCACCACTTGAATTTCTGTCTGCAACCTACCTGCTTGAAATTTTACAATCTCTCTGCTAGATTATGTATTGCATTGAACTGCTGCTGCTAAGTTAACAAATTTCACGTCACATGCCAGTGATAATAAACCTGATTCTGGTTCTGATTCTGAACATGAGGTAGAGAGTGTTGTAATGTGAGCATTATTAAAAGTAAGTTAATACTAATTAGGATAATGGGGGGTTCTACTTCCGTTCTTTTTACTTCTAGTGGGCTCTGATATAGTGTCTCAGCAATGCTGTAGGGGTTGTGAAAGCCTCTGTATATACATAATGGTTTTGAAGTTTGAGATAAAGTTATTTCTTTGGCATGAAGTTGTCGAGTGTGCCTTTTTCAAAGTAGGAGTTACTACAGAGAGCTAGTGAGATAGTGGGGGCTTATAGCCTTGGGAGTTGAAGTTAAGTTCATGATGGAGTCATAAAACTGGGGACGATAAAAAGGAGATTGTAGAGACAGGGTGGTGAAGGCTATGGTGGGATGTTAAAATCAACCTGCTATTTAAATTGGAGCCAATGTAGCGATATATTTTGATGTAATGAGGAATAGTGTAGTGAATAGGACTTGATGAGAATTTGTATGTGCACAGCAGGTAATTTCATATAGTGTTGAGTTAAGGAAGAGTGGAGTTAGGAAGTTCTATCAAATAGCCAACTTGATGGTGAGCAAAGCCATGTCATAGATTTTGAGCATTGGGTGAGCTGATGCAAGAGCAAATCTAGGTTTTTCTAGTGGGCATCCTCCTTCCTCGATGTTTCATTGATTCATAGAAGGGCTACATCTTCTTAGTTACACGGAGGTTACCATGGAAAATGCATGGATGTTCATGATGGTTGACAAGTTAAACAAGGGAACCGTTTGGTACTTCTCCATTAAGATATTTGGAAGGCCAAATGGAAAAATGTATGTTGAAAATTCAAAGGTTTCAAAAGTACATTTAATGTTAGGGAAATGTATACAATATACATCCTGAAATGCTTTTTCTTCGCAACCATCCACGAAAACGGAGGAGTGCCCCAAATAATGAACAACAGTTAAATGTTAGAACCCCAAGGACACCCCCAGCTCCCCTCCCTCCCGCGTGAAGGCAGCAAGTACGATTCCCCTGCACCGGCAAAACAGAAATATCGGCAACACACATCAAAGTTGCTGGTGAACTCAGCAGGCCAGGCAGCATCTCTAGGAAGAGGTGCAGTCGACGTTTCAGGCCGAGACCCTTCGTCAGGACTAACTGAAGGAAGAGTGAGTAAGGGATTTGAAAGTTGGAGGGGGAGGGGGAGATCCAAAATGATAGGAGAAGACAGGAGGGGGAGGGATGGAGCCAAGAGCTGGACAGGTGATAGGCAAAAGGGGATACGAGAGGATCATGGGACAGGAGGTCCGGGAAGAAAGACAAGGGGGGGGGACCCAGAGGATGGGCAAGAGGTATATTCAGAGGGACAGAGGGAGAAAAAGGAGAGTGAGAGAAAGAATGTGTGCATAAAAATAAGTAACAGATGGGGTACGAGGGGGAGGTGGGGCCTAGCGGAAGTTAGAGAAGTCGATGTTCATACCATCAGGTTGGAGGCTACCCAGACGGAATATCAGGTGTTGTTCCTCCAACCTGAGTGTGGCTTCATCTTTACAGTAGAGGAGGCCGTCACTGAGTGCTGAAGTGTACACTTGCAGTACTGCAAAGACTACATTGTTCACCCAGCATTCGACATTCCACAGGCTCTCAAATTGCATCAGAACTCAGATTTGCAGCATTATTATAGTGTCTGTAATGTTCAGAATTTTACCATGCGTAATGTGCAGCATCAATATAAAGGGAGATAATTATATTCATTTCTGATCAGTACTATTGTTATACATTTAGAAATATACTATATAGAGAGAATGTTAAAAATCCTTATAGTCCTGTGAAATGGCAGTAAAGGGGACCTTTTCAGGTTGGTTGCCAGTGACTAATGGGTATCTGATTGGGTTAGTGATAGGACCACATTAATCTTTCAGATTTCAAGTCAATGATTTGGATGATGGAATTGATGACTTTGTGGATGAGGTTTGCAGATGATATAAAGATAGATGAAGGGGCAGGTAGTGTTGAGGAAGTAGAGAGTCTGCAGAAGGAGTTAGTTAGATTAGGAGAATGGGCAAAGTGGCAGATAGAATATAATATAGGGAAGTAATGGTCATGTACTTTGCTAGAAGGAATAAAGTTGTAGACTATTTTCTAAAAGGAGAGAAAATTCAGAAATCAGAAGCACAAAGGGAGTTGGACATCTTGGTGCAGGATTCCCTAAAGGTTAACTTGTAGGTTGAGTCTGTGCTAAGGGAGGCAAGTGCACTGTTAGCATTCATTTGAAGAGAACAATAATATAAAAGCAAGGATGTAACCCTGAGGCTTTATAAGGCATTGTTCAGACAGCACTTGAAGTTTTGTGAGCAGTTTTAGTCTCCTTGTCTAAGGAAGGATGTGCTGGTATTGGAGATGGTCCAAAGAAAGTTCACAACAATGATCCCAGGAATGAAATGGTTAATGTATGAGGAGCATTTGAAAGCTTTGGGCCTGTTTTTGCTGGAGTTTAGAAGAATGAAGGGAGATCTCATTGAAACCTGTAGAATACTGAAAGGTCTAGATAGAGTGGATGTGGAGAGGATGTTACCTATAGTGGGGGAGTTTAGAACGTGAGGGACTTCCGTTTAGAATAGAGATGAGGATGAATTTCTTTTACAGAGGTTGGTGAATCTGTAGAATTCATTACCACAGATGACCATGGAGGCCAAGTCATTGGGCATATTTAAAGCAGAAGTTGATAGGTTCTTGATTAGTAAGGATGTTAAAGGTTACAGGGAGAAGATAGGATAATGAAGTTGAGAAGGATAATACATCAGCCATGTTGGAATGGCAGAGAAGACTTAATGGGCCGGATAACCTAATTCTGCTCCTATGTCCTATGGTTTTATGGTTGATGGAAAGTTGCTACATCTTCTCATACATACTGCGTTGGGAGAAGAGTGTGGAAAAACTTCACAAGAGCAATTGTTCAATTACTTTGAATTGTTTCTCCCATGGAGACCTTGCATGTTGGCTTTCTGTCCAGACTGTCAGAAATCAATTCTTTCCCCATGGTATAAATGATAACAACTCTAACTTTAAATGGAGATCTCATGTGTTGATCTCTGTGGGAGGGGAATGATTCACTGAATAGAAAATCCTTTTTATGTCAACTTCAATTTTGCTAGCTTTTTTAAAAGAAATCAAGGCAATTTGAAGGTGCTGTTCTCTGAAAGTATTCCCTGAGTGCTTCATTCTCCTTTTTTTAATTGCAAACTATTCTGATGGAAGAATGAAAGATACTTAACTACTTTAGGCTGGTGGACAGATTGTGGCTCTTTGAATGCATCATATTATATCCATTACCTTCAATCTCTGATACAAAGAGATTCAAGATATTTACAGGAAACTAGTAAAAATTGGCCAAATGCATAAAGAAATTTATTGAACTTGAAGCTCTTATAGTCTTTAAAACCTGTCATGTCAAACAACCTTGATAAATGTTTATGCTAAACTAATTAAAGAAGATTGATGACAGCCCTGTTCAGTATGCAATGAGGGATAATTTAATCAAATTGTGCAATAATCTTGGAGAGTGAATCACAAAATGTGATTTGATAATGTGTGAAGTGTTCAGCCTAAGGTTGACTATTTTTCAAAAATGGAAAGGTAAACATAACGGTATAATTTTGCTGCCCATTTTCCCAGCAACGCTAGAATGGAGCAAAAATTTCTCATTGTTTATCTGATTTGAAATTGGATTCATCTACTTTAATTTAAACTTCTTTCCATCTTTGTTTTAAGGTTTTATCTATCCTTCACTCTGATTTGTTAAGGCCCTGCATATTTGTTTCCTCATTCAGGCAGTTTGGGACAGTAATTAAATGTGAATAAACCAGATTAAACAAACTAGGCACCATTTGCTTCCCAATTACAGCAGATTATGGCTCAATATAATTTTTAAAACTTCAGAATTTGATGAAGATTTGTTATTGTTTAAAAATATTAAAAATCAGAAAGCTCTGAGAGCAAGTAGCATTGGCCTTACATTTTGTGGAAAATCCCTGTGGATTACGATGTTGAAACCTTCTCACTGGCCTTGAACACATCTAGAATCTTTACTGCTCCTACACAATGTGCTACATTTTGTGTCATTTCATTCTTCCTCCTTTTGGAAAAGTAACACAGAGAAAGGACAGAATATTTTTGAACACAAAAGATTCTGTATATACTGGAAAGCGAAAGCAACACACATAAAATGCTGAATGAACTCAGCAGGTCAGGCAGCATCTATGAAAATAGATGACTTTTTAGGCCAAGACCCTGGAGTGGAAAGGAAGGGGGGAAGACTCCGGAATAAAATGGTGGGGGTAGGGAAGGAAGACAAGCTAGAAAGTGATAGTTAAAACCAGGTGGGTGGGAAAGGTAAAGGGCTGGAGAAGAAAGAATCTGATAGAAGAGGAGAGTGGGAAGAAGAAGGGGATGAATTTGTTTTTATAGCAGATTAAAGCATAGTAAATACCTGCTTAAGTTACTTTATATTTATTACATCCTTGTGCAAATTATAATTTGATATGGTAATAGTCCAGAGTTGGACCATCCAATGATTTTATCATTCAAGCCTACTCTATCCCTCCATTCCTGTATCACTACCTCTCCATGCCCCAAATGATTGATTTGAAGGTTCTCATGAACAGCTCATTCGTAGTTACATCCTTACCTGTTGGCTAAGTTGTTTAGTTCAAGGAAGAGCTCAGACCAGATTGATATCATTATTTGGCATATGAATAGCTGCTCTATTAACAAGTTGGATGATCATTGAGTCAGCTTCGCAACATTAATTGTGGGTACCTGGAAACTCTGTCTCCAGAAGCTCTTAGACTGCTTGCGTCAAAAGGCATCTGAAAAAGAAGATCATCTGTGTGAAGACACCGAAGTGGGAAAGAAGCAGTCTAAATTGAGAGAGTAGTTTTAGCTTTTTAGGAATAGTGCAGCAACATCAAGAAGCACGACAGAGCATGAGTTAATTTAGAATCCATTCTTCTGCCTTTGATTTCTGCGATAGATGACTGGTTTGTCTGCAGTATGTGGGTATGACTTTTTAACTTACAGGAATTGTACCTATGTTTTGCAAATCCTTGGTGTTTTAGAAATAGTTTGTAATTTGGAAGTCTTTTATCAGATGGAAATCCTCTTTTAAATGTGTTTTAAGAATGTTGTTTGAATTTAAACATGTATCACTGAAAATAAATGAACGGTGTTTAAACTACTTTGCTAGCTGAAAATATCTCCTCCTTAGTCGGGGGTGGGGGGCACCCATCACTCAAGTAGTGAGTATTGGCAGCTAAATCTGCTGTGGAGAATGAACAGGGAAGTGAACCAGTCTTTGAAATTTTGGTAATGACAGTATTACCTCCCTTGATTAAGCGTACCCCTAACTATCTATATCAGATCAGACTTAAGGTCTTTGAGCTTGGAACTTCATGGTCAGCAAACCTAATACCATCACATCACTCATCCCTCTGTTTTCCACTTAGGACACTGTTTGATGCTGACTTTCTACTGCATTGATTGTTCCTCTAGTCATGACTACTCCTTAAGTCACTTTTGTCACACCCTCTAAAAAACCACCCTACAAAAAGCTTGTGAATTTTCATTCTTTTCAATTGTGATTTGTGCCTTAAAGTTTATTTTGTTGTTTCCTTCCATTAGTTATGATTTGTTTTTGTAAACAGAACTGTAACATTAGTCTGAACATAAAAGTTGCAAGAATTTTCAAGTTATTGAAGATTACATATTTTCCATCACTTCAGTGAATATAAGGGGTATATTTTGATGCTATCAATTACTAATCAACAACATATATTGTTGGGGTACTGTAGTGATGGACTTTTATGTAACCTGGGAATCATAAACTGTATTAGTTTTTTAGATTACTTTCTGTAATGTTAGGTTGCTTGATGAAAATGAAACCTAAAATTGGAAATTATACTATTTTCTCTTTTCCTTTATGTAGATTATTCTCCAGTCTCAGTATTATCACAGAATTGACACATCCAGCCAATATGAGATTCATGCAGTTCAGGGCCAAGGATTGCTATTCACTAGCTTTGTCTAAACTTGAGAAGGTAAGGATATTTTCTGTATGTTCATTTGTTTTGTGAAACAAATAATTGAAGTGAATGTGGTTTGAAATGCAGATAGGCTACCAAATAATGATAGTTTCTGACATTTTAATATTTTTGACAACATTATTATACCTTCACATTTCCAAATCAAATGACAATGCATATATCAACAATTTAAGAGGAATCAAATATTTGCAGCAGATACCAGGGATCACATAGCAGGAGGGAGAACATTGCAAGATTTTGCAATTACCTCTATCTTCAAATGTCTCTGAAGGAACCAAATATTCGCTGTTACAGTTACATTGAAAACCATGGCATTATTGTCTTTGATTTATACTGAAGTTGCAGTTGTCTGTGGAAGGCAGCAGATTTCAGTGCGGGTGTCCTTAGTGAAGTGTACAATGGATATTACACAAAATTCTCCATGCTGAGGTTCAGGTGAAAGAAATTATCTTGAATACCTGACGAAGGGTTCCGGCCCGAAATGCTGACTGATTGTTTCCATAGATGCTGCCCGACCTGCTGAGTTCCTCCAGTGTGTTGTGAGTATTGCTTTGACCCCAGCATCTGCAGAGTATTTTCTGTTTACAATTTGCTACTCCGCTGCGAAGTCTCTTTGAGGTATGCCTACCCTGAAGAAGTTTAAATCTGAGTCCTGACGAAGGGTTCTGGCTGGAACATTGACTGATCGTTTCCACAGATGCTGCCCGACCTGCTGATTTCCTCCAGTGTCTTGTGACTGACTTAAACCAAGTAGTCTGGCTCTTAGAAACAGTACTTATACAATTAGGCACCCGATAGCTATGAAGCAAGGGTAATTCTAGGCTGTGAGTCAAAATATAGAGATTTTAGTTGGTCTACACAAGTGAAGCGAACTGGCTCACTGCTGTTGGATAGTAAAGCCTATTTATTTTACCATTATGTGGTGATATGTTGCATTGATTGAACCAAGTGAACCCAATCATTACTTCTCTGTACATTCACCTTACATTCGGCTTAGCAATTCAAACACGCCTTTCCTCAGCTTGTATTAATTAGATCTACCTGTGGAGAGAGTAAAGAAATACAAGTACAGAAGGCATGGATAGCTGTTCATGTCACAATTGAGTGTCATTATTACAGCCTTGGGTCTTATTATCTCACAAGAAGACTTATAACAGTGGGAATCGATTCCCAGGTAAGTTAGATGTTCAGACCACTTACAGGCAATATAGTCACCAGTAAAGTGAGAGGGTAACTAATGAAGAAGGGAATTTGGAACAGAAATGATCCTTTGGATCAGAGTAAAATATCCGCTGTTGTATACCTATTAATATTCATTATGTTCTAATTACTTTATGAGAAATTTTCAAGTAGGAAAAAAATTGTGCCTAAGAATTCTAAGGACGTTCCAAAGTACTACAGCTACTTGAAGTATATTGAATATTAGTTACTGCTGTAATATAAGGAAAGAATATTTAGGTCAGTTATAAATTGAATCCTCAAACCATTTTCTTCTTCAGTGCCCATGCATAAGTACTTGATAAATCAGAAGTACTTAGCACAATTTTCCATCCAATCTCTTACACCAACAATGAAGTGGAAAATCCAATTTCTTCTGACCTAACTAGTAAAAGTCTACAAAGTGTTATGATAAATGAAACCATTCCATGCTTAGCAACAAAAGTCATCGAGTTGTCAGGTGAACATGTACAGTAGGTTACATTACTATGAAAAACTTACATGCGGCAATATTACATATAGATAGGTACAGACAACACACAGAATATAAAATATACAGACCACACCATTGGTGGAAAAGAAGACTGCAAAAGGAAGACTTTAGTGCAAAAGAAGTCAAAGGCACAATCAAAGGTAAGTCCAAGGTAGTGTAAGAGGTGGTCGATAGTGTTCCATTGCTGTAACAGACTTAGTGCTTTCAGGTAGGTTCAAAACTTGATGGTTGTAGGAAAGTAGTTATTCCTAAACCTGGTGGTATGAGACTTCAGGTTTCTGCAGTGAGAAGAGGGTGTGACCCAGATGGCGGGGATCTATGATGATCAATGCTGCATTCTGGAGGCATCGCATCCTATAGATGCTGTCATTGGTGGAGAGGGCTAGACTGTGATGGACTAGCCTGTGTCCACAACACTCTCAGCCTCTTGTATTCCCTTGCATTGTAATTGCCTTACCGGTCCGTGATGCAACCAGTCAGTTTACTTTCAACATTGCATCTGTAGAAGTTAGAATATTTAGTGACATGCCAAATCTCCTTAAACTTCTCAGTAAGTAAAGGATTTATGATTGCATTTAATATGCTGGGCACAGGACAGGCCATCCAGATGTTAGTGCCCAGGAGTATGTAACTATTTACTCTTTGCTCCACTGAGCCACCAATGAGAACAGTTATGTGTTCTCCCAACTTAACTTTTCTGAATTCTGCTTTTAAAAGCTGATAAAGTGAGCGTTGCTCTTAGTGATGCCGAACATGGAAGCCATCTTGATTACAATGCTCCTGAAAATGTCTATCATTACAAGTGTTACTGAAAGATATTCAGGATACAGTATATGCATTGTTAATGAGGAATCGACAATGGTTGATCTGAATTCTTTCCATGCTTAACCTTCAACTGTCTTTAAACTGCATCGTATACTAAATAATAGTAATAGCTGCATCACTGTCTGCTATAGGACTTGCAGGAAATCTTTCCACATGACCCTACAAAGGGTCACAAGAGCTGCTGAGAGGAACATTTTGGTCTCTTTTCCATCCATCTGAGAAATTTAGCAGGAGTGCTATGTACGCAGGGCCCCCTAGAATTGTCAATGATCCCTCCCATCTGTGCTACTATCTCTTTCACCCCCTATCTTCAGGCATGAGGCAACAGAGCATCAGGACAAGGCCTGTTAGAATGGAAAATAGCTTCTCCACCCAGGCCGTGAGACTACTGAGCTCCCTGCCACCTCTCAGAGCTAGTCATTGATGAAGTGCCGACAGCGTTGTACTATTTACTTTTTAACTTATGTTGTAAATAAACCTGATGGTAAATGAAAATCTTCTGGATTAAGTTCTATTATTTAATGATTTATTTATCATAATGTTACTTTACTTGTTGTGTGCCTTGGTCAAGAGGAATGTTGTTTCGTTTGGTAGTATACATGTATGCAGTTGAATCACAATAAAATTGAACTTGAAATTGATAATCCCTTGAGGTTTTATACTCAGCTTATAGTGAAATTATTTAACGACAATTAGAAAACAGTTTGTTTAAAGTGGATCAGCAAATATGTAAATTATATTTTGCAATATGAGTGCCCTGATTGTAGTGGACTACTGTACTGTACTAGAGCAAGATTAAAATTAAGGTTTATCAACCTAAAAACAGACTGGCAAATAAACATTTTGTCCATCACATTTTTAAGGTTTGCATGAATTTTCTACTGCTCCAATTCTTTCACCAATAACTACAATGCTGAAAAAAATCAGATATAGATGCCTCTTCCACTTTATAAATTATGGGCTGAGTTTTTGTATGAATTCTGGTTTGTTTGGAAATCCGGATTGATTGTAAAGCTGTAATTCTACTGTAAGCAGCTGTGCAGAAAATAGATAAGGACATATTTTCCACTGATCACCAGTCAAAAAAAGACTTCACTGATTTGCACAAAATATGAAAAACAAGTACAATTTTAGCTTTATGATATTTTAGACTGCATAATACAGTTTTTGAGTATTATATCCCTTTATATTAATTTTATAACAAGCTAGCACTCAAAATGATTCCTGAATAATTGAATCAAACAATTTCATGTAAGTTCAAGATATCTAACGTCTGCATTTAATCATAGAAATAAAGAAAACCTATAGCACAATATAGGCCCTTTGGCCCACAATGCTGTGCCAAACACGTAATTACTTTAGAAATTCCCTTGGGTTATCCATAGCCCTCTATTTTTCTAAGCACCATGTACCTGCCCAGGAGTCCCTTAAAAGACCCTATTGTATCAGCCTCCACCACTGTTGCCGGCAGCCCATTCCGCGCACTCACCAGTCTCTGTGTAAAAAACTTACCCCTGACATCTCCTCTGTACCTACTTTCAAGCACCTTAACACTGTGCCCTCTAGCCATTTCAGCCCCGGGAAAAAGCCTCTGACTATCCACACGATCAATGCCTCTCATCATCTTATACATCCATATCAGATCACCTCTCATTCTCTGACGCTCCAAGGAGATAGGAACAAGTTCACTCAACCTATTCTCATAAGGCATGCTCCCCAATCCTGGCAACATCCTTGTAAATCTCCTCTGCACCTTTTCTATAGTTTCCACATCCTTCCTGTAGTGAGGTGTCCAGAACTGAGCATAGTACTCCCAGTGGCGTCTGACCAGGGTCCTATATAGCTGTAACATTACCTCTCGGCTCTTGAACGCAATCCCACGGTTGGTAAAGGCCAATGCACTGTATGCCTTCTTAACCATAGAGTCAACCTGCACAGCCACTTTGAGTGTCCAATGGACTCAGAAGTCCATATTATCGCCCTTGAAGATTATGGAATTGAAGGACTTACTGATTTAATCAATGACATTTATGAGACTGGAATAATACCAGAAGAGATGAAAAAATCAGCATTTATCACCCTTCCAAAGAAACTTGGAGCAATAGAATGTGAATTACATAGGACCATAAGTTTAATGACTCATATCACCAAGATATTTCTAAGAATTTTGATGACAAGAGCTAAAAGTAAGATACAAGCTGAAATAGGTAAAGAACGATGTGGTTTTGTGAAAGACAAAGGTACAAGAAACACAATGTTGATGTTGAGGATACTATCAGAACGAGCTATTCAAGTGCAAAAAGATTGTTTTATCGGCTACACAAAAGCATTTGATAAAGTGAAGTACAATAAGTTATTTGAAATATTACAGAAAACTCTCGATCTAGATTTGAAAGATCTCCGCCTAATCAGAAATCTGTACTGGGAGCAAACTGCCATTGTAAGAATAGATGGCGAAGTGAGTCAGTTCATGAAAATCAAGAGGCGTTAGACAAGGGTATGTTTTCTCCCCTGATTTATTTAATGTGTACAGTGAAACAATATCACAAAAAATAAGAGACATCTTGGGAATCAAAGTTGGCAGTGGAAACATCAATAATTTCAGGTATGCTGATGACACTGTGTTAAATGCAAGTATGGAGGAAGAACCACAAAACTTAATTGATATAGTTGTTGAAGAAAGTGCAAAAATTGGTCTACCTATCAATTGCAAAAAGACAGAATGTATGGTGATATCCAAAAAGAAGGAGAATCCTATCTGCAGGCTGAGAATAAATGAGGAAGACATAAAACAAGTACAGAACTTTTGCTACTTAGGAAGCTGGGTGACATCAGGTGGCAGGTGCAACATAGACATCAAAAGAAGAATAGGGATGGCAAAAGATACCTTTACAAGAATGAAGAGTATACTGACCGATACTAAACTAGGCATGACAACCCACCTCAGAGTACTGAAATGTTACGTTTATTCAGTTATGTTATATGGTCAGAATGTTGGACAATATCTAGTAACATGAGGAAACAAATTGTAGCAGCAGAGATGTGGTTTTTGAGCAGGATGCAAAGAATATCATGGACGAAACGAATATCTAATGAGGATATCATGAACAGAGCAAACATAAAAAGAGAAATAATGTAAGAGATCATGAAAAGGTAACGTAACTTCATTGGACATATGATTAGGAAAGAGGAGTCAGAATGCACGATAATTATGGGAAAGATTGACTGGAAGAAAGCAAAAGGAAGACAAAGACACAAATGATGATGGAAATAACAGCCAGAGAACTGGAAATGAATATCAATGAATTGATCCACTTGACCCGAAACAGGAGTGTGTGGGCCATGGCAGTCAAAGCTCAAACTGGGTATGGCACCTGATGATGATGATGGTGGACTCAGAACCAAAATCCCTCATCCTCCAAATTGCTAAGAGTCTTACCATTAATACTATATTCTACCATTATATTTGACCTACCCAAAATGAGCCACCTCACACTATATGGGTTGAACTCCATGTGCCACTTCTCAGCCCAGTTTTGCAACCTATTGATAGCCTGCTGTAACCTCTGACAGCCCTCCACACTATCCACAACACCCCCAATCTCAGTGTCATCAGCAAATTTTGCTAACCCATCCCTCCACTTCCTCATGCGGGTCATTTATAAAAATCACGAAGAGAAGAGGTCCCAGAACAGATCCTCGAGGCACACCACTGGTCGCCGACCTCCATGCAAAATATGACCTGTCTATAACCAGTCTTTTCCCTCTGTGAACAAGACAATTCTTGATCCGCAAAACAAGGTCCTCTTGGATCCCATGCCTCTATACTTTCTCAATTAGCCTTGCATGGGGTACCTTATCAAATGCCTTGCTGAAATCCATATACGCTACATCTACTGCTCTACATTCATCAATGTGTTTAGTCACATCCTGAAAAAGTTCTATCAGGCTCGTAAGGCATGACCTACCTTTGACAAAGCCATGCTGACCATTTCTAATCATATTATGTTTCTCCAAATGTTCATAAACCCTGCCCTTCAGGATCTCTTCCGTCAACTTACCAACCACTGAAGTAAGACTCACTCTCCATAATTTTCTGGGCTATCTCTACTCCCTTTCTTGAATAAGGGAACAACATCTGCAACCCTCCAATCCTCTGGAACCCCTCCCGTCCCCATTGATACCATCCTTTCCCAGTCTCATTGGAACATACCTATGCAGAAACCCACGCAAATATCTCCTGAACATTTGCTACATTTCTCTGAGAACATCTGTTCGAAATTTATACTTCCAAGTTCTTGCCTGATAGCTTCATATTTCCCCTTACTCCAATTAAACGCTTTCCTAACTTGTCTGTTCCTATCCCTGTCCAATGCTATAGTAAAGGAGATAGAATTGTGATCACTATCTCCAAAATGCTCTCCCACTGAGAGTCCTGACACCTGACCAGGTTCGTTCCCCTATACCAGATCAAGTACAGCCTCTCCTCTTATATCCTTATCTACATATTGTGTCAGAAAACCTTCCAGAACACACCTAACAAACTCCAGCCCATCTAAATCCCTCGCTCTAGGGAGATGCCAGTCAATATTTGGGAAATTAAAATCTCCACCACAACAAACCTGTTATTATTACACCTTTACAGAATCTGTCTCCTTATCTGTTCCTCGATGTCCCTGTTACTATTGGTTGGTCTATTAAAAACACCCAGTAGAGTTATTGACCCCTTTCTGTTTCTAACTTCCACCCACAGAGACTCAGTAGACCATCCCTCCATGACGTCCTCCTTTTCTGCAGCCATGACACTATCTCTGATCAGCAGTGCCACACCCCCCACCTCTTTTGCCTCCCTCCCTGTCCTTTCTGGAACATCTAAAACCTGGCACTTGAAGTAACCATTCCTGTCCATGAGCCATCCAAGTCTCTGTAGTGGCCACCACATCATATGTCCAAGTACTGATCCATGCTCTAAGCTCATCTGCTTTGTTTACAACGCTCCTTGTGTTAAAATAGACACATCAAACCTTTGGTCTGAGCGCATCCCTTCTCTATCACCTGCCTAGCCTCCCTCTCGCACTGTCTCCAAGCTTTCTCTATTTGTGAGCCAACATCCCCTTCCTCTGTCTTTTCAGTTTGGTTCCCACTCCCCAGCAATTCTAGTTTAAATTCTCCCCAATAGCCTTCGCAAACCTCCCCGCCAGGATATTGGTCCCCCTCGGATTTAAGGGCAACCCGTCCTTTTTGTACAGGTCATACCTGCCCCAAAAAGGTCCCAATGACCCAGAAATCTGAATCCCTGCCCCCCGCTCCAATCCCTCAGCCATGCATTTATCCTCACCTCACTCTATTCCTATACTCACTGTCGCATGGCACAGGCAATAATCCCTAGATTACTACCTTTGAGGCCCGGCTTCTCATCTTCCTTCCTAACTCCCTGTAGTCTGTTTTCGGGACCTCCTTCCTTTTCCTACCTATGTCGTTGGCACCAATATATACCACGACATCTGGCTGTTCACCTTCCTACTTCAGGATATGTACTATGGACTACAGGGAAATGTACCATGGACATGTACTACAGGGAAATGTACTATGGACATGTGGTCGATGTTTAGAGATCTCTTGCGGGATGTAAGGGATAAATTTGTCCCTGTGAGGAAGATAAAGAATGGTAGGGTGAAGGAACCATGGGTGACAAGTGAGGTGGAAAATCTAGTCAGGTGGAAGAAGGCAGCTTATATGAGGTTTAGGAAGCAAGGATCAGATGGGTCTATTGAGGAATATAGGGAAGCAAGAAAGGAGCTTAAGAAGGGGCTGAGAAGAGCAAGAAGGGGGCATGAGATGGCCTTGGCGAGTAGGGTAAAGGAAAACCCCAAGGCATTCTTCAATTATGTGAAGAAAAAAAGGATGACAGGAGTGAAGGTAGGACCGATTAGAGATAAAGGTGGGAAGATGTGCCTGGAGGCTGTGGAAATGAGTGAGGTCCTCAATGAATACTTCTCTTCGGTATTCACCAATGAGAGGGAACTTGATGATGGTGAGGACAATATGAGTGAGGTTGATGTTCTGGAGCATGCTGATATTAAGGGAAAGGAGGTGTTGGAGTTGTTAAAATACATTAGGATGGATAAGTCCCCGGGGCCTGACGGAATATTCCCCAGGCTGCTCCACGAGGTGAGAGAAGAGATTGCTGAGCCTCTGGCTAGGGTCTTTATGTCCTCGTTGTCCACGGGAATGGTACCAGAGGATTGGAGGGAGGCGAATGTTGTTCCCTTGTTCAAAAAAGGTAGTAGGGATAGTCCGGGTAATTATAGACCAGTGAGCTTTACATCTGTGGTGGGAAAGCTGTTGGAAAAGATTCTTAGAGATAGGATCTATAGGCATTTAGAGAATCATGGTCTGATCAGGGACAGTCAGCATGGCTTTGTGAAGGGCAGATCGTGTCTAACAAGCCTGATAGAGTTCTTTGAGGAGGTGACCAGGCATATAGATGAGGGTAGTGCAGTGGATGTGATCTATATGGATTTTAGTAAGGCATTTGACAAGGTTCCACACGGTAGGCTTATTCAGAAAGTTAGAAGGCATGGGATCCAGGGAAGTTTGGCCAGGTGGATTCAGAATTGGCTTGCCTGCAGAAGGCAGAGGGTGGTGGTGGAGGGAGTACATTCAGATTGGAGGATGGTGACTAGTGGTGTCCCACAAGGATCTGTTCTGGGACCTCTACTTTTCGTGATTTTTATTAACGACCTGGATGTGGGGGTAGAAGGGTGGGTTGGCAAGTTTGCAGATGACACAAAGGTTGGTGGTGTTGTAGATAGTGTAGAGGATTGTCAAAGATTGCAGAGAGACATTGATAGGATGCAGAAGTGGGCTGAGAAGTGGCAGATGGATTTCAACCCGGAGAAGTGTGAGGTGGTACACTTTGGAAGGACAAACTCCAAGGCAGAGTACAAAGTAAATGGCAGGATACTTGGTAGTGTGGAGGAGCAGAGGGATCTCGGGGTACATGTCCACAGTTCCCTGAAAGTTACCTCACAGGTGGATAGGGTAGTTAAGAAAGCTTATGGGACGTTAGCTTTCATAAGTCAAGGGATAGAGTTTAAGAGTCGCGATGTAATGATGCAGCTCTATAAAACTCTGGTTAGGCCACACTTGGAGTATTGTGTCCAGTTCTGGTCACCTCACTATAGGAAGAATGTGGAAGCATTGGAAAGGGTACAGAGGAGATTTACCAGGATGCTGCCTGGTTTAGAATGTATGGATTATGATCAGAGATTAAGGGAGCTAGGACTTTACTCTTTGGAGAGAAGGAGGATGAGAGGAGACATGATAGAGGTGTACAAGATAATAAGAGGAATAGATAGAGTGGATAGCCAGCGCCTCTTCCCCAGGGCACCACTGCTCAATACAAGAGGACATGGCTTTAAGGTAAGGGGTGGGTAGTTCAAGGGGAATATTAGAGGAAGGTTTTTTACTCAGAGAGTGGTTGGTGCATGGAATGCACTGCCTGAGTCAGTGGTGGAGGCAGATACACTATTGAAGTTTAAGAGACTACTAGACAGGTATATGGAGGAATCTAAGGTGGGGGCTTATATGGGAGGCAGGGTTTGAGGGTCGGCACAACATTGTGGGCCGAAGGGCCTGTACTGTGCTGTACTATTCTATGTTCTATGTTCTATTAAATGATATCACGGACCCTGGCACTTGGGAGGCCAACAACCATCCAAGTTTCTTCCCTGCGTCTACAGAATTGCCTGTCTGACCCCCTAACTATTGAGTCCCCCATTACTACTGCCTTCTTCCTTTCTCTACCTTTCTGAGCCCACAGGGTCAGACTCTGTGCCAGAGAAGCGGCCACTGTTGCTTCCCCCAGGCAGGCTTTCCCTCCCAAAAGTACTCAAACAGGAGTATTTATTGTTAAGGGGGACAGCCACAGGGTTACTGTCTAGTGTCTGACCCTTGCCTTTCGCCCTCCTGACTGTTACCCACTTATCGGTCTCTCAAGTCCACAGTGCGACTACTTGCCTATAGCTCCTCTCTATCATCTCCTCACTTTCCCCGACCAGATGAAGGTCATTGAGCTGCAGCTCCAGGTCCCTAACGCGGTCCCTAAGGAGCTGCAGCTCGATGCACCGGGCAAAGATATGGCCTTCCAGGAGGCTGGGAGTCTCCCGGACTATCTGACAACCAACAGAGAATACCGGCCTCACAGACATATTTCCTGTTTCTATTCTACACAGGCAACCTACCTCGCCTCAACCTGTTATCGCCAAAGCCCTCCTACTCTGTCTACCGCTATTCTGTCACCCACTCCTCCGGCGCCCACTCTGTAAAGCTGTCTTCTTTTAAACTCTGGTCTAACTCGCTGACATCCATGTGCCTGCGCAGTCATTCCTCGATCAAACAAGCAGAGAATACATTGATAAAAGAATTTAATTTTATTTGCTATTTTTAGAATCACATGGATAACGTGTTAAAGATTACATTTATCAATTTTTGAGTGGAAGTAGACAATGTTGTCATGGAGACTGCCTGTATTTTTATACGTCTACAGGCCTTGCTTATTGTATATTGAGTTGACAGACCATCATTTAATTTTATCCAGTTTGAGAATGTGAATATGGTTTTATTTCTTGTGTTATTTATGTCATTTTGCTTGGGCATATGTTCCATATGAATTGAAATATTTTTATTCATTATTTTCTTTGAGAGTTAGATGTCACTTTCTGTTAGTCCTTTAGAATTACATTATGCTGAGTTGAGTATTTTATTTTATATTAAGTAGGTTAAATATTCATGTATACTTAGAGAAAAATATGCCAAAGCAACAATACTTACTTATGCCTTTTTCTCTATTAAAGTCATATATGGATGCCAATAGCGAAATAGTTTGTACGAGGCCAGAGTTGGAGGGCCAAGGAGATTTATTGGAGTGGAGTGGATGGGGATATTAGTGGCAATCAATGATAAACTGATTGTAGAGCTTTAATGAATGGAAAGCTATGTGAGCTTTATCCTATTTCTTAAATAAAATGAAAGGATATTTTGAGCTCCAATCCTGAGGATTTTCCACAGAAATTCTAAGCATTTGGTTAAAAATTATGAACTATGTTTTGCCTTCTAGTTGCACTGAGTATACTCTTT
Source organism: Mobula birostris (assembly GCF_030028105.1). Classification (NCBI taxonomy): domain Eukaryota; kingdom Metazoa; phylum Chordata; class Chondrichthyes; order Myliobatiformes; family Myliobatidae; genus Mobula; species Mobula birostris. Next base: position 78,227,377 of record NC_092381.1, read on the forward strand.
GATTTTTTTTCAATACAATTAACAAGAGAACTAAGGCTCATGCCACCTCCAATCACCATGTCTTTGTCATTTGACTAAATTTTTTTTCACAGCAATCCCACTCGACCATAAAGATTCAATGGTGTGGCAAATTGAAGTGAAGAATTAATTGCTGGGTAAAAGCAGCCATTCCTAGCATGCACGTTGATAGTGGGAGATTTGATTGTCACTCTGATGTATATGAGACACCTGCAAGTCACTTAAGGCAACAGTGTGGTGAATTGGCAAAACATGATTGAATAGTCACAGCAATGGAATGTACACATGTATCTGCAGAATAGTGTAGCTGTTGACCTGGGGAAAGGTGAAAGGAAGGCCTGCTCAAATACACCTTCAAGGCACAAACATTTCCTGGCAAGTCAGCTGCAGAAGACATCAGTGGATGCTTCTTGAAGGCATCAATGGATCAGAAGTATGTTCATTTGGAGGTCAGGCCTTCTGCTTTCTATGGGAGAGCGCGGACTGAAGCAGAGCAAGAGGATTCATTTGCTTTCATCCTTGCCCCATACATCCTTCTGCCACCACATTGTCCAATGGAAATTCAGTGAAGTGAGGTGCTTGCTCCCATGTCTTTGTGGTCATTTCATTGCTGCAGATAGATGACCTGAGGTCTTCACACCACTTATAACAACAGCTTTACTTTACAAACCTGACTTTCTGGTATCCTACAATACTGACCATCACACAGATAGATCTGTGCATCTCCTGGAACGGATACAGTTATTGTGCATACATGCAAGGAGTTGAGCTACCTATACTCTTTGAACATGGTGGACACAGAAAAATCACTCCACCTTTCAGACTGGAAGAAACTGGTGCACAGCAACTAGCAACATTAAGATACCATCATATCTAAGTATACAGAAGCCATCTAAAACCTAGGGTGGGATGGAGCAGGATATCCCAAGAGACTATTGAGTGGATTGTTCGGAATGACTGAACTTTTAAAAGAGAAAGAGCAAAAGTGTCTTGGAACACCATCACTTATGGCACTCCTTAGCACTCATTTCCAGAGGACTAGAATATAAAAGCAATAATGGAATGCTAAGGCTTTATGAGGCATTAGTGAGGCCACAAAGAGGATTGAGAGTAGTTTTGGGCCTTTTATCTAAGAAGAGATGCACTGGTATTAGAGACGGTTCTGAGGAGGTTCACAAAAATGATCCCAGGCACAAAAGGATTAATGTATGAGGAGCATTTGGTAGTTCTGGGATGTACTCACTGGAGTTTAGAAGAAGGAGGAGTGATCTACTTGAAACCTATTGAATATTGAAAAGCCTTACCAGAGTGGATGTGGAGAGGATGTTACCTACAGTGGGGCAGTCTAGGACCAGAGGGCACAGCCTCAAAGTGAAGGGACATTTCTTCAGCTAAAAGGTGGTGAAACTATGAAATTCATTGCCACATACAGCTGTAGAGGCTAAGACATTGGGTATATCTCAAGTGTAGTCTGATAGGTTCTTGATTAGTGAGGATGACAAAGACTATGGGGAGAAGGCAGAAGAATAGGGTTGAAAGAAGCAATAAATCAGTTACGGTGGAATGGCGGAGCAGCCTCGATGGGCCTAATGGCCTGATTCTACTCCTATGTCCTATGGTGTAGTGGCTTTTTCTCCTTTATCCAGTCCTGGATCTTTGCTGCTTTTATATCTTTAGTTCCAGGGCATTTAGTTTTGCTAAATAGTACCTTGTTGAAGGTCACATCTACAACCTCATATAAGTTTCAGCATTACTTCTGCGTGATCAGATTAATCAAATCCAATTTACAATTTGCATTTTAAAATGTCCATACCAATGTTCAATAAAACTTTCCTTTTTTATTGCCTCATTCTTTTCCAAAACTGCTCTCTAAGTTTATTAGGAAGTGCTGTTTGGATGTATCACATCCCTACCTGCTGAAGCACTATCCTTCATATTATCAATTCCTTAAGGGAATGTGCTTCTTCGAAAGATAGATTGCAAATATTGTGCAAATTTATGCAGCTCCATTATAAATGACAATTGCCTTGGCTGAGTTGGGAGACAAGAGGAAGTAGCCTGGTAAAAATGAAATGTAATGAGATGCAAAGTAGAAAGACATATGGTGTTACTACAAAAGTGGCAGGTATATATATACCAGCTCCTCCATGGCTGGCAAAAAGGGAATATGTCCCATGACGTGGATAAAAGATTGGGTACTCTATTTGCCCCACTTCTGCTTACCATTCATGTCTCTGCCAGCGGAGTGTTGTTATTCAGGCTCTATCATTTGAAAAAATACATTAATACAGGTGTGCGCCACTTAAGGTCCATTCGGACGACGTCCTATCGCATATACGTCCATAATCCCGATCGGAGAACGTGACGTAGCGGACGTAACCAATATCATGTATCGTGCGTCTCTTGAGTGTAGTAGCGTTATCTCTCTGTTTAATTTTCTTTCGAAAATATTACCGTAAAGTGCATCGTGGCTTCCAAACGCAGGTTATTCGATCTGAAACTCTTCCAGTGGAACATTATGAGGAAGTTGAGAACAGTGATGTGGATGATCCTGATCATCTTTGATAAATTGTGTGTGATATAGGCTAAGAAAGTGTTTACATAAAAGTTTAAAAAGTGAAAAAAATTAAAAAGGTTAAAATGAAATAAAAAATTATAGTGTATGTATGTATTATAGTGTACAGTTTTAGTGTAAGTTCTTGGCTATTTAGTCAATACAGGTACACTACAGCAGGAGTCCCCAACCTTTTTTGCACTGCGGACCAGTTTAATATTGACAATATTCTTGTGGACCAGCTGACCCGGGGTGGCGGGGGGGGGAGCGGTTGCGTGGATAGGGTTGCCAACGGACAAGAGTAGCAGTCAAATACGTTGTGTTTACCCCGAGAAAGACTGCCATGACCATGAAGCCTTGCGCGGGCACCTGTGTGCGTATGCATCACTTGCGCATGCGTGTAAGTGCTGATTTTTTCCTACAAATCGTTTCTGGCGATTCTGGTCGGGGGGGGGGTGGTGCGGTGTTAATCACAACCGGAATATAGATGATAAGTCGCTAATACACTCAATTTCATTTCTAAAAGGACTTATCTAACACATTTAATATTAAACACACAGCACATATTTTCCATGCATGAATATAGTGATAAGTCAATTATCAGGGAAGGACAGGGGAGCTTCAAGTAAGTGTTGAGCGAACTTCCAGTAGAAGTGGTAGAGGCAGGTTCGATATTATCATTTAAAGAAAAATTGGATAGGTATATGGACAGGAAAGGAATGGAGGGTTATGGGCTGAGTGCAGGTTGGTGGGACTAGGTGAGAGTAGTGTTCGGCACGGACTAGAAGGGCCGAGATCGCCTATTTCCATGCTGTAATTGTTATATGGTTATATAAATCACTTATAAATCAATAGCACCATAACATTTTAAGTAGTGTTTGGGTATTAAACACACAGCACATATTTTTCAGATATGAACATATAAAATCATTGCAACACACCAATATCGCTGAATCAGTGGGAGCCCTGGGCTTGTTTCCCTGCAACAAGACGGTCCTATCGAGGGGTGATGGGAGACAGCGATACTCGAACGGAGTTCCTTATGTCCAGTCTATTCCGCAATTTAGTTTTCGTTGCATTCATTGCAGAGATACGTTGGAAATGGAAGCAACGTTTTCAGTGCTTTCGTGGCTATCTCAGGATATTTAGCCTTGACTTTGATCCGAAATGCCAGCAGAGATGTTATGTCAAACATACTTTTCAGCCCGTCGTCATTCGCAAGCTCGAGGAGTTGATCCTCTTCCCGCACTGACATAGATGATGCGTGCGTAATGACCTCACATGCGTTCAAGCTCAACAGTGGGTGTGACAGGGAATGAGGAAAGGTGCAGCTGACTCATATCGCCAAATCATATCGTTTCCTCGCGGCCCGGTAGCACATGCTTTGCGGTCTGGTACAGGTCCACGGCCCGGTGGTTGGGGACCGCTGCACTACAATACTCCATATAGGTTTGCTAATTATATACTGTAATATGGTGTTCGCACAGTGTCCAAATCACATAACGTCCAATTTCACAGAATGTATCATGGACGTTAAGTGATGCGTACCTGTATTGTTGTTTTGCCTTTTGTTTCTGCGAACCTCTTCACCTGTGGGGTGTACTGCAGCTCATTAATTGCTGCTTCCTTCATGCAACAAGAATAGAATTAATGTAAACAAGTGATTCATCTATGAAGCATTGACTGCTGACGTGGAACTTGTCAAAAGTGGAGCCTTGGAAGGATCCATTGATGTAAAATTTTCCTACATAATCACCCAGTATTTGGAAGGAAACCACATGACAGTGAGCAGATCCCATTCTTTGAATTCTGGAAAAAAACTTAGCTACATGCCAGATTGCTAAGACCTTGCCTGTGGCTAGAGAGGACATAAAGTTACTAGTCAAGGCCCCAGCAATCTCTTCAATAACCAGGGGTATATCCCATCAGGGCCTGGGATATATCCCGTCAGGCCCTGGGGACTTAGCCACCTTTATGCTCTTTCAGAGGCTCAACGCTACCTCCTCCATTACATTGAAAAGTCCTAGCATAATTAATACACTTATCTCCCTATCTTCCATGTCCTCAGCATTAGTAAATTTTGATGTAAAGTTATCATTAAGGACCTCACCCACATCGTTCGCATCCAAGCGAGTGTTTCCCCCTTTATCTTTGAGTGGTTTCACCCTCTCCCTTGTTATCCTCTCACTCCTGATGTATGTAGAGAACACATGGAATTCTCTATAATTCCACTTCCCAAGGACCTTTTTTGTCCCTCCAGGCTTTCCTAATTCCCTACTTGAGTTCTTTTCTGGCTTTTATAATCCTCAAGGGCCCTGTTTGATTCCTGCTTCCTAAGCTTTACATACTTCTCCTTTTCCTTCTTGACTAAATTCAATACCTCCCTCAAAATCCAAGGTTCCCTTACCTTGCCATTCTTGTCCTGGCTTCTGACTGGAACATACCTACCCTGTACTCTTTGCAGTCATTCTTTAAACATCCTTCACGTGTCGGAAAAACAGCTGATCCCAATTAACTTTCCCTAGTTCCAGCCTAATGCTCTTGTAGTTTGTCCTGCTCCAATTTAAAACTCTCCCACAACGTTCATACTTATCCTGATCTATTGCTATCTTAAAACTGAATGAGTTGTGGTCACTGTCCCTTCACAGCTCACCCACTGAAAGTTCAGTCACCTAGCCAGTCTCATTATTCAACATCAGATCCATTACAGACCTTCTTGTTGTTGGACAATGTACAGATTGACGCTTGTGAATATGCGTGTGTCAGCTAATTCTGATTTTGTTGTGATGGTTTTTAACTCCATTTTTTTTGTTGCAGCGCTTGTTGAGACTTGAGCAAAGCACAGCAATATTTTGCTGCCTGCTTACATTCAGCCTTGCATGAGAAATTGGATGGTTGAGTCAACTGACTCTGAAGACTAGCGGAATTTGTTTTATATTTGTTTATTTCTTTCAGCCGCAGTATTGGCTTTGTTTTCCATATGAGAGTTTTAGTTAATGGCCCTGTTTGGCCTGGCGTTTATTGATTTCTTTTCCCTCTAACTCTGTTCGCATTAAAGTCTGTGAACTACCAACCGCTCCGGTGTCTCTTACTCCGCACTTGGGCCATATCCAAATGTAGATAACGACTATGCTACTGTGCTGTTTCTTTAAAAACATAGAAACACAGAAAACCTACAGCACAATACAGGCCCTTTGGCCCATAATGTTGTGCCAAACATGTACTTACTTTAGAAATTACCTAGGGTTACCCATAGCCCTCTATTTTTCTAAGCTCCATGTACCTAACCAAGAGTCTCTTAAAAGACCCTATTGTATCCGCCTCCACCACCTTTGCCGGCAGCCCATTCCACATACTCACCGCTCTCTGCGTGAAAAACTTACCCCTGACATCTCCTCTGTACCTACTTCCAGCCACCTTAAAAATGTGCCCTCTCGTGTTAGCCATTTCAGCCCGAGGAAAAAGCCTCTGACTATCCAAACGATCAATGCCTCTCATCATCTTATGCACTATCAGGTCACCTCTCATCCCTCCGCCGCTCCAAGGAGAAAAGGCCGAATTCACCCAACCTATTCTCGTAAGGCATGCTCCCCAATCCAGGCAACATCCTTGTAAGTCTCCTCTGCACCCTTTCTATAGTTTCCACGTCCTTCCTGTAGTGAGGCGACCAGAATTGAGCACAGTACTCCAAGTAGGGTCTGACCAGGGTCCTATATGCTGTAACATTACCTCTTGGATCTTGAACTCAATCCCACGATTGACGAAGGCCAATGCACCGTATGCCTTCTTAACCACAGAGTCAACCTGCACAGCAGCTTTGTGTCCTATGGACACGGACCCCAAAATTCCTCTGATCCTCCACACTACCAAGTCTTACCATTAATACTATATTCTGCCATCATATTTGACCTACCAAAATGAACCACCTCACACTTATCTTTAGTGGCAGATTTGGGCAGAGAAATGCCTGATGGAGTTTAACCCAGCCAAATGTAAAGTATTGCACTTTGGTAGGTCAAATATACTGAGACAGTACTGTTACATGGAAGACTCTTAACAGTTTTGATGAACAGATTTATCTCGGGGTCCAAATTCATGACTCTTAAAGTGGATACACAGGTTGATACGGTGGTTAAGAAGGCACATGGCATGTTTGCCTTTATTAGTCGAGGCATTGAGTTCAGAGGTCAGGAGTTTATGTTGCAGTTGTATAAAACTCTAGTTAGGCCGCATCTGGAGTATTGGATATACTGTAATTCAGTTGCCCCATTCCAGCGACCTGAAGGTCATGAGTTTGAGTCCCAGATGAGGCAGCGTGTTGTGTCCTTGAGCAAAGCACTTAACCACACATTGCTCTGCAATGACATCAGTGCCAAGCTGTATGGGTCCTAATGCCCTTCCCTTGGACAACATCGGTGTCGTGGGGAGGGGAGATTTGCAGCATGGGCAACTGCCTGTCTTCCATTCAAGCTTGCCCAGGCCTGCGACCTGGAGAGTGAAGATTTTCCAGGCACAGATCCATGGTCTCGCAAGACTAACAGATGCCTTAAGTTGCACCATTATAGGAAGGATGTTGAGGCTTTGCAGAGGGTGCATAGGTTTAGACAGCCAATGAATGTACAGATAATGAAAGTGTACGGACATTGTGTAAGCATTAGGATTAGTTGAGTTGGCCATTTGATCACTATTTGGTTCAGCATACTACTGTGGGCCAAATGGCCTGCTTTTGTGCTGTACTGTTCTATAGTCTAAACAGGAACCCCACCGGTCACCCTTTGCCAAGGCAGCTCACTCAGTTGCAGAAACACATTGAACTCTTAGCCTGTGTTCTTTATTGCCTCCATACGGCAGTGCTACAGACTGCAGAAATAAGTCAAAAATGGCCGAGTTGTCTTTTAAATACCACCGTTTGAAGAAGTTGAGCACTGTGAAAATACTGAATTAAAAGTACAATGTGTTACTATCTACAGCACTGGATCTTTATATCAATTCAAAACACATTAAATAATTTCCAAATGAAGCTTCACTGCTCTCTTATCTGAAGAATAAGAGGGTAAGTCTAATTCTGTTAAATTTATCTTTTTTAGAGGATGGATGCAGAGAAATACTGGCATGATTGCACTTACAGCAGTGAACATACAGACTGCTTATTGCAAGCCTGGGAGAAATGTGAGGGAAAAACTGTATGAATAACTCATTGTACACACTCTTATGTATATATCAGTTCACTCAAAACAACTTGTTTCCTTTAAAAATTTTAATGCTTCTGTATATCACACTAGATTCCCATTGAAAAATCTCGGTTTCTGTGGTAACTGCACAGTCTCTGCTTAGTAGCTCTCCAAAATCTTTTATGCAATTAAAGGGATAATTTTCTAATTGCTTCCTTCCACTGGGAATTGATGCTCATGAAACACAGGAAGAAGAGCCTTGACAGTACTCCTGTAATTCTGAACTATGGCTCGTTCAGTTGCAGCATCCTGCTGGAAATGAGGCGCTACAACATTGGCTGTTTGTTTTTATACTTTTGTAAATAACAACGAGAACATTAATGATTCTGATTTGTTTAATTATGCCAGTGATCTGTCCTCTCTTACTCTCAAAAATGCAATTTTTCAGTTCATCGCAGTAGTAACTGCCGAGAAGCATTACTTAGACTTTGGTTGCACCTTATGGGAGTGCAATGTTGTGCTGCTCATTTCACTTTGTTGGTTTCTCGTGGCATAGCTCAATAGGGGGCTTAGCACAAAGAGTTCATTGGTAGTTTACACAACTGGGGATTGGGAATACAAATCACACAAAAAGCAAAGCCGGGACTGCAAAGATTTTTGTGGGGCTGAAATGTGTGCTCACAATCCTTCTCACTGCATTAAAGCTGTCATTGAAAGACTTGCTTTTCTGTAGATTGGTCTCTAAAGGAAATCTTTGATGACAAACATATTGCAGTTTCAATCCATGTACAGCTAGAGCTAATCTCTGTGACACTCATTTTGATCATTTGTACGCTTGTTTTGCAATTGGAGTCTTCCAGATGATGTTGAAGCAGAATTTGTATATTGTCTTTAAACACCTTTTTGACCATGTCATCTTGGTACGTAAGTGCTCTGTGACCATTTATTCCCCATAAAACTGGTGTTTCTTTTTAAGCAGCACCAGCTTCAATTTATTATACTCTTAAACGTGTTTACAACTAAAACTTCAAATTTCCCTTTTCACCTACTTCATCTTAAAATTAATAATTTTATAGACATTTAATATTCTTAAACAAATTATTAAATGTACTCTGTTTTCTGTCTGTGTGTGTGCCATATTGTTAAATCATACATATACTGTAGTTACACACCACACATAATAAATTATTTACTACGCTACTTATCACAATGTCTTTGTGGTGTTCCAGATTTAACAACACCTTCCAGAATTTCCCATGGGAAAGTTGTCATTGTTATGTATTGTGCTTTGGGTTATTACCATCTTGTGCAATTGATTCTCTGATTCCCAGGAGTCCACCATTTAGTGAATGTGTGCACATCGACTGTATGCTGATTCAGAAATTGTAGGAATTCTAGCATCATTTTATTTATTCCTCCTGCATGATATAGAGTCATGAGTCCTTATTCACAACTGCCAAATAAATAGTACCAGTCAGTCATATAATGAGCTTGGAGCTATTTTTTAAAAATCTTTTTGAATATACTTCATCTGTTAGCTACATTCACTCTTGCATATGGCTTGTAATAATTATTTAGGTAATCTTGTTATTTCCAAATCTGCTTTTACTTTCCTAACTGCTCACTTGTATTTCTGGGCATCTGTGTAGCTTTTCTTGATCTTCTAATTTGCAACCACATCTTTCTTTCATGCACATACATATTTGTTCTGATTTATTGTCTCTAACCTTTGAATGCTTGAAAAAAATATGCAGGCCCTTCAATTCACAAAAGCAGCAATAATTTTGTAGTGTTAGTTATCACCTGTGGTACATTTCTTACTACAGCTGGTGTCTGGTTGCCCCTGCCTATAATTAGCTCCCACTTATTTCTGATTCATCATTGCCTTCAGACTTTATGTAGCAAAGTCAGCCTTCATCAGCTGGATTCTTAAAACTTCCAGTAAATTTATAGAGATCGTCTGGAAGATTATCTTCACTGAAGCATCATCGTAGATGAGTATTGATTCACTTCTGCCTTGGATTCCTTTTCACAGAAGGCACACTTTTGGAGAATGCTAAACATCCTTCTTAACCTAAGAATGCTTCTTTAAAAATAGTTACCAGGTATAATGATCTTAGGTTAACTTTTCAAACAGATGAATATCAGTTCATTAGCTAAGTTAGTTGCATAGGAAATAGAAATAAAAAAAGGCTATTCAGCCCAATAATCCTCTGTACCATTTAATTAGTTCATGGCAGATCGAAACCTCAATTCCAACCAGCTACCTTCAAACTGTATCCCTTGATACTCCCATCTAGTTAAAGTCTATCGATCTTTGCCTTAACAATCCAAGCACAGCCTTTTTTTGGGGAACTGAGATCGTGATTTCAGTAACCTTAATATGAAAGCACGTTTTTAACTTTGATCCAAAATATCACAGCACAGATTTTAAAATTATTCCCTCCCACTTTAGATTCTGCCACCAGATTATTTAGGTTTTCTCCATCTGCTCTATCGATCAATTTCTTAATATCAATCTCTTAATATTGATCATTTCATTTAGCACCTCTCATCCCTTCATGAATGAAATACAGACCAAATCCATGCAACTATCCTTCAGAATTCAACCCACTGAGCTATTGTATAATTCTGGTGGATCTGTACTGTACCCTTTCAAGAGCTAGTTATCTTCCTTGAAGTTTAGAAAAATTGAACAAGTACTCAATAGCTGACACTTCACTTCCTCATGTTTAAATTCTAGTCCCCTTGAAATAAAAGGCTCATTACCTTTTATGATTACATTAAGCACTTGAATATAATAGTATAGAGCACCAATAAATTAGGAACTTCTTAATTGAATGGAAGTCTACCAAGGAAAAATATCCATCGAATCCTTCGTTGTTTTCAATAATTAATAGAAGTGATGCATGTTCTTGAAACAAATTTATTATTTCTATTACTGCATACTTAGTGATATTTTCTCCTCCTGTTAGTTCTTGGTAATTAGCTAATTACTTCCCGATTGTCATCAAGTAATGGCATTGTGCATAATTATCGTTGACACTGAAATGGCCAACCTTTTATGTTATTTACAAGAAATGCAGTTAATCACTCAATGTTAGCACTTGTACACATTAATAATATGCAAAGAAGGCCGCTGCTTTTTCCATGTGAAATTACTTCTAAATAAAATATAAAATGCTCAAAGAGCTGCACAGGTTAAGCAGCAGGTTGTGCCAAGAGAACATAAGAGTTAAGATTCCAGGCACATGATGTCTCATCAGAATTTTATAATCAGTAGAAAAAAATTGGAGTTGTGGATATATAAGGAGTGTCTATTTATCTGAAATTGTTGAATGCAACATTAAGTTTGGAAGGCTGTAAGATGCCTGGTAGGAATTTGATATGCTGTATATCTGAGATTATTGGGGAAATGAATGAGGCTAAAAACAGGAGTCAAATTGGGAGAAAAATGGAGAAATTAAGTGGCTGAAGATTGATAACAGGCCTATGCTTACGAACTAACTGGAGGTTTCTGCAAAGTGGTTATTTAATCTACCTCAGGTTTCTCTAACATAGAGGAAACTGACTGTATTATACCAAATTGAATGAAATGCATGTTAATTGCTATTCCATCTGTAAGGACCCTTGATAATGGGAAAGCATTAAAGGGCAGATGCGGCATTTCCTGTAATTGCATGAGAAGGTGCTGCAAGAAGTGAAGTAAACATCAGTAAAAATGAACCCAGAGCATCCTGGAAAGAATAGTTCCTTTTAAAGCTGACAGGGGAGTGGAGGGTGGTGGTGACCTTGCATTAAGTGTATCAGAAATTATAGAGGTTAATGCGTTGAATGTGGAGGCTGGTGGGATCAAAGGAAAGAAGAAAGGGAATCCTACTGTTGTATCATTATCATCCTATCACTCCACTCTTTAAGAAGGGAGAAAGGCAAAAGAAAGGAAATCATAGGCCAGTTAGTCTAACCTCAGTGGTTGGGAAAGTGTTTGAAGCTATTATTAAGGATGAGGTTTTGAGGTACTTGGAGACTAATGATAAAATAAGTCAAAGTTAGCATAGTTTCTGTAAAGGGAAATCTTGCCTGACTAATCTGATAGAGTTCTTTGAAGAAGTAACAAGCAGGGTAGAAAAAGGAAAGACAGTGGCTGTCATTTACTTAGAATTTCAGGTGTTTGAAAAGGTGGCACAAATGAGGCTGCTTAACAATATAAAATCTTATGGTGTTACAAGAAAGATACTGGCATGGATAATGAAATGGTTGACAGGCAGGAGGCAACGAGTGGAAATAAAAGGGACCCTTTCTGGTTGACTGCCAGTGACTAGCGATGTTCTTCAGGGGTCAGTATTGGGACAACTACTTTTCATATTTTTTGTCAATGATTTAGATAATGGAATTGATGGATTTGTGGCAATGTTTGCGGAGGATATGAAGATAGGAGAAGGGGTAGGTAGTGCCAAGGAGTCAATGTGATTGCAGTAAGACTTAAACAAATTGGAAGAATGGGCAAAACAGTGACAGATGGAATAGATTGTTAGGAATTGTATGATAATGCATTTTGATTAAAGGAACAACAGTGCAAACTATTATCTGAATGGGGAGAAGGTTCAAATATCAGAGGGGCAAGACTCCCAGAAGGTTATTTACAGGTTGAGTCTGTGTTAAAGGAGACAAATGCAACGTTGGCATTTATTTCAAGGGAAATAGAATATAAAAGCAAGGAGATAATGCTGAGCCTATATAAGACAGTAGTCAGGACGCACTTGGAGTATTGTCAACAGTTTTGGGCTTCATATCTCAGAAAGGGTGTGGTGCCGTTGGAGAGAGTCCAGCCAAGGTTCATGAGGATGATTCTGTGAATGATTCTGCGAATGAAGGCTTCAGCATATGAGGAGTATTTAGCAACTTTGGGCCTGTTCTCACTGTAACGTAAAGGAAAGTGTGGGGATCTTGCTGAAACCTACCGAATGTTGCAAGGGCTAGATAGGATGGATGTGGAGAGGATGTTTCCTATGGTGGGGGTATCTAGAACCAGAGGGCACATCTCAAACTTGAGGGGCAACCTTTAAGGCAGAAGTAATGAGGATTTTTTTTCGCCAGAGAGTCGTAAGTCTGTGGAACGCTCTGCCACTGACTGCGGTGGAGGCCAAGTCCGTGCGTATAGTTAAGACGGAAGTTGATCGTTTCTTGATCGGTCAGGGCATCAAAGAAAATGACAAGAAGGCAGGTGTATGGGGTTGAGTGGGATCCAGGATCAGCCATGACGGAATGGCGGAGCAGACTCGATGGGCTGAATGGCCTAAATCTGGTCTTACAGTCTTCTGGGAAGGAGTGGGGTGAAAGCAGAAGTGCAAGAAATGGAGCAGATATATTTGAGGGTCATACTGGGTACGGTGGAAGGGAGTTTGCAGTTGAGAAATTTTAAAAAAAGATATATTGAAAAACTGGTATGAAAGGAGGCATTATCCAAATAGAAATAATAGACACACACAGACTGAAAATTAAACCAAAGTGGAAGAGGCTTGGTTAGCACAGCTGTGGGTGTTTGAGGGCTTGTATTTGCTCGCCCATCCCCTGAAATGGAAATAGAGAAGTCAAGGAAGGGGTGAAAAGAGACACAGATGGACCACGTGAAGGTGTATATTGGCCGCAAAGTAAAATCTTCTAAATTAGCGTGAGAGTGACAAGTGGCACTGAGACAATTACTATAGATATAAATCTTATTTTTGGAAAATAAATGGAGTTCTAAAAAAAGTTGTTCAATGTAAGAACTATTTCAACCAGGAGGGTAGTAGCTGAGGGGTCTGTGTTCTAGGTGTCACGGTTCCGTTTGGTTGCTATTCTTTCTCCCTGATTATGCCCTAATTTCAGCCATTAGATTTCCAATTGCTGCTAGTTTACTTAATTATGGTACACCTGGTTTGCATCAGAGACTGTGAAATAAGTATGATGGCGTCACTACACAGTCGTTCGTTGGTCTTTTCTTGTGTGATACTTCGTTCTCTTGTCCGCTTAGAACCGTTAGTTCTAAGTTTAGTTCCAACTTCTGCTCTAGTTCAAGATAGTCCCTGTAGATCCCATCTCCTTGTCAAGATTCCTCCGGTTTGCAGTTCTACGTTCACGTCTACGCCAGCATCCCCAACTCAGTCGACGTGCCAGTGTCCTGCACTTGGGTTCTCTTCAGTCGCCCCGTGCAACACTTTAGAAAGAAGCAGAGGCTGTACTATTACAGGGCTGATAACAGAAGGATAGGATTTTAAGATGAAAATCAGCAGATAGGTCTAAGGAATGAATTATGTTCGAATGGCAAAGGGCATCACAAATGTTATGAATGTAGTGGGACAAGATTGGACAAGGAGAGCAGGACTAAAGTTAAAATAGGACATAGAGCATTCATGTTTCAAATGGAATGCAGGAAGATGGGATTAGCTTGGATTCACATTATAGTCAGCATAAATACTATGGGTGGAAGAGCATGTTTCTCTGTGTACTCTTGTATGTTTTATTGTGGTATGTGTACATGAGGAGGTATTCGAGAGCTGGTCTTTAGGGAGAATAAGAAGAGAGCATGAAGTGGTATTGTTAGAGCTGGCGTTCAGTATTAGGGCGGTGTAAGGCACTCCCCAAAAACACCATCAGTGCCAATGGTGACAGCAGATTTTACTAATAATATTGTTAGTCCTTTGAGACAAGATCCCATTACAACCCACTGAATTCAGTCCGGTGAGTTGCGGACATCAGTATAGTAGAGAGTGGAAAGAGGTCTTGCACCGTGAGCATAGGGAATGAGGAAAGAGGCTGAAAAGCAGAACCTCAAGAATAGTACATTCTGGATTGCTCTCAGTTCTATGTGCTAGTCAGGGAAAGATATAAAGATAGCACAGGTGAATACAGTACTGTGCAAAAGTCTTAGACTCATATGTATAGCTAGGGTGCTTAAGAATTTTGCATAGTACTGTATTTGTCAATGTGGAGTGGTGAGCAGGTTTGTAAATCTGATGGGAGCACAAGATGTTGGGAATGACTTGTGTGGGATGGGTGGCAGAGAAGGAGTGCCAGGGCAGGGAGTGGTGCAGGTGCAGACATACCCAGCCTTAAGACACCAGGCAAGGTCACTTGATGACAAGCAATTGATTTTTTGATCATTACAGAATATCTCCCTCATGCTTCCTGCTCCTCTCCTCTCCCTTACACTTTTCCCAACCATGATTTTCCTTTTCCTGCCCAGTTTGCACACTCAGTCCACCACAGAGACCCGTATCAGAATCAGGTTTATCGGCACTCTCATATGTCATGAAATTTGTTTTTATTTTACGATAGCAGTAGAATGCAATGCATCCTTCTGGGGCAGGGATGACTTGTGCAAGAGGGACAGATTATACCAGAAATGGAGGGAAACTAATATCCTGGCCAGGAAATTCACTCATGCTATTTGGGAGGATTTAAACTAGTTTGGCATGAGGTTAGGAATGAGAGCAATAGATCAAAAAGTGAAGATATTGAGTAGAAGACAGATGTCATGACAAGTAAGAACAGGCAGGAGTAAGGTAATAGACACAATGGGACAAAGTATGTGTATCATAATGCTAGGAGTATTATGACAATTGATGATGAACTTACAGCATGGATCAGCACATGGAATTATAAGGTTCAAAGCTTCATTTTATTGTTAAAGTATGCATGTACAATACAATTCTGATATTCGCCTTCTCCAGATAGCCATGAAATACAGAAAAACCATGGGTGTTGTTAAAAGAGAAAACATAACCCCCCACCCCACATGAAAATGAAAAAGAAGCAAAACTTGCAAATCCCAAACCCCTTCCCCCTCCCTCGCACAAAAAACTAATAGATCGCCCACATGTAAAAGGGCAGCTAGAACATCAAACCCCAAATCCCCCAACCCCTCCTTCACAAAAAAATCTAACTGATCACTGACACGAAAAACTGAATCAAGGGTAATATTACAGTTGCATTTAGAAGGGACATGATGAAGGCTCATCCCTTGAGATGTATACTACACACCCCCAATAGTCACTTGGGCATTGAGGAACAGATATGCAAGCAGATTAGGGAAAGGTGTAAAAACAGAGCTGATGTAGTAAGTGACTTCCACTTATTTAATTTAATTCCTCAGTGCAAGAATTTTAAATGGGACAGAATTTGTTAGGTGCATTCAGGAAGGTTTCTAAATCGAAATGGAGATCGTCTAACAAGAGAAGGAGCCATACTGACCTGGTGTTGGATAATGAGGTAGCATGGTGACTGACGTTTCAGTGGAGTACCAGTTAACAAACAATGCTCACAACTCCTTAAAATTTAAGGCAGCAAAATACAAGGATAAGTATTGATTTTATGAGAGTGTTTCATTGGAAAAGGAAAATTACAAAAATATTCGACAGGAACTAGAGAGAATTAATTACTCACAGTTGTTACTTGGTGTTAACAATTGGGCAAGTTCATATCCAACATTTGGAGGATGTTTAAAGATCAACTGCTCAGTACAGGATAGGTTTATTCCAGTAAGATTATGAAGAAGCCAGGATAGCACTCGAGAAGGGAATTGGGAGAGCCAAGTGTGGACTTGAAAAGTCCTTAACAAATAGGATTAAAAAGAATTTCAAGGTTATGTTCCGTCTGGGTAGCCTCCAACCTGATGGCATGAACGTTGACTTCTCAAACTTCTGCTAATGCCCCACCTCCCCCTCGTACCCCATCCGTTATTTATTTATATACACACATTCTTTTTCTCTCTCGCCTTTTTTTCCCTCTGTCCCTCTCACTATACCCCTTGCCCTTCCTCTGGGTTTCCCCCCCCTCTTCTTTCTCCCTGGGCCTCCTGTCCCATGATGCTCTCATATCCCTTTTGCCTATCAACTGCCAGCTCTTGGCTCCATCCCTCCCCCTCCTGTCTCTCCTATCATTTTGGATCTCCCCCTCCCCCTCCCCCTCCCACTTTCAAATCTCTTACTAGCTCTTCTTTCAGTTAGTCCTGACGAAGGGTCTTGGCCCGAAACGTCGACTGTACCTCTTCCTAGAGATGCCGCCTGGCCTGCTGCATTCACTAGCAACTTTGATGTGTGTTGCTTGAATTTCCAGCATCTGCAGAATTCCTCATGTTGTCGCCTATACATATATTAGGAGCAAGAGGAAAACCAGGCAGTGGATAGGACCACTCAGGGATAAAGGAAAGAGTACGTGTTAGGAGGGAAAGGATGTGGATAATATCCTAAATGAGTATTTTGCATCATTATTGGCCAATGAGAAGGATAGGGAGATCTGTGTGGAGCATGCAAATATGCTAGGACACTGTGAGACAAAGCAAAGGAGGTAGTGTTGGATCTCTTAGAAACATTAAGTAAATAAGTCCTCGGGGCTGATGGGGTACTCTCCAAGTTATTGAGAAAGCAAGGGATATCATTGCTGGGGCCTTGACCAATATCTTCATGTCCTCCCTAGCCACAGGACAGGTCACAGAGAATGGGTGAGTAGCTAATGTTGTTTTATTATCCGGAAAACTATAGACCAGATAGTCTCATGTAAGTGGTAGAAAACCTGTTGGGGAGGATCAATGGACAGTGGATTTATAAACACTTGGGAAAAAAAGCATAGCCTGTTTAGTCTGCATGGCTTGGTGCAGGGCAATTCATGTCAGTTTTCGGAGGAGATAATGATGGTGATTGATGAAGCTGGATGTTGTCTACGTGCATTTTAGTAAAGAGTTTGACAATGTTCCTCATGGAAAGCTCATCTAGAAGGGTGGACAAATTTGGGCTGTTTCTCTACAGCAGCTGAGGCTGAAACAAGATCTGATAAAAGTTTATGATAGGCATAGATTGAGCATCCAGAATCTTTTTTTCCCAGTGTTGAAATGTTTTATACCAGAGGGCATGCATTTACGGTGAAAGTGGGTAAGTTCAAAGGAGAAGTTTAGGGCAAACTTCTTCCACACACAGTGTGGTGGGTGTCTGAAGTGAGCTGCCAGGGGTGGTGCTGGAGACAAATACAATAGAGGTACTCAAGAGGCTCATAAGTAGGCACAAGAATGTGCAAGAAAAGGAAGGACATGGACATTATGTAGCTAGAAGAAATTACTTTAGTTGAGCACTTCCTTACTAGTTAGTTCGGCATAACATTATGGAGTGAAGATTCTGCTACTAAGCTGTCCTGTTCTGTGCTGTATTCCTTTTAAGGACTGCTGGTAAGGCTGCATGTAAACCTACAACAATTAGTGTAAACTTCTATTTGGTTCAGAGCCTAGAGCGGGTATCTGACTACTGGGGCTTATCTACTGCATCTACACTAAGATGGCATTAGACATGTTTTCAACGCGGCTGGAAAGGATAAGATTGCTCCCAGCCATCTACTCTGATATCTTGATTTTTATTCTAGTGATAGCTTCCTCAGTGACTGTTGGTAATGTAGCCATAAAAAATAATGACCCAAGTTTTCTAAGGTACCAAAGTGAGTTGGGTATTATAGTGGTGCGAAAGACTAGTCTTTTGAAGGCTTTGTGCACAAATAATTTGGGAGTGCACATTTTTGTGAGGCATTCTGCAGTCACAACTGAAGCCAGGTTTAAGGGGTCAGTAGGGAGGAATGGCTAACAATGGCCAAGAAGGTCTGAAGCCATGGTTCAAGTCTTGGCAGGAGTGGTTTACAGCCACTGGGGCCTGCGGTATGGATTGAGAGATCAAGTCCTCCTTTATGATCTTCAGCGTCGCTGAGCTGTGAAGCCAGAAGGATTTATGAACCAAGGTGTTTCAGCCTAGATTTTAATAGTGGTGGACAGTGAATGAGATTAATTCAGAGTGAGAGGGTGCGGAATGATGGAAGTTAGTTAAGGATTTAGTTGCTGGACCACTCGTGGGTTATATTGGGAAAATCAATACTGGTGATTCTCGAGACAGAAGGTCAAGGTGTCAAGGCCCGAAGCAAGGAGTGGATCGGTTCAGAATGCTGTTTGAAGTGGCAGAACCCGATGTTTGGATGGAGAGTTAAACGCTGGGCCGGACTGAAAAGGTCAGGGTGTCAGGCCCGACATTACATACGGACCAGTTCCGATCACTGCATCATTACGTTTACTTGCTCTATGTTGAACTATGTCTCCCTCTTTGCGGACCTCAATTCAGAAATACTATTAGCTTGCAGTTACAGCTATTTTGTTTTTCATTACCTATTCAGTGTTATTTTATTCTTTTATTTTTAATGGGTTCTTTTTTATGGGCATGATGTAGTTTTAACTCTCTGCACATTGGGTGTTGGAGAGTCTTCTTTTATATTTGGGTTTATTTGGATGTCTTTGTTTCATGGCTGCCTGTTAGGAGATGAATCTCAAGATTTTATAGTGCACACTGACTTTGATAATAAGTGTACTTTGAACTTTGAATGCATGAGAAATGATGTGATCTCCTACGCACCCAATGTGTAAATCACAACACAGCAGAAGAAAGTGCTCGATCAAATTTTCAGAGTGATACAAACCGATGTGGAAGCGCTTGTACCACATTTTATTTCCAAAAAAAATGCTTTTCCATTTGGAAAAACCTGAAAAAAATTCTAGTTATGCAACTGTATTTTTCAAATCCATGTAAGCAGTCAAATTCCTTCATTAATTTTGTCTTGAGCCCTGTAAGGCAAAATGTTTCTGTGGTGTGTTTCATCTCATTCAGTCCTAGCAGCAGTGCTGTTTCAATTTAGTTATTTTAGTTATTCATAATGAATAGGTACTCATTTATGATGATCTGAACGTTTCTGATAAATTATCATCTCTGTTCTAACATATATTTTGTGAATATTATTATCATATAGTTAGCCGGGAGAAATGGGTATGTTTCAAAGTGATATGAGTAGTTAATTTGGATCTATTGCTGTTTATTTTAAGTTTTTTTATTCATCCTAGTTTTCATAGAGCATTTATTCTCCTTGTTTTGGACATTTTAATCTTGTGTAAGGCTTGTTTTCACATTATTGGGAAGATGCTCTTATCTCTTTGTGCCTGATTGTCCTTTCAGACTGGCTGAGTTGTTCATGGTTATTTAGCCTTCAGCACTTATCTTGCTATATCTATTTTCGCTTTCTAACTATCCATCTGGTGAAGTGTGAACAGTTCTGTTAAAACAATTCATAGTTATTTCACCTACCTTCTCTATCTTTTTTCTTATTCTTGTATTAGGCAATCTTGTTGCTACCAAGAAAGATTAAAAGTGAGTAAAACGCAGAGAAAGACAAGGCTATAAATCAAACTGTCCTGGAAGAGATTTTATGCAGTCCTTAGTACAGTTAATCTGAGAAAATACCCCTTTTAGGTCAAAGTTGATTACAGATGAACTGCGAGTGTGACATTGAATGAAATCCAATCTTTGAGGCCTAATATCCACAATGAAATAGTGTCACAACAGTGTGGGATTGTTATTTAATACCCCAGTAACGCTTGATCTTCACAACTTCCTTTGGAACAGTCTGAAGAGTCTGATACAAAGGTTCAGAGTATTCATTTGTACTTTCAGGGAAAGATTTTTGTATGCTTCTTGCTGCAGCCTGTTACGAAGGTACCTAGCATAATGAGGGTGTAGTGAAAGATTAATGCATAAACCAGCCTGACAGATTCTGACAGCCCTAATAAGACTTGTATATATTAATTAGATCTAGTAGCAACAATGGTGTGATAGAGATATCACATACATTTTTTTTCCTTCCAGCCATTCATGGCTCTGTGCTCCATCCAACTATTGTTTTGGTGCCTTGCGAATGATAAAAAGACCTAGACGGTACCATTGGCCACATTAGTGGATAAATACTTATTTGCCTATACGATGTTTCATTGGCCACTGTTTTGACAGAGTCAACTCATTTCAAATAAATAAGTTAATGAATGCATTAAAATAGCAAACAAAGGAGTGTCGTAGAAAGACATTCATTTTCCTCAGCCGTTGCATATCATTCACTTTATGGACTGTGAAGAATAAGTTCTTAGTCCAGTGGCATGGAGCTCCAGGATAACTGGAGATTGGCTGCGTACTCTTAATATAGTTTTAGACCACTAAACATATTTGGCCGTCGAGTCTGCTCCACCATTTAATCATGGCTGATCCTTCTTTTTCCCTCCTCCTCAATCCCAATTCCCAGCCTTCTCCCCGTAACCTTTCATGCCGTGTCCAATCAAGAACCTATCAAGCTCTGCCTTAAATGCACCCAGTGGCCTGGCCTTCACAGCTGCCCGTGGTAATAAATTCCACAAATTCACCACTCTCAGCGAAAGAAATTTCTCTGCATCTCTGTTTTAAATGGATGCCCCTTCTATCCTAAGGCTCTGCCCTCGAGTCCAAGATTCCCCCATCATGGGAAACATCTTTTCCACATCTACACTGTCTAGACCTTCCAGCATTCAGGAGGTTTCAATGAGATCCCCCCTCATTCTTCTAAATTCCAGCGAATACAGAGCCAGAGCTATCAAATGTTTCATGTATGATATTCCTTTCATTTATGCAATCATGCTTGTGAACCTCATCTGAATCCTCTCCAATGCCAGCACATCTTTTCTTGGATGAGGAACCCAAAACTGTTCACAACATTCAAGCAACACACACACACACAAAATGCTGGATGAACTCAGCAGGCCAGGCAGCATCTATGGAAAAAAGTACTTCGACGTTCCAGGCCGAAACCCTTCAACAATACTCATGGTGAGGCCTCACCCTTGCCTTTTAAAGCCTCAGCATCACAACCCTGCCATTGTATTCTAGACCTCTTGAAATGAATGCTAACATGGCATTTGCCTTCCTCACCACCAGCTCAACTAACACTTAACCTTTAGAGTGTTCTGCACAAGTACTCCCAAGTCCCTTTGTATCTCAGAATTTTGGATTTTTTTCCCCATTTAGTAAATAGTCTGCACATTTATTTCTTCTGCCAAAGTGCATGATCATGCATTTTCCAACATTGTATTTCATTTGCCAACTTCTTGTCCATTCTCTTAATTTGTCTGCATCCTTTTGCAGCCTTCCTGTCTCCTCAACACTACTTGCCCCTCCACCGATTTTCATATCATCTGCAAACTTGGCAACAAAGCAATATACAGCATAAAAAGAAGCAGTCTCAGCACTGAACCCTGTGGAACACCACTAGTTACTGGCAGCCAACCAGAAAAGGATACTTTTATTCCCACTCCCTGCTGCCTACCAATCAGCCAATGTTCTAACCCATGCCAGTAAGTTTCCTGTAATGCCATAGGTTCTTAACACGGTAGCAGCCTCATGTGTGGTACCTTGTCAAAGACCTTCTGGAAGTCTAAATATACAACATCCACTACAGCCCCTTTATCCATCCTATCCTAAAGAGCGTAGTGACATTTTAAATTTTCCAGTTCTCTGCCACCATGCCAGAGTCCAATGATTTTTGAAAGATCATTACCAATGCCTCCGCAATCTCTACCGCTACCTCTTTCCTAGGGTGCTACCTAGGGTGCAGTTCATCTGGTTGGGGTGACTTATGTATCCTTAGATCTTTCAGCTTTTTGAGCACCTTCCCCTTTGTAATAGCAACTACACTCACTTCTCTTCCCTCGCACCCTTCAACAGCTGGTACACTGCCAGTGTCTTCCACAATGAAGACTGATGCAAAATATGCATTTATTTCATCTTCCATCTTCTTGGCCCCCATTATTATTTCTCTGGCCTCATTTTCTAGTGGTCCTATATTTGCACTCATCTTCTTTTTATTTTTTACATAGTTGAAAAAGCTTTTACTATCCACTTTGATATTGTTTCCTACCTTGCTTTTCATTTCATCTTTTTCCTCCTAATGATTATTTTAGTTGCTCTCTGTAAGTTTTTAAAAGCTTCCCAATCCTCTGTTTTACCACTATTTTTGTGTTGTTCTATGCCCTCTCTTTTGCATTTACATTAGCTTTGACTTCCCTTGTCAGCCAATGTTGTACTGTTTTGCCATTTGAGTATTTCTGCATTTTTGGAATACAACTATTCTGCACCTTCCTCATTTTCCCCAGAAACTTACACCATTGCTGCTCTGCTGTCATTCCAACCACCATCATCTTCCAATTTACTTTGACCAACTCCTCTCTCATACCACTGTAATTTCCTCTATTCCGCCAAAATATTGCTATATCAGAGTTTACTTTCTCCCTACTAAATTTCAAGTTGAGCTCAATCATATTGTGATCACTGCCTCCTAAGGATTCTTTTACCTTAGACTCCTTAATCAACTCAAGTTTATTACATCCCAATCCAGTGTAGCTGATCCCTCAGTAGCATCAATGACAAACTGCTCTAAATAGCCATCTTGTAGGCATTCAACAAACTCACTCTCCTGAGATCCATTTCCAACCTGGTTTTCCCAATTCACCTGCATGTTGAAATCTCCCATAACTATCATAACATTGCCCATTTGACACTCCTTTCTATTTTCTGTTGAAATCTGTGGTCCACATCCCAGCTACTGTTGGGAGGCCTGTATATAACGGCTGTTAGGGTCCGTTTACCCTTGCAGTTTTTTAACTCAACTCACAAGGATTCAACATCTTCTGATCCTATGTCACATCTTTTTACTGATTTGATGCCATTTTTTACTAGCAGAACCACACCACCCCCTCTGCCTACCTTCCTATCCCTCTGATACGACATGTAACCTTGGACATTCAGCTCCCAACAACAACCATTCTCCAGCCACGATTCAGTGATGACCATAACATCATACCTGACTGTCTGTAATAGTGCAACAAAATCACCCACCTTATTTCTTATACTCCCTGCATTGAGATATAACACTTTGTGCACTGCATTTGTTACCCTTTTCACTTCTGCATCCCTAATGCTCTGATACTCACCCTGCTGGCTGCGAATATATCACATCATCAACTTGCTCTTCCTGACAATCTGGCTGCACACTCTCTATGCTTATTTTAACCATTCATCCTACCCTGTCCCTTGACTCTGTTTCTTACCCCCCCGCCAAATTAATTTAACCCCTCCCCAACAGCTCTAACAAACCTGCCTGCGAGAATATTGTTTCCCCTCAGGTTCAGCTGCAACTCGTCACTTTTGGACAGGTCATACCTCCCCCAGAAGAGGTTCCAACGATCTAAGAACCTACAGCTCTGCCCTCTGCACCAACTTCTCAGCCACGCATCAATCTGCCAAATCATCCCTCACTAGCATATGGCACAGGCAGCAATCCAGAAATTACTACCCGGGAGGTCCTGCTTCTCAGCTTTCTCTCTAGTTCTCTAAGTTCTTATTTCAGGATGTCTTTGCTTTTCCTTCCTATGTACTAAGACACCTGGCAGCTCTCCCTCCCTCTGCAAAATGTTTTGGACGCAATCAAAGATGTCCCTGACCGTGCACCTGGGAAGTAACATACCATTCGGGTGTCTCCCGTCCTGTCTGTTTCCCTGACTATTGAGTTCCCTATCACCACTGCTCCCCTCTCCTTCCTCTTTCCCTTCAGCACCTTTTATCAGCTCTCCTTTGAGTTGAAACCTCCTTTGAAGCAAAGCCTGACTCTCCTACTCTCTCCACTGTCCTACTCCCAACAACATCTGCCCCACTTGTCCCTTCTGCAGGTTTAAACAAGCGTCGTCGACCTGAGAGAAACTTTGTCACTGTGGCCTGCTCCTATTGCTGATTGGGCTCTCGGAATAGTTGCTCAGATGACACTGTCACCACGTATAGGTACACTGTATATTTGCATACACAAAAACAAACATGCATTAGTTTCCAAAACATCTTCCACAGCCCTCCTCTCAACCCTTCCACTAATCTTTTTACCTTCCTCCCTCCCAGGACCGATTGTCCACCTTTAGACAGGGAGGAATGGCGCATTAGGAAGGTTAAAAATGGCCATTCATAGGTCAGCTTCATCTAAATTCCCTCATAATGCATGTGGTTCATGTCTGACATCACCTGTGCCGCTGCCCACACCATACAGGGATTTTGTGAGGAAGAGACGAGGTGGGGGGAGGTGGGCAGATCTAGAGGGTAATATAAACTGCAGAAGAGAACTGCTGGCGCAAAGAAACTCTCTTATTCCCTGCAGCCACTACAGCAGATCATGAGAAACCTCATGGGCATCATACTGATTATCTCCTGACTATAGAACAATCTACCAACAATCATTTACACATCACATCTGTGTTTGTTGATGTAAATTAGTTCCTAGTTTAGCAGCAACTTTAGCAGTAAATTTTATACTCTTCTATCTTCTTATTCTTTTCAATTAGTGACAGATGTATGATTCCATTTTTCACTCTTTTGCAGACAATGGGCATCATTAACCATTTATTTTCTGGTTATATAATTGTCACAGTGTACTTGTGCACAATTGTTCAGTTCGATTCAAGTTTAATTATCATTCAACCTTACACAAATACCCATGAAATACGCAAACGATACAGTGTTACTCTGAGACCAAGATGTAAAACACAGTACCAACAGTAACACACAGCACACATAACATATACAAGATAATAAGCACATGTATCAGTAAAATATTACCACACAAAAAAAAGTGGTCCAGACTCTGTGTCCATGAATGCCATAGAAATCTGCAAACAATGACAATACATCTTGTCTTCTGCCAGGTGAATACTGGGGTGGGGGTGGGGGTGGGGGGGGGGTGACCAGTGTTGGGTAGCACCGATTCCAGCCCGGACACCGTGCCACTCTGGCCGCAGTGGAGCACACTGCCTTTGACGCTTCCCTTCTGGCAGCTGTATACAGGTGACACCACAGCTTGAGGCCTAGTCCTTGTTATTACTGAGCCCGTGCTGTCCACCAATAAATCAGTGAACCAGACTTGCAGCATTCCATATTGACAATTATCTCTATTTATGAAGTACTTACATTGATCATAAATGTCTTTTATAACTGTTTCCTTTATGTGCCACCTTCTGTGGTTGTTTCCTGGGCATGTGCACAATGCAGAGATGAGTTGTAAACTTTATGACTAGATGAGTAGAAAATATTCCAATTGTTTCGGCTATATTAGTTACTAGTACAAGTAATAATTCTTGGTGAAGATCACTATGAAATGATTTTAACTTTGTGGGCTCTGTATTTCCTTACGTTATTGGAAATGTACCTAAGTGAAAGAATTTCCATGACACTTTTAACATCGAAAGTGGAAGGTCCATAGGAAGTGCGAAATTGAAACACACTATACAACGTAGTTTTGTACCTGTTTTTGTTCATTTTATAGCCAGTGGTTAACAAACCCTCTCCCACCAAAGTAATAATGATGGAAGACTTTGAAATGGTTGTGCCATTGATTGTCAAGGGTAAATGTTTGACTCAATCTTCTTGGATATGGTCATTACCTAGCATGTGACAAGAATACTGCCTGCTATTTATCATGACTGAATGTTGGTTGGACCTTGGTGTGCGCAGGCATAAACTTCTTTGTTTTAGGAATAGCCGATAGAATTGTGTAATCATCTGCAATTATCGCCAATTCTGACTCTTTGATCTTGATGTTCCTTCTCGGACACACTGTAACATTTTTTGATTCCTTCTGAGGCAAAGCAAATGCAAGTCATCAATTAGAGGAACTGAAAAGCAGACAGTAAATAAATATTTAAAGCGATGAATCTTTCATTTAAAAACCGAGTCAACAATTTTTTGAATTCCATACCCTGTGAAGTGTCATACATTTCTTTAAGAAGAAAATGTAATCTTAAAGAATATACCTGCAGTATAAAATATCTATGGTATTGAATATCATCAATATGATCCAAACAGAATGATATAGCAAACATGCTTTGAATATTTATAAAATTAATTACAAAGATGTTTTGTTCTGCATGCATTTGTATTTGATCAATGGCTCTATTTTAAACTGTTCAGTATTTTTCTCACAATTTCCTCATACCAGTTTCATGGAGTGAGCTATTTGATTGTGTGGGATCAATATCTCAGAATATGATCCTTCCTTTTGTCAACATTCACACTTTTACACTTTTCAATCAGCCAGCAAACGGGAACTGAGTAATAGAAAGTCATCTTCTCTTAGGTATGCTAAATACGGGATGTGGTAGTGCATACGCATTAAACTCTGCTTCTGAAATTTACTCCCTATCGCTTCAAGGTGGTTCATTGCCACAGTACAGCAGCATTTATTTGATGATCTGCATCAGCAGCTATTAATTATTTTGAATTCTGTCAGTTTGCATTATATATGCAAGCTGCAAATAGAGAAAATTGTCAGAGCCTCCAGTGTTCCTCCAAACAAAATGTACTTAATGTTAGATCTCATTTGGGAAGAAGGGAAATGAGAATTTATAATAGTAGCTGCATGCATGTATAGTCCAAGTAATAATTAATATGGAAGCAAAGAATTAAATCTTTGCATGATTGACAAGGCATTGGATGTTAATTTGTCTTTCATGCTCCATGTAATTTCTACTCCATGTAATTCGAACTAGCAGTGGAGCACCAGTGGGATTGGTCAAGAAAGAAATTAATGTATTGCAGGCAACAATTTTGTGAATTCTTTTTGATTTTAGTAATTACATATTTGATTGCCTATGTCATGCTGTTGCATTTAAAAAAATAAAATATAGGTTGAACAGCAGACTTAATAGAATTGTTATACCAGGTATAAAGGTCACCAAGGATTAACGAGTTTCCAGATTTATAATAAAGAATTCACAGGTTGGCTACTCAGGAATTTGATTGACATGGAACAAGGTATTTCACTTTATATAAAAATGTAAAAGACCAGGACAGAGGCTGCTGAGGTTATGCAGAAAGCACCAAAGGGCTGTAGTTCAATTCTCTGTTTTGCTTATGGCTGATTTGCTTCAATCCTAGCAACACACATCAAAGTTGCTGGTGAACGCAGCAGGCCAGGCAGCATCTGTAGGAAGAGGTGCAGTCGACGTTTCAGGCCGAGACCCTTCGTCAGGACTAACTGAAGGAAGAGTGAGTAAGGGATTTGAAAGTTGGAGGGGGAGGGGGAGATCCAAAATGATAGGAGAAGACAGGAGGGGGAGGGATAGAGCCAAGAGCTGGACAGGTGATAGGCAAAAGGGGATACGAGAGGATCATGGGACAGGAGGTCCGGGAAGAAAGACAAGGGAGGGGAGGACCCAGAGGATGGGCAAGAGGTATATTCAGAGGGACAGAGGGAGAAAAAGGAGAGTGAGAGAAAGAATGTGTTCATAAAAATGAGTAACAGATGGGGTACGAGGGGGAGGTGGGGCCTTAGCGGAAGTTAGAGAAGTTGATGTTCATGCCATCAGGTCGGAGGCTACCCAGACGGAATATAAGGTGTTGTTCCTCCAACCTGAATGTGGCTTCATCTTTACAGTAGAGGAGGCCGTGGATGGACATGTCAGAATGGGAATGGGATGTGGAATTAAAATGTATGACCACTGGGAGATCCTGCTTTCTCTGGCGGACAGAGCGTAGATGTTCAGCAAAGCGGTCTCCCAGTCTGCGTCGGGTCTCGCCAATATATAAAAGGCCACATCGGGAGCACCGGACGCAGTATATCACCCCAGTCGACTCACAGGTGAAGTGTTGCCTCACCTGGAAGGACTGTTTGGGGCCCTGAATGATGGTAAGGGAGGAAGTGTAAGGGCATGTGTAGCACTTGTTCCACTTACACGGATAAGTGCCAGGAGGGAGATCAGTGGGGAGGGATGGGGGGGACGAATGGACAAGGGAGTTGTGTAGGGAGCGATCCCTGCGGAATACAGAGAGAGGGGGGGAGGGAAAGATGTGCTTAGTGGTGGGATCCCATTGGAGGTGGCGGAAGTTACGGAGAATAATATGTTGGACCCGGAGGCTGGTGGGGTGGTAGGTGAGGACCAGGGGAACCCTATTCCTAGTGGAGTGGCGAGAGGATGGAGTGAGAGCAGATGTACGTGAAATGGGGGAGATACGTTTAAGAGCAGAGTTGATAGTGGAGGAAGGGAAGCCCCTTTCTTTAAAAAAGGAAGACATTTCCCTTTTCCTAGAATAAAAAGCCTTATCCTGAGAGCAGATGCGGCGGAGACGGAGGAATTGCGAGAAGGGGATGGCGTTTTTGCAAGATACAGGGTGAGAAGAGGAATAGTCCAGATAGCTGTGAGAGTCAGTAGGCTTATAGTAGACATCAGTGGATAAGCTGTTTCCAGAGACAGAGACAGAAAGATCTAGAAAGGGGAGGGAGGTGTCGGAAATGGACCAGGTAAACTTGAGGGCAGGGTGAAAGTTGAAGGCAAAGTTAATAAAGTCAACGAGTTCTGCTTGCGTGCAGGAAGCAGCGCCAATGCAGTCATCGATGTAGCAAAGGAAAAGTGGAGGACAGATACCAGAATAGGCACGGAACATAGATTGTTCCACAAACCCAACAAAA
Source organism: Mobula birostris (assembly GCF_030028105.1). Lineage (NCBI taxonomy): Eukaryota > Metazoa > Chordata > Chondrichthyes > Myliobatiformes > Myliobatidae > Mobula > Mobula birostris. Next base: position 78,256,471 of record NC_092381.1, read on the forward strand.
AGGCAGGCATAGCTAGGACCCATACGGGTGCCCATAGCTACACCTTTAGTTTGGAGGAAGTGGGAGGAGCCAAAGGAGAAATTATTAAGAGTAAGGACTAATTCCACTAGACGGAGCAGAGTGGTGGTAGAGGGGACTGGGGTGATATACTGCGTCCGGTGCTCCCGATGTGGCCTTTTATATATTGGCGAGACCCGACGCAGACTGGGAGACCGCTTTGCTGAACATCTACGCTCTGTCCGCCAGAGAAAGCAGGATCTCCCAGTGGCCACACATTTTAATTCCACATCCCATTCCCATTCTGACATGTCCATCCACGGCCTCCTCTACTGTAAAGATGAAGCCACACTCAGGTTGGAGGAACAACACCTTATATTCCGTCTGGGTAGCCTCCGACCTGATGGCATGAACATTGACTTCTCTAACTTCCGCTAAGGCCCAACCTCCCCCTCGTACCCCATCTGTTACTCATTTTTATGCACACATTCTTTCTCTCACTCTCCTTTTTCTCCCTCTGTCCCTCTGAATATACCTCTTGCCCATCCTCTGGGTCCCCCCCTCCTTTGTCTTTCTTCCCGGACCTCCTGTCCCATGATCCTCTCGTATCCCCTTTTGCCAATCACCTGTCCAGCTCTTGGCTCCATCCCTCCCCCTCCTGTCTTCTCCTATCATTTTGGATCTCCCCCTCCCCCTCCAACTTTCAAATCCCTTACTAACTCTTCCTTCAGTTAGTCCTGACGAAGGGTCTCGGCCTGAAACGTCGACTGCACTTCTTCCTAGAGATGCTGCCTGGCCTGCTGCGTTCACCAGCAACTTTGATGTGTGTTGCTTGAATTTCCAGCATCTGCAGAATTCCTGTTGTTTGCTTCAATCCTATAAGATTTTACTCTGCCTTTATTTTACTCATTTGTGTATATGTATCTGTCAATCAAATTCTTGTGTTTCCAGTCCTTGCTGTGAATTCTTGATTTTTTGCTGTATCTTAAAAAAAATGTTCCTTCACTTCTGAGGTTGTGTATCTTTCATTGTGTAAGCAGTGTAGAAGAAATTCAGTGGATTGTGAAATCCAATGGGTACTTTTCAATTTCTAGCTGCTCTGTAATTTCTGATGTGGATTTCGAATTTATCAGATCATGCCAATGATATGAAAACAGAAACATGCAACTACGAACTCTTGAGTCTCCAGTATGCAACCTACTTGGAAGAGCTGTGTTATACCTTTAAAGGACAAATGTAGAATATTTCATACATCCAGATATAATGATAAGTAATTTTGGGAGAGAAGATTTAAATTGTAAATCAAGTATAGGAAAGGAAGACTTTCACTCTTTGGGTTCATGCAGTTTTTCATTCCAAAAGTAACAGATGCAATAAATATTTACTATTCATTTTTTTGAATTTATTGGTGCAGTGTGTGTTTGTAGCAGTGTTGATAAGCAGGTTGACTACTTTGGTGTAAACAGCAGATTTTATCCTTCATCACATTGATAAATTCATCTATGTCCTCTGATACTCTATATCATAGTGGTAGCAATGGTACAAAAAGAATACATTGCAAGAAAATAAGTCACTAAAATTATTTTGTCCGAGATGCAAGTTACATCTTCAAGAAGTAAAATATCCTGAGTGGGACATCTCTGGTTGCAAATCTCCCATCCCTCCCTTTGCCTGCGAGTAGGGTATCCTAGATGTCTCCCCTTTGGTAAAATATATATCTTAAATCATAGTAATATTTCCATCCTTATCCCGTTTTCTTTTTTTCTTACTTGATATATTTCAGTGATAACTGTATTAACATAGAAACATAGAAACATAGAAAATAGGTGCAGGAGTAGGCCATTTGGCCCTTCGAGCCTGCACCGCCATTTATTATGATCATGGCTGATCATCCAACTCAGAACCCTGCCCCAGCCTTCCCTCCATACCCCCTGATCCCCGTAGCCACAAGGGCCATATCTAACTCCCTCTTAAATATAGCCAATGAACTGGCCTCAACTGTTTCCTGTGGCAGAGAATTCCATAGATTCACCACTCCCTGTGTGAAGAAGTTTTTCCTAATCTCGGTCCTAAAAGACTTCCCCTTTATCCTCAAACTGTGACCCCTCGTTCTGGACTTCCCCAACATCGGGAACAATCTTCCTGCATCTAGCCTGTCCAATCCCTTTAGGATTTTATACGTTTCAATCAGATCTCCCCTCAATCTTCTAAATTCCAACGAGTACAAGCCCAGTTCATCCAGTCTTTCTTCATATGAAAGTCCTGCCATCCCAGGAATCAATCTGGTGAACCTTCTTTGTACTCCCTCTATGGCAAAGATGTCTTTCCTCAGATTAGGGGACCAAAACTGCACACAATACTCCAGGTGTGGTCTCACCAAGGCCTTGTACAACTGTAGTAGAACCTCCCTGCTCCTGTACTCGAATCCTCTCGCTATAAATGCCAGCATACCATTCACCTTTTTCACCACCTGCTGTACCTGCATGCCCACTTTCAATGACTGGTGTATAATGACACCCAGGTCTCGTTGCACCTCCCCTTTTCCTAATCGGCCACCATTCAGATAATAATCTGTTTTCCTACTTTTGCCACCAAAGTGGATAACTTCACATTTATCCACATTAAATTGCATCTGCCATGAATTTGCCCACTCACCCAACCTATCCAAGTCACTCTGCATCCTCTTAGCATCCTCCTCACAGCTAACACTGCTGCCCAGCTTCGTGTCATCCACAAACTTGGAGATGCTGCATTTAATTCCCTCATCCAAGTCATTAATATATATTGTAAACAACTGGGGTCCCAGCACTGAGCCTTGCGGTACCCCACTAGTCACCGCCTGCCATTCTGAAAAGGTCCCGTTTATTCCCACTCTTTGCTTCCTGTCTGCTAACCAATTTTCTATCCACATCAATACCTTACCCCCAATACCGTGTGCTTTAAATTTGCACACTAATCTCCTGTGTGGGACCTTGTCAAAAGCCTTCTGAAAATCCAAATATACCACATCCACTGGTTCTTCCCTATCCACTCTACTAGTTACATCCTCAAAAAATTCTATGAGATTCGTCAGACATTATTTTCCTTTCACAAATCCATGCTGACTTTGTCCGATGATTTCACCGCTTTCCAAATGTGCTGTTATCACATCTTTGATAACTGACTCCAGCAGTTTCCCCACCACCGACGTTAGGCTAACCGGTCTATAATTCCCCGGTTTCTCTCTCCCTCCTTTTTCAAAAAGTGGGGTTACATTAGCCACCCTCCAATCCTCAGGAACTAGTCCATAGCTTCTGTATTAGATTTTCACTTACAGTTAAAAGATTATATAAATTAGCTTTTCATTGTAGATCTTTAAAATTTTCAATTTTTGCTATCATTACTTTGTGCTTTCAGATTTTGGACTGGTTCCCTTTTCCTATGCATTCTTTGCCAGCTCTTAAATGGAGAAATAAAATCCTTGTTAATAAATTTCATAACAGATGCCAGTGATATTAAAGCCGATTCTGATTCTTGTTGTTCAAGTGTTTGACACGGTCATTGAATTTCACTGTAGCAGCTGGAGAATTTAATTCAAGTATTTAAATGCATCTGGAATTTTTAATTAGTAACAATGAGAAGAAAACTACTGGATGTTCATTGACTAATCCTTCAGGTTTCTTCGTGAAAGAAAGTCTGTCTTTATGTAGCTCCAGATTCAATTTGAGGAGAGTTTCCAGTGTATAATAGATGACAGAATTGCCAGCAATGTCTGCAGCCTGCAAAGGAATAAATAAAATGTGTATTTAGTAACCCCAGAACATTCAAGACAGGCAGATGAGGCCCCTGCCAATTTTGTATGGGTCACAAAATAATCAAGAAATCATTTTACGACTCATCCAACAAGAAAGATACTGAAGTCCTCACTATGTAAAATCCATTGCTTCTAAAATGATTTTTAGATTGTTTTTTCCAGTAACCTAACTGGAGTTTATTCTCCGCGTTTATGTGTCTGTGTGAAGAATAATTTTCTAATACGATTCTTACATTTGCCTGTCGTTGGTTTGAATTTGAGTTACCTGATGCTAATCTCACAATTCATCATAATTGTCTGCATCTAGGTTTCCAAAACATTACCTATAGTATTTACTGATTTGGTTACCTCCCAATATCCTCCTATTCAGTGCCAAAGGAAGAACTGGTGCTTTTAATTCCCACTGAAAGAATACTGCCCAAGTATTTCTGTCAGAGTTCTAGCAGATTTCAGCAGCCAGCCTTCTCTGCCCTTCATTTGTCAGATTTTCAAATATTGGGCATACAACCATAAATGCCTTGCGAAGGTCAGGGGGACAACTACCAGTACATAAGTAGGCTGCTGGCACATGATGTGATAGAATGAATTTCTATCCATTTTTCATTCATTAATAATGTTTATCCCAGAATCTATAAAAGGCCTCATGCACCGCCCTAGCAGTGGAGTTAACATGGCACAAGGTGCAGAATTATAATGAATTATTTAGAATTTACAGCTATTCAGCTGTTGTGTATATGTCAGCATTTATACTGACATGCTTTAATTCCTCTTCCCTTTTTCTATTCCAACTTCTACAACTTGCTCTTTGCCTTAATAACACTTTGTGTAATCACTTAGTCTTCTCATTATTTGGATAAAAATGGTTGAAAGAAATGACAAAGTAGAACTAGGACTTATTTTATCTTAAGTGTTTTACATATATTCTTCTTTTAATGGGGTGAGTTAAAATTCCACCCTCCTGCCACCTTCTTCCATAAGAACCCAAAGCTTTGCCCCTAATGGCCTATTTTATGGCTCTGCCCAAGGTGTAAAGATGTAAGAGTGGTGCAATAGGTGGTGATTCTGCCTTACAGTAACCTAGGTTTAAACCAGACCTACAATGCTGTGTATGTGGAATTTCTCTCTGTAACTATGCATGTTTCTGATAGATGCGCTGATTTCCATTTATTTCCCAAAGGCAGGTTAAAAGCAATAAACAGGATGCTGAACCAGATGAAGGGTCTTGACTTGCTGTCAACTGTCGATTTTTCTCCTCAGATACTACCTGGCCTGCTGAGTTCCTTCAGTTTCTTACCTATTGCTCCAGACTCCAGCATCTGCAGTCTTTAATATCTCCCTGTCCGTAGATTAATTGGCTTGCTGTAAATTATCCCTTGGTATGGGTTAATGGGAAAAAAACAATCTCAGAGGAGCTAATGGGTATGCGATTGTCATTCAGCATGGAAACATGTCCTTTGGCCCAACTTGACCAATCTGAATGTTTCATCCAGCAAGCTAGGCCCGTCTGCTCATGTTTGGCCCATATCCCTGTTAGCCTGTCCTATCCTATGGCCTTAACTAGATGGCTTGTAAGCATTGCTCGTCCTTGCCTTGCCCACTATTTCTAGCAGTTCTTTCCAAATAAAGACCACCCTTTGCATGAAGAAACTGCCCCTGATGTCTCTTCTAAACCTTTCATTTGTAATCTTAAACCTATGCTCCCTTGTTTTACCATCTCCTCCCTAGTGGAAAAGACTATATACTTTCATCTTTCACATGGTGTATGCCCCTCATGATATATACCTCAAGTAGGTCACTCCTCAATCTTCTATATTCCAGGGAACGAAGTCCTAGTCGACTCAACCTGTCCTTATACCTTAGGCTCCGAAGCCCAGACAACATCCTGGTAAATCTTTTCTGTGCTTGTTCTAGTTTAATAACATCTTTCTTAAAGCAGGGTGACTATTACTATACACAATACTTAAAGTATGGCCTCACCATTGTGTCATGTAGCTGAGACAATTTCCTAACTCCTGTACTCAATGCTCTGACTGTAAAAGGCCAGGTTGTCAAACATCACCTTCAGTACCCTATCCTGTGATGTGACTTATAGCAAACTATGTACTTGTTCTCCTTCCGTTCCATAACACACTTGTAGTCCTTCTGTTCTTCTGTTCTATAACACACGCCCCCCCCCCCACCACCACCACCGGGCCTTATCATTCATGTACAAGTACTGCATAATAATCTGGATTGAAGGGTATTGGTCAATCCTTAATCCACATACCTAGTTGACCAAAATTACCCTATAATTTTTCATAACCTTCTTGACTATCTACCTATTTTAATATTATCTGCACACTTGCTAACCTTGCCTTGTACAATCGCATACAAATCACATAGATAAATTACAAACAACAAAGGTCCAAGCACTGACCCCCGTGGCACACCAACAAGCACAGGTCTCCAGTCTGAGAAGCTACCTCTGACTATTGCACTCTGCTTTCAACGGCTGAGACAAGTGTGAATCCAGTCTGTTATTTTCCATTGGAGCCCATACAATCTAACTTTTCAGATTAGCCTGCTATGAAGGACCTTGTCAAGGGCCTTACAGAAGTCCATATACACAACATCCACTACTCCAACCTCATCTACACTTTTGCTTTCATCCTTCAAGAACTCCAAGAATTTGTCCGGCATAACTTCACATACACAAAGCCATTCTGGATGTGCTGAATCAGACCCTATCTGTTGGTAGATTCTGTTCCTCAGAATCGCCTCCAGCAATTCATCAATCACTGATGACAGACTCACTAGCCTGTAGTTTCCCAGTTTATGTTTGTTACCCTTTTTTAATAAAAGTGCCATCACGTGAGTCAATCTCCAGACTTCCAGAACCCCTATGGCAAGAGATGAATCAAAAATCTCTTCAAAGACCTCTGCAATTTCTTCTCTAGCTTCCCACACGGTTAGATCTTAGAAGTTTATCCACCTTAATGTACTTCTACAAATAACACAGAACATTACAACACGTACAGGTCATTAAGCCCACAATGATGTGTCCATCTTTTAACCTATTCTAACATCAATCCATCCCTTCCCTCCTCCTATATAGCCCTCCATTTTCTTTCATCCATACGCCCATCTAAGAGTCTCTTAGGTGCCCCTAGTGTATTAGCCTCTACCACCGCCCCAAGCAGTGTGTTCCAGGTAGTTACCACTCTCTGATATCTCACCTAAGCTTTCCTCTGCTCACCTTAACATTATGTCCTCAGGTATTATCCATTGCTGCTCTGGGGAAAAAAGGCACTGACTGTCCATTCTAAAGTATCCATGCCTCTTATCATCTGTCAAGTTGGAAAACCTCAACACCTCTTCCCTGTCATGTTAGTAATAGAATAAGATGCAAGTAACAGACAGAACACCTCCAAGAGGTGTACAACCTTGTCATAGGGTTTGAAGGGTAGCATGCCTCAATGACCCAGAGAGCTATGTTGGCTAGAGTCAGGGCCTTGAGCTTTGACTCTTGGTCGGTTCACCCATCCTAAACAGGTCAAAGGGTAGATGCCAGACTAAGAGTGGTCCACCGGTTCTCCAGGCTTGGGTGTTCCACTCAGGGCTAACAATCCTGACTGGTTAAAAACAATGTTATGAAAACAGCAATGAATAATCCTTCTATATCTGTGTGTGACGGTATGGACAGACAGAGAGAAGGGCCTTCATTGCTGCCCTAAATGCCAGTGGCGTGACAGGCAGTAAAGAACAGTAGAGGACTCTAAGAAGGCAAATGGGATTAATTCCTTGGAAGTCAGCATGAGCATGGAAGATTGAATGGCCTCCTACATTAGGAAGCAAACAGAATAGACAAAACGAAGCTAGAGCACATAAAGTGGCAAGTACAATTAGAGGACCAGGGAGTTCAACAGGAACCAATCACTAAAGGCTAAAAAGATTTGTCTTTTTAATCTTTAGGAGGGAGAAGATCAGTTAAGAGAAAACTGACTCACAAATCAAAACAAAGAACAATGGCTTCCATGCTTATATATAGAAAATAAAAACATAGCTAGAGTAAATGTGGGACCCCTAAAGGGCGAGATGAGGATCTCATAACAGGAAAAACAGAAATGGCATGCAAGTTTAAAATAACACTTTGCATCAGTCTTTAGAGTGGAGGACATGGTAAATGTCCTAACGATTTCTTAGGGAAATTTCCAAGTAGCATGGAAGAGCTTAAATCCCTCATGATAGGGATTGCTACAAAGTTTTGGAAAAATTAATAGGATTCAAGCCGACTAGTCAAGGTGACCCCATGGCTCACACCTGATGATTTTAAAGGAAATGGCTGCAGAAATAGCAGAGCCTTCAGTTGAATTGTTTTAACGTTCATTGAGTTCTGGAAGGGTGCCAGTGAATACGAAAATAACAAATTCAAGAAGAGACAAAGACATTAAAAAAGGGTAACTATAGGCCTGTTAGCTCCAGTACCCCTCTATAATCTGTGCTTAATGAACTGCAGTAAGTTTGTCAAATAAGACCAGCTCTTTATAAATCCATGCTGCATATGCCTGATGGAACCAGTTATAACCAGTTGTGTCAACACTTCTTTCTTCATTTTCCTTACTGCAGACATTAAGCTAACTGACCTATGGTTAATGCATTTGCCTACATCCTTTTTTTAAATAACGTGTTGTCTTCTAATTGGCCAGGATTTGCCCATAAACCAGAGAGCTTTGGTAAATGCAGGTGCTACAACTTCTGCCATTTCTGTAGTACCCTGAGATGCATCTCATCAGGACCAGGGGGCTTGTCTGCCTTTTAAGCTCACTAGTTTGCTCATCACTACCTCTTTGGTGACAGTGATTGTATTGAGGTCCTGACCTTCCATCACATCGGTAACATTACTTTTTTCCATGTTAGATATCTCATCCACCATGACGAGTACCACAAAGTAGCCATTTAAGGCCTCAGTCATTTCCACATTACTCAATGTTTTCATCTTTCAAGAGACTCATGTTTCATTTTAGCCTCAATATTCTGTTTTATATAATTATTATAAACTTTTACTATCTGTTTTTATATTTTGTGCTGGTTTACTTTCATAATCTATCTTCCTTTTCCCTATTTATTGTTTAGTGGATTTTTCTGGATTTCAAATTTTCCCCCATCTTCAAGTTTTCCCGCTACTGTTGGCGATGTTGTATGCATGAGCTTTTAGTTTGATGCATTCTCCTTTGGAGGCCCACAAACATGATGTTGCAAAGAGCTATCACAGATGCATTTCCAGCATTTGCAATATTATAATTATTTTGAATGTTCTAGTTGGAACTGTGCTGGTTTTTTTTTAATGGTACAGGTAATGGAATGGAAATGCTCAACAGAATTGGAATTTGCAATGTGAGTGCACTGGTCTCTGCGATATTAAATTATGTAAATGTTGCAAGGTAGATGGTGATCTTTTCTGTGCTGATCATTCAAAGCATGCTTAACAATATTTCCCAACAAATGAAATGATGGAACAAAAGCCACAGTTGTAAAGCTCCTTCAACTGCATTGGGACACCAATTTGCAGACTTGTAGCAAAATGTGACGATGACATAATAAATAGCATGACATAATGAAGGTATCCTGTGAAAACGATTCTTCCCTTAATATCTCAGCCTGGTTTAGCAATCAGTATCTTTGACTCAAACATTGAACTGTTTTTATAGATTTCTGTATTTTCAAATAACTTAAAAATGATATTCATCAAAATTCAATAAAACACTAAACATTCATTTTCTTTGAAGTCCTATCAACTCTCATATAATTCTTGCAATTTCTAAGTAAATTTTAACTGTATTTATGCTGTGATCTGCTTCAGTGTTTCCTGCACTAGCCAGTCAGAGGCAGTGTTGCTCTGCTGAAAACAAAAATAAAAGACAACCTTTCTCTCCGACAGAAGGAACGTGAGAAAGGTTCCAATTTGGCATTCATGTTTCGTCAACCATTTGCTGCTGGACGTGTCTTCAGCATCAGCATGTTGGATACACTTCTGTACCAGGTAGAACTTCTCTTGTTTTTTTAACTCTTTGAAACAAACCTGCAACCCCAGCACGCTGCCATTAAATCTAAATCAAATGTGTAAAATGCTGGTGCTTTGGTTATTATAATCAAGACAACCAAATAAGGCCTTATTTTAATTCCATCAAAATGCCAAATAGCCAGCTGACAAGTCTTGATATGATATAAATTTCTGTTAGCTTCCACGTATATATTATGTTAGCTTCCATTTGCAGTAGCTGTAGGCTCTGTCTTCCTGCTTGTATGAGCATATAATAAACCCAGAACTAATGGCAGAACATCCTTCACTGAAGGCAAGAATTATTACTGAGACAGTGTGTTAGCTACAAAAGTGCACAATGGTCACAAAATGCAGTGCCCTCAGCTCTTAAAGGCACCTTTACACTTGCATACTTTATCCTTTAAAAAGGAAACCTGTGAAAGCTATCAATTATTTGCATACAGACACTTTAATAAGTATTTATCAATGCATGCACTATTATCGATGCAACTATTCATACATTCTGCTTGTCTCTCAACTCTGAGATCTCCATAAGTGCTAAGGTGCTCTTGTCATGCCTATAGAGTCCACCCTAGGATTCCTCAATTCTGGAAAGGCCTCAGTGGGGCGGGCATCGAGAGGATGTTTCCTATAGTGAGGGAGACAAGGACCAGAAGGCACAGCCTCAGAATAGAAGGACATCCCTTTAGAATAGAGATGAGGAATATCTATAGTCAAAGGGTGGTGAACCTGTGGAATTAATTGTCACAGACAGCTGTAGAGGCTAAATCAATGGGAAATTGATAGGTTCTCGATAGAGTGTCAAGTGTTACGGATTGAAGGCAGGAGAATTGGGTGGAGAGGGATGTCAACCATGCTGGCATGGAGAAGCAGATTTGATGGCCCAGTTGGTCTAATTATACTGTTATGTCTCATTGTAGATCGCTTCCTCCTTCTGTAGGTAGAGTGCCATCCACTTTATTTGTGCAAGGTGTAATGCAACTTAAATTGCTTACAGGTAAATTATAGTCCATGTGTACAGATGGTATCTGCCATTTTCTTACTGTTACACCATACCCAGCTGAAGCAGCTTGTACCGACAGCATCTCTTAAAAATACCACTATGAAGAACAGGAGCAGCAATACGTGAAAACACCACTGTCCACAAGTCTTCCGTCCCAGAAGTAATATCATCCTGCCTTAGAAACATATATACAGTGGCCCATCATCATTATAGGCTCAGTCTTGAAACTCCCTATGCAACCACACTGTGGGTTTACCTTCAGAAGAACTGCAGCAGTTCAAGAAAGCAAATCAGCACCACCTTATCAGGACAATTGGTTTGTTCGTTATGTGCTGTGTTGTATGAGGCAAGCAATCATGCTCTTTCCATGACCATAATTGTTCTTGGCAAATTTTTCCCCAGAAGTGGTTTGCCATTGCCTTCTTCTGGGCAGTGACTTACAAGGCAGGTGACCTCAGCCATTATCAATACCCTTCAGAGATTGTCTTCCTGGCGTCAGTGGTCACATAACCAAGATGTGATATGCACCAGCTGCTCATCTGACCATCCACCGCTGGCTCCCGTGGCTTCACATGACCCTGATCGGGGTCTAACCAGGTGCTACACTTTGCCCAAAGGGAGGGAAGGAGCGCCTTACACCTCCTTTGTTGGAGATATATTTCCATTTTGCCACCCACAAGGACATTTAGAGATAGACAATAATTTCTGGTCCTGTAGTGGTTCCCTGTGTCCAAAAATGAATTAAATAAAATCACCTCTGACTTACAGCTCCTGTGTTCTGATCTATGCCCTGCTCAGCAAGGGCTGCAAGGATCTCAGGTCCACCTTCATCCTGCGCTTCATTGTTAATTATCATCTTACATCACTTTCATGTACCGATTGATCAATATGAACATTTCGACTTATGACTGATCACCTTCACCGTGCAATTCCTAACTCTCAGTCCTCCCATTAATCTCCATCTCAATCATCTCAATTACCCTGGGGTCAAAACACAAGACCATAATATATAAGTGCAGAATTAGGCCTTTCACCCCATTAATTCTGCTCTGCCATTCAGTAATGGTTGATTTTTTTTTCCTCTCTTCTCAACCCTATTCACTCCATAACTCTTAAACCCTTTACTGGTCAAGAACCTAGCAATCTCTGCCTTAAATGTACCTAATGACTTGGCATCCACAGCCTTCTGTGGCAACAAATGCCACAGACTCACTGCCTACTGGTTGAAGAAGTTCCTCCTCATCTCAGTTTTAAAAGGATGGCCATTTATTTCTGAGGCTGTATCCTCAGATCCTGGACTCTCTTACTAGTGGAAACATGTTCCCCATATCGACTCATAGCCTTTCAGTATTCATAAGGATTCAGTGGGATTCTCCCCATTTTTCTGAATTTCAGTGAGTACAGGCCAAGAGTATCGACCTCACCATATACGTTAAGACCTTCATTCCTGGGATCAATCCTGTGAACCTCTTCTGAACCCCTTCCAGAACCAGCACATTTTTCCTTAAATTTCTCACAACATTCCAAGTATGGTCTGACCGACTCCTCATAAAGCTTCAGCAGTACCCAATGAACATGCCATTCAGCACACAATTATTGTACTGACTATGAGCCAAAATGAAATTCCCGTCTGTCTGCACATGATCCATATATCCTCCATTCCCTTCATGTACATATGCCAGTGTGTCTATTTAAATGCCCCTTAAATGGCACTATCTTATCTGCTTTCACCACCCTCACCCCACCAGCCCCAGCAGTGTGATTCAGACACGTAATACTCTCTGTGTAAAGCAAACACTTTACATCTCCCTTATTTTTTTTTCTCTCACATTAAAGTTACGACCTTTAATACCTGACATTTCAAGCCAAGGAAAAAGACTCCAACTATGTACCCTATCTTTGCCTCTCATAATCTTAGGGACTTCAATCAGTTCTTCCTTCAGACTGAAATGCTCTAGAGAAAACAATCCATGTCTGTCCACTCTCTCCTGATAGCTAATACTTTCTAATCCTGGTAGCATCCCAATGAAACTCCTGTGCACCTTCTCTAAAGCTTCCTAATATTTTCTGTAATGGGGTACTCAGAACGACACACAATGCTCCAAATGTGGCCTAACCAAAGTCTGATATAGCTGCAATGTGACTTCTTGACTCATACTCTGGGAAATCATGATGAACCCTTTATAAAACCCTGTTTAGGCCACAAGTGGATTATTGTGCCAGGTTCTAGCACCGTACTTCAGATCAGATGTCAAAGTTTAGGATTTACTACCATTGTTCCCAGAATGAAAGACTTCAGTTATGTGGACAGACTGTTGAAGCTAGACTGTTCTTTCACTCGTGAAGATTAAGAAGAATCTAATAAAGAGATTTAAAATAATTAACAAATACAGATGCAGTAGTTACAGAGACAAAGTGCAGAAGGAAATACTTCTTTATCAATTATTCTGATGACTTGGAATAGTTTCTTAGCAACAGTTCAGGTTTTAATTGCAGCTTTCTGAAAGAAGCTATTAAATATTCAAAAGGGGGAAAATATTACAGGGCCAAGGGGAGATGCTGTTAGAATGTGGTCCTTTCTAACATAGAGTAGAAATCACTTCCATGGACTGTAAGGCTACCTCTTGTGCTATAGCTATTCTATATTTGAGAGTTGTTTTAAATGTTTTTGTCTTCAGAAAAAATCTTTCACTGTGGTAAATGTTACATTATATATTTAATTTTAATTGTTTTATTTTTGGCCATTTTTATTTTCATTGCAGTCATTTGTGAAGGACTACATGATTTCTATCACAAGGTTGCTTCTAGGACTGGATACCACACCAGGTTCTGGGTTTCTCTGTGCTGTAAGTTCTGTTGCAAATTCCAGAGCATGAATTGTTAAACAGAATAACAGTGCATGTCTTATTTGTAATTTAACTCTGCTTAGAATTTCTCTAAGCCAAGATTTTCCTTTGTTTAGTGCCAGTTTCTATATACCAGGTGTCCCCAACCTTTTTTGCACTGCGGACCGGTTTAATATTGACAATTTTCTTGCGGACCAGCCGACCGGGGGTGGGGGCAGTGGTTAGGGTTGCCAACGGACAAGAGTAGCAGTCAAATACATTGTGTTTACCCAGAGAAAGACTACAATGACCATGAAGCCTTGCGCGGGCACCAGTGCACATGCGTGTACCTGCCGATTTATTTCCCTGCAAATCATTTTTGGCGATTCTGTTTGGGGGGGGGGGGGGGGGGTTGATGTTAATCACGACCGGAATATCGGTGATAAGTGGATAATACACTCAATTTCGTTTCTAAAAGGGTTTATCTAACGAATTTAATATTAAACACATAGCGCATACTTTCCTTGCATGAATATAGTGAGAAGTCAATTATCAGGGTAGGACAGGGGAGCTGGAAGTAAGTGTTGAACGAACTTCCAGTAGAAGTGGTAGAGACAGGTTTTATATTATCATTTAAAGAAAATTTGGATCGGTATATGGACAGGAAAGGAATAGAGGGTTATGGGCTGAATGCAGGTCGGTGGGACTAGGTGAGAGTAGCGTTCGGCATGGACTAGAAGGGCCGGAATGGCCTGTTTCCGTGCTGTAATTGTTATATGGTTATGTAAGTAAGTCAATAGAATCATAACATTTTAAGTAACATTTGGATATTAAACACACAGCACATATTTTCCCCGTGTGAACATATAAAATCATTGCAGCACATCAATATCGCTGAATCAGTGGGAGCCCTGGGCTTGTTTTTTGGCACAACACGGTCCTATCGAGGGTTGATGAGAGACAGCGATACTCGAAGGGGGTTCCTTATGTCCAGTCTATTCCGCAATTTAGTTTTCATTGCATTCATTGCAGAAAACTCCGCTTCGCAGAAATATGTTGGAAATGGAAGCAACGTTTTTAGTGCTTTCGTGGCTATCTCAGGATATTTAGCCTTGACTTTGATCCAGAATGCCGGCAGAGATGTTATGTCAAACATACTTTTCAGCCCGCCATCATTTACAAGCTCAAAGAGTTGATCTCCTTCCCGCGCTGACACGGATGATACGCGGGTAACGACCTTGCATGCGTAATGGCTGAACAGTGGGCGTGACAGGGAATGAAAAAAGGTGCAGCTGACTAATGTCGTTTCCTCGCGGCCCGGTGGCACACGCTTTGCGGCCCGGTACCAGTCCGTGGCCCGGTGGTTGGGGACCGCTGCTATATACAATTAATCTGGATCTCAATATCAAGCAGGAGCAGTGTTTCCAGATACCTGCAAATGATTTCAACTTGATCAACAATATTAAGCGAGAATTGAGAGCTTGTTTGAAAGGTGATCAATAGATTAGTTAAAAAATTGGGTTTTGAGCAGGGCTTCTGGGTTAGAAAGGGAATTCCAGAGAAGAAAGTGAAGTTTGGATTCTCTAAATTTTGCAGATACTGTTGACTGAATAAAAATGGGTGAAATGTATAAGAGACCCAAGTCAGAAGAAGCATTGAATGTGCAAAGGCTAGAGGATATACAGAAAAAATAGAAGTGAGATTAACTTAATGGAAGTTATAAAGTGAGGGCAAAATTTTGAACTTACTCAAGTGAACTACCCAGCATAGTTCAGCAAAAACAAAGATGACAAACATTTGGTTTTACTACTAAAGAAAATGCCTGGCAGTGTTCAAGGAATGCAAAATATCAAATAGCAAAGAGAGCACTGGAGTGATCAAAAACTGAAGATGTTACAAAAGTGTGTCTAATTATTTCTGCAGAAGAGAAGCATGATACTGGATGTCCTGATATTAGCAGGCTGATGGGAACAATATAGCCTTTACCTTTGAACAAGTCTTCACCTACAGTCAATCTTAGCCATAGCATCTTTTATAATTTCAAATGAACCTCTCACATTTCTTTTAATCCTAAAGCTTGTCCTTTAAAGCAGTTTCACTTTTATTCATGTTTTACTTCTCCCCTAAATCTCTCCAGATCTCCAGTTTATCAAAAATGTGTCCACTATTTTCATCTGGAAATCTTTTAGACTTTTGCAGAAAATAGAACATAGTTGCTATCCTTTCAATACAATATTTTTGTATCTCAGTTTGATCATTCCTGATTGATGAGCCTCAAAAATTTCTTTCTCCTTCTTTATAGTGTTGAAATCAAGGCACGCTTCAAAATTCTAATCAATGATATTTGTTATAGACTAGCAAAGCTGTAGAAAGCTCTTTATTAAGTCTCTCCTTCTTCTGGGCCTATTCAGGAATTGAAGAATGGATATCCTCCCATGTTATGAATGGAACATTACAGGCTGTGGTTATTTTCCAAAATAAAATTGGAACATATAGTACATGAAACAAAAATCTTCCCTTCAAATTATAAAATTGTTGGTCTAATCTAATCAACTCTTCATAGTTTATCTCACCTTCCCTGTTACTTTTTTCAATTCTTAAAGATTGCTGTGGAAACCATTGACTTGCTCACTCAGTCTTGTTCTTTAAATTAAAGAACCTATAAGCAAATCTTGTTCCTTTTATTAAATGTTTTACACTAATGTCTAGGCAGTTATAAAACATAACTTTTTGCAGGTCTAATTTTGTAAGAAAGAGTGTTCAAAAGCAATTGGTGGTAAGCTCTATGTGGTAACTAAGCAACAATATGTCCTAGTAGACATCTTCACTGTTGCTAAGCAAATTTTGAATGAGCTAATAGCTAATTTTACATTGCTTAGCATTTGCCTGCTGATTGTGTTTGTCAACATATCCAATGCACCATTGCAATATCTGAGCATTTTTCTGAAATTATCCATTTGTTCTGAAAAATCAGATTCATGCTTGATTGTGTTACCTTATTAATCTATATTCCCACTGACTAAATATTATCACCTAACTTTCTCTGAGATTCTATCATAACTCCAAGGTATCTCATTGGAATTGCTTTACCTGGTTGGCCTCTTCAGTTTAGACATTCATTGATGTAGGAATGATAACTGATAGAGGATTTTATGTTTGGAGATTACAGACCACATCAAATATTCCCATAAGAATCTTCCTGACTTCCAGGAGGAGGGCATTTTAGTCAGAGGAACAGACTTGACTTTATGAAACCATAGAACTACTATTTTATTATTTATTCATTCACACAACATGAATGCCGTCATTTATTAGACATTCTTTATTGTCTTTGAGTTGAATGAGAAGAGAAGTTTCAGTTATACTTGGGTCAGGTAAGGATAGTGTATTTCATCCCCTGGAGGATGATAGTGATCTAGCTGGTTTTTTTCCAGCAATTCAGCAGTTTTTGGTTACTGAGACTGAGACAACCTGTAATTACATAGTGACAGGTTTATTCAATTGATTTCAAATTTCCAATCTGCCGTGATTCACAGTTTTAACTCTGGATTAGTGCTCCAAACTCTACTCCAATAGTCTGACCATTTGGCCAGCACACCACACAAATGGAAATCACATAACTCAATATGCATTTGCTAGCTGTCTGAGAGAGAGCAACCAGTTCAGTGCCCACAAATATTATCCCAATAAAGTGAAATGTTCATGTAATGTATGAGCCCGTTTACATGAAAAGCCAGCTGGAAGAGAGGAGCACTACTAGGGTTAACCTATTCCATTTGGGGCAGAGTATTACCATGCATCCACTCACAGTCCACGGAGGACTCCCTGTTTTTCATCCCTAATATTTATCTTCCTGCCAAACCCAGAAAAATCAATTGGAGCTAGTACTGCAGAATGACAGAAGACATAATTTTGCCCTGACCATACAAGTCACAAGCTGGCTGGTGGCGTAGTGGCATCAGCACCGGACTTCGGAGCGAAGGCTCCCGAGTTCGCATCCAGCTGGCTCCCTTGCACACTTTCCATCTGTGCTAGGTTGAGTGTTGAGCTAGCAAATCAGCCTCGTAAAAGTACAAAAGCTTGCTAAAAAAACGCCGTCATGACGGCGTCCTGATGACTCCAATTGGAGTTAAGGGCTTTCTTCTTCTTCTTCTTCTATACAAGTCACAGCTTGTTAAGTATGCAGAGGTGAATTTACACCCTGAATCTTTGAAAGTATTGGCCAAGGTTTGTATTTACAAGTGCTAAAGATAAGTCCTGTTTCAGTAACCTTTTATGAAAGCACTAAAATAAGCTTCTTCATTCAAAAACTTATGTTCAAAGAATATTTATTGTCAAATTACATATATATCACCATATACTTCCTTGAGATTCATTTTCTTGTGGGCATTCATATTAAGCATAACAGAACACAATACATCAATGAAAAACTACACATGGCAGAGATGGACAAACAACCAATGTGCAAAAGACAAGAAAATGTGTAAATATAAAAAGAAACAGAATTATAAGTAAATATTAAGAAAATGGGCTGTAGGGTCTTTAAAAGTGAGTCGATCGGTTGTAGAATCATTTCAGTATTAGGGTGAATGAAGTTATCCCCTCTGGTTCAAGAGCATGATGGTTGAAGGAAAATAACTGTTCTTGAACCTGGTGGTGTGGGACTCAAAGCTCCTGTACACCCTTCCTGATGGCAGCAGCAAGAAGACAGCATGGTCTGAATGGAGGATTCCTCGATGATAGATGCAGCTTTCCTGCGACAGCGCTCCTTGTAAGTGCTCTATAGCAGGGAGGGGTTTTGCTCCCGTGCCAGACCATGATACAACCAGTCAGTATACTCGCCACTGCACACCTATAGAAGTTTGTCAAGGTTCTGGACAACATACTGAATCTGTGCAAACTTCTAAGAAAGCAGAAGTGCTGCGGGTCCTCCTTTGTTATGGCAGTCACATGCTTGAACCAGGACAGGTCATCTGAAGTGGTAATGCCAAGAAATTTAAAGTTGCTGACTTTCTTCACCTCTGATCCCTTACTGAGGACTGGCTCATAGACCTCTGGTTTCCTCCTCCTGTAGTCAATAGTCAGTTCTTTGATTTTGTTGACATTGAGTGAGAGATTGTTGTGACACTGTTGAGCCAAGTTCTTAATTTCCCAGCTAAATGCTGATTCTTCACCATCTTTGATTCGGACAGCAACAGTGTTTGGTTAAACTTGAAATTTAATCAAAAAGGAGAATTGGGAATTACTTCTTAGGTGTAAATAAGCACCTTGTCTTTTAAATAAAGAAAGCTACAGATAAACAAGGAATTATATCCACTGGGAATGTCAAAGTTGAAACCTAATGTGCCACAGGTCCTTGGAATTTGTGTTGTAAAACATGTACTTAAAATTATTTGTATACAATATTTGACGATGAATGTACTACTGGAATTTAATGAAAGAATTCAGTTACTAAGGTTTTACAATGAACCATTCTGCAGTAACTTTTTACCAACATTATACTCCTACAGCTTGTAATCAATCAAATTTTACTTCAGTGCTAAAAAGATGGGAAGAAAGATATGTCAATCAATTATATTTTGTATTCTGTTATATTTTACTAATATAATTTTAAATGCTATTGAAATTTTTAATGCAATATACTGCAACAATTACTTTCCTCAGTACTGGGGCAGGATTTTATCTGTTGTTTGCAGCATTAATAAAACTAAGTGAAGTCCATGACAGTTTAGTATAAAATTTAATTTCATTCAACAGCATGAAGCAGAGGTTAGTGCCTCTAGATTTATGTGCAGCATTTAATTTAAATGTATTTCTTCCCTGTTTTTATGTCCCAATACATCTTCTCTAAAGGTTTAGGGAGGTTAGTTTTAAGTAATACAGGAATCTCACAACCAGTCTCCAGGATCCTCACCATCCTCAACTTAATTCAAAGTGTGAAAAACAGTTGAAGATTATACGAGTCTGACCAAAGCCCACAAAAATATTGCACAGACAAATGCATAGTATTTTATAACAAAATTGACATTTTCTAATTAGTTAAGGTACCATAACAGACATCTTCAGTGTTCATACTATAAGAAATAGAAGCAGGAGTATGCGTTACAGATCAATGAATCTGCTCTACCACCATTCACTTAGATGTTAGATGATCTCTTTTCCTGCTTAATCCCCATCTCCCCAAACCATTTATCTTTAATATGTTCTAACATAGACAATTCAAAATGTTTGTAACCATCCTCTTAAATAAATTTCACCTCTTCTCAATCCTAAATGGCCAAACCTTTAGCTAGAGAATAGGTCCTCAAATGTAAGGCTGTTTGGCCAGAAGAAAGATTTTTGTCATTAAACCTTTAAGTCTCTCTCAGAATCTTGCATCTCAAAACTAGGTTACTTGTTAGTCTTTTAAACAGTGAATTATGGCCAAGTGACCTTGACAGAACATTTTGTGGAATCTATCCTGTCAGACTATTTTGGAGTGACTCCAAAGATGGTTTATCCTATTCCAGTATAGAAGTCAAAGCTACATGTAGTAGTCAAATGTGTCCTTACTGATCCCTTTACTATTTCAATAAGATTCACTTAACTCTTTGAATCCATTCTCTTTGCTCTAAAGACCAGATAATATTTGCCTTACTTTACTTTGCTCATTTTACCTTTGTTTTCCACTGCATGTTGCAAACCAGGGCAGTAAACCCTCTGTATGCGAACTATTGCGTTTCTCATCTTACGGGGGAACAAAATCTACATTTTATTCTTACTATCAAAGTCTACAGACTCACAATGATCTCCATTTGCAGCTTCCTGCCTACTCACAACCAGTCTCCGTTCTTTGGCAAGCTGTTTGCTCTCTCCTCACAGTTCATTTTCCACTTAGTCTCATATCATCAGCAAGATGATGTGAGACTGCACCTAGAATATATTGTACTGTTCTGGTTTCCATACTTGGGAAAGAAGTGATGAAATTAAAGAAGGTGTAAAAAAGGTGTTGCTGGGACTGAAGGAGAAATTTTATTGTTTGGGATAGGAGCGAAGGCGGCTGAGGGGTAATCTTAGAGATTTATAAAATTATGAAGGGCATAAATATAATAGATTGTCACAGTCTTGTTTCTCCGTGGTCATGGAGTTTAAAACTAGAAGTCAGAATTTTAAGATGAGAAGGGAAGGATTTAAAGGGGACCTGAGAGACAAGGTTTTTTCCTCCCTCACACAGTGAGTGGTGGGTACATGGAATGAGAATTCCAAAGGAAATGGTCGTGGCTGGTACAGTTTCCAGCATTTGGATCGGTATATAGTTGGTTGCAATTGGCTTATTATTATTGTCCCAGACACTGAGGTACAATGAAAAATTCATCTTGTATACCCTTCATATAGATCATTTCATTACAACAGTTATAGAGAAAGTGCTGTCTGGGGAGACAATAAGGCTCAAGGTGATAATGGGGTATACGGTGAGCTCAAAACGTTTTGAAAGTTATTGGCTAATTGAAAGCAAATGGGGCCAGTGCAAGAAGACAGCTTGGTTGGCATGGGAAGTTGGGCCAGAAGGCCTTCTTACATCCTGTCTAACTCTGACACTAAAGTAGATTTGTTACATCCTATCTTTTCACTGGCAGCATGTTTGTCATTTGGGAATAGCCAAAAAGGCTCATCACTGACCACCATTTGGCCTTCTCCTAATAGCCATTTTCTTGGAGCAGTTGGCCAGATGAAAAAGACCTTTTAATGTCTACTTCGTTTCCTTTTTATTCTCAAAAATTAATTTTATTCACAAAAATATATACAAATACAACAGAACAAGCTTTCTTTGCATTTATAATGCCATCAAGTCTCTACATTTATAATGTTATCAAGTTGTCACATATAGTCTTTCATCATAAAACATTACAGCACAGAACTGGTCCTTCAGTCACCAACCTCTAAGCAGAATTCACTCACTGCCTTCTGTGGACAAGCAGAATCTGTATCCACACAGCTAAGTATCCCTGGATCCTATGCCTCCTTTCTGCTTGAGACTACTATGGGAGCCTTATCAAACACCTCACTAAAATCCACTGTATTCCACATCCTCAGCTCTACCTTCATCAATTGTGCTTTGTCACATTTTCAAAGAATTCTGTCACGCTCCTAAAGCATGACCTACCCTCAGAAAGCCATACTGACTATTCCTAACGAGTTGATGCCTCTTCAACTGTTCGTAAAACCTTTCACACTGGTGTGTGGCCCAGACAGCAATCCAGAAATTTCTACTCTTGAGGTCCTGCCTTTCAACTTCCTACCTAGCTGCCTATATTCTCTTTTCAGGACCTCATCCTTTTCCCTACCTGTGTCATTGGCACTAATATGTGCCATGACTTCTGGCTGTTCACCCTCCCACTTTAGAGTGCTGTGGATCTGATGTGAGATGATCCTTAACCTGGCAGCTAGGAAGCAACATACTATTCAGGTATCTCATTCACATCTACCAATCTTCTGCCTGCTCCTCTAACTATGGACTCTCCTGTCACCGCTGCATTCCTTTCTACTCTCCTCCTGAGTCACACAGCCAGACTCAGTGCCAGAGACCTGGCCACTGCAGCTTTCGCCTGGTATATCATCCTCTCCCCCGCCCAAACAGTATCCAAATCATTATACTTGTTACTGAGGGAAACAAACGTGCGTGTGGGGGGGGGGGGGGAGGGGGTGGTTTTCTCTCCACTGTCTGCCTTTTCAATTTTTCCCTCCTGACATTCACCCAGCTAGCTGCCTCCTAAAACTTAAGGGTGACAAATGCTCTTCATATCTTATCTATCACTTCCACATATGAGCTGTAGTTCATACAGCTGCAGCTCAAGTTTCTTGACATGATCTGCAAGGAGTATGGATACATAGAGACCACAAGGGAAACGTATGTAAAGGATTGAGAGTCATTGAATGATTTATTGTATATAATTTTATTTTTGAATAAAGTATATTTTGAAATTAAAAAAAAGATCTGCAAGGAGTTGCAGCTGGATGCAGCTCATGCAGATGTAGTTACCAGGGAGACTGGAGGTCTCCCAGAATTCCTATATCTGACATGAAGAACACAACATTGACCCTAGACACGTTCTCACCACATGAGTTAGGAACTAATAGACAAAGAATAAAATAGGCTTAACAGAAACCTGTTAGCCTTCACCCTCGTTTGAAGCCTCTGACTCAAAGCCTTTACTCTAAAGTGGGTACTTCCACAATAGCTGCTCTTCCTTTTATTGGTGCTTGCAAATGCCTAATTACCTCAATCTCAGGTGCGCAGAATGCTCCAATTGGCCCCTTTCACTTTTTTCAAATCTTGCTCCCACAATGTGCTTGCCAGTGGTTAATATATTTTGACATATACATAATGACACATGTAGCCTCTTCGAACAATATACCCTTAAATCTGTGAGGCTGTTGAACTGGCCCAGATCCTCAGTGTGAACTGGCAGCAGGACCTCATTACAATCTTTTCTGGAGCTTTCCAGTCGGCAACATTCCTTAAGGACTTATTGCAAGACTAATGAGTTTGGTCAGACCAAAGTGTATCTTTCATCAAGTTAATGATCTTCCAGCAGTGTTTGATGTTTGTCTTAGTATGCACTCCTGGAAATAGCTCATCGATCAGAGAGTCACCTGCTATGCAGCAGCTTAGGACACACCTTGACAAGGACTCTGGCATCCTTTTGCAGAACTCCTTCGTTAATATGCAGTCTACAAAGAAGTGGATGATTGTCTCATCCTCTTCTCAGTCATCCTGAGGGCAGCATGGCTCTACCATGCTGGAAAGATCTGAGGTAGACTGCCCCTCAAGTACATGTTCGTGCTTCTAGGTGACATCTGGTGATGGGGCATTCTGCCAAAAGGTTTTGACCACCTGCTCAGAAAAACAGACCATGGTATCCATTATGACCTTCTGCAAGACCCTCATTCGGGAGGGTTTAAACTAATTTGCAAGGGGGATGGGACCCGGAGCGATAGAGTAGTGAAAGAAGTGCATGGAGTAAAGCCAGATCTAACATATAGAGAGGCTTTGAGGAAAGAGAAGCAGAATAAACGGTGTAAAGCTAGTAAGGCAGAAGGGCTGAAGTGTGTGTACCTCAATGCAAGAAGCATCAGGAACAAAGGTGGTGAACTGAGAGCTTGGATATATACATGGAATTATGATGTAGTGGCCATTACAGAGACTTAACTGGCACCAGGGCAGGAATGGATTCTCGATATTCCTGGATTTCAGTGCTTTAAAACGGATAGAGAGGGGGGAAAAGGGGAGGAGGGGTGGCATTACTGGTCAGGGATATTATTACAACTACAAAAAGGGTGGGTAATGTAGCAGGATCCTCTTTTGAGTCAGTATGGGTGGAAGTCAGGAACAGAAAGGGAGCAGTTACTCTATTGGGGGTATTCTATAGGCCCCCTGGTAGCAGCAGAGATACAGAGGAGCAGATTGGGAGGCAAATTTTGGAAAGATGCAAAAATAACAGGGCTGTTATCATGAGTGACTTTAACTTCCCTAATATTGATTGACACCTGGCTAGTTCCAAGGGTTTAGATGGGGCAGAGTTTGTTAAGTGTGTCCAGGACGGATTCCTGTCACAGTATGTGGACAGGCCGACTAGGGGGAAATGCCATACTAGATCTAGTACTAGGTAATGAACCGGGTCAGGTCACAAATCTCTCAGTGGGTGAGCATCTGGGGGACAGTGACCACTGCTCCCTGGCCTTTAACATTATCATGGAAAAGGATAGAAGCAGAGAGGACAGGAAAATTTTTAATTTGGGAAGGGCAAATTATGAGGCTATAAGGCTAGAACTTGTGGGTGAAAATTGGGATGATGTTTTTGCTGGGAAATGTACTATGGACATGTGGTCGATGTTTAGAGATCTCTTGCAGGATGTTAGGGATAAATTTGTCCCGGTGAGGAAGATAAAGAATAGTAGGGTGAAGGAACTACGGGTGACAAGTGAGGTGGAAGATCTAGTCAGGTGGAAGAAGGCAGCATACATGAGGTTTAGGAAGCAAGGATCAGATGGGTCTATTGACGAATACAGGGAGGCAAGAATGGAGCTTAAGAAGGGGCTGAGAAGAGCAAGAAAGGGGCATGAGAAGGCCTTGGTGAGTAGGGTAAAGGAAAACCCCAAGGCATTCTTCAATTATGTGAAGAAAAAAAAGGATGACAGGAGTGAAGGTAGGACCGATTAGAGATAAAGGTGGGAAAATGTGCCTGGAAGCTGTGGAAGTGAGCGAAGGAATACTTCTCTTCGTTATTCACCAATGAGAGGGAACTTGATGAAGGTGAGGACAATATGAGTGAGGTTGATGTTCTGGAGCACGTTGATATTAAGGGAGAGGAGGTGTTGGAGTTGTTAAAATACATTAGGACGGATGAGTCCCTGGGGCCTGACGGAATATTCCCCAGGTTGCTCCATGAGGTGAGGGAAGAGATTGCTGAGCCTCTGGCTAGGATCTTTATGTCCTTGTTGTCCACAGGAATGGTACCAGAGGATTGGAGGGAGGTGAATGTTGTCCCCTTGTTCAAAAAAGGTAGTAGGGATAGTCCAGGTAATTATAGACCAGTGACCCTTACGTCTGTGGTGGGAAAGCTGTTGGAAAAGATTCTTAGAGGTAGGATCTATGGGCATTTAGAGAATCATGGTCTGATCAGGGACAGTCAGCATGGCTTTGTGAAGGGCAGATCGTGTCTAACAAGCCTGATAGAGTTCTTTGAGGAGGTGACCAGGCATATAGATGAGGGTAGTGCTGTGGATGTGATCTATATGGATTTTAGTAAGGCATTTGACAAGGTTCCACACGGTAGGCTTATTCAGAAGGTCAGAAGGCATGGGATCCAGGGAAGTTTGGCCAGGTGGATTCAGAATTGGCTTGCCTGCAGAAGGCAGAGGGTGGTGGTAGAGGGAGTACATTCAGATTGGAGGATTGTGACTAGTGGTGTCCCACAAGGATCTGCTCTGGGACCTCTACTTTTCGTGATTTTTGTTAACGACCTGGAGGTTGGGGTAGAAGGGTGGGTTGGCAAGTTTGCAGATGACACAAAGGTTAGTGGTGTTGTGGATAGTGTAGAGGATTGTCAAAGATTGCAGAGCGACATTGATAGGATGCAGAAGTCGGCTGAGAAGTGGCAGATGGAGTTCAACCCAGAGAAGTGTGAGGTGGTACACTTTCGAAGGGCAAACTCCAAGGCAGAGTACAAAGTAAATGGCAGGATACTTGGTAGTGTGGAGGAGCAGAGGGATCTGGGGGTACATGTCCACAGATCCCTGATAGTTGCCTCACTGGTAGATAGGGTAGTTAAGAAAGCTTCTGGGGTGTTAGCTTTCATAAGTCAAGGTATAGAGTTTAAGAGTCGTGATGTAATGATGCAGCTCTATAAAATTCTGGTTAGGCCACACTTGGAGTACTGTGTCCAGTTCTGGTTGCCTCACTATAGGAAGGATGTGGAAGCATTGGGAAGGGTACAGAGGAGATTTACCAGGATGCTGCCTGGTTTAGAGAGTATGCATTATGATCAGTGATTAAGGGATCTAGGGCTTTACTCTTTGGAGAGAAGGAGGATGAGAGGAGACATGATAGAGGTGTACAAGATAATACGAGGAATAGATAGAGTGGATAGCCAGTGCCTCTTCCCCAGGGCACTACTGCTCAATACAAGAGGACATGGCTTTAACGTAAGGGGTGGAAAGTTCAAGGGGGATATTAGAGGAAGGTTTTTTACTCAGAGAGTGGTTGGTGCATGGAATGCACTGCCTGAGTCAGTGGTGGAGGCAGATACACTAGTGAAGTTTAAGAGACTACTAGACAGGTATATGGAGGAATTTTAGGTGGAGGGTTATATGGGAGGCAGGGTTTGAGGGTCGGCACAACATTGTGGGCTGAAGGGCCTGTAGTGTGCTGTATTATGATTCTATGAAAACGTTCTATGCTGATGAAAGACTGATGGACTTCTTTTGATGAGAAAAGGTGTTTACATGAAGGAACATTTCAGCTGAAGGTAGGTAGTGTGGCAAGATCCAACTCAATGGAACACTATACAGCAATGAGGCCAGGCCTATTTTTGCAGCACTGGGAATAGGTAGGCCCTCAGCAAGTAGTGACGCTTTGTGATTGCATATTTCAACTCTACACACAGTTTTTTAAAGCTGCACACAACGTGGCCATTAGGGCAATATGACTGTAAGTCTTTCCTGGAAACATGTGAATTAAAGCCCATCATACAACTTGGACCACTGAAAGAAGCCAAAGATGCTGTTGGTGATTGTCATGATGCAGGAGTGAGGTATGGGCAACACCTCTGTTACATACTGTACAATAAAACCAAAAGCACTTTGCACTTGATGACATCAAAGTTGCTGGTGAACGCAGCAGGCCAGGCAGCATCTCTTGGAAGAGGTATAGTCGACGTTTCAGGCCGAGACCCTTCGAAGGGTCTCAACCTGAAACTTCGACTGTACCTCTTCCTAGAGATGCTGCCTGGCCTGCTGCGTTCACCAGCAACTTTGATGTGTGTTGCTTGAATTTCCAGCATCTGCAGATTTCCTGTTGTTTGCACTTGATGATTAGGTTCTTGGTAGTCATTAAGAAGGAGCACCAATTTTTGTTGGATCTAGCTCCAGCCAACTTTGCAGCATGTACTGATTCTCTGAATGGAAGACCTGCACTTTTAGGTAGCTAGACCTCTGGCAATAGAGGCTCAGTCGCGCCAGTTGTCAAAGACCATGGCCTCATGTTTCCTATTTTTGACTTTGGTCCCAAGACCATGTAAAATGATTGTAGACCATGTACAGGGGTAACATATTGCCTTTAATGTTTATTTTAAATAATAACTTTTAATCTGTTATTCTTCCACACTTTGGTCAAATCGTAATGTAACACCTGTGTAGCACCAGTCTTATCGTGTGTGATGAGTTGTCGCACTCTTTAGAGAAAATCAAGTTACACTAGGTGCTAATAGGCCATCAGAAGAATCCAGGTATCTGAAGGAGACAGTGAATAGAAACTGCACACTTCTGGAAATAAGGTTTTGTTTATAAGAAAAAAAATGTACACAATATTTACATGAGCAAGAACAATTCAAAATTCAAATATTCTATTTAGGTTTCAAATCTTAGATATCAACAAAAGCCAAATTTCTGTTTAGTTAGAATCAGTGATATTCATTAGAATAACCTTTGTTACTCCAATTTCTCTAACTAATTAGATCTGTTGTTATTCCCTATTTAAAAGTTTACGACTAAACTTTCCTTGTTACTTATCCATAATTAGTTAGGAAATCATATATATTTCCTTTTCTCAAGTATTAGTGTTAACTTCAGTTTCAGTTCCAGGCAGTATATCTATAAGTTCAAATTCAAATTGAAAAAATTATATATACACAGTTTAATTCCTTTCACGACAATTCTCCAACATCACAACACTTAAACCAAGTAAATCATTCAGTAACTTATCAAAGTCTTTGCAAAAGTAATCAGTTATCGCAGAAAATCAAATTCGGATTCTTCAAATGAAGATAAACATACATCCAACCAAACTTATTAAATCCTCTGCGTTATTACACATTTTGTTCCCATGCTGGTTCTTCATCTGGGTGGCTCACCACCTTGGTTCGTTGGATCTTCCACAGCATGTCAATTTACAGACTTTTACAAAACTTGACCAAATGCCTTGGTATGATTTTACAGAATTAATCTCAACTACACGGTAGGGATTTTGGACATTCGTCTTTCCGGATATTGTCTCGTTATAGCCGTAGCTTCAATAAAT
Organism: Mobula birostris; assembly: GCF_030028105.1. Taxonomy (NCBI): domain Eukaryota; kingdom Metazoa; phylum Chordata; class Chondrichthyes; order Myliobatiformes; family Myliobatidae; genus Mobula; species Mobula birostris. The sequence goes on from NC_092381.1 coordinate 78,284,905, forward strand.
CTTTATCGCTATTGTCTCTCCTCCAGGGGTTTCATGTTAATCGAGTAAAGATACTCACTACCAATTCCACTCTTAACAGTTTATGTCTTCAGCTTCTAATCGATGCTGCATTTCTCTCCTTGTCCCTCCTGTGTCCAGCCCGCCGCTCCCTCGCATAGTGTTTTTTTTTCAGATTTCTTTTTAAATCAGTAAACCTCATTTTTATCCATCGACAGGTAGAACTTTCTAACATTACAATTTTGGGTTTAATTAACCTGGGTTACATTAACAAGAAGGAAAACCTCACCTTTTATTACTCTTATTCTGGTAAATATCTTTGGCCCAAATGAGATCTATCCTATGGATTATAAAACCAGCAATAAGTGCACTGTTTTTAGTCTCCATTTGTAAACTCAATGATTGTGGTACTGTATATTTAAATGTCTCATTCTACAATCTTCAAACACTTAGTTATGCAAAACCCTGAGTCAGCTCATCTTCCCCCATAAAAGACTGGGTCTAATGCTGACCGCAGGAGACATTTCTCCAATCTTATAAACGGATCTTTCAGCCTAGTTATTGCTTTTTGTTTTTTCTTTTGCACACTGCTACAACCTTGTTAACTCCTTGCATTAGATTCTGCTGACAAGTTTATCATGTAGCACATGCATATCAATAACCTCGTCAATCCTTTCTGCTAGTCCTTTAGAAAACTTGACTTTATGTGTGGAGTATAATTTGTTGTCAGTAATCTGCAGGTGACATTAATTCATTCAGCAAATTTAAATCAGGTGATTATCTTGAATTAAAGACCTGTGAAGTTTGCTCCACATTGAGTCTCAAATTTAAAGTGTAGTGTGGAGAAGAGGGGAACAAAATCAGGCAAAATCGTGAAAAATGATTAGTTTGGGGCTTGTTATTTTAAGACAAAACTGCTGCCATGTAGTTTGTAATCATAGTTATGACTAAAATTCAATAGTGACATTGGGTGAATGCTACTATTATTGTAGTAATGACTAATTTTGACAATATTTTCATCCAGTATTCTTGTTCAAGACATCTATTGTCTACTATGATTGAACATTAAATTGGAAAATAGCTTTCTCTTGTCTCATAATATTTCATTTTTTTCCTAAATTATTTTAGCTGGTACAATGTGCCCTGGTCATCACATGGCCTGGTATGATTGTTTATTTTAAAAAAGACAATTGAGAAACAGAAGATTATCTTTTCTACCTACAAATCAGTATGGAAAACATTTTTAATCACAATTCAGTATTGAGGTAACTTGATAACACACGAGAACAAAAGGAAACCTAATTCTATGCTGTGTGTTTAAAGTGACTCAGAATCCAAATTTGCATAGAAACATAGAGGTTAGGACATTGTGTATTGCAGAGCTAAAGAAATTCTGATTTTTATTGGTAGGTCACAGCAAGCTTTATTCTGTAACTTGTAAATCAAGGAGCTCTGAATAATGGGAAGACTTATAACAGAGAACATACACTAAAAATTATTATATTTAGCTTGGTTGTTAGTTTTTAATGGCTCTTGTACAGACTGTGCAAAAGTCTTAGGTAGATGTAAAAAAATTCTGTAAAGCAAAGATGCTTTGAAAAATAAGGAAATTTAAGTTTCTAAATATCAAAAAAATTACTATAAAGAGCAGTAAACAGTAAAAAAAACTAAATCAAATCAATATATGGTGTCACCACCCTTTGCCTTTAAAACAGCATCAATTTTCTTTGGTACACCATTGTTCATTTTTATTAGAAAACTGGCTGATGGGTTGTTCCAAGCATATAGAAGAACTTGCCACAGTTCTTCTCCAGACTGTGGCTGTCTCACTTGCTTTGTCTCTGCAGATAAACCCAGATAGCCTCAATGTTGCTGAGATTAGGACTCTGTGGAGGCCATACTATTTGAAACCATATAAAAAAACCTCAAGTGCCTAAGGCACAGTACTGTATGCTAGTTAGTGGAAACAATTTGAAAATTTCAGCAGGATTCTCATTTTGACAGTCCTTCCTTTTTATCCTTGTGCTCTATCCAAAGCAGAATAGGCTCTTTCAGTTCCAGGTGTATTGCAGGTCTGTCAAAGAAAATGTTTTGGGCCTGTTAATGGATGTTTCTGGTTCTGGTACTCACCCCAACCCCCATCTCATCACTATACCAGAGCCACTGCTTTAATCACAAACTAAATTATCATAACTAATACTCTATCACTTCCCAACAGCTACTTTAGGGAGCCCTATGCATTTACAGCATACAGTTGAAGTCAAAAGTTTACATACACCTTCGCCAAATACATTTCAACTCAGTTTTTCACAATTCTTGACATTTAATCCTAGAAAACATTCCCCGTCTTAGGTCAGTTAGGATCACTACTTTATTTTAAGAATGTGAAATGTCAGAATAATAGTAGAGAGAATGATTTATTTCCACTTTTATTTATTTCATCACTTTCCCCATGGGTCAGAAGTTTACATACACTTTGTTAGTATTTGGTAGCATTGCCTTTAAATTGTTTAACTTGGGTCAAACGTTTTGGGTTGCCACAAGCTTCTCACAATAAGTTGCTGGAATTTTCTTCCATTCCTCCGGACAGAACTGGTAACTGAGTCAGGTTACACATGCTTTTTCAGTTCTGCCCACAAATTTTCTATCGGATTGAGGTCAAGGATTTGTGATGACCACTCCAATACCTTGACTTTGTTGTCCTTAAGCAATTTTGCCACAACTTTGGAGGTATGCTTAGGATCATGGTCCATTTGGAAGACCCATTTGTGACTGAGCTTTAACTTCCTGGCTGATGTCTTGAGATGCTGCTTCAATATATCCACATAATTTTCCTTCCTCATAATGCCATCTATTTTATGAAGTGCACCAGTCCCTCCTGCAGCAAAGCACCCCCAGAACATGATGCTGCCACCCCCATGCTTCACGGTTGGGATGGTGCTCTTCGGCTTGCAAGCCTCACCCCCTTTCTTCTGAACATAACGATGGTCATCATGGCCAAACAGTTCAATTTTAGTTTCATCAGACCAGAGGACATTCCTCCAAAAACTAAGATCTTTGTCCCCATGTGCACTTGCAAACTGTAGTCTGGCTTTTTTATGGCGGTTTTGGAGCAGTGGCTTCTTCCTTGCTGAGCAGCCTTTCAGGTTATGTCGATATAGGACTTATTTTACTGTGGATATAGATACTTGTCTACCTGTTTCCTCCAGCATCTTCACAAGGTCCTTTGCTGTTGTTCTGGGATTGATTTGCAATTTTCACGCCAAAGTACGTTCATCTCTAGGAGACAGAATGCGACTCCTTCCTGAGCAGTATGACGGCTGCGTGGTCCCGTGGTGTTTATATTTGCGTACTATTGTTTGTACAGATGAATGTGGTACCTTCAGGCATTTGGAAATTGCTCCCAAGGATGAACCAGACTTGACATCATTTTCTGACCTCAGTCCAATAGAATTAAACACCAGCGACAGGACTAACTCTAGAGTGGATGCCACGCCACAATGCCTCTGGTGGAGCGCACTAACTCCGACGCATCTCTCCTGGGTGGCTGCAAACGGGCTATACTCTAGCTTGAGGCCTAGTTCTCACTATTACCACCAACAGTGAGTTGACCTGAAGCATTCCACATTAACAATGTCCACCAGGGTCTTTTAATCACAAGAAAGGTGACTATATGATTACTCTTGGTTAGACTGCTCACCTCCTTCATGCACTGACACCTCTCTGACACAGGTAGCCGCATAATCTGCACCAAGTCCAGCTCTTTCAGTTTCCCTGTCAATGAGCAACTTGCTGATAGGGTAGACTGCTGTACTTCAATTGCTTAATGTCCAGCAGGATGTTGCAATTGTCAAAGATCGGTTAAAAACCAACAATAATATCTCTGGTTGAGCCTGTAGAAGATGCTGCGACCAAATGTGCTGCCATCTTACCGGAAATCCATACTCTGGCAAAAAGCCTGTGACCATTCACCATATTAATGCCCTTAATGATTTCATACACCTCTATGTTACCCCTCTGCCTCCTATTGGGGGAAAAAAAGCCCTAGTCTCTCCAGCCTGTCCTTATAACTAAACCCTTCCAATCAATGTGCCGTCCTTCTGAATCTCCTGTGCACCGTTTCAATCTTAATGAGATTCTTCCTCTAGCTGGGAGACCAGATCTGCATCAAACTGGAAAATTATCCGGTGCAGGTGGGCAATCCACTTGTTTTCAGAATTATATTTAAATAATTCTGCTTCTTTCTCCAAATATAGGTGATGGTTAATGGCTTCGTTTAGTTATTTCCTTATGCTTACTTCTCTTGATGAGATGTATGGTGAAGTGCACTGCGCAAGTAGCAATGGCTCATCCTATTTTGACTGCAAATCCTTCTGTATTGTACTTATCTGTCTGTACCTCAATGTCAATTAAGATATAGATTAAAGAATTTATTAGTTATTAATCAGATATATTGACAGTATAACTACTATTCATGCTGAGGATTTTAGCTCCATTTCAGTGTTCCATTAGCAAATATCTCATTTTTTAAAAATTCCTTTAAGACTCTTACAATCATAATGAAATGACAAAAATCAAATGTAACAGACCACTTGTTGCTCATGAGCTATAAGGGAGACTAGAGCAGCAATGTTACAAATCAATACTCAATGCTTGTGACATGTCCCTCAATGGACTGTTAACTTACAATTACCTTGGTGAGTTCATTGGCGAGGGATTTGCAGTGAGAAATAATTGCAAAATCAGTGTTTATCATTATATTGAAATAAATCTGATTTCATCTTCTGGAATACATAACTGTGTAAATAAATGTGGTATGTCTGCTCCATAGGGAGTAGACCAACCCTTTCTAAGAGGTCTTCATGACTGGGAAAATATAGGGAAATAGGAACATTTTGTTGACATTTTAAATTTTGCTTATGACATTTCAACACCTACCTTAACCTCAGGTACATGTTCCAATATTTATTTTGTGTTCTATAAAATAGATAAAAATTGTTGTTTTTTACCTTGTAGTTTGCTGTCAGTGAAATTCTTTGATGTGATCAGCTTTGCAGCTTACCAGATGAAATCACTGATGCTGGATGCCAGAGACCCCTATGAGGTCGTGCCTGGTTGCAACCAACAAGGAGAAAGAGAAATTGTGCAGCAGAAATCACTGACTCTTTGTTTCTTCCCTATTGAGCTACTTCCCAATCATGCAGAGCATATCACCTCTGCTTACTCTTCAGAGAGCAATACAAAATTTATTGTTATATAGAGGAAGAAAATATCTCTGACCATGCTTCTGTCCATTCAGCATTCTGGAGAGAACTGCAGGCAAACAGCATTGACTCAGTCAATGTGTGGCCTACTTCCAAGCTTGTGCATTGCCGTGTGGAAGTCCAGAATGCACTGGAGATTCAGTCATCGACACATCTGATCAGCAACTCAGCTAAGTCTTCTGATAGAGGAAGCAAGTTTGGCTTGAACTTGAAATATCCATGTACACTTCCCTTTGCAAATGGAGGTGTTGTTTGTCTATGGTAAAGGTCGAGCTATTAGAGAAAGTAAAATGAAAAAAAAATGATGAAGAAGCATTTTATCACTGCTCAACATAGAAAATGCACCTCCTTGGAATGGGTACTGTCTAGAGGGTGATTTATTAGAGTGTTGCCAGAATATAATCTTAGACTTTTGCAGAAGTCACAGAAGGAAGAATACTTCTGGTAACCTAAGAATAATCAATCTATTTTCAATGGGGAACATCTGGCAATTCATCAAGAGGAAGAAGGAAACATACTGAAGGTTTAGGAAGGATGCAAAAATCAGACAGGGCTTTTGAATGTTATAAGGTAAGAAGGAAGCAACTTAAGTAGCAACTTGGGACAACTAGAAGGGCACATGAGAAAGCCGTGGCAAGTAGGATTCAGGAAAACTCCAAGATGTTTGATAAGGTTCCCCATGGTACAGTCATTCAGAAAGTCATAAGGCCATGAGATCCATGGAAATGTGGCTGTATGGATTTGGCATTTGCTTGCCCATAGAGGGCAAAGGGTAGTGATAGATGGAAGATACTCTGCCTGCAGGTCCATGACCAATGATGTGCAGTAATCTGTTCTGGGAACCCTGCTCTTTGCAATTTTTATAGCTGACATGGATGAGGAAGTAGAAAAGTGAATTAAACAGTTTGCAATTAACACAAAGTTGGTGGAGTTGTGGATAATGTGGTAGGTTATAACAGGATATAGACAAGATGCAGAGTTGGCAAAAAAGTGGCAGGTGTTGTTGCACAAGTTGATGGAATGATAAAAAGGCATATGGTGTGTTAGCCGTTATTAGTTGGGGGATTGAATTCAAGAGCCACGAGATAACGTTGCAGTTCTATAAAACTCTGGTTTGACCACACTTGGTGTGTTGTGTTCAGTTCTGCTCACCTCATTATCAGCATTGGGAATTTTAGGGAAAGTGCAGTGGAGATTTAATAGGATACTGCCTAGTTTAGAAAATATATCTTTTGAGGAAAAGTTGAGCGAGCTAAGGCTTTTCTCTTTGGAGTGAAGGAGGATGAGAGGCAAATTGATAGAAGGGCGTAAGATTATAAGAGGCATAGCTGGAGTGGATAGCCAGTGCCTTTTTCCCAGAGTGGTAACAGCTAATACTAGAAGACATCCTTTAAGGTGAATGGAGGAAAGTTTAGGGAGATGTCTGAGCCATGTGTTTTTACAGAGTTGTAAGTGCCTGGAATGCAGTGCTGTAGGGGGTGGTAGAGGCTGACGCGAAGGGAACATTTAAGAGACTTAAACGTTTAAGGAACATTTAAGACAGGCATATGGATAAAAAAAAATAGAGGGTTATGGAATAAATAAGACAGAAGGGTTAGATTGAATGTGGAGTAGGTTAAAAGGCCGTCACATGCCATGCTGTTATGTTCTATGTTTTATTCCAGACTGAAAGTTCAGGAGATGCATATTTTATCAGCATATTCCCTATTAACATGGTTACCTTGTGGAATCACACTAATACTTCAGTACACCGTGTGCAATTGACGGGGTTTATCATTGATTCTAACAAGAATCACTTGTTTATGCAGTTGAGCACTTCTCATCTGTGGTTGGAGAAGATGTCTTCTGGCTCCCCTAGAACTGAACAGTAAAGTTCCCATTTTGATGACAATAAAAATTTATTCACTGGAAACCCAATTGAACCATCTTACTTTATTACAGTACAAATATAAAAAGCAGAAACAAATTTATTAAAAGAGCATCTACCATCAGAGGAAAAACTTAATATGCATAGGTGAACAGCTTTAACAGTCAAATCATTGTAGCTAAACTAATGTGCTCATGCACTCTAGCTGCTGATGGAGATGACATGAGATATCTGTTCTCTTTTCAGTTAACAGCTACACTGCCATAGTTAGTTGGTTGATGGTCTGTCAGTCTGTCTGTTATTCATCTTTTGTCTGGGACATATGAATTGCAGTAAATGACACATTTATCTATCTCTATTTTTGAACTGCAAAATTTTGACTTCCTAGAAACGAGAGAAACTCAGGCCTAAAGTTGTATCACTGTGATGAAGCAATACTAAAGCTTCTATGTGACTGCACTGCATGACAGTCAAAAGTTCGATCGGAGAGAATGATAAAGTTGAAATTGTATTGTGCATCCTCACATTGTGTGCTTTTCAGTTATACAACCAAGTAATGCCACTAACCCCAAGTTGCAGTAAAATAGTTGAATTCACCAGTAGTGTTGAGAACACATTCAAATATGTATACATCAATCATGAAAGGATGTCTGGGGTGTTATTTTTATTTTTCATTGTATTCTCCAAAGAAAGAAGGCTTATGATGATGCATAAGTAAAAGACATCACTAAATCAAAGTTCAAAGCAATTAAAAAGCTTTGTGATCATGAATTATTAATCTACCTTTACCCTTGTTTTGATTCTACTCAAGCCATTGTTGTGCCCAAATAGACTCAGGAAAACAATGCATTTGGACATGTGCATAGAAGTTTGCAGGCAAATGACAAAATCATGATTTCTGAGCAGTCTCGTCTCTTTGCACATAGATGAAAATCACAGAAGATGATCTGTGGATCAGGACGTATGGCCGGCTTTACCAGAAGCTTTGCTCCTCGTCAGGAGACATTCCCATTGGTATTTATCGAACAGAATCACAAAAGCTCACAACATCAGAGGTATGGGCATCCGCTAATTTATGTGGTTTGCTATTAATTGAAATTATCTGTTGACTCAATTTGAAAATGCGCAAGAAGTCTCCTACACTGGTTTATATATGCAAACCACTGAATTTTATTTCCATTAATATTTACAATTTGAATCTATTTTTGTCTGAAGCAGGAGCACTTCCTTTGATCTGTATTAGAAAGGTGAATCATTCCATCAATTTTGTTTACCACTGAAATTAGATATTCGAAACATTCAGGCAGAAGTAGCAGAGAAAATATATAATCAGTTCTGCTTAAATGTTACTCCAAGCCTACCTCTATATAACAATTTATTATTTTTTATAGCCACTTTGGCAGCAGAAAAGGGATTAGTTAACTGGTATTAACCTGGCATTAAGCAAGGCTTGAGAATTTTTAGTCACAAAAATGAGATGATGATTAGGAATATAAAGCTAAAAGTGGAGAGTAGGTGTTGTAGTTACTCACAGCTGTCTGTTCTCAGTGTCTCTAGATTTCTGCAATTATTTAGAGATGGCTTACTTCTGTAAGAAGGCAAGGACTCGAGCAGCACCTCTCAAAATGAAACACCATCTCCTTTATAGGCCATGATAGCCCATGATAACCAAAGTGACCTTTCTGCATAGCGTGGCTTATTCCATGATGCACAGGTGGTATCAGTCATGTAAATCAGTTATCTTTTCTGCTTATGTCAAACAAGGCACAGAAATACAGTGTGTCAGGGTCAATGGTAGTAGTCAGCAGGAAAGGTCTGTCAGAGTTGCTGCAATGCTTGGGTTCCCACTGGTGCAAGTTTCTCATTATTCTAACCATGAGTTCACCTCCTAATCAGCCATCAACCTGAAATAATATAAACACAGAAAGTTCAGAAAATATTGTGTTTTTTATTGAAGTGGATTGCCTGCAGGTCTGATTCAAACCTGGATCCATATCAAGTAAATAGTCTTTGTATTTTCATTTTATCTTTTTCTGCCTGGGTGTAATATGAAAAAACGGTGCAAGTCTATGTTGGTTTATTGCCATTTCTTAGCTGTGTAATGTACACACAATTCAGAAAGTGTACCCAGTTAAACACATAGACAGCTTTCAGATTTAGCTGCTGATTTTATTAGTGCACAATTTTCTAGAACTGGTTTTGTCTCCTTTATTTGTGTCCTGCTGCCAAGCTCAGTTTGAGGTTATTTAAGTCAACAACATAAAATCGTAAACTGCAAATTACAGAGCTTGTTGATATTAATGAAGAGCAGTAAAGGTAACAATTCAATCAGCATAAAATTGATTTGATGCACATTTATCAAGCATGCTGGTGCCAACATTTGAAATTTGTGTTTGCTTGTACAGTAAAGCCTGATCATTCAATATTTATAACCTTGCTTAATGGACTATATAGGCTGGATAGACCACTGAAGTAAGATAATCAATATCCCTTGCTATTATTAAATAAAACAATGCACTTTGCAACTATATTTCTTGCATTGTCAGTCATATATGCCATTTCAACATAGTTATCAAAAACATTTTTGATGGACTTAAACCACCAAGGCAGTGTGAGAGTCAGAAATTTCATAAACAGCAGTAGCTACTCTCTTTCCCAATTTCCTCTTCTTCAGTTCCTTACTTTGCCTCCCTTCTTAGACCATAAGACCATAAAACATAGGAGCAGAATTAGGCCATTTGGCCCACCAAGTCTGCTCTGCCATTCAATCATGGCTGATCCTACTTTTTCCCTCCTCAGCCCCACTCCCCGGCCTTCTTCCCTTCACCTTTGATGCCGTTGCCAGTCAAGAACCTATCTATCTCCGCCTTAAATACACCCAACAACCTGGCCTCCACAGCTGCCTGTGGTAACAAATTTCACAAATTCACCACCCTATAGCTAAAGAAATTTTTCTGCAGCACTGTTTTAAATGGACTCCACTATATCCTGAGGTTCTGCCCTCTTGTCCTAGACTCCCCCACTATGGGAAACATCCTTTCCACATCTACTCTATCTAGGCCTTTCAACATTTGAAAGGTTTCAATGAGATCTCCCCTCATCCTTCTAAATTCCAGCGTGTAAAGGCCCAGAACCATCAAATGTACCTCATATGATAACCCTTTCATAACCCAGAATTGTCCTTGTGAACCTTCTCTGAACCCCCTCCAAATTCACTCCAATGTCAGCACATTTTTTCTTAGATAAGGAGCCCAAAACTGTTCACAATACTCAAGTTGAGGCCTTACTAGTGCCTTATAAAGCCTCAGCATCACATCACTACTCTTATATCCTAGACCTCTTGAAATGAATGCTAAAATTGCATTTGCTTTCCTCACCACCAACTCAACCTGCAAGTTAACCATTAGAGTGTTCTTCACAAATACTCCCAAGTCTCTTTGCATCTCAGATTTTTGGATGTTTTCCCTATTTAGTAAATAGTCTGCACATTTATTTCTTCTGCCAAAGTGCATTGCCATGCATTTTCCAACATTGTATATCAATTGCCATTTTCTTGCCCATTCTCTTAATCTGTCTAAGTCCTTTTGCAATCTTCCTGTATCCTCAAAACTACAAGCCCCTCCACCAGTCTTCGTATCATCTGCAAACATGTCAACAAATCCATCTATTCCATCATCTAACTCACTGATATACAGCATAAAAGAAGCGGTTCCAACACCAACCCCTGTGGAACACCACTAGTCACTGACAGCCAACCAGAAAAGGTTCCTTTTATTCCCACTGGCTGCCTTCTACTAATCAGCTAATGCCCCAACCATGCCAGTAACTTTCCTGTAACACCAGGGGCTCTTAACTTGGTAAGCAGCCTCATGTATGGCAACTTGTCAAGGGCCTTCTGGAAATCCAAATATACAACATCCACTACATCCCCTTTATCTATTCCACTTGTAATCTCCTCAAAGACTTCTAACAGGTTCATCAGGCAAGATTTTCCCTGAAGGAAACCATGCTGACTTTGTCCTATCTTGTCTTATGTCACCAAGTACTCCATAACGTCATCCTTAACAATTGATTCCAACATCTTCCCAACCACTGAGGTCAGGTTAAATCAGGGGTCCCCAACCTTTTTTGCACTGCGGACTGGTTTCATATTGACAATATTCTTGCGGACCGGCTGACCGGGGGTGGTGGGGGGGGGCGGTTGCCAACGGACAAGAGTAGCAGTCAAATACGCTGGGTTTACCCCGAAAAGACTACAATGACCATGAAGCCTTGCGCGGGCACCAGTGCGCATGCGTAACCTGTGCATGCGTGTACGATTTTTTCTACAAACCGTTTTTGGCGATTCTGTTTGGGGGGGGGGTGTTAATCACGACCGCAATATAGATGATAATTAGCTAATACACTCAATTTCGTTTCTAAAAGGGTTTATCTAACGAATTTAATATTAAACACAGCGCATATTTTCCTCGCATGAATCTAGTGATAAGTCAATTATCAGGGGAGGACAGGGGAGCTTGAAGTAAATGTTGAATGAACTTCCAGTAGAAGTGGTAGAGGCAGGTTCGATATTATTATTTAAAGAAAAATTGGATAGGTATACAGACAGAAAAGGAATGGAGGGTTATGGGCTGAGTGCAGGTCGGTGGGACTAGGTGAGAGTAGCGTTCGGCATGGACTAGAAGGGCAGAGATGGCCTGTTTCTGTGCTGTAATTGTTATATCGTTATATAAGTCAATAGCATCATAACATTTTAAGTACCTTTTGGATATTAAACACGCAGCACATATTTTCCCCTTATGAACATATAAAATCATTGCAACACACCAATATCGTTGAATCAGTGGGAGGCCTGGGCTTGTTTTTCTGCAACAAAACAGTCCTATCGAGAGGTGATGGGAGACAGCGATACTCGAACGGGGTTCCTTATGTCCAGTCTATTCTGCAATTTAGTTTTCGTTGCATTCATTGCAGAGATATGTTGGAAATGGAGCAACATTTTCAGTGCATTCATGGCTATCTCAGGATATTCAGCCTTGACTTTGATCCAGAATGCCGGCAGAGATGTTATGTCAAACATACTTTTCAGCCCGCCGTCATTTGCAAGCTCGAGGAGTTGATCTCCTTCCCGCGCTGACATGGATGACGCGCGGGTCATGACCTCGCGTGCGTTCAAGCTCAACAGTGGGCGTGACAGGGAATGAGGAAAGGTGCAGCTGACTCATATCGCCAAATCATATCGCTTCCTCGCGGCCCAGTAGCGCATGCTCTGTGGCCCGGTACCGGTCTGCGGCCCGGTGGTTGGGGACCGCTGGGCTAAGTGGTCTATAATTTCTTTCCTGCTATATTCCTCCTTTCTTAAAGAGGGAAGTAACATTTGCAATTTTCCAGTCATCTGATGATTCTTGAAAGATAATTTTCTAATGCCTCCACAATCTCTACTGCCACCTCTTTCAGAACCCTAGGGTGCAGTTCATCTGGTTTGGGTGATATATACCCCTAGGTCTTTCAGCTTTTTGAGCACCTTCTCCCTTGTAATAGTAACCATGCTCACTTCTCTTCACTCATACCCTTCAACACCTGGCACACTGGTAGTGTCTTCCATGTGAAGACTGATGCAAAATACTCATTTAGTTCATCTGCCATCTCCTTGTCCCTCATTATTATTTCTCTGGCCTAATTTTCTACTAGTCCAATATCCAATCTCATTCCTCTTTTATTTTTTTATATATATACGTGAAAAAGCTTTTTCTATCCACCTTGGTAGTGTTTGCTAGCTTGCTTTTATATTTCATCTTTTCCCTCCTAATAATCCTTTTATTTGCTCTTTGTAGTTTTCAAATGCTTTCCAATTCTCTATCTGCCTGCCAAATTTTGCTTTGTCATATGCCCTCTCTTTTGCTTTTACATTAGCTTTGACTTCCTTTGTCAACCACAGTTGTACTATTTCGCCATTTGAGTATTTCTTCATTTTTAGTATGCATCTATCCTGCACCTTTCTCATTTTTTTTGCCAATGCTGCTGTCATCTCTGCTTGCATCTCCTTCCAATTTACTTTGGCCAACTCCTCTCTCATACCACTATAATTTCCTTTACTCCACTGAAGTACTGATATGTCAGACTTTAGTTTCTCCCTATCAAATTTCAAGTTGAACTTTGTGATATCGGTTTCAGTGCCTCCTACGGGTTCATTTACCTTAAGCTCCCTAATTGCCTCTGGTTCATTACATAACACCCAGTCCAATATAGGTGATATCCTAGTAGGCTCAATGACAAACTGTTGTAAAAAGCCACCTTGTAGGCATTCAACAAACTCGCTATCTTGAGATCCGTTACCAATCTGATTTTCCCAATCTACCTGCATGTTAAAATCTCCCATGACCATCATAACATTGCCCTTTTGACGCACCTGTTCTATTTCCATTTTAATCTGTAGTCCACATTCCAGCTACTGTTGAGAGGCCTGTATATAACTGCCATCAGGGTCCTTTTCACCCTTGCAGTTTCTTAACTCAAACCACAAGGATTCAACATCTTCCGATCCTATATAACATCTTACTAATAATTTGATGCCATTCTTTACCAGCAGAGCCATGCCACCACCTCTATTGCTCCAACGTGTAACCTTGGACATTCAGCTCCCACCTACAACCATCCTTCAGTGATGGCCACAGCATCATACCCAACAACCTGTAAAAGTGCAACAAGATCATCCACCTTATTTCTTATGCTCCAGGCATTGAGATATAACGATTTCAGTATAGTATTTCTGCATCGCTAGTGCACAACTATTCACCCTGTTGGCTAAAATTTTGACCTGTTATCTGCCTACCCTTCCTGACAGTCTGATTATACGCTTTCTTTGTTTTTTTTTACCATCCATCCTATCCCAAGTACCTTCACTCCAGTTTGCATCTCCCTGCTATATTAGTTTAAACCCTCTCCAAAAGCTCTACAAACCTGCCTGTTAGAATATTGGTCCCCTCCAGTTCAGATTGAACAAGTCTCTTTTGTACAGGTCATACCTCCCCAAGAAGAAATCCCAGTGATCCAAGAACCTGCAGCCTTGTCCCCTGCACCAGCTTCTCAGCCACGCATTTATCTGCCAAACTATCCTGCCCGTGCCCTCACTGGCTCATAGCACAGGTAGCATTCCAGAAATTGCTACCCTGGTGATCCAGCATCTCAGCTTTGTACCAAGCTTTCTGTTTTCTCTCAGGACCTCATTGCTTCTCCTTCCTATGTCATTAGTACTAATGTGTACCAAGACATCAGGCTGCTCTCCCTCTCTTTTCAAAATGCTTACCCCTTATGTTCTCCTCACTTGCCTATCACACCCCCTGTGCCTCTCCTCCTGCTTCCCTTTCTCTCATGTTTGACTTTCCTTTCCTATCAGATTCCTTCATCAGCACTTTACCCTTTCTACATATATCCTCCCAGCTTCTTATTTCACCCCCTTCACCTGCCCATCTGGCTTCACCTATCACCTTCTAGCTTGTTCAGCATCCCCTCTCCCACTTTTTTATTGTGGCTTCTTTCCTCCCTCCTTTCGAGTCCTGATGAAGGGTGTTGTCCCAAAATGTCAACAGTGTATTTATTTCCATTGATGCTGAGTTCCTCCAATATTTTGTGTGTGTATTCCTCAAGAAGAAGGATAAAAACTACTTCAGGATCTTATTTGGTCAAGTAGCATCTATAGAGGAATCGCTGATGTTTCAGCTCAAGAACCTGCATCAGGCCTGGCTGAATGCTGCATCTAGTTTAATGTTAAACTCTGGGCAATGTGTGATGGATATTCATTGTCTGGAGCTGAGGGTGGTGCTGTCTTTGCTAAGCTCAGCTTTCTAACACAGCACTTGATACTTCCAGGGATCAAAGAGTTGTTTTTGAGTAAGTTAAACTTCCAACCAATATTCTTTGTTCAGCTTCTTGTTGTAAACGGGAGCCAGTCTTTAATATTTAATTTAAATTACAAGCAATAAACAATCTGAAGTTTAAAAAAAAACAGCTTTGCAACAATCTGCACTGTCTATAGAGCACAGGCTGCTTGTCAACTGCACAGGGCTGGCTGCTCAAGACTGTGAAGCTATATTAATTTGCCTGCATCAAACCAGACAAATTTGGCTAACCTATATAGTTCAAGGAAGCTTGCAGTCCAAACTGATACTATCACATAGGTCAATACCTGATCTATCAATAGTTGGGAAATTTGTGTACTCAGTGAGTCAGTTTTCACAACATTAATTATGGGTGTATGGCATCTCTGTCCCTAGAAGCTTTTTTTGACCATTTGTGTGAAGTCACCAAATAATGGGAAAAAAGGGTATAAATGTTAGGGAGCAACCAGGTTTTTTAGGAATGGTGAAGAAATGACAAGAAGAATGACAGAGAGACAGGGTGATTAGAATCCATTCCTCTGCTTTCGATTTCTCTGACAGACAGCTTGTTTATCTGCTACTTGTTGATATGTAATTTTATGTTTTAGAAATCCTTTGTGTTTTAGAAATTGTTGGTAGTATGGAAATCTTTTATAAGATAGAAATTCCCTGTGAGTTTTAAATGTATTTTAAGAATTTTATCTAAATATAAACATGTATCACAAAAAATAAATGAAATGCATTTAAACTACAGGTTTCCCCCGCTATCCGAAGGTAGAGTGTTCCTCTGAAACGGTTCGTAAGCCAGAATGTCGTAAAGCGAAGAAGCAATTGCCATTTATTAATATGGGAAAAAATTTTGAGTGTTCCCAGACCCAAAAAATAACCTACAAAATCATGCCAAATAACACATAAAACCTAAAATAACAGTAACATATAGTAAAAGCAGGAATAATATGATAAATACACAACCTATATAAAGTAGAAATACTTTTCTGCAGCACTGTCTAGTGCAGCGAAAATCTCACGGCAGCACTCTTGACGGAAGTGCTGTTGGCAAAAACACGGTGCAAGCGCTCTCCGGTAACCTTTAAGCTATGAAGCTGCCAAATCATACCGAATAACACGTAAAAATACACAGCCTATATGAAGTAGAAATAATGTATGTACAGTGTAGTATCACTTACCGGAATCGGGAAGACTCCAATAAATTGCAGTTTCATCACAGTTTAACACTTGCTTATACAAATAACCACCTTCAGTAATTATTTTCTTCAGTTCTGCTGGGAACTTTTCGGCAGCCTCAGTATCAGCCGAAGCACTCTCTCCGGTAAGCGTTAAACTATGAAGCTGCCCTCACCTCAGAAACAGATCAAACCACCCATGACTACCTTTAAATTCCACTTTTGCAACACTTTCATCACCATCGTCCAGTGCTTTCTGTTTCAGCTTATTAAAAAGACTGACTGATTTCTCCCTAAGTATAAGAAAACTTAACAGAACACCACGCTTTGCACACCCATCAATCCACTCAAGCGATGGACTTTCCATTTTATCCATTTTTGGATGCCGACTAAGAGAGACCACTTTGCTACGAGCAGAGCCAACAGTAACATTGGCAACTTTTGAAATTATTTCTCTCTGCGTATAAATAGTGCGAATGGTGGAGGCAGGCAAGTTCAACATGCAGACAATGTCCTTACTTCATTCACCACGATTGAAATGCTTAATTATGTCTAGTTTTACGCTAAGTGTAACACCCTCATGAGCTCTTTTAGGCTTTTCTGATACCTTAGAACTCATCTTGCTAACAGATGCACAAAATAAATCGAGAAAAAGCACGTGTTTGAGCAATGGCGGATAGAATGCAGTTTCGGGGGAGGAGCTTGGCTGTTCGGGCACACACTGCCTTTTTTCGTAACAGTGAAAACACCTTCTGTTAGCCAAAACAGGTAACTAATGTAGGTCTTTCATAAGAGCAAGGTATCGTAAAGCGAACTTTCAGAAAATGAGGGCCACCTGTACTTCATTAGCTGGAGGTAGCTCAGTAGATAGGGCCAACCTCCCAACTCCCCCACGCAAATAGTGGGTGTTGGGAGCTAAACTCGCTGTAGGAGATAAACAAGGAAGAGATCTGGTCTTTGAATAGAAGATAGCTACTGTATAACCTTTCGTACATGAGGGCACTCATATCTATTTATATTGGATAGGGCTTAAGATCTTTGTTTGAGTTCTGAACTTCAAATAACATCTCAAATGATAAAGTGCATCTTTGGCATTTGAAAGTATCAGTGGTTCTGTAGGATGACTGCAACAACACTCCTGCTGGCAAATTGTCTAATTCATCCAAAATTGGCTTTATAGTAATTTAGCCTTCTTTTATATACATAGGGTCAAAGATTTGCTTTCCTTGCATGGAAGCAAAACATGCACAGATTGGTTAGAAAAAAAGAGATGTATTAAGTTACAAAATATTATGAGTCTAATAATATCATAATATAAATTTCATTCAATTATAAATATCTTATAATCATCAGGAGGTGTTAATGTGTTATGAAGGTTTTGGCAACAGAGAGATAACACCTTTTTGGAAATGCCAGCAAATCGTTATTTTTCATGAATGCTTTACTGAGTCCTATTGAATGTATCAGACTGTTTAAAAATCATAGCAATCCAAAGAGACAAATTTTAAGGAAATATTTATATTATCCAAGGTAATCATCCACAAGCAATTATTCTATTATGCGCTCAGGAAAGAAAACGTGTACTTGTTTTTTTCTTATTGTTCTCAAGTGAGGTGATTTCTTAATTTCAAGACAGGAAGTAAAATTCATTTACAAAGTGAGAACATAATTATGGATTATCCAGGATTTTTAAAAATTTAAGAAGTGCAATATTTGGATCAGTTTTGGTGACAAAAAAGATTACGATTTTTAAAAATTCTTTAGACAAGATGTTTTCAAAATTCAAATTAATTTCTTCCTGGCGAATTGTAAATTAGAAATCCATTAGCCTCTCTAGAATTTACTTCAAAATCTCTGATACCTTTTTGGTTTTGGAATTAAAATGATATAAAATAAAATCTGGAAAAATTGTTGCTTTTGAAACAGTGAGGGCAGTGAAACTTGATTTAGTAAAAATGAATCATTATAAAGTGGTTTAAAATGCTATCAGTGAGGAGCAACCATTTATCGTTGGAGACCATGTCTGATGTTTTCCCAGTGTCAGTTGCACTGAAAGTGATCTCACTATTGGCATGAAGTCCTCTTCTACCTTTACCGTCATGAATTTGAGGTCCAACTTCTTTCCACAGAGTGTCACATTTTTCTGTAATAAAAGGATAATTATGCATATGAATACATCATTCATCAGGAAGGTCTAGGTAAGATGTGTTGTCTATATAGTTGAGCAGTCTCACTTAATCAGAAAATCTTTCCTTGCAAAATCCCTTGTTTTTGTGGTATTTAAAGTGTCACTCTGCCAGCATCAGGGGGACCTGATTTAGACACCTTAAGAACTGACTGCAGATCACATAATTTTTTTTTAAATCCACAGTGGGTGCTTAAACTAACAGTGTGCATGTTTTTCAGCATTCAGCTGCTGTCACCAAAGAAAACACTTCATTAGCTATTGTTTTGGGTATGGTAGATGACTCAAATTGATTGGAGACTTTGGAGCAGGAAACAAATGAAATACCCATTAGTGAAGAGTCTTCTTCCACAGAGCTTTCAAAGAGTTCACATTTTACCTTGATTTCCCTGGTGAATGAAATGATTGAATGAATGACTTGATACTTGAGTTTTCCAAGGTTGTTATCACTGAGAAATGTGACATTCTGTAGAAAAAACTTTAGTCTTGTTCTCATGACAGCTCTCGCCCAGGAAAGCATGGTCACATTGTAATTTTAATTTCCAATTTATTACTTATTAATTAAAATGTAAGCTGGTCCTTAATAGTTGCTCGGACTTGGTGGGCCAAAGGGCCTTTTCCCATGCTGCATCTCTTCATGACTCCCTGGTATTAAAGTTGCTCTATCTATGGCCTTTCCCATCAACCACAGCAAGTCTCTCCCATGTCTCCCCATTTTTGGCTTACCACTGTATCAGCAAAGCCACTCAGACACAAAAAAATATATAACCAATGGCATCTCAAGAATAGGGATTTGCCATCTACCAGCTTTGTCATTTTCCAATGAGTTCAGTCAACCATTGGTATGCCCACGAGGGTTCTTCTTAATAACATGGCCATGCTAAGGAAGGTTTTCTTTCCCTCAGTGATTATGGATCACAGGAAGCAGGACGGCACAGTAGTACTGCATTTAATGTTACTCTCACACATCTCCAGCAATCCAGGTTCAATCTTGACCTCAAGTGTTGTCTGAGTGGAGTTGGCACAAACTCAGTTTGACTGTATTGGTTACTTCTGCGTTCTCGGCTTTCTTCTCACATCCCAAAGATGCTCTGATTACTAGCTTAATTAGTCAATGTAAGTTGTCCCTTGTGTTTGACAGAGTTGCAAATCTGGTGGGAATGGATGGGAATATAAAGATAATGAGTTATAGAGAAAATTATAGGGGGAATGTAAATGATGAACATGCTATATTAGCTGCCATAAACTCGATGGGCTGGTTGGCTGCTTCCAACCTTGTTTTTAAGGATGAGAATATACAAGAATTTCCTGCTCATGAATGCTATGTTCTCTGAATATAGCAAATTCATCTTGAGGGTCTCGGGAGTTGGCACTGAGTGAGGGATGGACCTTGAGGGAGAAGGGCTAAACTCTATATCCACAGTGTGTAGATCAATGCATTCCTCGACTATAACATTTGACACCAGATATAAGAGCCTCCAAAGGACAAGGAGCCTAGTGGAAGATGGGATTTTGTTGCTGCATTACTGGATGGAGACTTTGCACAATGCACCAAGCAGATGCTGCAAGTCTGGACCAACACACAAAGGAGCTAGAGGAACTCAGCAAGTCAAGCAGCACCTAGGGAAGGAAATGAGCAGTTGACAGTTTGGACTGAACTTGTCTCAACCCAAAATATCAACTATTCCTTTCCCTCCACAGGCTCTGCCTTACATACTGTATTCCTTCAGCTCCTATGTGTTGAAGCAGAAATAAAGACTTCATTGCCTCCACATCTGCTTAGCAATGAAGGAAGATGAGCATAGAGCTCTAGAGTCTGAGATCCATAAATGCTGAGGCTGGAGGAAAGCAGGAGGAAGAAACTGGCTGCCAGCAAATGTCCTTGTTGGGGTTTATCGCCCACCTGAGTAAATTAGCATGCATTGACTGCATAGGGTATAATGAAGTCACGACCTGAGACACATTGTTCATAAAGAGCTAAAACCATGGATACAGTGTAAACTAGGTGACTTTCTCCACACTTGTCAAAACAGTAGAGCAGTTAATAGCTTGGAGAACCAGATGATACATCATTTCCTCTCTTATCCTGTTGTACAGGGTGATCTGTGATGAAAATAACACTTCAATGAATGATTTTCTGATCCTATAACTTGAAATGCCTAATAGAATTCTGATTTCCTTAGGAAACTGTGACCTTTGTCAGGTACCGTTGCTTGAATTTGCTCCATTCTGCAGATCCAAATATTTGATTGTAACCTTGAACCTTTGCAATGCTGTCCAGTCAATGATGTCGAGTCAGTATGGTAGCCATAGCCACTGAGAATTAAGCACATAATGATGTGTCGGTCAGATTAGCATGTGGTAGGCAAGGGAATTATCAACAAAGTAACATTTCTAGCCGATATACTGTAAGCCCACAATTATTCCACACTGAAAAATCCCTCAACATACTCCAGATGATTTTCATTTTAAACCTCTGTACTATTTCAAGATACACATCAGAGCACAACTCATATCATTGCTTGAAGCCTGAAATTCCACTCATCTTGTAACAGTCCAGTTTAATCATCAAGCAATTTATCTATTTCTCTGCCTTTCTTTAGTGGCTGTGACAACAATAGGGGTAAGAATCATGACATGGTCTTAACTTCTCAGTGGAGTTCATTCTAATCATTGCAAAAATAGCATGGCAATCATCTAATTATTGAACTTCGCAGAAAAGCTTTTACTTTTAAGGGTCAGAGGATATCTCGTCACAATCAAAATTTTGCTGGAGCACAATCCCATAGCATGTATAATAGAAAATGTTCTAATTGAAGCATGGTAGTTATTCCAGTAGCTGCCACCTGAGTGTGGTCTGTATATAATGAAGCACGTTATTTTCCTGAAATAGGAAGCAAATTGTTTACTATCAATTCCTTTGTAATAAAAACAAAATAACATCGATTTATTTATTAAAGAAGAATTATAGTATTTGTTTGTAATGTTAGACAGCTGTCTGTGGAACTTGCATGAATGTGCCTAAGATGTTGCGATGGGAAATGAGCTGGTATCATCATTGTGCAGAGGCATTCACCAAGTATCCTGGGTGACCAACACAGAAGTGATCTACCTCCGCTCAGGTTGCTCCATGGTTGTTTCAACCTCTACAACCAAAAAAGGACTAGCTGACAAATCCTAGATCACAGTTGAATGGTCCCAGTTACTTCGGTTCCTCATGGAGTCAGTTGGCTACAATCTAAGCCAAGGTGTGTGAGTTGGAGGTTGCCACATACAGTTTCTGCACCTGCAGAAGAGAGACAAGTTCTCACCTGCCATAACTCTGTTGCTGTTGCTCTGTGGTCCTCTCTGGTGCAACGTCGTTTTGTTCCTGCAGCATCCCTTTGCTCTTGTAGAAACAATGCTGCACCTGTGTGCCCATTGAGGCCAATGGTCTACTGACAAATGGTGACCCACTGCTGACTGAGTGCTCTTCCTAGGGGTGGCATCTCTCTGTCCTGGGCCCAACATATTGAAGCAGTCGTAAAGGAGCCTCAGCAGTGTCTATACCTTAGGAGTTTCAGGAGACTTGGTATGTCACCAAATCCTGCAGATTTCAATGGAGAGCGCTCTGAATGGTTGCATCACTGTCTGGTATGGAGGTTCCAATGCACAGGATCACAAGAAGCTGCGCTCAGCCAGCTCCATCACAGATACAAATGTCCCTACCACTGAGAACAGCTTTCAAGGGGCAGCACCTCATGAACATGGCAAACATCGTTAAGCACCCTCAACATCCAGGAATTGCTCTCTTTTCATTTCTACCATCAGGAAGGAGGCACAGAAGCTTTAGTGTCACAAAACAACAAATTTCAGGTCACCTGATAATAAAAACCGTTTCTAATTCTGAACCATCATTATTGTGATGCAACGGCAGGATGGAAGTGAAGCTGTCTGCTGTTGTTCAAATCAATTGTTCACGTGTGGCAGACTCTGTGTTCCCTGTCCTTGAGAAATGGTTTGTGGCTATGAGGCACTTTTGCCAACAAGGTGGATGGCGATTTCCTCAAGTCTGAAAAGGGTTGGCACACATGCTGGTACCATTGCGCAGATGAGCTCTTCCGACTGGTTTGGCATAAATGAAGAAAAAAAAAATCAGTGAGCTTTTGATTGTTTTAGCTATCTCTAGAGACATGATTTCTGTGTGGTGGATGGGAATGAAATTGAATTTCATTATATACTGGTGTGGTGGGTGACATCTCACTACTGAATGAACGGTCTTCCCAGGAGTGGCATTGTGCTGCTTAGTCAGGGCAACAAGTTGCTACCTGTTGATCTGCCATATTCCTCCAGAGGTTCAAGCACTTCACTTTCAAAAAGATCAAGTACCTAGCTGTATCAGGGAAGACTGTAGTGAAGATCAATGCCTTGGATGAATGGTTCCATTTAATATCAGAGAATGTATACAATATACAACCTGAAATTCTTACTCTCTGCAGACATCCTCAAAACAGAAGGAAACCCCAAAGAATGAAAGACAGAAAAAAACTTAAGGATCCCAAAGCTCACTGCCCCCTCCACCCACAAGCAGTGCTAAGCAGCATCAATCCTAACTCCCCCTCAACAGTGTAGCAGAAAGCATCAGCATTCTTACCACCCACCATACAAAGCAACAGCAACGTCCCAAAGAGAGACCATGGTCGACAGTCTGTGAAAAACTACTGTTCATCCCAACAGTTCAACATCCCTCTGGCTCACTCTCTCATGAACAAGGGAGAGAAAGATATCACTCTTTCCACAGTGAGAGGGGAGACAAAAAGTCACTATTTCAATGTTACATTCTGTAGCACTGCCTTTATTTCGAGTTTCCCCTGAATCGAGAATCGTCAGCGAGCTCTCACTCATTGAAGAATGTTGTAAATATATTGATGTGCTTTACGCTTTGAGCTAGTTAATATGGCTGGCTAAGTGTCACAGTGTAAGAGACCAGTCTTTGTGCTAGTCCAGAGCTCTTTGTCATGTCTTAACTTGTTCTGACATTGCCCCATCGAATGAGAATAATTACTGACCAAAACAGTCTGCTAGGGAACTCAGCAGGCCAAGCAGCACCTCTAGGAGAAAAGGAATTGTCAACATTTAAGGTCAAAACCTTGCATCTGAACAAAAGATTGTTTTTCTCATATCAGATTCCAGCATCTGCAGGTCCTTGTGTCTCTTCCTTACCACTTTCAGTCTCTTCCATTGGTAGCTCTGCCATATCTGCTGGGCCTACGGGCACCAAGGGCACCTCTCCTTTCATTGTATACTGGGGCCTTTAGCTCCCAGTAGAGCATAGGCCAGCGACGACCCCCAGTCTCCATCATCCTCTGTTCTGAGCCAGTGTCTTGGGGGAAGGACCAGGAGTGTTTCCATCATCTAATTTCTGCCTCAATGTTTCTCTTTCATGTGTTCTTTGGACTTCCTCTTTCCGTGGGGGTTCCATTTTACTACTGCTTGATGATGTTGTGGTTGGCTTTCTCAAGGTGTGACCAGTCCACTTCCATTTCCAAGAAACAGACACAAAATGCTGGAGGAACTCAGCAGGCCAGGCGGCATCTATGGAAAAGAGTAAACAGTCGACATTTCAGGCTGAGGCCCTTCATCTGCCCTGAGGGTGTTCTTGCTTAAGCTATTGATGGCTTTCTCGTAGTCAATGAAGTTGAATGACAGAAATGATGGCTTTGTGGCAAAGTTTGTGGACAATATGAAGATAGGTGGAAGGGTAGGTAATTTTGAAGAAGTAGAGAGTCTACAAGAGGACAGACAGATGAGGAAAGTGGACAAAGAAGTAGCAAATGGAATAGAGTCTTGGGAAGTTTATGGTCATGCACTTTGGTAGAAGAAATAAAAGGGTAGACTATTTTCTAAATGGAGAGAAAATTTAAAAATTTGAAATGTAAACCGACTTGTGAGTCTTTGAGCAGGATTCCCTGATGGTTAATTTGCGGATTGAGTCAGAGCTGAGGAAGGTAAATGCGATGTTAGCATTCATTACAAGAAGACTATAATATAAATGCAAAGATTTAATGTTGAGGCTTTATTAAGCACTGGTGGGGGTTCACTTTGAGTATTGTGAGCAGTTTTGGGCCCCTTTTCTAAGAAAGGATGTGCTGACATTGGGGAGGATTCAAAGGAGGTTCATGAGAATGCTTCCGGGATTGAAAGGCTTGTCATATGAGAATGCTTGATGGCTCTGGGCCTGTACTCACTGGAATTCAGAAGAATGAGAGGTGACCTCATTAAAACCTATCAAATGTTGAAAGGCCTCGACAAAGTAGATGTGGAGAAAATGTTTCCTATGGTGGGGAGGGAGCCTAAGACCAGAGGGCACAGCTTCAGAATAGTGGGCCATCCTTTTAGACTGGAGATTAGAAGGAATTTCTTTAGCCAGTGAGTGCTGGACCTATGGAATTCAGTGCCACATGTGCATGTGGAGGCCAAATCATTAGGTATATTTAAGGGAGAGGTTGATTAGTCAGGGCATGAAGGGATATAGGGAGAAGGCAAGAGATTGGGCTGAAAGGGGAAATGGATCAGCCATCATGAAATGACAGAGTAGACCCGATGGGCCAAATGGCCTAATTCTGCTCCTATATCTTATGGTCTAATGAGATTGACGTAGAGAGAAGTATTCTGTTTGATTGACTGTTCTATAATTATTCTTAAGATAGCTATCTGGTCTGTGCAGGAGTGATCTTTCCTAAAGCCCGCTTGCTAGTTCCTTAATGTTGCGTCAGAAGCTTGCTGAAGGCATTGCAGAATAATTCTGTTGATCATTTTTCTTTGGAAGCTTGATCATGTGACTTCACTTCTACACTTGTAGCGTCTCTTCTTTGTTCTAGATGTTGCAGAGCAAAGTGTGTAGGATATCTGTCAAAGTTTAGGGTCTGCCTTGGTACACTGTCTGTGCCAGCTGCTTTTCCTGACTTTTGCCTTTTAGTTGCCTGTATGATATCCTTCTTTGATGGCTTGTGATAGTTGACACCCAAGTCTATTGATGCTTCTGGAATTGAAGGAGATTCCAGAGGAGGTGGTCTATTCAGAAGTTCATTGAAATACTGTGTCCAACATTGTAGCTGTTTGCCTTATTTAGTTACGTCATTTCCAACTTTATTCTTCACTTGCTTTATTCCCATTTGAGGTCTCCTGCCTGTCAGCTATTCCTCTATCCATGCCATTATCTTCCCTGTAACACCATAGGATTTTATCTTGTTAGGTAACCTCATGTGAGGCACCTTATCAAATGCCTTCTGAAAATCTAAGTAAATGACATCCACTGCCTCTCCTTTGTCCATCCTGCTTGTTATTTCCTCGAAGAATTCTAACAGATTTCCCTTTACAGAAATCATACTGACTTTGACTTATTTTATCATTAGTCTCCAAGTATCCTGAAGCCTCATCCTTATAAGTGGACTCCAACACTTTCCCAGCTGCTGAGGTTAGGCCAACAGGCCTATATTTTCCTTTCTTTTGCCTTCCTCCCTTCTTAAAGAGTGGAATGACATTTGCAATATTCCAGTCCTCCAGGACCATGCCAGAATCAAGTGATTCTTCTTCTGACCCTTATGTTTTTCCTTATTTCTGTGTGCACTCTGTCATATTCCCCTTGTGCCTCTGTTTTCTCGTTCCTAGTGCTGCTTCTATTGCATATTTCTTTGAGTGATCCTCTTGTTGATTGTTTCCATCAATCCTGTTGTAATCCACTCCTTATTTTCTCCTTTCATAGTTCTCATAAAATAGCTCTTCTAAAACCTTTTTGAAAGAAGCAGATTAAGTGATTTTGACGACAAATTCCACTGTTTTGCAATGTCCTGAAAGTAACATGCAAAGGACTCCTGTGAATAAACAGACTGTGAATTGTGCAAAGTTCAAAGTAGTAAACTTTAGAGTAGTAAAGAAAACTAAGTCACTAGTACTAAAGATATTTATTTGGTATTGGTATTGGTTTTTTATTGTCACATGTACCAAGATATAGTAAAAAGCTTGTTTGTACAGATCAATCCATTCAATAATGCATTGAGGTAGAACAAGGTAATATGAGAACAATGCAGAATGAAGTGTAAAAGCTACAGAGAAAATGCTTCAGGCAAATAATAAAGTGCAAGATCATAATGAATTGAATTGACTTTATTTCTTACATCCTTCACATACGAGAGGAGTAAAAGTCTTTACATTATGTCTCCATCTGAATGTGCAATGTGCGAATTATAATAATTTGTAATGCATAGTATTTACAGTAAGATATACAACAGGACAGTCAGTATAGCAAAGAAATACAATTGCATCAGCTTGAATTATTCAGGCTGATGGCCTGGTGGAAGAAGCTATCCCAGAGCCCGTTGGTCCTGGCTTTTATGCTGTGGTACCATTTTCCGGATGCTAGCAGCTGGAACAGTTTGTGATTGGGGTGACTCAGGTCCCCAATGACTTTTCGGGCTCTTTTTACACACCTGTCACTGTAAATGTCCTGAATGGTGGGAAGTTCACATCCACAGATGCGCTAAGCTTTCGGCAGCAGTCTCTGCAGAGTCATGCGATTGTGGGAGGTACAGTTCCTGTACCAAGCAGTGATACAGCCCGTCAGGATGCTCTCAATTGTGCCCCTGTAGAAAGCCCTTAGGATTTGGGGACTCATGCCAAACTTCTTCAACCGTCGGAGTTGAAAGATGCACTGTTGTAGTTTTTTCACCACACAGCCGGTATGTACAGATCAAGTAAGGTAGATTGTGAGGTCAAGAATGTATTGTATCATACTAGAAAATAATTTAATAGTCTTATTATTTGGGGGTAGGATCTGTTCTTGATTCTCATGGTATATGCTTTCAGGTTTTTGTATCTTCTGCTGATGGAAGAGGGGAGAAGAGCAACTGTCCTGGGTGGACAGTATGCTGGCTACTTTACTGAGGCAGCAAGAAATATTCTCAGAGCCCATGGAGGGGACGCTTGCTTCTATGATGTGCTAAGCTGTGTCTACAACCCCCTGTTGTTCCTTCTGGTCATATATAGATCCGTTGATATACCAAGCCATTATGTATACAGAAAGGGTGCTTTCTGTGGTGCACCAGTAAAAATTGTTACGGGTTGACAGGAACTTGACAAATTTCTTTAGCCTCCTGAGGAAGCGGAGGTACTGGTGAGCTTCTTGGCCGTGACATCAACATGGTTGGACAACAATAGGCTATGGGTAATGTTCACTCCTGGAAACTTGAGGCTCTCAACATTGTTGAAAACAGGAACATGTGCATCACCTAGTTTCCTAAAGTTAATGACCCACTCTTTAGTTTTGTTGGCTTTGAGGAAATGGTAATGGTCACCTCAATATCAGTCCTCAAAAACTATATTGCTGTGCATTAGAACTGTAAGACCTGGAGTATTGTGTGCAGTTTTGGTCCCCTAATCTGAGGAAGGACATCCTTGCCATAGAGGGAGTACAAAGAAGGTTCACCAGATTGATTCCTGGGATGGCAGGACTTTCATATGAAGAAAGACTGGATGAACTAGGCTTGTACTCGTTGGAATTTAGAAGATTGAGGGGGGGATCTGATTGAAACGTATAAAATCCTAAAGGGATTGGACAGGCTAGATGCAGGAAGATTGTTCCCTATGTCGGGGAAGTCCAGAACGAGGGATCACAGTTTGAGAATAAGGGGAAAGCCTTTTAGGACTGAGATTAGGAAAAACTTCTTCACACAGAGAGTGGTGAATCTGTGGAATTCTCTGCCACAGGAAACAGTTGAGGCCAGTTCATTGGCTGTATTTAAGAGGGAGTTAGATATGGCCCTTGTGGCTACGGGGATCAGGGGGTATGGAGGGAAGGCTGGTGCAGGGTTCTGAGTTGGATGATCAGCCATGATCATAATAAATGGCGGTGCAGGCTCGAAGGGCCGAATGGCCTACTCCTGCACCTATTTTCTATGTTTCTATGTTTCTATGTAAGGATAAAACTATTTTACTACTCATGTCTATGATGTTCTGAGCAAGGTCCCCGTTTCTGGTATGAAGACTGCTACTAATTTTAGTTTTGGGAGTTTTCTTTGCTGTTTGCAGGTTTTATCAGAAGTCTGATGGTCTTTCAATTGAGAAAGTTGGCTATTCTCTCACAAATTCTAATATTAGCCAACAAATCCTTTCAAACTGCTGATTTGAAAACATCCCAAAATAGGTGCTTCAAGATCAAAAATTTCTACGGTCATTAATAACAATTAACTTTTTTGTTTCTTAGTTTGATTTGGCAGAGTTCTGTCAGTAAGAGTTAAGGAATTTTGATGCCTGATTTTTTTTTTTGGTAATATGTGAACATCTGCAAGGAAGTGTGCTGAGCAGGCAAGTCATTCAGCTTGATCTGATGCCAGTGATGCCACTTTGGAGCTCTATGCTCTACTTAATACACTTGCTTAACCTTGCATAGCTGAATATGCGTTAAACATTGGAAAGGAGCTACCGCCAAAACAATTTCACACAATTATCCACTATTACATGTTGGTTGCTTGCTGCTCGCTGTGGTAAGATTCTACATCTGGTGTTTGCTGTAGCGCATTTAGGTTATGACATACCACAGAGAATTATTCTAAAGATTTTGTTGACTGAGGCTTCGCTGGAGTCAATTCTTCCATGACATGAGTTCATTATACCTAAACACAAAATGCTCTGCAGATGCTGGGGTCAAAGCAACTCTCACAACACGCTGGAGGAACTGATGAAGGGTTCCGGCCCGAAACGTTGTCTGATCGTTTCCACAGATGCTGCCCAACCTGCTGAGTTCCTCCAGCATGTTGTGAGTGTTTCATTATACCTGGAGTCCAGTGCAACTGGGGAATAAGTATGTAGAGGGCTTGCAGAACAAAAATAGTGAGTGGGAAATGGAGGAGGGTAGGGAGAATGGTGCTCTTAGTATCAGACCATGTCTTCACTGGATGTTGACAAAGCAGTTCACATATCTGCAACACAGTAAGAAACAATGCTGCAATATCTTCTCTCCAATAAAATATTCTCACTCAAATCTGCTGCATATTGTAGCCAGACTGCCCAGAGAAGTGCATTACCAGTAGCTGTGAAAATTACTACATAAATCAGGAGTTCCCAACCTTTTTTATGTCGTTAAGCAAGGGGTCAGTGGACCCGAGATTGGGCACCCATGACATAAATTAACTTCAATTTTTGTGCCCGTTTCCAGTTTTCTGTTAATTGTCTTACAAGAAAGATCACAGAAGTTCTCTATTAAGAGTGAACTGTGTTTTAGCTCAATAGGTAAAGAGGGAATGTTGCCCTAATTGAAACCTTCCTTCTTGTGCATTGTGTTAGTGAATGCATAGATATTGCTTTAAAGGTGCTGCAAGTCATTGCTGCCCTGTATCAAAATGCAAGTAGATTCTATTCCCTCAACACCCCACAGTGGTGTGGCCATAGGCAGCAAGCCACACTGATTAGCATCTGCTATGGAACATTTACTCCAATGCACCAGCTGCATTTCGGCCACCACAGCCAGCAGAAAGATGGCCACTGATTGACAACGTGGCCAGTCACTCAAATGTGCCACCTACGTCTGTGTGAGCATTCAAGCCAAAGGGCTGACATCAACAATTCAAGCCGGCTATCAAATATTGAAAGATATTTCTGTTGCTTTAGAGGAATCCTTGTCAAGAATGCATAGTTGCAGTGCTGGGAAGACTGCACAACTTTGTCATAAACATGTGGCGAACATCTGAAGAGGAGCAATAATGAGAATAGGAGAAGGAAGAAAGAAAGAAAATATACTTAGACCATACCCCTCTGCCTAAGCTGTCAGCAAAGATTTCATCCTAGCTCAGTACCAGTGATACAGAGCCAAATGCATTCCTTCCCTATGTGTGAATTATCCACTTAAGTGCTCGTCTTCTGAGTGCCTTTATCTGCCCTAATGCTCATAGACGGTTCTACACCAGTGGCTTTATCACAAGTACTGCATATCCTGATTCCCCTCTGCCCACATCACCTCCTGAAATTGCTGAATTTGGCTACTTTTGCCTAACCAACTTGATTTTCAGCTCCTTCACTTTCAAGTATTCCATGTTCTCACATTTTGCGCTGTATCGGCACATAGGAAGGAGGTGGAAAATTTGGTTGAATGGTGCCACATCAACAATCTTTCACTCAACTTCGGCAAAACCAAAGAATTGATTATTGACTGCAAGAGAAGGAAACCGGAGATACATAGCCAGTCATCATCAGGGGATCAGGTGTGGTGAAGGTCAGTAATTTTAAATTCCTTGCTGTTATCGGTTCAGAGGATCTGGCCTGGGACCAGTATATTAGTGCCATTACTATGAAAGCATGGCAGTGCCTTTGTTTCCTTAGAAGTGTAACACCCACTTTGCCTAGCGGCATGATCTTGGAGATGATAACTCCCCTTCCCAGCCAAACTTTAGAAATCCCATTTTGGTGGATGCTATGCGATGTGTGCCCTGTTTCAAACCAGTACCCCGAAACAATAAGCAGTACACAATATGCAATCAAACAATCAAGATTTTATAACTCTTACTTTGACTATGGAGTTAGTAGAGAAACAAAATATAAAATATAAAGCACCAATAATCTTGTTAATCAGTTCGTGCACAACTTGTTGGAGCTCATGGTTTCCCCTTTGCTGATCCTCCTTTGATCGTCGTCGACCTCCAAACTCAAGCCCGGAGGGTCGGGCAACCCACCGACTCCTCAAGTCACGTCTCCTCTCTTCATTCTCCATGCGCCTTCTGCCCAAAGCCCTCAAAAACCAACAGCTTTCACACAGACAAGAAAGAATAACATGTCTCCCATTGGATAAAGTCCCATTATCTCTAGTCATAACCCAAACATTGCAGCTGCAGAGAAGCCATTACATCAGCAGTTAACATTACAGAGAATCTATTACAGTAGCCTTAGCAGTTAACATTACAGAGAAAATATTACAGTAGCCTTAGCAGTTAACAGTACAGAGAAGCTATTACAGTAGCCTTAGCAGTTAACAGTACAGAGAAGCCATTGCAGAAGTTTGCACACATATGGCATATTTGGCATATCATGGTTGTGTGGTGAAAAAAGCACAACAGCGCCTCTTTCACTCAAATAATTGAAGAAGTTTGGCATGAATCCCTAAATCCTAAGGGCTTTCTACAGAGGCATAATTGAGAGCTCCTGACTGGCTACATATCTGCCTGGTATGGGAACTGTACTTCCCTCAATCGGAGGACTCTGCAGAGAGTGGTGCAGACAGCCCAGTGCATCTGTAGATGTGAACTTCCCACTATTCAGGACATTTACAAAGACAGATGTGTAAAAAGGGCCCGAAGGTGCATTAGGGACCTGAGTCACACCAACCACAAACTGTTCCAGCTGCTACCATCCAGGAAACAGTCCCACAGCATAAAAGCCAGGACCAACAGGCTTCTTCCACCAGGCCATCAGACTGATTAATTCACACAGATACAATTGTATTTCTGTGCTATATTGACTGTCCTGTTGTACATGCTCTTTATTACAAATTACTATAAATTGCACATTTAGACAGAGACCTAATGTAATGTTTTTACTATTCATGTTTGTGAAGGATGTAAGAAATAAAGTCAATTCAATTCAAAACCTTGACAAAGTTCTGTCAATGCAAAGTGGAGAGTATCTTGACTGGTAAGGCCAAGAATGGAAAAACATACAAAAAGCACTGGATACTGCCCAGTTGATCGTAGAGAAATCTCTGTCCACCACTGAGCACATCACTCTCCTTGATATCAAAGTGAATCCACGTCCAATGAATCCACTTTCAAGGACTCTACAGCTCATGTTCTTGGTGTTATTTATTTACTATTATCATAATTTGTTTTTATTTTTGTATCTGCACAATTTGTCTTCTGCAGATTGTCAGTCTTTGTTTGCGTATAGTTTTTCATTGATTCTGTTTTATTTCTTTGTTCTACTGTGAATGAATGTAAGAAAATGAATCTCAGGGTAGTATATAGTAATATATATGTACTTTGATAATAAATTTACTTTGAACTTTGAACTCTGCAAACTCCTCTGGTCTCTCTACTTTCACGAAGCGTTATTCATTTCCATAGATGCAGCCTGACTTGCTAGGTTCTTCCAGAATTTTGTGTTTGCTGCTCAGGATTTCCAGCTTTAGCAGAACCCCTTGTGCAAATGGTTCTCTGCCTCTTCTGGTGTTCTACTGGCAGCTGTTCTTTCAGTCAAGAATCCTCACCTTTAACAATTTGCTATTCGCTCACTACTTTTCTGTTAAAATTGTGACTTTTTTTCAGGCTGCCTCCACTATATCCTTCCATTGTTCCCATCTGTTCTCTATTGCTCTCCTTGTAAATTGCTTTGAGCTGTATTTTTGTTCAAGAGCAACGCTGCAGAAATGCATATGTTGGATTTAGTATCTCAATAATTACACTTCAGAAGGAAAAGCATGTGTGATGTTTTAGTGCACTTGGCATCATTAACTACGAATCTAAACTTACCAATACTACTCCTGTAAATTTTTGGCTGCAATGCTTGAACTTAACTGTTTTCAAGCTCCTTTTATTAGTACTGTAAATGGATAATTTTTTAAAACATGATGCGGAATTTTGTTTTCTAAGATAATAAACATTTTTAAAGAGTTTGTCATGGATATCTGGCTTCAAACCCTTAGGTATTACTAGTCTTAATTTCATGGCCAATGTCCATTTGACAACATCCATTAAACTTGCTTGAAATAATCTTGATTAATGTCATATTGGCAAAAGAATGAATTAAGAAAACAAATCTATCTGGAAAGTCTGTAAATTGCACATTGAATATTTTTGAATTATTTGTAGACATATGGGACAACAGAACACTAGTGATCCTGTAGAAATACTTACTTTACTTGTAACATGCACAAAATGCTGGAGGAACTCAGCAGGCCAGGCAGCATCTATGGAAAAGAGCAAACCATCAATGTTTCAGGCCGAGACACTTCATCCGAACTGGAGAAAAGAGGTGAGAAGTCAGAGTAAGAAGGTGGAGGGAAGGGAGGAAGAAATGCACAGCAGTAGGTGGTAGTTGAAACTGGGATGGGAGGAGGGGTGAATAAAGAGCTGGAAAGTTGATTCATGAAAGAGATAAAGGGCTGGAGAAGGGGGAGTCTGATAGGAGAGGACAGAAGGTCAAGCAAGAAAGTGAAGTGGGAGGAGCACCAGAGGGAGGTGATGGGCAGGTAAGGTGATAAAGTGAGAGAGGAAAATGGGAATGAGAATAGATGAGGAAGAGGAGGGCCTTTTCCAGAGGTTCAAGAAATTGATGTTCATGCTATCAGATTGGAGGCTACCCAGACGGAATGTAAGGTTTTGCTCCTCCAACCCGAGTGTGGCCTCGTCACGACAGTAGAGGAGGCCATGAACTGACATATGGGAATGGGAAGTGGAATTGAAATGGGTAGTCTCTAGGGCATCCCACTTTTTCTGATGGACAAAGCATAGGTGCTCGGTGAAGCAGTCCCCCAATTTTTGTTGGGTCTCACCGATATACAGCAGGCCACACCAAGAGCAGCAGATACAGTAGATGACTTCAACAGACTCGCAGGTGAAGTGTCGCATCACCTGGATGGACTGTTCGGGGTCCTGAATGGTAGTGAGGGAGGGGGTATCGGGGCAGGTGTAGCACTTGTTCTGCTTGAAAGGATAAGTGCCAGGAGGGTGATGAGTGGGGAGGAATGAATAGACAAGAGAGTTGTGTAGAGAGCAATCCCTGAGGAAAGCAGAAAGTGGTGGTGGTGGGGGGGGGGTGGAGGGAAGGATGTGCTTGGTGGTGGGATCTCATTGGAGATTGTGGAAGTTGCGAAGAATTATGTGCTGAACATGAAGGCTGGTGGGGTAGTAGGTGAGGACAAGAGGAACTCTATCCCTGGTAGGGTGGTGGGAGTATGGGGTGAGGGCAGACATGCATGAAACGGGAGAGATGCGCTTGAGGGCAGTGTTGATGGTGGAGGAAGGGAAGCCCCTTTCTTTGAAGAAGGACATCTAAGTTCTGGAATGAAAAGCCTCATCCTGAGAGCAGATGTGGCGGAGATGGAGGAAGTGAAAGAAGGTGATGACATTTTTACAAGTAACAGGGTGGGAAGAGGTATAGACAAGGCAGCTGTGAGAGTCAGTGGGTTTATAAAAGACATCAGTAAATATGCTGTCTCCAGGGATAGAGACCGAAAGATTGAAAAAGGGGAGGGAGGTGTCAGAAATGGACAAGGTAAATTTGATGGTAGGGTGGAAGTTGGAGGCAAAGTTTATGAAGTTGATGAGCTTGGCATAGGTACAAGAAGCAGCGACAATGCAGTCATCGATGTAGCATAGGAAAAGTCAGGGAGTGATACCAGTGTAGGCTTAGAACATAAACTGTTCCACGTAGCCGACAAAAAGGCAGGCATAGCTGAGACCCATGCGAGTGCCCATGGCTACGCCTTTTGTTAAAAGGAAGTGGGAGGAGCTGAAGGAGAGATTATTGAGCATGAGAGCCAGTCCCATCAGATGGAAGAGAGTAGTGGTGGAGGGGAGATGCTTGGGGCTGGTGTCTAGAAAGAAATGGAGAGCTTTGAGGCCTTCTTGATGGGGGGTGGGGGTGGATAGTGACTGGACATCCGTAGTGAAAATAAGGTGATCAGGGCCAGGGAACTTGAAATCATTGAAAATATTAAGAGTGTGTGAAGTGTCATGGATGTAGGTAGGAAGGGACTGAGACAGCAGGGATTAAACTGAACTGAGGTATGCAGGTCTAAGTTCAGTGGGGCAGGAATAAGCAGAAACAATGGGCCTACCTGGACAGGCAGGTTTGTGGATCTTGGGTAGGAGGTAAAAATGGGAGATGCAGAGTGAGAGAACTGTGAGATTGATGGCGGTGGATGGGAGATCCCCAGAGTTAATAAGGTTGGTGATGGTGT
Source organism: Mobula birostris (assembly GCF_030028105.1). Classification (NCBI taxonomy): domain Eukaryota; kingdom Metazoa; phylum Chordata; class Chondrichthyes; order Myliobatiformes; family Myliobatidae; genus Mobula; species Mobula birostris. The sequence continues at coordinate 78,320,200 of NC_092381.1, forward strand.
GGGAGACAATGGCCTGGTGCTCCTTAGTGGGGCCCTCATTGAGGGGTAAATAAGAAGAGGTGGCCGGCAGTTGTCGCCTGGCCTCAGCAAAGTAGAGGTCGGTCCACCAGACTACTATAGCACTCCCCTCATCTGCGGGTTTGATGGTGAGGTTAGGATTTGTGCGGGGAGAGTGGAGAGCAGAGCAGTTGGGAAGAGTGAGGGTGGAATCAAAGAGAAAGTGGTGAAGTGGAGACAGTTGATGTCTTATTGGCAGTTAGCAATGAAAGTATCCAGAGGAGGTAGAAGACAGAGCAGGGGCTTCTCTTCTTCCATTATCAATGCTACCCTCAACTGCATCTCTCCCATTCCACGCATGCCTGCCCTCACCCCATCCTTCTACCACCCCACTAGCCTTTGTGTCCAGCACATAATTCTCCTTATCTTCCACCAACTCCAACGGATCCCACACCAAGCACAACTTGCCCTCCCCCACCACTTCCTGTTTTCCTCAGGGATCGCTTCCTACATGATTCCCTTGTCTTTTCGTCCCACCCCACTGATCTCTCTCCTGGCATGTGTCCTTGCAAGTGGAATAAGTGCTACGCCTGCCCTGACACCTTCTCCTTCACTACCATTCAGGGCCCAAACAGTCCTTCCAGCTGAGGCAACACTTCACCCGTGAGTCTGCTGGGGTCAGCTACTGTATCTGGTGCTCCTGGTGTGGCCTCCTGTTTATCAGTGAGACCCAACATAGATTGGGAGACCGCTTCACCAAGCACCTATGCTCTGTCCATCAGAAAAAGTGGGATCTCCCAGAGCCCATGCATTTTAATTCCACTTCCCATTCCCATTCCTACATGTCAGTCCATGGCCTCCTCTACTGTCGTGATGAGGTCACACTCAGTCTAGAGGAGCAACACCTTATATTCCGTCTGGGTATCTGGGTAGCCTCCAACTGATGGCATGAACATCGATTTTCCGAACTTGCGGTAATGCCCCCCCCATCATTTTCCATTCCCATTCCCCTCTCTCACCTTATCTCCATACCTGCCCATCACTTCCCTCTGCTGCTCCTCTCCCTTCCCTTTCTTCCATGGTCTTCTGTCCTCTCCTATCAGATTCCCCCTTCTCCAGCCCTTTATTTCTTGCATCAATTGACTTCCCAGCTCTTTACTTCACCTTTGCCCCCTCCTGGCTTCACCTATCACCTATTACCTCGTATTTCTTCAACCTCTCCTCCCATCTCTTGCAATGACTGCTCATCTTTTTTTTCCAGTTCGAATGAAGGGTCTCAGCCCAAAAAGTTGATTGTTTACTCTTTTCCATAGATATTACCAGATCAGCTGAGTTTCTCCAGCACTTTGTGCGTGTTGCTTGGATTTCAAGCATCTGCAGATTCTGTCTTGTTTCTTTTACTTGTGTCTTTTATAAAACTAGGATAAATTACATCAACAGTTTTAATGGAGAATAACCATAAATTTCAGGGGAGTGTTGAAAGGACAAATCTGCAATGTTAAAATAATTTAAACAGTTTTTTGTATTATGACAAAATATTCTTGTGAGGTTTAACTTGTAGATGTTTAGCTTTATGAATTTAGAAAACAAATATCAAAAGGTATAAATGGTGTACTAAGTTGCTATTCTTCGGTATGTTCATATTGGCATCAGAAAAATAATTAAACTACTCTAAAGTAAATAAATCCAAAAACAATGATCATTGGCTGTTCAAAGTGGATGTACTTCTCGGATGTAGTTATTTTTCAGAGTGTTCCCTTACAGAGTTCGACTATACTCTTAGATAGTTAGTCCCAGTGGATTTCATTTGCAGTAAAGCTACATAGTGAATCTGATTTTGACCTTTATCTGACATGCACTTAAGCAACCCTCCAAAGCTTAATGCTCGGGAAATGTTATTTTTTTTCTTCAAGATGCACACTTTGAAACAGTGAATTGCATCATTAGCACCTCCAGTTCTGAGATACTTTTACAGAGTTAATTGATGATATTCATGCCCGCAATGGTTCAGCTTTTCACCCGAGTCTTTAATTATATCTGTTCATCTATAGTTGAGAACCGAAAAGCTGAATGCAAATTTCCAGCAAATACATATTTTATATTTTTACATAAAGAAAGATTTGCATTTATATAGTTCCTTTTGTGGCCTTCAGTTGTTTCAAGGCACCTTCAACCAATTGGACACTTCCTTGTCATGCAAGATATGTAGTGGTTACTGTTGACCTGGGAAGCACCCTTAAGCAGAAATGTAACAGTGACAGGATATTCAGATTATTGTAATGCTGATTGGAGCACAAACATTAAAAAGGACATTTGGAAATAATATTACCTTCTATTTATTTATTATTGAGATACAGTGCATAACAGGCCCTTCTGACCTTTGAGCCACACCACCCAGCAATCCTTTATCCTCCAAATAAACTGCAAAATCATATCTGTTAATAATGTACAAACGTTTGTATAAATAATGTTATAGAATACTATTATTCATATTTAGTATTGTCTATTACCACAGTCTTCTCTCAAATAAATGTTGTACTGAATAATAGGTAGTTTTGTGTATTTGTGTTGAACAGAGCCAGGTTGGGGCTGCTCACATTTCATTCCTGTCATGTACAGCCATAAGGGCACTGGGAGTTTTGCTCAGTGTCAGGACAGAGTTCTAGATTTAAAAGCTAAATGTAGTCAATGGCTGTATTGTTTTCTTATCTGAAAAGCAGGACTAATGCCTTTTAGATCTATTTGGATGACTGACAGTCAAATTGGCAGAACAATTAGAATTCTGTGTGATTTTGTGAAACCCTTTCATTGTAAATGAACAGGGAAGAGCTCTCCACCAATAGCTACATAATAGAATAACTGCTATGGCTATATGATAGTGCAGAGCAGCTAGAAAAAATCAACTATTTGTGAGTAGTTGAGTAACACAAATAAATAAAATATCATAATGCTGACCTCAAGTGAAATGGGATTCAAGTGCCAAACAGGTTATTCTCCTTCAGGCAACAAGGTGCATCATACCTACTTGTTATTTTCATGCAGTGATGAACACTCCATTCTTTCTGCTGTAAATGCCTGTTATTTAATATTTTTGCAGTAGTACCAAGTGATCCTATATTAAGAGAAGGCTTTTTAAATGGTGCTGGCATCAACCTCTGGTATGTTTGCACTTCTGTGCTAGAAACCTTGACCAGAATGTGCTTTGTTTCAACAGAACTCCAATTTCTTTTGTCTACCATAATTTTCTTTGTCTACCATCACAGCGTCTTTCTAGGAAGTCCCATTCACAGATGTGCAGGGCTCTGTGTGTTTGTTTGTGTGTGTGTTTGTCTGTACATACAAATGCACATTGCATTAAGTAATATAATATATTCAAATAACTGCATATAAGATCAAACATACTTTTGACAACGTGAGCAGTCTTTCAGCTCTTTGAATTATTTCCTACTAATCCAATCACATGAAAAGCTTGATTCAAGGGGAGAATTTCAATTGAAAAATACTGAATCAAATACGTATAACGCCTTCTTGTTATCTAGCTTGTGGTGTATAGCATATTAAATGAAGTCAGCCCACTGCTAATTTAACTTAGAAGTAATGACATAATGTTAAAACCTGATCCCTTAATGCAGAATAGGTGCTGAGTTTTGTGGCTTTTATCCAAACTGAATTGTTGAATGAATAAAGATTTGGCATAAGGATGAGCAAATTATAATTTTTAATTGGAAGTATGTGTTGATGTAAAGATAAAAATATTTTTAGAGAGTTTCACAATTTAACAAGTGGAGTACCAAACATGAAATTCTGAACTTGGTGTCAGGGAAAAGCGTATGGTTCTACATGTGAATCACAGCATTTCACTGCAAAACTCAACCCATCATTCTCACTGAAACTGTATTAGTGGAACACATGAGATGTAATATAATGCCAGTGTTGTGTTGTGTGTAAGCATTCTTTTGGAAATTGTAGGAGAAGCTGGTGTGTTAAACACACTGAATCTGGCTTTCAGGTGGGATGCAGTTACCCTCTTAATTATGGCTCCAATCTGAATAGCACATGAAGAAAACTTCTCTTTATAGCAGTGATGAGTTTCTCAAATGTCAGTTTGTTCAGACCCTGTTACAGTGTATACTGGGGAGCGCTGCAAGTGGAAGTTCAAAGATACTCCATTGACCCAAAAAAAACTTCCAGCGGTTTAGAGCAGTTGTGTTACAATAGTTACATGTGAATTTCAAAAGTTCATTAGTAACTTATTTTTCTTCATTGCATATAATATTTCTTGTATCTCTGCTGGGGTTGCCTTTATCCGCCTGAGAGATGGGATTTTGCCTTCCTTTGGCAGATTGCCTTTTCCCTCACTTTCTCTGAAACTGAGTGCTCTAATGTATGGTAATATCCATCTATCTTGACTTCACTTATCTCATGAGTAGCTGTCCTGATCGTAGCTTACAGCCCAACCTCCTTTTCTTTATCTCTGCTTCAGCTACTCATACCCGGTAATTTAAGTATTTCCCATATGTAATAATTTTGGTTTCTACTAATGTGACATTTAACTCACTTCCACTATGGACCTATTTTACCATCACCCAATTCTAATATAACACTTATTACAAATGTTCCCAACTGTTTTATAATTCCTGGAGATTCCAGGAATTATAAGAAGAGTAATGAATTCTTGGATGGCAGTGTATCTGGGAGTACAAGGCTCTGCTGCATTTTGTACCCTCATTCTAAAAGAGTATATTGATGTAGAAAGCTTTTACAAACAGAGATTACCACATGGTATGACCTTCATACATTGTTGTGCTAGCTTTAGATGATAATCTTGCCTTCAATAAATGATGTACTATTTGATATCTTTGCCTCTGTTATTTATGTTTGCAAATAGACATACAAAAGAGACTACAGATGGTGATGAGGATGGGATGCCACTGTGTTAGAGAGTAGTAGGGAAATAACCTAGTCCAAAGAAAACAGAAAACGGGAATATATGGTTGAAGCAATGATGATGATAGACCTTTGATGTATTAGATCTATCAGCAAACTGGAGATAAAGGACAGGACTCACCCACTTGTTTCTTGTATGAAACAAATGGAAATATTCACAAGTCAAATGGTATTCTTGAGGTCCTGGATGAACACATAGAATAACAAAAGAACGTGCAAGAAAAAGGAAGTGGTGCAGTGCCTTAACCCAAAATGTTGACTGTTCCCTCCTTAGGTACTATCTGACCTGCTGACTTCCTCAGCACTTCACGTATGTTACTCCAGATTTCCACCATCTGCACTCTCTCTTGTATATCTGTGATATTTATGGGGTAGTAGTGCCTGAGAACTATGAGACTTCAGAGAGTCTACTAGCACTTACGATATAGGTGGAGTTTCATACAGTTACCTAATGACATTCTTGAAAGGATTATTCTAATCCTATGCCATCAGAGATTTCTGAGAGCTAAAAATTCAGAACATGTAATCAGGGACCATAGGAAATGGACATCGATTATGTGGCTAGGTTGAAGCCATTGGCAACAAAGTGTAATTTCCTGTCCTCTTTAAGCCGGGGCTTGATGGACCACCTGGTGTGTGAAGTGCTGATGAAGGAAATTTGGACATGGGAAGGCTGATGTCAGAGGAAGTACAAACAATAATCACTAGTAATTAAATGATGTTTAAGAATGTAAAGCAAGTTTGCTTGTGATGTAGTTCTGGAGTTAGAGTACCAGGTAAGCAAAAAGAATGGCAATTGCCGCAAACTCTTGTGGATACTATAGAGAGAGTGCAGAGGAGATTTACAAGGATGTTGCCTGGATTGGATGGCATACCTTATGAGAAAAGGTTGAGTGTACTTGGCCTTTTCTCCTTGACGCAAAGGAAGATGAGAGGTGACCGGAAGATAAGGTGATGAGGGGATAGCCAGAGGTTTTTCCCCAGTGCTGAAATGGCTAACACAAGGGGTCATAGTTTTAAGGTGCTTGGAAATAGGTACCAAGGAGACATCAGGGGTAAGTTTTTCACACAATAGGTGGTAGGTATGTGGAATGCACTGCCGGCGGCGGTGGTGGAGGCAGATACAATATGGTCTTTTAAAAGCCTCTTAGATAGGTACATGGAGCTCAGAAAAATAGAATGCTATGTGTTAGGGAAATTCTAGGTAGTCTCTAGAGTAGGTTACGTGGTCGACACAACATTGTGGGCTGAAGGGCCTGTAATGTGCTGTAGATGTCGATGTTCTATGTTCTTTGGTCACAGAATTTGGTAACCTGGGAGGAAATTAACATTAATAATCATGACAGCTCAAAACTAGGAACAGTCCAAGTGAGAATCAACCACTGAGAGACACTCAAGCAATTAGAGTCCTGCCTCCGTAATCAAAGAGAATATCCACCGCCATAAGTACATACAGGACAAATGCTGTAAACCTACATTTATCATGGGGGATATGATTCATATGACTAGTTGATGTGTGTGGCTCCATTGGTACACTGCCGAAGACTGGTGCTGCAGATTCTTGAGAAAAAGCTATGCCTATTGTGGTACATGGATTACATCTGGTGGTCAATACTGGTGGAAAAGGTTAGTTACAAATACTGTATTTTGACTGGGCAACAATCAGTAGTTTTAGCTTCATACTTGTGCACTTTTGTCACAATACAATTATCTCCTTGCTAACTTCTACAGTGGAATTGTCAACATTCACATGCTTCCTAGAGCCAGACTTACTCATTAATGGCCAATATTGGTTCGATATGTCATAGTCAAAGTCAAGTTTACTGTCTTATGCGCAAGTGAATGTATGCACAGGTGCAATAAAAACTTACTTGCAGCAGTATTACAAGCACATTGCATCATATAGCAGCATTCACAAAAAATATATTAAACCTACTTATAAACAAGAAAGAACACAATTAGAATGAAAAATGAGTTCATTTTGGCACAAAGTGATCAAAGTGGTTTTAGTGTTGCTAATCTGTAATGATTAGGGTTTTATGGTTGGTTCAAAAACCAAATAGTTTAAAGGGAAGTTGCTGTCTTGAACCTGGTGGGACTTCAGGTTTCTATATCTCCTGCCTAATTGGTGCAAAAAGATGGCATGGCGTAGGTGGTGGGGACCATTGATGATAGACATTTGCCTTCTTAAGGCAGTGCCTCCTGCAGATAAAACCAATGGTGGAAATGGTGAGCCTGTAATGAATTTGGCAGAGTCCACTACACTTTGCAGCTTTGGATTACTGTACCAGGCTAGTCAGGATACTTTTACAGTACATCTATAGAAGTTGCTAGAGTATTTGGTGACAAGTCAAAGCTCATTAACATCCTAAGAAAGTAATGATGGTGGAACACTTGCCTTGTGTTGACTCATGACAGGTTATCCAATTTGCTAACACCCAGGCGGTTAAAGCTGCTGACTTTCCACTGCCAATATCCCAATGTAAATTGGTACATATGCACCCTCTTTCCCCTTCCTGAAGTCAACAATAATCTCTTTAATTCTGCTGACATTAAGTGTGAGGTTGTTGCTACTGCACCACACAATCATGAGTCCTACCTCAATCCTACACGTTAACTCATCACCACCTGTGATTCATCTGGCATTGGCAAATTTTCAGATGGCATTTGAGCTGTGCTTATCCACACAATGATGTCTATAGTGAGAAGAACAAGTGGGTAAGCACACAGCCATAAGGTGCACTTAGGGATGTTGTTACCGGTCCTTAATGACTGATGTCCGCAGAGGCCTAGGTCTTGAAGATTGATGATGGGTTAGAATTATGAATACATTGATGATGATGTTTGTGGTAAATGCTGAGTGGTAGTCAATGGACAGCAGCCTGATATATGAGTTCCTGCTGTCCAGATGGCCCAGAGCAGAGTGAAGAGGCAAGGAATTCATATATGCTGTTGTCCTGTTGTGGCAGGAGACAAACTGGAGCAGATCCAAGTCATCTCTGAGCTATAATCAATTTCTGAAAGGACTTCATTATGGTTATTTAATAGAGGCATGTCCAAATGATTTTCTTCAGCACCAATACAATAGATGCCTTTTTGAAGTAGGTGGGAACTTCAGACCGCAGAAGCCATAGGTTGAATATATCCATAAATACACCATCCTGTTAGTCCACACAGATCTCTAGTTCTCAATCAAGTACACCGTCTGTACTAGACACCTTTAATGTAGTCACCCTCTTGAAGTATGTTCAGATATTAACCTCGGCGACTAAAATGACCAAGTCATCCAGATACAGTGCCTATGAAATGTATTCACCACCCCCCCCCCCTTTGGAAATTTTCATGTTTTATTGTTTTACAACATTGAATCGCAGTGGATTTAATTTGTTTTTTTTTGACACTGATGAATAGAAAAATACTCTTTTGTGTCAAAGTGAAAACAGATCACTACAAAGTGATCTAAATTAATTACAAATATAAACCACAAAATAATGGATTCTATAACTATTCACCTCCTTTAATATGACACACCAAATCATCAGTCGTGGAGCCAGCTGGTTTTAGAAGTCACATCATTAGTTAAATGGAAATCACCTTCAACAGTCAAGGCGTTTCCCTTGATTGTAGTAAAAATACACCTGTACCTGAAGGTTCCAACTCTGGTGAGTCAGTATCCTGGCAAAAACCACACCACGAAGACAAAAGAACACTCCATGCCACTCTGCAAAAGTGTTTTTGAAAAGCACAAGTCAGGATTTAGATACAAGAAAATTTCCAAGTCACTGTATATCCCTTAAAGTACAGTTTAGTCAATCATCAAGAAATGGAAAGAATATGGCACAGCTGTAAATCTGCCTAGAGTAGGCCGTCGTCAAAAACGGAGTAACTGTGCAAGAAAAGAATGAGTGAGAGAGGCCACCTGGAGATCTATGACAACTCTGGAGGACTTATAAGCTTCAAAGGCTGAGATGGGAGAGACTGCGCATATAACAACTGTTGTATGGGTGCTTCACCAGTCGCTGCTTTATGGAAGACTGGCAAAGAGAAAGCCACTGTTGAAAAAAAAACTCACATGAAATCTTGGCTAGATCTTGCGAGAAGGCATGTGGGAGACTCTGAAGTCAGTTGGAAGACAGTTCTATGGTGTCATGAAATCAAAATTGAGCTTTCTGGCTATCAGAATAAATGTTATGTTTGGTGTAAACTAAACACCGGACATCATCAGAAACACACCATCCCTACTGTGAAGCATGGTGGTGGCTGCATCATGCTGTGGGGATGTTTCACTGCAGCAGGCCGTGGAGGGCTTGAGAAGGTGGAGGGTAAAATGAATGCAGCAACATACAGGGAAATCCTGAAGGAAAGCCTGAGAACCACGACTTGAGAGAAGATTTGTTTTCCAACAAGACAATGACCCGAAGCATAAAGCCAAAGCTACACAGGAATGGCTTAAAAACAAAACAGTTAATGTCCTGGAGTGGCCAAGTCAGAGTCCAGATCTCAATCCAATTGAGAATTTGTGGCTGGACTTGAAAAAGGCTGTACACTCATGATCCCCATGCAATCTGACAGAGTTTGAGCAGTTTTGTAA